>NC_073302.1:369171396-369893625 GCF_027595985.1 Sorex araneus
AGTGACACATGCCCTGAAGGGACAGCCAAGAGCCAGCAGGAGAGAGGAAGACAGTGCGGGCAGCTGAGCGGGACAGTTAGACTCCGCATGCCTGTGTCCCAGGGCCACTGTTTCTGCAGGCAAGAACTAAATAGTTTTGTGATGTGAATGCTGTCTGATCATTTTTTTTAATTAATTTTTTATTATTAATTTTTTAATGAAGCTGTTCATGATTGGATTTCAGTCATACAGAGTCCCAACACCCATCCTTCCACCAGTGCACATTTCCCAGCACCAGTGTCCCCAGGTTCCCTCCCATCACCCTCCACCTCCCACCCCCTGCCTGCCTCTATGACAGGCACTTTTCTTCTATCTTTCTCTCTCCCTCTGTCTCTGTCTCTGTCTCTCTCTTCTCGCTCTCTCTCTCTCTCTCTCTCTCTCTCTCTCTCTCTCTCTCTCTCTCTCTCTCTGTGTCTCTTTCTCCTTTTTGGCACTGTGGTTTGCAATATTGATACTGAAAGGTTATCAAGAATATCCCTTACCTACTTTTAACCCTCAGATCTTGTCCAGTGTGATCATTCCCAGCTATTATTGTCATAGCGGTCTCTTCTCTATCTTACCTACACTCAGCCCCACACACTCTTGTGGTTAGTTCCAACCGTTGGCCAGTCTTTCTAACCCGTTTTCCCTGGCCATGGATATTATTCTTCTAATATATATATATATATAATTTTTTCCAGTATGATTATTGAAAGGTGGGCCTAGAGCCAAGTAGCCTTCCTTTCCCCCAGCTGTGCTCAACGGGGCCCACCTTCTGAATTAGCCCTGGCTGATGTGTTGTTTCCTGTTCTGTTTTCCAGCATATGATTGCAGACACTGTCCGCACCCTGAGACACTGCCGGACCAACCAGTTTGGTGAGTTGTTGAAGTAGGGGATGGAATGAAGTGCACTATCTGTTGGTAAAGACTGTGGCCAGAGTAAATAAAATGTGGTGTACAGTGGGATGAGACACACGTGGGTTGTCGACCCTGCAACCTCCTTCATCACTACATGTTCGGGATGCAGAAAAATACAAGACAGAGCAAGCATTTAACCCTCCCTCGGCAGCGCTGTACACTGAGGCATGGGAGATTGGACCTCCTGGCAGTGCTCAGGGGACCATATGTGGTGTCGGGGATCGAACCCACCTTTCCACACACAAGACAAGCTCCTTATTCCCTATTTTATCTCTCTGACCAGAACTGGACTCTTTCTTTTTTATTTATTTATTTTTTAATCAGTGAGCTATTACCAATGAGATAATTTTTTTTTGTTTTGGGGGAGGTTGAGTTTTGGGTCTTTTTTTGGGGGGAGAGGGAGGAAAGAGAAAGAAAGGACGGAAGGAAAGAAGGAAGGAAGGAAGGAAGGAAGGAAGGAAGGAAGGAAGGAAGGAAGGAAGGAAGGAAGGAAGGAAGGAAGGAAGGAAAGGAGGGAGGGAGGGAGGGAGGGGAGAAGAAAGAAAGAAAGAAAGAAAGAAAGAAAGAAAGAAAGAAAGAAAGAAAGAAAGAAAGAAAGAAAGAAAGAAAGAAAGAAAGAAAGAAAGAAAGAAAGAGAGAAAGAGAGAAAGAGAGAAAGAAAGAGAAAGATAGGAGGAAGGAAGGAAGGAAGGAAGGAAGGAAGGAAGGAAGGAAGGAAGGAAGGAAGGAAGGAAGGAAGGAAGGGAGGGAGGGAGGCAGGAAGGAAGGAAGGAAGGAAGGAAGGAAGGGAGGGAGGCAGGGAGGGAGGGAGGGAGGGAGGAAGGAAGGAAGGGAGGGAGGAAGGAAGGAAGGAAGGAAGGAAGGAAGGAAGGAAGGAAGGAAGGAAGGAAGGAAGGAAGGAAGGAAGGAAGGAAGGAAGGAAGGAAGGAAGGAAGGAAGAGAGGGAGCTAGGGAGGGAGGGAGGGAGGGAGAGAGAAAGAAAGAAAGGTTCCATTTCCTAAGGAAAATAGTATTAACAATTTGGTGCACAATCCTAAGGAATTTTTTTCCTGCCTCTGCTGGTCTTGGGAAGAACTATGGCCTTCCACAATAAGTACCACAGGATATAGTCCCCAAATCTAAACAATAATATTTGTGAGGAGGAGGAGGGATTTGGGGGGCACACCTTGCCATCCTCAGGACTTACTCCTAGTTCTATGCTCAAAAATCATCCTTGGCAGTGCTTGGGGGTTGCTATGTGGTGCCAGGGATCGAACCCTGGTTGGCTGTGCAAGTTAAGCGCCCTACCCAATACCCTGTAATATTGCTGCAACCCCAGGAGGAAATGATTCTATTCATCATGCCACTAGTAAATTGCTAAGTGACTCACAGGTGTCATCTGTAGTTCATTCTGCCATATTTTTTTCAGTCTGAAAAACCTAGCCACCAGATCACCTGTGTAACATCTATTTTCTAAACCAACACTTACTCAGCCCAAAGCAGCCCCACCGTGCCCTCCAGAGAAGGCACTCTGGTACAGCATAGCTTTGGGGTCACTTCCAAACTAGTGGGTTCATTTAAAACTCTACTTCCCGGTGCTTTTCCTGGTTAAGATTCAGCCTATTTTTCAATGATTCCTGCTTTCAATGATTCCTCCTCAAATCCGTTTGTCAGAGAAGGAAGAAATAGTTTTTTCACCAAGAAAAAGAAAACGGCTACTTTAGAACACTCAGCTTCCAACAAGCTCCTTCCTTTAGCTGAACCCCAGCTTCTCACCCTGATTCTCCATCTGAAATTCCTTGAAGCAGGAGGTGGTGACATGGGTCATGATCTGGCCCCAGCTCCCCAGTTCCTTTGTCAGGCTTTCACCATCACTCCATCCATCGGTCCATCTCACCATCCATCATGCACAGAGCCCTCTTGAGTCTTCAACCATCCGTGCTTACCTGTGGAAAACCCTCCTGTCCTTTCCTTACTCCATGTAAATCACCCCCATACTTTCTATACCTGCTTTGTCTATTAAGCAAATTGAGTTCTGTGGCTTCCCATCCATTCAGTGGGTCTCTTAATCCCCCACCTCCCAAATAAGGACACCAAAGGCATTTATACAACCTTAGAGCAAAACCAAAATATATTGTTGTTAACTGTGTCCTTAGCAGAGTAGCAGCAGTTTCTGCTGAGACGTTCGAGCTCCAAGCTGAGCTGTGAGTTCCCCCAACAGCCCTCCAGATGGATAGTTGCATCCCCAGTTGGAGACAGGGGCTCAGACCCTGGGGTCAAGAGCCTCATGGCCTGGGTTTCCAGTCCTGCTCAGCCACTTGTTTGCTGCGGTTTCCCTTCTATAAATGGGGCAATGATGTATTTGCTAAATTCAGTACAATGTTAGGTAATGTTAGGTAACTCAGTGTAAATGCCTGTAAAATAAATAACCTAACCAGGTTAACTGCCTAGCCTGAACAAATCTAGGGAACCCGTGTTCACTTCAAAAGAATGTGTACACCTATGTTCATTGCAGACTTTGTACAGTAGCCAGGATATGGAAACAACCCAGATGCCCAGCTACAGATGAATGGATCAATAAGTTGTGGTATATTTACACAATGGAATACTATGCAGCTCTAAGAAAGGATAGATTTCTGCATATTGCCACTATGTAGATGGAGCTAGAGGGGATCATGCTGAGTGAAGTCAGTCAGAAGGAGAGAACAGATAGAGAATTATCTATCTATCTATCTATCTATCTATCTATCTATCTATCTATCTACTCCAAGAATAACCCCTGAGCATCGCTGAGTGTGGCCCAAAACACAAACAAAAAAAATTTTTAATAGAAAAAAAATTTTTACCACTCTGGAAACTAACTTCCCTTCCTCCCCTCCAAATACAGGAGGTGACGTGTCCCCGAAAGAGCACCATGAGTTGAAATCCTACGTGCATCACCTGTATGTGATCGACAGTCAGCAGACCTTGTTTGAGCTGTCCCACCGGATCGAGCCCCGCGCGTGAGGAGCCGCCGCTGCCCCGCGCCGCCCCCGCCCTCACACTGCAGCACTTTGAGCGCCGGGAATGTTCTAGACCCATAGCACGGGGCCCTCCTGCGAGGGCAGAAGTTGCTGAGTTTTATCAGCGGATCACCAGGCCCCCAGGCAGGGCAGCCACCAGCCCGTGCCTGCAAGCAGCGTGCAGAGAAGGTCGCCGCGCAATGACCTGGGGACCCGGGGGCGCCACAGCATCCCCGGAGTGGAGATGCCCCGGTTTCTCAGGGTCCCATTGCAATCTCGTTTCCAGTGTCCAAGCCGAGAAGACGTCTTGTCACACAGATTCCAGACGTTTCCCTGCACGTGTGCACCAAACAGGCAGTTTTCTGTGGCCTGGTGCTCGACTCTGCGGATTCGCTGGCAGAGAAAGGTTTTGCTCACGCGCCTACAGCCAGCCGGCGCCGAAGATCTGCAGGGTCAAGGCGAGGTCCCTTGACATAAACTGGGAGCATCGGGGGGGCCCTTTGCTCCCATTTTTCAGAAGACAAACACCCAAGCCTGCACCCCTTTGCACCCACAGTCGTGTCTCCGTGTATGCTTGCAGGTGAAACTGCGCACAACCAGCTTGTAACTATCAGCTCAACATAAGTTGTTCACCAACAGGGGGAAATTAGTCAACTGGAAGAGATGACTCAGTGCTGAATGGACCTCCATGGCATTTTCTTGACCTGTGCCAGCAGGTCATACTGGGGACACCGCGGGGAAGCCCCGTGCTGGACATGTTGGAAGCACTTGGCCATTGTTCTCGGAGATGACGGTCATCAGTGTCCACATCCTTGGGCCAGGTGGCGACGGATGTTCCGTGGGCCGTGGCGGGCTCCTCGTCCACGGGACAGCATGGTCCCCTCAGCTCAGGGAGGTTCTATGGGATCTGATGTAGGGAGCATGGAGCGCGTTCCTCCACAAGGGCAGAGTATTCAGACAGGGGGCCTGGCTCATCCTGCAGAAATGAAAAGAACCCGCACATAGCCACGTGTCTGGTTTATATCACACGCTTCGAAGTCCGCTATCTTCCTCCCAATCAAGACAGGGAAACTTTCATAATTTTTCTTTTTCTCTCCGCCTCCCCCCAAACCCATCCTCATTTAAAAAAACAAACAGGCCATTTTATAGGTTGAGGCGCCTAGAGTTAAGACCACTTGCTATTCCCAAGGATTAATTAGCAGATGCCCCTCCATTCAAATGAACAGAGAAGCATTTGAGCTGGGCATTCTTGGAATCCAGCATTTCCACTGGAAAGTAGTGAGTCCCCAGTACTCACTACTCAAATGCCAGGGCCTCACCCATGCACAAGGTCCCTTCCTCCTTCCTTCGCTTGTGGAGACTTTGGGACATCATGCCCTGCTACCATGCCCACCTGTGCGTCTCTGAGAAGCCCCCCAGATCCATCCACACCTGTTACTGAGCTGTGCGGTGGCTCTTTGGTCTCTCTAGCTGGGCCGGTCCCTGGAGTTACGCAGCTTGAGGAAATCAGGTGGATAGAATTGGGGAGGGGGTGCAAGCCTCCTCAGTCTGGCCCAACATATAAAAACATCAGTCCTGAAATTTGAACAGGGTTTTGTAGAAAGACCCCATCTGGTCCACTCAGAGGATACACCGAGGCTGGGGCTGAGGGGACCCGTGGGAGACAGGTGTGGGGACAGGAGAGTCTGTGGTCCACTGGCTGAGCCCCCACACCACCAGCCCATGCTTTTCTCCTTGCCTCATACTTCCGGGCAGCGTCTGGCCAGCATAAACATGGAAAGCCCTTTGGACTCTGTCTCTGGCTATTGACATGTTCCTTTGCATCCGCAGTGCATTGCTCCTAGTGCGGGGGAGTTTCTGCAGGACACCTGCGGCCAAGGCTTCCATTCAGACCCACCCCCAGCCAAGTGGCCACAAAGACTGGCACAGTGCCCAGGCTGTACGGCCCTGAGGCCATTGTCAAGTTTGTATCGGCCCTTCCAGCCCTGCCTCTGGAGGTCAGCATCCCCACATCCTCCTGAAATGCAACCAGTCTCCAGAGAGTTTCCAGGCGGCTGCTCTTAGGAATTTCCGAAGCTTGGAGAAGTTGATGATTTGGAAGGGAAACAAGAGGAGGCAGAGAGGCAGCCTAATGGGCTGGGACATGGGCTTTCCAGACCAGAGGGCCAGGTTTAAGCCCTGGCACCACCTGGTCCCCTGAGCATGGCCTGCAGTGATCTTCCAGAGCCACGCAAGGCAAATTTTTGGATGGGCCCTGTCCAGAGCTGTCCTGATCCAGAGCTGCAGGATCTCAAGAGGAGGCCTAGGAGGGAGGCCTAGTAAATATCTGTGCTCCTTTCCGGCTCTTTCTCATTCCTCAGTGCAAAGGAAATCTCTACAAAGCCCCCCACCAGCACCCTTCTCACGGCACCAGCCTTTCTTCCCCTTCTCCCAGTCCTCAACTGGTTAGTGCTCCCACAAGTCCTGCAGCTCAGGGCTGGGCCCTGGAGCAACAAGAACCCGCTTCCGCAGCACTTCTGCACCAGGCTCCCAAGATTCCCACGCTTCACTCTCTGATCTCCTCCTGACACCTGCTACCATGAGGGTCACGATGCAGCTTTTCAGCTGCATCCCGTGGGTTCCTGGTTTGACTCACAAGGTTTAGGATCCACTTTTTCTCAACTCCCACCACACACAAGTCAGTCAGGGGGGCACTGAGGTTGAAGTCCAGAGCGTGGGACTGTGGGAGGAGCCCGCCGCTGCGGGCGTGCGGAGAGAGGACTTCAGCGGAGTGTGGACTCAGTTCCAGAAGTGAAACCTCCATCACAAGTCCCAAGCCCAGTGTTTCCCCAGCCCAAGGGGCACTGCTAGTCCACACAGCTCGGCACCAGGCAAACCCATTAAAATGGGGGTCTTCAGGCCCACCACAGTTGACAGGCCCAAAGTTTTGCCTAAATGCTTCACAGATACGTCCGTACCTTTTCAGCCTGCTTGCAAGGAGTGGGCCTTTTTGTGCTTATGGAGGGGTTGGAGGGAGAACGTTTTTTTTTAAATTGCCAAAAAGTTAGGGGAAAGTGTACTACTGTATAAAAGCAAAGCTGTATATACTAAACGTTTTTTAGCAGAGTGATATTTATTTGCATAGCCTATTTATTGTACTCATATTACACTGTTCTTACAGACCAGGATAAAATGTATGGCCCGAAGCAAGCACCTCTTGCCTTTTATTATTGCTTCTCTAGAACCCCCTCTGTGTGCTGACCGTTAGCCGCTAGCCCGCCCCCTGCGGGGCACCCACCTTCCTTCTCAGGGACCACACTCCATAGTTTTCCACCGAGATCAGAGCTGGTAAATATGAAACATTTGTTGAATTACCAGGATTGCCATTAACAGTGTTTTTTTTCTTTTCCTCTCGTATTTCACGCTTTCTGCCTCTGTATATAAGACAGTGCTGTGTATTTATCAAAGCTAGTAAGCAATAATTTATATGTAAAAAAATGCCCAAGCAATATAAGGTGAGAACTTCTATAAGTCACTGTTACCTTGTATTTTCAAGTGTTTTTTTAAAAAAATGGCTTTTCCATTTTTCAAATATATGATTATGTTACAGATACCATGCGTGCGTCCTTGCTTCTTCCGGGGCTGTGAGGGGGCTTCCTCACGGTGCTGGCGGGGAATCAGGCAGAGCTATTCCAAACTCAGCTCCTGGCAAGATTTTTCTTTAGAAATCTTCCATCTGTGCCTCCTCGGGGGATTGTTGAAGTCCCTCAGGCCCCGTGTGAACGCTCCTATTTGGGGATCCAGTAGCCCCCCATGTCCCCTCGCCCCCCTCAGGCAGCAGCAGGAACTCCCCCTTCTGTACTAGCCCAGAGACTGGAGCGCTCTTAGCCCTGGTCGTGAGGCCACAGGCCCTGCAGGCAAAGGGCTGAGAGCAGTGTCCCCGAGAGCTGGGGACACCAGGCACACACATGCCCCTGCACCTTGCCCAATTTCAGTCTTCTCTGACCCTCCGAGGAGAGGCTTCTCCGAACTCCACCTTGGCCTTTGGCATATTTTCATGCTCCCTATGAGATTTCCGTCTCAGCACATGCGACTCAGGAGCGGCCAGCCCCTTGCTTGGTCCTGTGTTTTGTGCAGGAGACGAGCTATGTAGCCCATAAATCTGGGCTACCCAGAGCTGTCCCATCTCCGTCTCAGGTCCCTGTGACTTCCTGCCCCCACTCTCCAGCTTGGGAAGGATGAGTCAGAGTAGTGTGAGTGCAAGCCGAACACCAGCAGCAGCAGCTGTGGGGGCTGGTGGGGACGGGCCATCACAGGAGCATTTAGTGGCAGATACCCTCTTGATATACCACCCTCACCTGAAACCAAGTGTGGATGATGGATGGATGGTGGGTGTGTCTCCCCACCGCACTGCCCCCTGCTGCCCCACCAAAAAAAAATTTTGCCAGGACTAAAGAGATTTTCGGGGGTTAAGGAGCTTGTTATTCCTGGCTCATGCACTCAGGAATTACTCCTGGTGATGCTAAGGGGACCATATGGGATGCTGGGAATCAAACCCGGGTCGGCCACGTGCAAGGCAAATGCCCTATCCACTGTGCTATTGCTCCACAGCGGGTAGGGCGTTTGCCTTGCACGTGGCAGACCCGGGTTTGATCTCTCCTCCGTCTCTCTCAGAGAGCCCAGCAAGCTACGGAGAGTATCCCGCCCTCACAGCAGAGCCTGGCAAGCTACCCGTGGCATATTCAATATGCCAAAAATAGTATCAAGTCTCCCAATGGAGACGTTACTGGTGCCCGCTTGAGCAAATCAATGAACAATGGGATGACAGTGCTACCATGCTAAAAAGCTGGTGGTTGATTCCTAGACCCACATCTGGTCCCCTTAAACACCACTAGGGGTTACTCCCAAACAGTCAGAAGTAGCCCCTGAATACACCACTGGGTGTGGCCCAAAATTCCCTCCACCCTCCAAATGAAAGATTATTTTTCCCCAAAACAAACCTAAACATGTTTCCCCAACTCAAGAATCCTTTAATAGGGCGGAGATAGCTCAGAGGGCTGGCATGCAGGCTTGGCATGCAGGAAACTTGGGTTTATTTGCTGGTACCACACAGTCCTCCAGCACTCCCAGGGCACCCCCAACCCCAAACAATCCTTCACCAGCGCCTCCCAGGCTTAAAGAATTAAATCTCAATTGCATACATGCTCTTCAGACTCTGGCTTCTAGTCAACTGCCCAGGACCAAAGAGATGGGACAGGTGCCACCAAGTGCATACTAATAATTGGATCCCTAGTTGAGCCAGTATTCTGCATCTGAAAAGGAACTGGCTCTTACTAATGAAAGTGCTCTTTGCTACTACTGAAAGTGCTCTTTAAAATTGTGTGCACAATACTTCCAACTAAAGAAAGCCGTTGGCGACCCGTGTCTGCAAAAGTCTCAGAGCCCTGGGAACTGGCTCAGAGATCTGCATATGGGAGCCCAAGTTCCGAGCCCCAGCACCTCCCAGACCCCCCTATCCCCACCCCATCTCCCAGAGCTGCTGAGTGTGGCCCCAAACTTAACTTAAATCCTTAAGTTAGACTGACTAGGAGGCAGTGAGGGCGGGAGCACAGTTGTATGAGCCCAGGCCAGCTTAATTGCGTTAATTAAGGATGTGGTGCTGCATGAACCCTGCCCGCCTGGGACTTGCTTCAGTTTGGCCTCCTGAGCTCCCCTGCCCCCTCCACCCCCTCTAGCCCCGGCCACAGCAGCTCCATGAGCAGGTGCAAGCCCGAGATTCCAGCTCGGGACTCGGGCTTTGGAGTAGGAAGGAAGCCCCTTGGAGTTGAGATGGCTCCTGCGCCTTTGTGTTCCGCTCCGGCGCTGGAAGGGAAGGGCGGCGGCGGGAGCGGCAGGAAGGGAGCGCCTCGCCCCTTCCCCTCCGGTGCCCGCTGCCCAGTGCTGACGCCGTCCAGCCCTGCCCGGAGGGGCACCTGCCACAACAGCCCCACAAAGCGCTGGTAAGAGGGTAAGAGGGCAGAGCGTTCTTCTCCTGTCACCACCAGGCTCCTGTCTGGCGGGGGACCCAGCTGCATCCGCCCTTCTGAGACCTCAGACAAGGCTCCGCACCCCCAACCCTCCTGGGAGCCCCGCCCCACACCCCGTTTGAATTTCTACCCTTGTTGGGGGGCTGCCTGGAGGTCAGAAGGGCTAGCAGTGTCCTGGAGGGTCAGCTTTGAATCAAGCTCAGCTGCACAGCGGAGGTAGCATCAGACTAAGTGACGTCCTGGGTACCCAAAGGGGACAGTCAGGCCCAGGAGAGACCTCTGCTCGGGCCAGTGTCAGACGCAACGTGGGGGGGTGGAAATCACCTCAGGACCCAAGCACCACTTCCGGGGCCAGAAGGAAGGTGCCTGTTAAGTCAGGGTGACAAATGTGGCTGCATTGTCACTATTAACACGGACGGACTATCAGTCCTGCCTTGGGCCTCTTCACATCTTCCTGGGGAGTCCCAATGTCTTCCAGACCTGGTGAGGCTCCCAGAAGACCTAGCTTGTCCCGCTCCTTTTTCTCTAGCCACCCTCCCCATTACATGCCCCTATCTTTCCCTTCTCCAGGTCACAGCTCCCGGCTCTTGGTCAGAAGCTTCCCCCATGGGCCTGACCACGGCCTCATTCCCACCCAGACAAAGGAGCAGAGGCCCCGGGTCTTTAGTGGAATCCCCCGTGACTGGTGGGGGTGGAGAGAGGGTTGCTTTGCTTTCACGCAGGAGTCCGTGGGTGAAAGCACACCCACACCAGAGGAAGTTTCCCTCCTCTGCCGAGAGGCCAGGAGGAGGCAGGACAGTTCACCCTGAGCTGTAGGGTACACTGTGCAATAGAATGAACCGGTAACACCCGCCCCCTTAGTATGTTAATTGCTTGTTTCTCTGCAACAACCTCAGCTTGGCAGAATGTGTCTTTCTCCATAGCTACATGGCATAGTAGGCACTGTCACTGTCACTGTCATCCCGTTGCTCATTGACTTGCTCAAGCGGGCACCAGTAACGTCTCTCATTGAGAGACTTAATGTTACTGTTTTTGGCATATCAAATATGCCACAGGTAGCTTGCCATGCTCTGCCGTGCGGGCTCCATACTCTCGGTAGCTTGCCAGGCTCTCCGAGAGGGGCGGAGGAATCGAACACGGGTCGGCCTCGTGAAAGGTGAATGCCCAACCACTGTGCTATCGCTCCAGCCACAGTGCTTTTTTTTTTTTTTTTTTAATTTTAGGCAGTGGGAGTGTGATATGGTGAGCACCTGGCAGTGTTCAGGGCTGACTCCTGGCTCTGAGCTCGAGGCTGGCGGGAGCCTGTGTAGATTGAACTCAGGTTGGCTGCATCGAAGATGACCTCCTGACACCCCCCCTTCCCCGCTCCCTCCCCTTACCACCTGCTCTACTAGTTCTCTGGCTTCAGGCACTGTTCTGATGACTGAGAAACAGCCAGGAACAAAACAAAGATCCCTTCCCACATGGCACTTGGGTTCAGTTGGGTCATAAACGAGCTGTGTCAAATATGTACTAGTACATTCACTGATAAGAAGTTTCAAAAGAGGGGGAGGAGGGAAGGCCGAAGCCCGGGAAAGGGCTTGGAGAGTTCCTGGAAGGCAGGGGAAATTTTCTTTGGAATTGCACTGGGCATCCCCTCCGAGTTTCCGTGTTGACATAATAAGGTCACCTTGTTTGGAGATGGGCTCCTGCCGGCTTATCAGGTTCCAGTGAAGTCACTACCGTGTGGCCTATCTCATCACCCAGGATGTCCTCAGAACAGAAAATCAGGAGCCAAACAAACAGGAAGAACAGCATGTGACCCCAGGGACAGCCAGCTCCCAGCTGAGGGACGCCCCCTCCCCCTCTCTCTCCTCTCTCCCTCCTCCATCCCCCCTCCCCCACCCACCCCATCAGGTTCAGGCTGCTGGCCTCCAGAACCCTGAGACCAACTGCCAAGGAGGGGTGCCTTCCTATGGTCATGCCCGGACCAGCACTAGAGGAAGGAGGCTGGGAGTGGTGCAGGTGTGGTGCCCCTGGGAGCTCAGAACTCCTAGTTTGGCTGGGGGCTAGCACAGGGTGCCCCTGAGACCATGCAAGAAAGTTTAGTTTTTGGGTGAGTCCTCGAATTTTGTATACAGCATGAACAAACAGGGGCCGGAGCGATAGTACAGCAGATAGGGCGTTTGCCTTGCACACAGCCAACCTGGGTTTGATCCCAACATCCCATATGGTCCCCTGAGCCCTGGCGGGAGTAACCCCTCAACACCACCAGGTGTGTTCCCCAAACAAACAAACAAAGATTGACATGCAGAGGGGGCAGAGAGAGTACAGTGGGGAAGACACTTGCTGTGCACTCTGCCCACCAGGGTTCCATCCCTACCACCAGAGCCCCATCAGGAGTGATCCCTGAGCACAGCCAGATGTGGTCCAGAATCAACATCAGCGATTAGCATACATGATCTTAAAGTGGTAGTTATTTAGTAGCTCTGAGAAGGTAGTTTTGGTTCCTTGATGTTCTGGTTCTGAAATACAACATCATGGGCCCAAGCTGGTCTCTCAGGGGTTCTGTCTCTCAAAACCTACCATTGATGTCCTGTCACTGCAGCTCTGGTGGTGCTTTTCTCTCAAGGCATTTTGTCCCTTTGTTCTCCGGCCACATTGGGTGAGAATTGCTGCTTTAAGTCTTCTGCTGACACAGGCCAAAAAGAAAGTTACCTGTCCTGTGCCCCTTTCACAAGTTCGCGATCTTATGTTAGTGATCCTTGGTTTCTCCCAGTTCTCTAACTTGCAGAGCCATCGAGGGAAGGGCTCGGAGGGAGAAGGGATGTAATCTGATTTGTGTTTCATCAAGATCACTGGCTGGTTTTGAGAGGATGAAAGAGGAGTGAGGACAGACGGGGCAGCCTTTGAGTAAGATAAGAGTAAGCCTCACACAAGTGGTGGGTGTGGGGTGGTCAGCTGTGGAACATTCTAACATGTCTGGAAGTGGGTGTGGGGGGTTGGATGTAGAGAAAGAGCTGTGTTTAACTGAACCTCAAAGATGGCAGCCTGAGAAACTGGAGTCACATCATTGCTACTAATTGGGGTGAGAAAGACCTTAAAGGGAGTAAGTTGGTTTTTTGTTTGTGTTTTTCTGTTTGCTTGGGGTCCACACCTGGCGGTATTCAGTGCTTACTACTGGCATCTTACTTACTACATCAAGAATTACTCCTGGCAGTGCTTGGGGGACCATATGGGATCGAGTTCAGGCTCACCACATGCAAGGCAAGTGCCCTACTCACTAAACAGTCTCTCAGGCATGGGATGGAGTAGATTGAAAGGAAAATGCTCACAGCTCCATTTGGGGTGAATTCGGTTTGAAATGTCCGTGTGACCGAAATGTCCTTGTGACATGAGCGAGAGTCACAGACGTTTCTTTATACCACCTCTGGCTATTGTGTGAATCACAAAACCTACCAGCATATCTGTTTCTTGGATTTCCACCAAGGTCAAAGCAGAAATTTGACCAACTTTTCTTAAGTCCCACTGGGGCAATCAACCCCTTCAAACAAGGAGTTTTTACCTACTAAGAGCTGGGTCCATCCTGAGGACCTTCAGCTGGGGGCAGAGCCCTTGAGGGGGAGATGTGTGTATGGGGGGGTAGGGGAATAGTATCATAGGGCAGAGCCATAGGGCAGTGTCCTAGGGGTGGAGCCCTTGGGTAAAAAGCCACCAACAGGGATGTGGCCTGGCCCCAGACCGTCTCTGCAGCCACCAGTGGTGCAGTGTCTGCCGTCTGGTGGGCTTACCCAGCTTCTGTGAGCGTCTTCCCCGCAGGTACAAAGTCTGGGGTTCAGTCACTCATGGGACACAGTGGAGCCACGTCCAGAGCGAGCAGCACAGGGAGAGCCAATAGCTTTACTGTCCTGCCTTAGCGGGTTTTGGTCCAGGGGGTTCTCCGTTTTGATAATACGATGCAGTCTTTTTTATTTTTAATTACAGAAATCAAGGAGGTGGCAGCGGTGGTCAAGCAGTCCTGTGTGTTCTTCAGGAGGGTCAGCACAGGGACCACTGAGATAGGAGGAGTCCGAGGAGTCCTCACTTCTTGTCCCTGCCACCCCACCCCCCCCCCCCCCCAGAGTGAGAAACCCCCTGGCCGGGTTTTCCTGGCACCTTCCTCTCTCAGTCCTGCTTCTTGCTGCACTGTCTCCCTTGGGTTCTCTTTCGTTTCCGAACCCCCAAAGATGCTGTCCCAGAGCCCCACTCCTAGACCCCTCATCTGTGGGGGCAGGGAGGGCCACACCCAGGGTCCCCGTGCAATGTGGGGGTTGAGCAGGTATTGCTGCCAGCGCCCTCCTGTGCGCTGCGCCCTCAGCTCTCCTGGGGCCAAGGGACCCGGCCTGGCCAGCTCGTCCTAATCATCTGGAACATTCCTTTGTAGGCATGCGTGGGCAGCCTGAAGAGCTTTCTTCTTCCTGGCTCCAGAAAGGATTGTCATCTGCTGTCCTGTCACCTGTCCTGGCCCGGGTGTGACCCCTGAGCTCCTTTTGTTCTTCCACAGGGTGGGGCTACACTCGGGGAAGGTGGACACTGGGCAGGCCTTGGCCCCGGGGGGCAGCCAATTTCCCGGGGAGGACGTCTGAGTTCCTGCTTGCCTGCAGCTGCGCTTCCCCTCAGAACCAATTGGCAGCACAGAGCACCATAAAAAAAAAAAAGAGAGAAATGGGCGTCTCAGAGTCCCGCTGGCCCCCGGCGAGGGACACAGCTCTCCCGGCAGTCCTTTGGGGAATAATGCCAAGTGAGTTTGGAGCCAGGGCCAGGCTATTTTGGGGAGGAGGGGTAGAGGGGGAGGATTGATGTGGAAAAAGCTGTTTCTGGTGACAACTATGCATGCTTCCTGCTCTGCTCAAAGCCTATCTTGCACTCTGCTTGCCAGGCTTATTTTTTTATTTTAAGAAAACGAGTTTAGCAGGATCAGAGCAATAGTACAGCAGGTATGGCATTTGCCTTGCTCGCGGGCAACATGGGTTTGAGCCCTGGCATTCTGTATGGTCCCCCGAACACCGCCAGGGAGTGATTCTGAGTGCAGAGCCAGGAGTAACCCCTGAACCTCACTGGGTGTGACCCTAAAATCATAAAAAAATAAGGAAAGGAAATGAATTTAGGGGCTGGGAAGACAGCAGGTAGGTAGGGCATTTGTCTTGCACGTGGCTGACCCAGGTTCAATCCTCAGCATCCCACATGGTTCCCTCGGATGATCCTTCAGTGCAGAACCAGAAGTAAGCCCTGAGCACCACAAAATGTGGCCCAAAATTTAAACAAAAAGTTCAGGGGTGGGTGAGGTAGTTCAACAAGTAGGGCAGTTGCCTTGCACATATGTGGTCAGGCTGAGGTTCCATCCTCAGCACCCCATATGGTCTCCTGGGAATGATCCTTGAGTACAGAGCCAGGAGTAAGCCCTGAGCACCAAGAGGTGTGGCCCCAAATTTAATTTTAAAAAATGAACGTTCAGGGGCCAGAAAGATAGTACAGTGGGTAGAGCACTTGCCTTGCACATGTTGGACCTGGGTTGCATCCTTGGCATCCCCTATGGTTTCCCTGACAGGAGTGATTCCTGAGTGCAGAGCCAGGAGTAACCCTTGAGCACTGCCCTGTGTGTCCGCCCCCCGGCAACTCCCCCCAAATGAGTTCACAGTCATTTTGTTGGATGGATTTATTAAATTTGTTTGTTCTTTTTTTTTTTTTTACCACACCCAGAGGTGCTCAAGGCTTATTCCTGGCTCTGTGCTCCTTGTGGGACTCAGAGACTGTGATGGAGCCGGAGTTCAAATTGGTTTGCCTGTGTCCAAGGCAAGTGGAGGAAGCCTATGCTAGCCCTCTAGCCCTGTTTTATTTTTATTTTTGTTTTTTTATGGTACAAATTCTGGGAATTCAGAACTACAAAGCACCTTCAGCAAGATGTTAAAAATAACTGCCTTCTCTCAGGATTTCCTCTGTGCCTTGGCTATTCCACTCCTCGTTCTGGCAGAACTAGCCCTGGACAGGGGTCAAGGGAGCCTGTATCAGTCCCTGTGTCACCTCCTCACACAAGTGTGGCCTTGGGTGGGCATTTCATCCTCTCTGAACCCAATCTGGCTGACATCCCATGACCTTGCAAAACTATAGGTACTTGGGTGGTCACTTATCACCCACAATTTTGATTCTGCTGTAGAGTCCATTCATGCACACTTCATCACACACTTGCATCAGGTGGCTCCACAGCAGCCACAAAAATACAACATTCAATCAAGTGCCCGTGGTCAGGAGCCATGCTGCCATGGGCAAGAACTGATTCTCAGGAAAACACACTCATATCTGAGTACTAATTTGCTTTTTGAACTTAACCAAGTTGTGACTTTTTCCCCCCATTTTTAATTTATTCTGCTTGCCTCAGGAATGCTCCAGGAATGCTCCTGGAGCGAGCAGATACCATTGGGCTACACTAGCACATGATAGGGACAAATGAAGATATTACTGGCGCCTACTCGAGCAAATTGAAGATCAACAGAATGACAAGTGATACAAGTGATTTATTATAGTCCAAGTTTAGGTTGGACTGGGGCTATAGCACAGCGGGTAGGGCGTTTGCCTTGCATGCGGCTGACCCAGGTTTGATTCATCTGTCCCTCTGAGAGAGCTTGGGAAGCTACTGAGAGTATCCCGCCTGCACGGCAGAGCCTGGCAAGCTACCCGTGGCTTATTCAATATGCCAAAAACAGTAACAACAACTCACAATGGAGACGTTACTGGTACCCGCTCGAGTAAATTGATGAACAACCATACAACAGTGTTACAGTGCTATAGTTTAGGTCAAACATTTATGATAGTGTTGACAATTATGATCTTTTATGTACACAGTTACTGTACCTTGACCTCACCCAAGGGCCCAAGACCCTCCACCATTGTCCCTATGGTACTCCTAATCCACCTCTTTCTTTTTTCCTCCCCACTGCCCCACTGCTCTATAATCTTAGTTTTCTGATACAGGGCCAAGGGTTTGTATTGGTTCTGTAGTGTCTATTCCCTCATTTTGCTTAGATACCACAGATGAGTGATATCATCTAATATTTGTTCTCCCTCTGACTTATTTTGCTTAATATAATGCCCTTCAGTTCCTGCCAAGTCACAGCATAAGTAAGATTTTTGTCCTTTCTTACAGCTGAATAGTATTCCATTGTGTATATATATCAAAGCTTCTTGATCTACTTCTTGGACATTTAGGTTGTTTCTTTATCTTGGCTGTTCAACTAAGTGCTGCAATAAACATAAGTGTGCATACATCTTTTTTAATTAATAGTTTTGTGTTTGGGGGGTAGATGCTAATGAGTGGGATTGCTAGGTCCTTTGGAATCTCTAGTCCTACTTTGCAGGGGTGGGGGGGTGTAGTGGGGCCTCCAAAGCAGTGCTTAGAAGGTCTGGAGTCCCACTGGCAATTGCTGGACAATAGAGTTGACAGTTCAGTGCAATGATGTGATACTGTTTGGACCCTTCAGTTCCTATTTCTTGAGAAATCTCCAAACTATCTGCCATCAAAATGGAAGCAGGCAACATTTGGTTTTCTCAGTCCCATTTCTCTGGTAATAGGTCACTGAAGAGGTTAGCAACCATCCCTATTTGCCTGAGAACTGGGATCCAAGATTTTCAAAGCTGCACCCTAGAAAGTTCTGGGAAAAATAGAATGGTTGGTCATCTGAGATATGAATTGAAATGGTGCTTAGAAAGGATCTTAGAACAATGTTCTGCTTCTACCAACTAGTCTGAGAATACACCTTTCATGTACACACAGACCTCCTAACTAAAGAGAAAAAATAGAAACATAAATCTGGTAGAGCCTAGGAACTCCTGGGAAAGCAGGATCGTGGGAGGGTGCCAGGAGCAGGAGTTGAGAGCTGAAGAAGGGCAGAGAGACGAGTTTTATAGAGTGACAAGGGAGCTGTATCCTGGGCAGGAAGGATTTGAAATGCATTTGTGCTGCACAGCTTAGAATTTTTAGTGGGTGCATCTTGCTGCTAGAACTGAGCAAATACGATCCTAGAAGATACGAAGGAAGCTTCTTTGATCTCTGAAAGGCTGTACATTTAAACAAGCTTAAATGTCATTTTTTAAAGTCTCTAAACACTTCCAATGGTGCATCCTTTTGGTGAATAAAAGTTGAATAGCCCAGGGCCTGAGAAAGTGCCGCAAATGCTGAGATTGCTTAATACTCGGCTTACCCGAGGTCGATCCCTGGTACTCCATAGGATCATCTGAGCACCACGAGGAGTAATTCCTGAGTGCAGAGTCAGGAGTAACCCCCAAGCATCGCCGGGTATGCTTCCTCACCCCCACCCCAAACTATAAACAAAAACCCAGAAGTTTGGATTTCCACGTGCCAGTGAATTTTCCTACCTGATTAGGGGGTGGGGGGCAGGGGAGCAAGCAGCTTTAGGTAAAGGAGAATCCTAAGCATTTTTGATTAAAATGAAAATTGACATGACAGGATTTGACCAAGGCTTTTTGGCTGTGGGGAGGATGGGTAACAGAGAGGCCTGGAGGAGGCTGTGGCTTAAACTGACCAGGCAGGGTAAGCACACAGTGGTGATGGGCGTGAGTGGTATTTTGAAGGTAAAAATTAAAAGAGCGTGTGACTGAGAATAAATAGTGAGTTAAATAAATAAATGATAAATCTATGCTGAGACATTACATTTCAGTGATTTTTTTGACCCACCGCCTAAATGTGACACAGAGAAATAGTCAGAGCTGTAGTATGACTTTCATGAGTCCCAGACACTTTATAGAATCTTTCCTCATATATGTGTGTGTGTGCGTGTGTGTGTGTGTGTGTGTGTGTGTGTGTGTGTGTGTGCATATATATATTTATACAATGCAGGAGATTTATCGTCCTTTTTTCTCATAATCTTAAAAGACAAAAATTTAACTTTTATGAAATTCTAGAAGTTTCGTGCGGTCAGGAGCCACTGGCTCCGGTGCCTTAGGGATGGGGTCAGGTGATTAAAAGCCGCATGCGCTTGTTGAGCTGACCTTGGAGAGATTCAATATGAGCCGGGAGTGCCATCTAGTGGTTTGTGTGCTCAACAGCAGGTCGTTTCTGTCTAGCTGGGCAAAATATCAATCAGCAAAAGTTGGGGACCGAGACCAAACCCAATTCCTTCTATGACTAACTGATTCAGATCCAGACTTCCCTGAGCACTGGGTTTGGAACTCTGATTAGCAGGCAATCTAAGGATGTCTCAAGAGCACAAGAGTAACCAATAGAGATCTCAAAAAGCCAAGGGTTCAGTCCTTTCGTCATGCAGCTTGTTCAGTGCTGTTTTCAACTAGTGCTGTTTTGTGATTTTTTTTTTTTTGCCTCTGTAGCCAACCCTGACTCTTCTTGGTGCAAAAAGTCTGTGTTCTCCACATGGTTATTCTAACCAGAATGCCCACTTCCCATTTCCTGAAGGTGAGGTGAGAATTCAGCTAGTTATATGGTTACACATTAAAAGAGTCCTGGGTTGTTGTTTGTTGTTGTTGTTGTTTTTAAGTCTTTTTCTGTGTAGTTCTTAAGTCTTTTTCTTCTTTTTTCTTTTTTTTACTGCTTAAAAAAATTAAATCACCATGAGATAAACAGTTACAAAGTTGTCCATGATTAGGTTTCAGTCTTACAATGTTCCAACACCCAGTCCCTTCACCAGTGTACATTTCCCATCACCAGTGTCCCCAGTTTCCCTCCTTCCTTTCATCTCCTCCTGCCCCCAGTATGACTCTGTGGCATATATTTCTCCCTCCCTCCTTCCCTCCCTCCCTCCCTCCCTCCCTCCCTCCCTCCTCTCTCTCTCTCTCTCTCTCTCTCTCTCTCTCTCTCTCTCTCTCTGTTTCTCTCTCTCTCTTTCTCTCTGTCTCTCTCTCCCCCTCCCCCTCCCCTTTTGGTCATTATGGTTTGTGGTACAGGTTATCATGTTTGTCCCTTTGCCTCCTTTCTGCACTCCATTCTTGTCCAGACTGATCATTTCCAACAGTCATTGTCACAGTGGTCCCTTCTTTGTCCTGACTGCCCTCTTCCCCTCCCCCCCACTTGTGACTGTCTTCAACAATTTTTTAATGCTTATAGCAACATATGGAAGGGTGTATGATTGGGCAAAGTCTAGAAAGGAAACGTTTTAAATACCAAGAGAAAATCACATGAGTTTCTTTTTTTTCTCTGATATTCCCTCTCTATGGAGGAGGCAAAGACATGTGATGACAACCTCTGACTGGCAGTACACTGTGGCCTTCTATTTCCCCAGCACTCCCTCTGCTGAGCACTTTGCCTGGTACATTGTCATAGAAACTAAAGATTCTCCTGTGCATCCCTGTGGGACCGGATAGTGGCATGCTTCTGTCCAAAGTTAGGGATCAGGAGCTTTTCTTGTGAAAGTTGTGTCTTTGTAAAAGTGTGTTCAGCAGTGTGAGAGTGTGGGAGTGAGCAATGCATGCATTTGGTGGCTGAGACCCGCTTCCCCAGGCTTCCCCCAGAAAGACAAAGAGACAGGGGACCATGGACTGCTGGTAACAATGGACCATCTAATGCAGAGCTGCTAGCATACTTATAGAACATCTGAAGGATTTGAGGTATAGGACTGCACGTAGGTGTGGTTGATCATTTACAGAGGTAAAGTATTTTGACAGAAGCAGTTCTCTTGGGGAGGAAATTAACTAGAGATGCTCTGTCTCCTAGTAACATCTATATTTTTTTCTCTTTTCCTTAAGTTGCACATATTAAACAATTAAGTTTACTTCTTATTAATACTTGCAGTTATTTGGATAAACACAGTAAGAGAGGTAGATTTCAACACTTAGTTCTCTGGGCTCTGAGGGCAAGCAAGGCCTTTACCATAAATCCCAGACTAAGTTCTCAGACCAGTTCAGCTTGGCCTTCCCCATGGGGTCCTGTCTCATAAGTCATAAATGCTTGCATAAATGCTTGCATTTATGCTTTCTAGACGGTCCCATTTTGATGCTGGGGTAGCTTCGCCACTTGCCCCAGGTACATCCCAGTCCCACCCATGACAGGACCTCCCTTTTTGGGTGTTAGCAACTACAACAACTGAAGCCTGAATCAAGTGATTATGATAGATGCCCAGGAATAGATATATTTCAGAGTGAATCAACTCCCAAATATTAGATGCATAGCATTAACGGTGTTCTCATATTTAAACAAAGAACATCGATCTATAGTAAAATGTGAAAAGGCTATTGGGGAAATAGAAAAGCAAGTAATTCACTACAACTACAAAGTCCAGAGTTACCAGAAAGTTTTAGTTTATAAGTAACCAAGACTGACTTTGGGAATTGTGACAATGAGAGATAAAACACAAAGGAAAGGTTAAAGATAAACTCAGGGGATTAGGGGTGCTCACAGGAACACTGTAAGCTTCTGGGGGGGAGGGAAAGGGGAAATTCACTGATGAAGCCTAAAGCATTTGGGGTTAATATCCAACACAGCAGTAATTGCAACCATCCCAAATGTAATGAATTAATGAATTGGGTTTTCTCACTATTTTTGTTTTCTGGGAATTTTGTGGTTGTAGATTTTTTTGGAAGGGGTGGGGGCTTGGGTTTTGGACCACACCTGATAGTGCTCAGGGGTTACTCCTGGCTCTGCATTAGAGAATCACTCCTGACAGTGTTCGGGGAACCAGGGATCAAAACTAGTTTGGCTATGTGCAAGGCAAGCACCTTATCCATCATTTAATTCTGAGCTCTCAGTTTTGTTCCATTGTGTTAAACTTGTTCCTGTGTTTATTTTCATGCCGTAGAAGTACTGTATTGTTTTGATAGCCTTGTAATGTAATTTGAAATCAAGAAGCATAATAACTTTCAGCTTCATTCTTCCCCCTCTATATTTCTTTGACTATTTGGAATCTTTGGTGCTTTCATGCAAATTTTAGGATTTTTTTCTATTTCTATTAAAAATGTGAACAGAATTTTCAGGGGTCAGAGAGAAAGCATAATGGGCTTAAGGGACTTGCCTTGCACAAGGTCAACCCCTGATCAACTCCTGTTACTGAGTATGGTCCCTTAAGCATCTGTAGGCATGATCCCTGAGCATCCCTAGAATAAATACTGAGTACTGTTAGATGTGGCCCCAAAACAAAACTTAAAAATGTTTAAAGAACTTTTTGAAATCAGAATTGCGTCAAATCTATAAATTGCTTTGGACAATATGGACATTTTAATGGTATCATTCTTCCACTCGATAAACGTGAGCTGTCTTTTCATTTATTTGTGTCTTCAATTTCTTTCACCAAAGTCTTAGAGTGTTCAATGTACAGGTCTTTTATCTTCTTGAGTAAATTTATTCTAAAGTGTTTGGTTGTTCTTGAAACTACTGTAAATGGTGCTGTTTCCTTCCTTTATCAGATAGTTCAGTTTGTACATAGAAATGCTCTACAGATTAATTTTTTCATTTTAAAACTAGTGAATTTAATGGATTTTTGGTAAGAAAACCTTAGCATATTCTCTATATAAGATAGTATCATCAAAACATTAATAACTACAAAATTACTGATAATTTTTGCTTTCCAATATTAATTTACTCTATTTTTCTTGTTGCTAGGACTTTCAGTACTGTTTTATACTACTTATTTTTCTTCTTGTTGCTGAAATTTCCAATACTATGTTTCATAAAAATTGTGAGACTAGATATCCTTGTCATGTTTCTTAGAAGAGAAGCTTTTAACTTTTCTTCATTGGGTATGATGTTATCTATGAACTTGCCACATTTATTGTTATCTTGAAGAGCACCTCTTCTTTTTAAGGCGATAGGGACACACTCAGTGATGCTCAGGGTTATTCCTGGCTCTGCACTCAGGAATTATTCCTAACAGTGCTTGGGGACCATATGGGATGCCAGGGATCAAACCCAGGTCAGTGTATGCAGGGCAAGTGCCCTACCTGCTGTACTGTCACCTTGGCCCTGACTACCATGTCTTTACCTAACATGTTGAGAAATTTTATCATAAAAGTGGGGGATCTTGTGAAATGCTTTTCCTGTATCTGTTGCGGTAAGTTTACAGTTTTAAATATTTTTATATGGTATATCCCATGAGTAGCATCCCAGGGATAATCCCACTTTATCACAATGTGTGATCCTTTCAATGTACTGATACATTCAATTTGTAAAGTTTTTGAAGACTTGATGGTAGGGGTTTGGGGAAGCGTTCAGAGGCTTCTCCTGGCAATGCTTAGGGAACTATGTGTTGCCTGGGATCAATCTGGGGTCTGTTGCATGCGCAGCAAACACCTTAACCTCTGCACCATCTCCCCAGCCCTCATCATTTTGGATTATCCTAATTCTATTTCCTTTTACTCTGACCTTTGTTATTGTTATCTGCTACTAGTTTAGGCCAGATGGGATCCATGATAACTTGTAAATGGTTTCCCAGAGGATTTCCTTGGAAATTTTAGCACTGCCTAAGTTCTTTTCATTTATCCCCCTTCAAGACCTGGTGCTTTTCTAGGAGTGCTGCTTCTAGTCTTACAGACTAAAAGTGCCCTGGATAGGACAGGAGAAAATGATTCTGTTGTTAGCATCCCACACTGCTGGGGGATCCAGGAGCTCCCTCTTAGGGAGATGAATGAACTAAAGCAGAGAGGAGTTTTCTTGGCCCTGTGGTGTTTGGGGGACCCTATGCAATGCAAGGATCAGCCCAGGCCAGCTGTGTGCAAAGTGGTACCTGGTCCCTTGTACTGTCTCTCCAGCCTTCAAGCTGCCTCTTAACTTTCTCATCACCTAGTTATACACATGTTCTAAATCTGGTTACGAAAATCTCACACTTAAGAAAAAATTAGTGATTAAGATTCTGTGGCTTTCTATTAATAATATTCCATCTTTTTTTTTAAATTTTTAAATCTTCACTTCCAGGTACTGGGGAAAGAGTACAAGGAGGTAAGGCTGCTACTGTCTAGACCCTGGTTCCATTTCTGGCACCCCATATCTGAGCTCTGCCAGGAATCACATCTGAGCACAGAGCCAGGATTAGTCCCAAAGAACCATCCCAAACCTCCTCCTGACAAAAAACATCTTTAATTGTCACATTATGAAGATGACTCAGTAATAGTGCACTTGTCTTGTTTGTGTGAGGCCACGCATTGCAGAGAGTGGCCCAGCCCTATAAAATGATCCATATTTTTCTGTTTGTTTTTGTGAGTTAGGGACTACACACAAGTAGTCCTCGGAGCTTAGTCCTGGCTCTGAGCTCAGAAGTCAGCCCTGGGTTGGGTTCAAGAGATCATATGTGGTGCCAGGGATTGAACTTGGGTTGGTCATGTGCAAGGCAAGTGCCTCATCCACTGTACTATCTCTCCAGCCCTCAGGCCCATGAAAATCAATTTTTAAGATTATAAGTCAGTTAATAATAAAATCAGCTCTCTGATCTGTGGGAGGAGGAGCAGAGAGTGGCACTCAGGTGCAAGTTTCCAAGAGAAAGACATGGGGCACTCACGGGACTCGAGCGTTCAGTGACCAAGAGCTGCCTCCCCAGGCCAGATGATGGTGACAGACAGTGGGTGAAGGATGGGGGAACAGAGAAACAGGAACCAGGCCCCAGACTGGTAGGTAGATGGTTTATTTCTCTCGCCTCCCCGGCATAATCCAATCTCTCCCCTTACAGTGCAGTCATAGTCGTAGTTTTGGTCGTGGTACCAGTCATCATAGTTCCATCATCCTAGTCTCCTCGTAGACCTCAAAGTCCTCTACTTTGTTATATCTTCTTCCTCATCTCATTGTAGTCTCATAGTCCTCTGCTTCCAGTCATCGTCGACCCTCTAGTCCTCAAAGACTTCAAAATCTCAGAGTCTCAGTTCTCATCCTCCTAGTAGTTGTTGACTTTCTAGTCCTCAACATCTGGTTCCACAGTCCCAAAGTCTCCAAAGTCTCATCCTCTTTCTAGCCTTCTTCATCTGATCATTGACTTTCTAGTCCTCAAAGTCCCAAAATCCCTGTTCTCCTCCTCTAGTCATCAATATCTAGTCCCCTCGTAACCCTTACAGGATAGTTATATAGAAATCAAGAAGGGTGTATCCACACAAAGGTGGGCTTGAACATTATCATAACAACAAAGAGGTAAAGCCAACCCTTCAGGAGATTAACTCAAGGACAAAATCTCATCTGAGGAGATTACTCCAGATTACTAGGAGATTGCTCAAGGGCGGGGTTCCATCCAAGGTGTATTGCTTTCTCCTTTCCTCAGCTAGCAATCCACTTAATCAATCATAGTAAATTACTTCTTATAATATTTCTAGTCATTTTATATGAACACAGTAAGAGATATCAGACCACAGTCCTCAGGCCAGGTTAGGCTTTCCTAACCCCAGAAGGGTCCTTGTTTAGTTACTTCTTTTTAGGTCATGACAGACTTTGTCCATGACCATGCTCTTAACTTATAGTTAAGTATTATGATGCCTGGCCTGGCCCATTTCGATGCCAGGGTAGCTCACAACTTGCCTTAGGTCCATCCAGTCCCTCATCAGGATCCTGCTTTTGGGGTTCTAGGGACTAAGGGCAACTGAGGCTTAAGTCAAATAAATATGGATGCCCAGGAATAAATATAATTTTGGAGTCAATCAGCTCCCATGTTACAAAGCATAGCATGAACTGTCTTCCTGTGTCTATACAAAAAGAGCATTGTTAAATAAACCATGAAAATGACATAAAGGAAAGAGAAAATCAATATAGGATTTTGCTTGATGGAATTGAGTGTGCCTCAGGGGCACTGTTGTGGGAGTAGCTCAATAAATCTAAGCTCCCTGTGGGAGGAAAAAGGACAACCCAATGTTATCCAACATCTAAGAGAGACCTGGCCTGGTCTTCCATGGCTTCTTTTCCCATGCTTGCTTCTCCTGGCAATGGGTGGCAACCTGTAGTGTTACTAACCAGAGGAACGCACCCAAATTTTGGTGTCCTGGATGTTCACTGGGAACCGGTTCTGTAGGCATGACCTCCCACATGCATGCTTACCTTTATTATATTTGGGGGTGGAGGATAACCCATACCCAGGTCTTACCCAGGTAGGGCACTGAGGACCATATGCTACGCTGGGATCCAACACCTGCAAAACAAGAGCCTTATCCACTGCACTCTCTCCAGCTCCACCTGCCTTAGTGTAAGCACCAACCCTGAGAAGTCAAGCTGACACTACATGTCAAGACCCCCAGGCCTTCCTCAGTCCCTCAGGGTCATAGACTCTCTGGGCTGACTCCAGGCAGCCTGGTAAGCAAAAGGCTCTTTCCAAACAGGACATTCCAAGGGCTCACTGATTACCTTGCAACATCTTAGCAAGGGCCAGCCCATCCTTTGGACAGGGTTAATTCTTTGCTACCCTAGACTTCTCGCAGGATGACAACCCACAGCAGGGGTTGGCCACCCTCATCAGTCTGATCTGTCATCTACATATATTATACAGGACACTAGGGGTGCTGGGAAGGCCCAGGGGATATGGGGAGTTGGTTTTTTTCAGAGTTCTGTATCTATTGTTACCACAGCTCCATTGGATAACTTTGAAGTCAGGAAAGTATCTCCATCAGTATTTCTTACATCCTGTTGCTATAGCAACACACACAAGATTAGATTCTAGACATCCCTGGGTATATAACTAAATAATAATCCTTAGCCGTTTTCCCGTAATACTGATACCAGTTTCCCATTTAGTCTCTCTAGGGTCTCCCTCTAGGGAATAAAATAAAATTCTTCCCACTTCTGCTTTCTTCTTATTCCTAGTCCTAAACTGCCAAACCATGAATATCAAGATCCACTTTGAAATGTAGCAAAAGAAAAGGGGGCTTTTAATACTCCAGGATCCAACCTCAAAAAAGATACTTGTGGTACTGGAGAGATGTGGGTAGGTAATGGCATTGCATGCCATCAATGTCAACCCAGGTTCAATACCAGTTCCCCTAAGCAAAGCCAGGAGTAACCCCTGAGCACAGAGTAGAAATTATTTCTAAAGACAATCCAGAGTCACCCAAAAACATGAACAAAGATACTTGTGATCACAGGTAGCCATTTATTTTTTTGGTAACAATTACTTTTGCATTATAGACCATCCGCTTTCCTTTCCCCCTTTAATACTCTGCCACTTCCAGCACACCATGTACCTTCTAGTTGGTAAGTAGATTCTGGGTGGGTCTTGGGAACACCCAGGTTGACAACTGTGTTGAGGTTTTGCTGAATAATGTTTTGATTGACACGAGACCCTGTGGGTGATGCTGAGGTCAGTCCTCATTGCAACAAAATGCTGTTGCCTATGTTTTGCTAATTGCTGAACATGGGTTGTCTTACTGAATAGCTTTGATTTGTTTTACGTATATACGTTAGAAGAATGTCAGGTTGTCTTGCTTCAACAGCTGACACACAGGATATCATGCACTGAGTTTCCTCTGAAAAATAACCATGCACGTCATGGCACCATTGCCTTGTGGGGTGGTGAGCAGTAAGTGTGCTCCAAGAAGAGACAGTTTTCTGCACTCAAATCCTTGAGCACAGGCCCAGAAAGCACAGTTAGCGACGTGGACCTAGGCTCCCTCAGAGAGCAGAGTTGAAGGACTAGAGAAATGGTACAGTGGGTAGGGTTCTTGCCTTGCATGTGGCTGACCTAGGTTCGATCCCCAGCATTCCATATTCCTGAGCATCCCAAGATTCCTGAATGCAGAGGCAGAAGTAACCCCTGAACATTACAGGGTATAGTTAAAAAATCCAACCCCTTCCTTCCCCCCAAAAGTAGAGTCGAGGTGGTCCCAGGAACCTTAATATAATTTTTGTTTGTTTGGGGCCATTCCTGGTGATCACAGGGGCAACTTCCGTCTCTGTGCTTAGGGTTTGTTCCTGGTAGTGCTCAGAGGACCATGATGAGCCAGGAATCAAATTCAGGCCTCCTACGTGCAAAGCATGTGCTCAGCCCTTTGAGTGTCTCTCTGGCCCAGGAACACTATGCTTGAAAAGAAATAGTGTTAAAGAAGACAGACCATTCAAACTAAGCACTTGACACTGGAGAGGTAGTACAGGATATTAAGTGTTTGTCTTGTGTTTGACTGACCAGGTCAATCTCCATCATCACAAATGGTCCCTCAAGCATTGCCAGTAATAATTCCTGAGCACAGTAGGTGTGGTGTGGCTCAAAACCTAAAACTAAAAAAACTCCCCAAACTGTCATTTCCCAAACTTAGCTCCTGGGAAGGATATGAGTAGAATTCAGCAACCTTCCACCTTGTGAGACTTGGGTAACCTTGCATGTACGAGTGCAGCCAGGGGTCTATAGGTGGTTTTTCTGTTGGTTTGATTTGGTAGGGGTCTTCTCTAGCAGTGATTGGGGGCCATATAGTGTCCGGGATCAAACTCAGAGCCTTCCTCATGCCAGGTGGATGCCCTGGCCCTGGGGCCCTCTGACCTTCAGTTGTGAACACTATAGGGTGGTCTGTGATACCTAATGGAATACTAGAGCTTGCTCTAAGAGTTTGGAAGCTCTTCAGATGCTGACTTTTGTCTTCTATTACTTTACTGTGTTTTGTGGCAAGCCCACATGTCCTGATGAGAGGAATGGGGGGAAATTGTTAGTGTGAAACTTGTTGTTCATATGGAGTGGTCAGCTGGGCTTCTGTGGCTGGAGTCACAGTAGTTCAAGGCTAGACTTGCTTTTGTTTTCTTTGTTTTGTCCCTTCTGTTGTCCTCGACTTCCTGAGATTTCTCAAACACCTTGTGAATACACAGTGCTTTCAGCGGTACCCTGGGAGGAGCCCTCAGGCTGTGGAAGACCGAGTGGGCAAGCCAGGGGTTTCCTGTTCTGCTACCATGAATTAGATCCCTGGCTTTGGGAAGCCTGCGGTCTGGGCTCAAGAGCATCTCGCTTTTGTTCGGTAGGGGTCTCCTTCAGGGGGGCCAGGGCAACTAGAGATGACTGTGTTGGCCCATTCCTTTCCCCGGGTTGCTTGTGTGCTTTCAGACCTTAGCAGGTTGCTCCTGAAGGCAGGCTTGTTAATGTGAGGATTCCCTGGGTGTACTGGAGCAAGTCTGGTTTCCCGCCTTTGTAGGAACAGTCCTAGGGATTCCGGGTGTCATATGAAAGCAGTGGCCACACCCAGGCAAAGGGCAAGGAGAGGCATGAGCCTGGCGCCCACCCCCCCACTTGGTAGCGAGAGGGTCAGTCGCACAAACTGGCGGTCTCGGTGCCCTGGGGTTGTCACGTGGCAAGTCATTGACCACACCCTCCCAGTGGCACAGGCCTCCCAGTGGCCACGCCCTCCACTGGCCAAACCCTCCCGTTGGCCACGCTCCCCTGTTGGCCACGCCCCCAGTTGGCCACGCCCTCCAACTGGTTACACCTTCCCACTGGCTCCGCCCCTCCCACAATCTCCACCTTCTGTTGGGGCTTTCTCCGTGCTCAGTGCCCGGTCCCCAGCGCAGTGGAGGCCAGCTCCTGGGAGCAGCTTTGGGGCACAGACATTCTCAGGGAAGGCGGAGAGAATCCTCGGCTTGGACGGCCCAGCTAGCTGCCCACGGGTCAGCGCAGAACTCCTCCTCTGCCTGGCACCACGTACCCTCCTCCTTTGCCCAGCAGGAGAGGGATTTTCTGCCAGCATCACTGGGAGCATCCAGCAGGCGCTTGAGGGTCGCACAGAAGAGTGAGGACCAACCCTGGGCTTCTCACTCTCAAACTTGCGTACCTTCAGCAACGACTCCTCACTCTGGGACACTCCATGACGGTGGATGTGTCCCTGCGGAAGCTTGCGTCCAGGTAAACGGCAATGCGTCCTATCTTCCTGGCTCTCTGGTTTTGGGGATGCGAGTGTTGGTCCTTCTGACCTCCATCTCGGGGGAGCTGATGCTGTTTTAGATGTTCAGCTTGTGTGTGTGACCGAGAGGCCACTTTGAAGCTTCCCGCCATGCTAATCTGGAACATGGCAGTCTGCTCATTCCATCCTAGACTTAATCTTTCTTTGCGTTCAATTCTCTGGGAGGCAGGTGGGTAAGAGCATGGACGGTGGAGACCACTGGGCTGTTCGGTGCCAACCACTTATAACTGCCTCCTTGCAGAAAATCATTACATTGGGCCCCACCCCAGACTCTACACTAGAGTCCATATTTTAATAAGATTCCCTGGGAATCCCTGTGCTTGTGAAAAATGTGCCAAGTTCTGACTTATAGTCACTTCTCCCGCTCTGAAGAATGGTTATTGTCTGTTTTCAAACTGTGTACTCTGACACCCCAGGCAGGGCCCAGGGTTCAGGCTGCTCTGGGAGAGTTTACATTTTCAAGGGAAACATAGAAACATCTGCCCAGTGCTGTGTGAGTCGCAGCTTGGGTGGGCTGGTTTCAATACCACGCTGCTCTATTCCTTTGGATGACATCTGGAGAAACTAAGGGTCCAGCTGTGGTGAGATAGTGATGCTGGGTGCTAGTCAGCCAGCAACTGTGTGAAGAGGAGGTACCCTTTCTGACCCTCAAGTCTGGGGGTGGTGCAGGTGTGATCCGAAAAATCAGAGGCAGGGCATCACTTGAACTTGTCTGTGAAATCAGTGGAACTGTGGGCACCGCTTGATTCGGGGTGTTGACCTGCAAAGCACCCTGAGAACTGAGAACATTTGGGATCTTGCGGTTGGGATGTTGCAAGGGGAGCAGGAGAGGTCAGAGAGACCAAAATCTTGGCTGCTGGGGGGCCTGAGAGATGATACAATAGGCAGGGCACTTTCCTGGCATGTGGCTGACCCGGGTTTGATCCCCAACATCCCATATGGTCCTCAAACACTGCCAGGAGTGATTCCTGAGTGCAGAGCTATGGGTAACCCCTGAGCCTCTCCTGGTATGCTGAAACATAAACAAACTAAAACAAAAAACAAATCCTTGGCTACTGAGTATTATGCTCATTATGCCCTTGGTCAGTCTGTGGCTTTTCTTGCCACACCTCATTTGCATCCTTTACATACACATATCACAGGAAGGTTTAAACACCACCCCCCCTCTTCCAATCCCTAGATTGTTACTGTGAGAGTGCCAAGGAGCTATGAGATCCATTTTAGAAGAGAACTGGGCTGGAGAGAGTATAGGGCAGAAACACTTGTCTTACCTGCAGCCAACTGCTGTTTGATCCCCAGCACCACATATGGTCGCCTGAGCATCACCAGGAGTAAGCCCTTAGCATAGTTGGGTAGAACCCAATCCTGCCCGCCCACACAAAATAACTCCCAGATTCAGAAAGGATATATAATTATACCAGTGCATAACACAGAGTCTTTTGTTCCCTTAGGACCAATAACTTTCTTTCCCTCACTGCCTGGAGGGAAAGGAAGTTTTGAGAAGGAAGAGGGTGTGGGTAAGAAATGTTCATTTGCCTGAACAGAAATTTTCTCAAAGAAGAAATCCAAATGGCTAAAAGACACATGAGAAAATGCTCTACATCACTAAACATCAGGGAGATGCAGATTAAAACAACAATGAGATATCATTTAACACCACGGAGACTGGCCCACATCGAAAAGAACAAAAGCAACTGGTGTTGGCGTGGATGTGGGGAGAAAGGGACTCTCCTTCACTGCTGCTGGGAATGCCGACTGGTTCAGCCCTTTTGGAAAAAACAATATGGACGATTCTCAAAAAATTAGAAATAGAGCTCCCATTTGACCCAGCAATACCACTCCTGGGAATATATCCTGGAGAGACAAAAAGGTATAGTAGAAATGACATCTGCATTGGTATGTTCATTGCAGCACTGTTTACAATAGCCAAAATCTGAAAAAACTGGAGTGCCCAAAAACAAATGACTGGTTAAAGAAACTTTGGTACATCTACAGTGGAATACTATGTAGCTATTAGAAAAGATGAAGCTCATGAAATTTGCATATAAGTGGATCAATATGGAAAGTATTATGTTAAGTGAAATGAGTCAGAAAGAGAGAGACAGACATAGAAAGATCGCACTCATCTGTGGAATATAAAGTAACAGAGTGGGAGACTAACACCCAAGAGTAGTAGAAATGAGGACCAAGAGGTGTGCCCCACAGCTTGGAAACTGGCCTCACATGCTAGAGGAAAAGGCAGCTCAGATAGAGAAGGAAACACCAAGTAGAGGATGTTTCGAGGACTCATTCAGATGCAAGCTGAAAGTAGACTATAGACCGGAACATGAAGGCCACTCAATACCTCTATTGCAAACCACAACACCCAAAAGGAGAGAGTACAAAAGGAAATGCCCTGTCGCAGAGGCAAGGTGGGGTGGTGGGGTGTGGGGTGGGGGTGGTGGGAGGGATACTGGGATCATTGGTGCAGGAGAATGGGCACTGGTGGAGTGATGGGTAAACTATCACTGTATGACTGAAGTGCAAACACAAAAGTTCATAAGTTTATAACTACCTCACAGTGATTCAATAATAAAAAAAATTTTTTTTAAAAAGAAATGTTCATTTGCCATGTTGACATCAGTGCTGTAGTTTGGGTTCATCGGTCCACGTTCAGGTTTGAGCCACTAGTGGTTTGCGCCTTCATCAACATGTAGCTGGCGTGGCAGCTTCCTACAGGTGGAGAGAAGACAGTGGCACCATAACCACCAAGGTCAAAGCACGACTAGCTGTGGGGACACACTTGTGATGACTGCTTTAATGGGAGCCCAGTTAGCTCCCTTGCATGCCATGAATTGTACAGGCCACGGCCAGCAGTGGATGCCAGCCTGCTTGCTGGCATGACCTGGTGCCATGACCTGCCTGGTGAAGGCCTATCTCTCAGATGAGCCACCTCTGGGTCCTGGAAGAAATCAGGCTTTACACAGGAGGCGAGTCTTGAATCACCTGCTACCCCACCCCTGCAACAAACCCAAGCACGGTGGGGGCAGCTGCTGACTTTGCATGTGGCTGACCAGGTCCAATCCCTGGCACCCCATATGGCCCCCTGAGTCCCACCCAGAGTGAACCCTGAGCACCGAGCCAGAAATAAGCCCTGAACACTTCTGGATGTGACTGAGAGGGGGAAAAAATGAAAAGATGAATGTGCTTGCCAGCCACCCCGCAACAGGCTGGCGGCCTGGACAGTGCCAAGCCCCCTCGCTGACAGGGCTGGTGAGAAGCAGCTCAGATAGAAGCCCAGAAGGAAGTTTCAGAGCATCAGTCTTCTCTGGTGGACACAGAAGAGAAAGAAGCTGTGGGTCCCTATTCCCCAGGGCACTCTACAGCAAAGGGCCAGACCAAGCTGTGAGACCTGGGAGAAGACAGAAAAGCTCCTGCCTTGTTGGTTTCCAGTTCTGGTGATTCAGTGACTGAAACGGCTATACATTCACACTCACACACACACACACACATGAAAATACGTGGGCAGTTTGGGAGGGTCTGAGTGGATTGGGGGATTGGCAATGGCTCTGTGATAGAGACACTGAGGACCAGGAAGAGCCAGGACCATTCATGGAAGGTCTCCACAGAGAGCCCCAGAGATGCAGAGCACTCCTGCAGAGCTGAGCGGGCATTGCCTCCGGATCCCTCAGTTGGCTTTTGGCCACACAGAGGTCCCCACTAACAACAGCTACCTGGCTACTGTTGCTGAGCCTTAGGCCAGGGCGAAGAAGGCTGGGCAGTAGCACCTTCTTATACACCTTCTCAATGCCACAGGGGAAGGTCCCGCTCAGTTCCTGTCCTCTTTCTCAGATTTGTTCCCTACTTAAGGCCACAACTTTAGAAAGGCCCCTTTTAAGAGGCAGGGTTATAGGATGACATTGGGTTTGTCCTTTCAGCCTTGTGCAGGGAACTTAGGTTTATCAGGTTACACCCATCACAGTGCTCATGAGTCACTCCTATTCCTTTATCTGTAAACTCTTCTCTGTACCCTCCTTCCCAACCAGTTAATCACCTTTTCCTAATCAGATTCTGTTAACTTATAAGATCAGATCCTTCTAAGGACACTGAACTTGTAAGTTATGTTGTTTGCATAGTTTACCTTAAAGCAATGTCCTTTCTATGTGGACATAAGAAGACAGTTAATATTATCCTCCTGTAACTCGGGAGTTGATTGACTCTGAATATTTACTCCTGGGCATCTGCTTTCTCGACTCAGTTGCCCTTAGTTCCTAGCACCCCAAATGCAGGGTCCCAACGAGGGACTGAATGGACCCAGGGCAAGCTGTGAGCTACCCTGGCACCGAAATGGGCCTGGCCAAAGCGCCACAATACTCAACTATAAGTTGAGAGCGTGGTCATGGACAAATGCTCTCATGATCCAAAAGTAACAACGAGATTAGGTCCCTGCTGGGGTTAGGAAAATTAACCTGGCCTGAGGACTGTGGTCTGGAATATATAGTGAGATGTCCTCAGGAAGAACCAAACTTTAAGTTTGATATATCTCTTACTGTGCTCATACAGAATGACATTGCTAGAAATACTAGAAGTAAATTTACTATAACTATTTAAGTGGATTACTAGCTGAGGGGGTTGGAGCGATAGTACAGCAGTAGGGTGTTTGCCTTGCACACTGCCGACCTGGGTTCGATTCCTCTGCTCCTCCCAGAGAGCCTGACAAGCTACGGAGAGTATCTCGCCTACACGGCAGAGCCTGGCAAGATACCCGTGACATATCCGATATGCCAAACACAGTAACAACAAATCTCAATGGAGACGTTACTGGTGCCCGCTTGAGCAAATCGATGAGCAACGGGATGACAGTGACAGTGACTAGCTAAGGAAAAAAGAAAGCGACACACCCTGGATGGCATCCTGCCCTTAAGCAGATCTCCTAGTAATCTGGAGTAATCTCTTTAGATGAGATTTTTATCCTTGAGTTAATTTTCTAGAGGAGTGGCCTTACCTCTCTTTGTTGGTTTGTTAATGATCAACCCCACCTTTGTATCACCACCCTATGTGATTGCTCTATAGGGTGAGTGAGGTCTGGGAGTAGAGAGATTGGAAGAAACCAGAGGAGAGACAACAGACAGAGAGAAATCGGAAGAGACCAGAGGAGAGACTACAGAGACAGAGTCAGAGATAGAAAGACAGAAGAGAGCACAGCAGCACACAAAGAAGCAGAGCACAAAAGGAGGAGATCGGAAGAAAAGGAGAGCCAGCCAGAGGAGGCAGAAAAAGAGAGTCAGGGAGTCGTCAGAGCAAGAAGCAGTCAGAGTCAGAATCCAGCAGGTCAGGGTCAGGATCCAGGGAAGAAGCAGCAGAAAACGGGAAGAATAAGAGTCAGAATCCAGAGTCAGAATCCAGAAAGTCAGAGTCAGAGTGAGAATCCAGGGATCTGGGATCTAGGAATGAGGGGCTAGGAAGGAAGAGTATGTGAGATGGGAGAGACGAGAGACTGAATAAACAACAACTAATCAGCAACCAGCTTGGTCCTTGTTCTTCCTTCACCTGCCCATCACCAACAGCCATCATGATCCAGTCCATACACAGTGGTTTGAGAGCACCGAACATGGGCGACGAGAGAGAGAGAAAGGAGAGCCACCCCAAGAACCCTCAAAAACACATCACCCTTCTGTGCGCGCTTTTGAATTTTTTACACTGTCCTTTGACTATCTCCATGTCCCTTAATAAAACTTTTTTTAAATTAAAAAAACAAAAGCAAAAACAGAAAGTCTACTGATCAGAGCTCTGAAACTCCACATTGGGGAGAGGGGCTGCAACTGGGAATATCCTCTGATTTTGTGGGGCCTGGGGCTGGCCTCCTTGCAGGTTTCCCGAATTGGGGTCAACAGCTGCATCAAAATTGAATTGACAATCTCTGGCCCAATGATTTCCCCTCTTACACCTGGGACAGGGCCCAGGAGGTTCGAGTCTGGCTCGGCAGTCTCTGGCCCAGTGGTTTCCCTTCTTACACCTGGGACAAGGCCCAGGAGATGCTCTCACAATAGCACGATTGGGAAGCGCCCTGCAATCTTTATGAAAGTGGCCTGATTCTCCACAATTAAGACATCTTTTTTGAGCTTGGAAGGCATAGACCTCAAGAGGCTTCATCTGCATCTTATGTTTAACGGAAGCAACATTCCAACACGCTTTCAAGTACCCCATTATATCCTCCTGTTCCTTAATAGGGTGCAAAATGGCCTGGCAATCCTCCTTAGCGTTTTCAAAGGCCAATGGCTTACTCAATTGCTCCTGAGTTTCCTTACCCTTAACCTGCATTTCAGTGGCTTCCATCAATCTTCCTATGAAGTCTGCATAAGGTTCTGAGGCCTTCTGAACAATCTTTGTAAAACTTCCCTTAAATTTGGCATCTGCATCAATCTTCTCCCACACACACAGGGTTGCCTCACGAACAAAAGAAAAAAAAAAAGAGGCAAGGTGATTTGCCTTTTTGGGTCATGTCATTTCCCTTCACCTATTAATATCTCATAGGTCAATTTAGCCCTGAAAATTTTTGTCCAGCACAGCCTAGGCCCTGAAGTTTTGTCTTGGTCTCATCACTGAACCACATCACCACATCCTCCACTGCATGTACTGAGAAGGGCTTAGGCTTGTTTTAGCAACCACGTAAAAATCATGAGGTACCCAATGAGCCTTTTACTCCAGTCTGTAAAATATTCTCTACAGTATGGAGATGTAGGTCCATATGAGGCCTTTTTGAAATGACTGAGTTACTCCATTCTTAACCCGTGATAAGATGGAGGCTGCTTCTTCTCCATCTGGGTTGGGCGATTGGGAGCACATCCCGAGCAGTCTGGAGGCCACTGATTTGAACTACTCTTGGACTCAGAATCTCAGGGAGTGGCAGCAGATTCATAATCCGAATCACTTTCATCTGATGCACTGGAAGTGGAGCTATATTCACCAGCCTTAGAAATACTTTTACTATGAAAACCCTTTCGAGATTTAGGTATGGGAGGAGCTGAGGCCATATTATCTCTAATATTCTCCTCCTCAACTATATTTTTCCAAAACAGGAAAATAGAATTAACAATCTCCCACGTAATCCAGAATTCATGGGGATCTTAGTCCCTTCCTTACATGCCTTATAGACGTTTTTCTTAACTTTTTTCCAAATCTTGGTTTCCAGAGTCCCTTCATCTGGGAACCATGGGTTTACCTCATAAACTACTTTAAAGCAGGACTAGAGTTGGTTTCTGGAAGTGCAGAGTTCTGTGTCCGCTATTCTGTGGAAGAGATATCGAATCAAATCCATAAACAGCACGTTCAATCTGGCTTGAGAAACTATGAAAGATCTTGGGAGGGCCCGGAATCTGCAGTGGGGGTTAGCTGCTAGGATTCTAAGCACCCTGAAGAATACTATTCTCCCACTCACTTTATAGAGTGGGGGTAAACCAACACTATTCTTACCTTATTCTAACCCCTGTTAAGCAATTATACTAGATGTGTGTCTAATTGGCCCCAGCCAATGTTAACTTTTCTCTTCTTGTCTTATGGCCTCATTGAGTACTTCAGTATAAAGGGCTGGTTAGCTCTTGAAGAACAAACAATACATGGAATTGAAAACAGAAGTCTCCCCACAACTCAAACGTAAAAGGCTAATAACAACTGTGAAATACATATTTTAGCATCATACCTATACTTGTTAAACATGGAAATAAGAGTCTATATTTCAGTTGAACGTTTTTGTAATTGAATGTTCACTGTCTCCATATCTATCTAAATTTTCCCATTTGTTGGGGGTCATACCTGATAGTGTTCAGGGGGTCATGGAGGTACCCTGTTGGGTCAATACTCTATTTTCCAAGGGCACCCATCTTTTTGGATTAGGGGCTCCCTGCTCTAGGCTCACCCCATCATAACCGACATCAATAGAGAAGGTCCTGCTTTGAGGTCCTAGGAGGGAAGACTTCAACAAATAAATCTGGATGGGAGGGGGCACAATTCAGCCAATAATAAACCATTCCCACTCCAACCCCCACTAACGAATGAAAAAGACTGGAGCATAAAAGAGTTCCCTTTCTCCCGAGCTATGGGTCCAGGTGCCAAACAAGCTGGCGTGTAAACCACAGACTTAAATGCCAAAGCAGTGGTCTTCAAACTCTGGGGAGCCCCAGATCCCCCTGGAGGACCCCTCAAACACAGACTTCCAGACCCTACTCACAGAGTTCTGGTTCAGGGGTGGAAGGTCAAACTATTTACATTTCTCACCTGCTCATTGACTTGCTGCTGGTCCAAGACCAGATTTTAAAAACCAGTGTCCTTGGAGGGGAGAGGGCTCAGAGAGGGGGAGCTCATGCTGGCCAGATGAATACCAGCTCCTTCCGGGACAGACATCACCTCAGCAGGTACCAAGCAGGGCAGAGTTCTGGGCCCTCAGCCAGCACCGTGGGGTTCTCCCATTTCTGGACCCCCAAATTTCTGTACTGTACCCCAGCCACCACCTCCCTGGTTCTGAAGGAGAGGTCTGTGTTTGTGCCTCGAGAATGGATGTGGTTTCTGCGTCTTTCTCGCCTACCCCTGAGGTCCTCAGCTTGGACTACAGGCTGGAATTCCAGGAGCACCTTGCAGGAGGTGTTAATGAGGATTGGGTTCTCCTGGGTGACTCATGCACTCAGGGTGGGGTGTGGCCTAAACTGCTGTGGTGGTGGCTAGTGATTTTTTTTTTGCTTTTTGGGTCACCCGGCGATGCAGATGCACAGGGGTCACTCCTGGCTCATGCACTCAGGAATCACCCCTGGCGGTGCTCAGGGGACCATATGGGATGCTGGGATTCGAACCTGGGTCGGCCCTACCCGCTGTGCTATCATCACTCCAGCCCCAAGTGATTTTTTTTAATCAGAAAAGATTCCCTTCAGCCAAACCCTGCATATCCAAATTCACTTTGAAATTTAAAAGCCTTTCATTCCCCCAGAATCCAACTTCTAATTTAATTTAATTTTTTTTGCTTTTTGGGTCACCTCCAAGCAATGCTCAGGGGTTACTCCTGGCTCTGTGTTCAGGAATTACTCCTGGTGGTGCTTGGGATGCCAGGGATTGAACCCAGGTCAACCGCATGCAAGGCAAATGCCCTACCCACTGTACTATTGCTCTGCCCCCCAGAATCCAACTTCTAAGCGACACTTGTGGGGCCAAGAAAAGTACAACGGGGAAGGCACTTGCCTAACTTACAGCCCCTTGTGGTCCTGAACACTGCCCCATGTGCCCCCAAAGAAATTTTAAGATAAAATAAAAATCTACTGCAGATGGTTCTAATATAGAAGTACTGCCACAGCTTCAAGCATGATAAAAAGGTGCTGCTAAATAATACTGTCGCTGTGTCTGAGCGAATGTCTCCAGCCTTATCAGACAAAGCCCAGGAGCTTCTGTTCTTCCCCAGCGCTAATCCTCCTCTTTACTAAGACCCCTTGCAACTGAAAAGCCAGTCTTTTCGCCAAGAACCAGAGTTCCCTTTCACTCATTCTCTCCCAAGGGGCCCTGTGGTCGCCTAAACTGGTATGACCAATCTAGAGGCAGCCTAGTTGTCTGGGAGTGACTCCGTAGTAATCTCCCACCCTTCAGGCTTTGTAAGGTCCTTCTGAAAAGCTGGAGTGGGACAGGGACGGGGCGGAGTTGAGGTACACCCACACAGGTAAATAAGAAGGGAGTGGGGGGCAGGAGCTGGGACGTGGCTGACTGGGATTGAAGTTTTTAGTTTTTGTTTGACTCCTGCAGAAAGTCCCGTGTTACTCTTCCTGTCTGCGTGACTCCTTCTTATTCAAGGGAAACACTAACCACCCTGGACCGCTGCGGATGGGGGTGGGGCGCGGGTCCTTTATGATAACAAACCAAGAACAAGGGTTCTCAGATCCGTTTGGACCAGTGGGGCATCTCTCAGGAGTTCCTCACCACCAGATTCCTTCAGGCCCCTCTTAGGCAGCGGTGGTGGGCGATGATCAGCCATCCACCCTTGCCCAGCTCAGCCCAGCCCCGCAGTTGCTGGGGCCGGGAGTGGGAGGGAGGAGAGAGAAAAAAGGGGGGCGCATTTCTTGGTGGTGGTGTTGGGGAGAGGGGTCACGTTGCACTACCGCATTTTCCCGGCAGGTGTCACTGTGGTCGGGAAAGTGAGAGCCTGCAGCCCGCACCGCCCACTGGAGGAGGGGCTGTGAAATCCAGCTGTAAATAACAGATGGAAATGCTTCCCTTAAGGTGAAGAATTGTTCTCATCAGGGGCGAGCTCTCCGGCAGCAGCTTCGATGCAGGCAGAGGAACCATTTTTGCAAATCCAGAATAAGACTGGATTGCCCTCAGGTTTTCCAAAGGCATGTTGACTCGGTGGGGAGTTTGAAATACAGAGCCCCTAGAGTTTCTTATTCAGAACCCATGGACCCTCCCCAGGCATCCGCCTTTTGGTTTTCCGGAGCTTGGTGGACGTGCTCAGTGCACGGGGTAGCGCCCTTTGACGCTGGTGGGCCACGCAAGGTCCACAGGGCCTCCAGCTGGCAAATGCTCCCCAGCCCTTGGCGCTATCTCACTGACCCGGAATCTGCATCGCCTTCAAGTTGCGGTGGGGACCCTCTGGTGAAGTCGCCACTTCAAAAACCACCTAATGAAGAGCATCAGATCAAACCCGTTTCCTGAAAACGGAAATGGCCCAGGAAAATCTGGGCACTATTTTTAAAGGTGTTTTTCTCCGGGCAATTCGAATATTACACAAAAAATTTTACCTCCGACGGACATCAAGTGGCCGATTTCGCTACATTTGGGGATCCAATTACTGCCCACACCGGCGACTCTGTTAACCCTTTGCTTTCCTAAGAGTCTCATTGGCTCATGCCCCCGGGAAAGGAGATTGACTGAGGCTAACTAAGAAGTGTACCCAATGCAGCTCTGCCCATTCTCAGGAGAGTGCCTGGTGACCGCATCCTGCCCCGGAAACTGGGTCCCCCTCTCCCCCACGCAGTTAGTATAAACAGATAAGGAAAGTCTGACTTTTTTGTTTTGTTTGGGGGCCACCCCTGCAATGCTCAGGGATCACTCCTGGCAGGGCTTGGGGAGACCTTTTTGTGGTGCAGGGGATGGAACCCCAGTTGGCTACGTGCAGGGCAAGCGCCCTACCTGTACTAGGGCTCCAGCCCCCCACCACTTTCTTTGGTTTGGTTTTTGAGCCACACCCTGGGATGCTCTGGCTTTTCCTGGCTCTGTTCTCAGGAGTGACCCCTGATGACTCTCAGGAGAGTCGGGTCCATGTGATGCCGGCTATGCATCTGCGAGATAAGGCTGCGCCTTAATCCCTGTACTGTATCTCTCTGGCCCTCACTTTCTTTTTCTTTCCCATCTTAATTGCCGTGCCATGATTTGAAATACTGTCAGTGACAGTTTTATGCATATACATCATTCTAATACCACATCCACCAACGGCATAAATACTTCCCTCCACCAGTGTTCCCAGGTACCTCTTCTATCACCCTGCAGTCCACCCCTCTACCCCTTACCTCCCTTTCCCCTCAGGTAAGCTCTCTTACAGACCAGCTTTTCTTTTTTTTTCTTTTTGGGTCACCAGGGGTTACTTCTGGCTTTGCACTCAGGAATTCCTCCTAGCAGGGCTTAGGAGACCATAATGGGATTTCAGGGACCAAACCCTGAAATCAAGGCAAACGCCCTACCCACTGTACCATCGTTCCGGCCCCATTCTAGCTTTATCAGATTCCCTGATAGCCCAGGGCATCAGAATTGTTGTTTCCTTACTTTTTTTTTTTATATCTCACCAATGAGAGAGATTATTCTGTAGCTGTCCCTTTCCTTCTGACTGACTCCACTCAGCACAATACCTTCTAGTTCCATGCACATAGCAGCAAGTCTCATGCTTTCATCTTTCTTACAGCTGCATACCATTCCCTTGTGTATATATGCCACAATTTCTTTTTTTTTAATTTATTTATTTTTAATTAGAGAATCACCGTGAGGGTACAGTTACAGATTTATACACTTTTGTGCTTATACTTCCCTCATACAAAGTTCGGGAACCCATCCCTTCACCAGTGCCCATTCTCCACCACCCGTAAACCCGGCGTCCCTCCCACCCTCCCCACTCCCATCTCCCCCCCACCCCACCCTGCCACTGTGGCAGGGCATTCCCTTCTGTTCTCTCTCTCTAATTAGCTGTTGTGGTTTGCAATAAAGGTGTTGAGTGGCCGCTGTGCTCAGTCTCTAGCCCTCATTCAGCCCGCAGCTCCCTTCCCCCACATGGCCTTCAACTACAATGTAGTTGGTGATCGCTTCTCTGAGTTGCCCTTTCCCCGGAACGTGAGGCCAGCCTCGAAGCCATGGGGTCAACCTCCTGGTACTTATTTCTACGGTTCTTGGGTATTAGTCTCCCACTCTGATATTCTATATACCATAGATGAGTGCAGTCTTTCTATGTCTGTCTCTCTCTTTCTGACTCATTTCACTCAGCATGAAACTTTTCATGCCCATCCACTTAACTACAAAATTCTTGACTTCCTTTTTTCTAACAGCTGCATAGTATTCCATTGTATAGATGTACCAAAGTTTCCTCAACCAGTCATCCGTTTTGGGGCATTCGGGTTTTTTCCAGATTCTGGCTATTGTAAACAGTGCTGCGATGAACATACATGTGCAGATGTTGTTTCGATTGTACTTTTTTGCCTCTCTGGGATATATTCCCAGCAGTGGTATTGCTGGGTCCAATGGGAGCTCAACCTCTAGTTTTCTGAGAGTCGTCCATACTGTTTTCCAAAAGGGCTGAACTAGCCGGCATTCCCACCAGCAGTGTAGAAGGGTCCCTTTCTCCCCACATCCTCTCCAACAGCGGTTGCTTTTGTTCTTTTGGATGTGTGCCAGTCTCTGTGGTGTGAGGTGGTATCTCATGGTTGTTTTGATCTGCATCTCTCTGATGATTAGTGATGCAGAGCACTTTTTCATGTGCCTTTTGGCCATTCGTATTTCTTCCTTGGTAAAGTTTCTGTTCATTTCTTCGCCCCATTTTTTGATGGGGTTGGATGTTTTCTTCTTGTAGAGTTCAACCAGTGCTTTATATACCATTGATATCAACCCCTTATCTGATGGGTATTGTGTAAATATCCTTTCCCATTCTGTGGATAGTCTTTGGATTCTGGTCACTGTATCTCTTGCGGTGCAGAAGCTTTTTAGTTTAATGTAGTCCCATTTGTTGATCTCTGTTTTTACTAGATTGCTTAGTTCCGTGTCACCTTTGAAGATACCTTTATCTTCAATATCGTGGAGGGTTTCGCCGACCTTGTCTTCAATGTACCTTATGGTTTGTGCCACAATTTCTTGATTCTTTCTTCTGGCTTTAGACATTTGGGTTGACTGTTGTACTAAGCACTGCAATGGACAAAAAAGTATATGCATCCTTCCTAATGAAATGTTTTTGTGCTTGGGGGAATCATATCAAGAAGTGGAATTGCTAGGTTGTATGGAAATTCTAGTCTTTGTTGAGAAGTTTCCAGATTGTTTTCCACAGAGCAGAACTAGGCAACATTGATGATGAAGGATGGTTACCTTTTCACATCCCTGGCAATACTGATTGTTCCCAGTCCTTTTGATATAGGCAGCGCTCACAGGTGTGAGATGAGCTCTTATTATTGTTTTTTGGTGTGTTTTTTGTTTGTTTTTGTTGCTTTTTGGGTCACACCTGGCCATGCACGGAGGTTACTCCTGGTTCTGCATTCAGGAATTACTCCTGGTGGTGCTCAGGGGACCATATGGGATGCTGGGAATCGAACCTGGGTCAACCGTGTGCAAGACAAACGCCCTACCTGCTGTGCTATTGCTCCAGCCCCCTCTCATTAGCGTTTTGATTTACAGTTCCCTAAAAATAACTCAAAGAGGTACTTACAGGGACCTTGGGCCTATTTGATCCCTGTGATTGCTCAAGTGCACTGACCTTCACAGGAGCCATGAGCACTCCTGGGACAAAGGAGTTGGGGTTCTCTGAGCTCCTTCCTCCTCTCAGGCCCTAGAATATAATCAAGTTCTCCACAGAGGTCACCTCACCCTCCTGACTGTCCACCTGGTCAACACCTGTAATGGCCCTAGAATAATCTTCCCTCCTACATTCCCACTTCTAATCTGGTCCATAGACAATATTCAAGCCACCTTGGGAAGATTGGAATGGCCACCCTATCACATATACATATATATATATATATATATATATATATATATATATATTGGATTCCTTAGCTGTGGTTAAAGGCATTGTGCCCCCTTCCACAGGACCCCTAGAGTTTTGTTTTTATTTTTTTTTAATTTAATAGTTTATTTTTAATTAGTGAGTCAACGTGAGGGTACAGTTACAGATTTATACATTTTTGTGCTCATGTTTCTCCCTTACAAAGTTTGATAACCCATCCCTTCACCAGTGCCCATTCTCCACCACCAGTAAACCCAACATCCCCCCCCTCCCCAGTCCTGTCTCCCCCCACCCCACACTGCCACTATGGCAGGGTATTCCCTTTTGTTCTCTCTTTCTGATTAGGTGTTGTGGTTTGCAATAAAGGTGTTGAGTGGCCATTGTGTTCAGTCTCTAGTCTATATTGGGCCTGCATCATCTTTCCCCCACATGACCTCCAACCACCTTTTACTTGGTGTTCCCTTCTCTGAGTTGCCCAGAATGAGAGACCAGCCTCCAAGCCATAGAGACAACCTCCTGGTACTTATTTCTACTATTCTTGGGTGTTAGTCTTATAGTCTATTATTCTATAGTCCACAGATGAGTGCAATCTTCCTATGTCTGTCTCTCTCTTTTTGACTCATTTCACTTAGCATAATACTTTCCATGCTGATCCACTTATATGCAAACGTCATGACCTCATTCTTTCTAACAGCTGCATAGTATTCCATTGTATAGATGTACCAGGGTTTCTTCAACCAGTCATCTGTTCTAGGGCACTTTTCCAGATTCTGGCTATTGTAAACAGTGCTGTGATGAACATATAAGTGCAGATGTCATTTCGACTATACTTTTTGGCTTTTCTGGGATATATTCCCAGCAGTGGTATTGCTGAGGACCCCTAGAGTTTTGTTTTGTTTTGTTTAGGACCCCCAGAGTTGACTCAGAGTGGTCACACTGACGCCTCTTCGAGCATGGTGCTTTTTCTGATAAGGATAGATGTGATGGAATTGCCTTGCACCCAGCTCTCTGGAAAGCAGTCTGACTCTTCTCTCCTGCTTTGTGTGCCAGGATGTGTATTAGGTAGAGCATAGCTCAGAAAAACTCAATCATCAAAATAAATCATAGGATAAATGTTAAATTTACGTCCATAATGAAAAAACTCAAGAAAACCATGATAAATGTTAAATAAGAACCCCATTATGAAAAAAAAATTAAGAAAACTCATGCACTGTAGCACTGTCGTCCCATTGGTCATCGATTTGCTCAAGCGGGCACCAGTAATATCTCCATTGTGAAACTTGTTACTGTTTTTGGCATATCGAATACACCATGGTAGCTTGCCAGTCTCAGCGGTTTGGGCGGGATACTCTTGTAGTTTGCCGGGTTCTCCGAGAGGGTCGGAAGAATCGAATCTGGTCAGCCATGTGCAAGGCAAATGCCCTACTCGCTGTGCTCCAGTCCAAGAAAACTCATATCATTAATATTAAAATAGATATGAATGCAAATAAAGAAGCCCATCATGAACATGGTGGCACGGATTAAAGACAGGACTGGGTGGGGTGATTAGAGACACCTGGGCAGGTTTGTTCTCTCCCTCTTCTCTCCCTGCAGCTCTTCTTTATGTGGGTTGTGTCATCTCTTGTCCTGGAACCTCAGCCGGGTCTTTCATTTCAATATTCTAAGACATTTTTTTTTGCTTATTTCTGCTTATTGCTTATTCTAGTCACCCACTAGAATATAACATCCATGAGGACAGAATTTTGCCCTGTGCACAACTAGACCTTCAGCGGTGGTGTGGCAACTGGCAGATATTTGTGAATGAAGTTTTGAGTTGCAGGTGGTGAAATTTAAATATCTAGTAACAAACCCTACCATGATTGCAGATTACCACAAAGTAGAAATGAAGCTCCAAATACAGGCTGGTGAGGGCTCCCCCAGCGATGCTCAGTGGAACTGGTGGTTCATTCTTTGGCTGGCCATGAGGTGCTGCCTACACCTAGTAGTTCTTGGGGACTGCCGGGGCCATAGGGGCAATGCTGGGGGTGGGGGCATGGCATGGATCAGGAATCAAACTCAGAACCTCATGCATGCGTGAACTTCTGTGTGCTCCGTGCCTTTGAGCTCTCTCCCTGGGCCCCTGGGAGATGTTAATTTTTATTCTTGGATGTTGTTTCATTAGTGAAGTTAGAGTAGGTAGGAAACAACAGTGGGAGGAAAATGTTCAGCAATGATATATTTCACTTCCACATCTTGACCCAAACTTTATGACAATAGATTTTAAATGATTTTATAGAATACCAATATAGGGGCTGGAGTGATAGCACAGCAGGTAGGGCGTTTGCCTTGCACATGGCCGACCCGGGTTCAAATCCCAGCATCCCATATGGTCCCCTGAGCACCGCCAGGGGTGATTCCTGAGTGCATGAGCCAGAAGTGACCCCTGTGCATTGCTGGGTGGGACCCAAAAAGCAAAAAAAATAAATACATAAAAATAAAACCAATATAGGGGCTAGAGAGATAGTACAGTGGGTAAGGCACTTGCTTTGCCTTGCACACCGCTGACCTCGGTTTGATCCCCAGCAATACATATGGTCCCCCAAGCCTGCCAGGAGTGATCCCTGAATGCAGAGCCAGGAGTAAGCCCTGAGCACAGCCAAGTATGTCCCCAAAACAACACAAAATGAAGCCCAGTAAATACAGAGCCTTCCATATATGTTAAAGGTGCAATGTCCCTTGTTAAAAAATAAATAATGGGAGTCAGCTAGAGTGATAGTACAGCAGGTTGAAGGGTGTTTACCTTGCATATGGCTGACTCACGTCTCATCCCTGGTATGCCATATGGTCCTCTGAGCACCACCAGGAGTAATTCCTGAGTGCAGAGCCAAGAGTAAGCCCTGAGCATCGCCAATGTGACTCAGAAACCAAAAGAGGGAAAAAGGAAAAAAAGAGGAAAAAAGGAAAGTCAGTGGTGAACATGTGTTAACACAAGACCTTGACAGACTTTTCTAATCAGAATTTGCAATCGCACAGGCTTCTTAGCTTGTTGTTTGATTTTCTTTCCTCATTTCTGAGAAATAAATGACCACAGTTAAGTCCTGTGTTAGACCAAGGCTTCTAAAAGTTTTCCCTTTTCACCTAGGAAATATTTTTTTTTGCTTTTTGGGTCACACCCAGCAATGTTCAGGGGTCACTCCTGGCTCTGCACTCAGGAATTACCCCTGGCCATACTCAGGAGACCATATGGCATGCTGGGAATCGAACCCAGGTCGGCCACGTGCAAGGCAAATGCCCTACCAGTTGTGCTATCACTCCAGCCCCCTCACCTAGGACATTTTTACATGTTCGTATATGTTTATACAGGAGGTAAACAAGTCAAATTTTTACTGAGGATAAATCATAAAGCACCTTAAAACATATTTTTAAGTTTTTCCAATTCCCTGACCCATACTTTAAGAAGCTCAATGCTATACCTTTGCTATTTTAGTTATTTTCTGACCACTTTTAGAGAAATTTTACATTATTTTAGTATTTCACCTATTATTATTCAATTTGCAACAGAATTTAAATATCTAGTAACAAGGCCTACAATTCATGCAGATTAATACCAAGTAGGAATAAAGCTACAAATGCAGTAGAATTTCTTTTCATATAGCGGTGAGAACTTTCTTTGCATAGAATTGAGAGTTACTTACTACTCTCTTGGGCCAGAGATAGTTACAGTGGTTAGGGCACTTACCTTGCACTTACCTTGAGCTGGGTTCAATCCCTGGCACCACATGTGGTCCACTGAACACTAGAAGGAGAGTGATCCCCAAGCATTGGGTGTGGTCTCCAAAAGAACAAAACAAACAGAGGAATAGTAGTATTACCCTCTTGTAGGCTTGCTAGAATAGCATTTGCACTGTGAATCACTCTTTAAATAATTATTGTGCGCTAGAGACGTTGGGTTCACTATGATTCATTTATATTAAGATAAACCTTCAGGAAAGTTGTTTTGAGGACTGGCGAGATAGTATGGGAATAAGACACTTGTCTAGCAGGTGGTTGTGACAAGGGTTTGATCCCCTGCACCACATATTGTCCTGAGTACTGCCAGGAGCCTTTTCTGAGCACAGAGCCAGAAAGAGCTCCTTAAGCATCGTGAGGTATGGGCTCGAACACTAACACTCTACCCTAATTTTAATTAATATATTTTTACTGTCATCAGTTAAAACCATCCTTTTCCTACTTACCCACTAATGGATTTTGGCAACAGTCTTTTGGGGAACTTCACCAAGGGATGCTGAATTGCAGAGACCTGGCTTTAAATTTCACAGACCACATATATTCCCAGTTTTTTCATGTAAAAATTAGTCATGCTAAGTTATTGTCCCAATGTGGAAAAGGCATTATAGACACACCTCTGGCCTTCACTGCCTATCTGAAAGGGAAGGAGAAAACCAAGCACTAGAGGGAGAAACGAGTGAGAAAGGAGAAGTACAGACACTCACGCCGAGTAGGTGAAAGTGGGCAAGAAACAAGATGAAGCCCTGGTAATAGCTGCTAACTAGAAAGAGACACATCCAGGAAAATATTAGGGAAATTCAGAGTAAAACAGACTAAACATTTTAGAGGGTGTTCTAACTCGCTGCCAGGCCTTTCCCAGATGGTAACAGAACCGTTCGTTGAAATTAAGTCTTGCTTAAATTATAAGGAGCTGAGCTAATTCTCAACGTCAAGAATTCTTGGAACAGAGCCATGGGCGGTGGGAGCACGTACAGTGCTATTGGGTGGGGAACATCGCCAGCTGAGGGTTTCTGGGGGCCTTTTGCGATTTAAACAATAGTCAACCCCCCTCCCCTCAAAGGCGGCCACCTCATCAGGATTGCAGAGCAGAAGCCCAGTCATGTGATATATTCATCATCTTCATTGAAGAATGTCTTTAAAATTTCCTAAAATGAATATCAGGCGTGGGTGGAAGAAAAGCCAGACAATCACAAGGTAGGGGTATTCCACCCCCCACCCTCCACAACTTTACCTCCTTTATTTTATTTTGGTTGTTTGGTCATTATCTGGCAGTGCTCAGAGCTTACTGCTGGTTCTGTGATAAGGGATCACGCCTGGCAGTGCCCTGGAGAACATACAAGGTGCTAGGGATCGAATCTGGATTGGTTGCAGCTGCAAGGCAAACCCCTTACCCCCATACTATCTTTGCAGACCCTCTTATTGGTGTTTTAATGTTCAGTTTTCATCGAGAGGTAAATGTAGGTATTGGAAACAGTCTAGACATCTACTATCACTCTGTGGCTACAAGCAATTGTTTGAAAGCTGCAACATCAGAGAACAGTGAGGTCAGAACCCCCAGGGAGCTGGCACACCTCAATAGGGCCCGCTGATCTGCTTCACTGATCTTTGCAAAAACTTCAGTGCCTTGCATCAGGGAAATTTGGATCAGAACTACCTGAACAGCTTCTCCAGCCAATGACTTGCCCACATGCATCTCAAATTGGGTCAAGGAGGGCATCCTTCACCTGATGCCACCGACTCTTAGAGAATCTAGTCACTAGCTGTCATCTCTGTCGCATTCCATTCTGTGTATTGAAAGAAAATCCTAGGGACCCTCTGTGCCTAAAGACTTTGATTCCAGAGACCTAACACTTTCGGGCATCCAGTGCAGCTTCTAATAACAATGCACTGGGACTGCAAACTGGGATATGCAATTTCTGGTAGAATTTTCCCTGGACTTTATACAGAAATCCAAAACTTTATACAGAAATCCAAAACGCGGCAGCGTCCGCGTGACTTAACATCTATAATTGTCAGCTATGTGAAACGGTTCCTTTTGAACAGGTCTGACTTGGGGGGGGGAACTCCAAATAATAACAGTAAGTTTTTGTTGAAATATTGAAGGTTATTAATGTAGCAGCCACCTCTCTGGACTGTGAACTAAGCAAAAGCCCCATGCCGGCCGTTGCGGCGTGGCGTACACCATACTATGAGGTGCAGGATAGGGGATGAGGGTGAAAAAAAAAAAGGGGAAAAGGAAAAAGAAAAAGAAAAGAAGAAGAAGAAGAATAGTTATGTACTTGTAGCAGTGGGGCTCCATATCTCTTCATTCCCAGCAATGGAAAACTAATTATCAAATGCTTCCTTGGTAGTAGGTCTGTGTCTCTTGGGTGGAAACTCCAACAACTATAGTGAGTTTTGTGTTGAAATATGGAATGTAATCAAGGTAAAGAGCAAATGAAGTGAAATTCATTAGTTATACAGTAGGGGGTAGGGAGTGGGGGCGGGGGGGTATACTGGGGTTTTTGGTGGTGGACTATGGGCACTGGTGAAGGGATGGGTGTTTGAATATTGTATAACTGAGACATAAACCTGAGAACTTTGTAACTTTCCACATGGTGATTTAATAAAAAGTTTAAAAAAAAAAAGAAAGAAAATCCTAGCTAGCCTGCAACGTTTCTGTCAGCACACCACACCACACCTTTCTATTTACTCCATAATAATGACGAAGTTGATAGCAGGAAGCATCTCTTAACCTAATGAAATACTGTTAATTCCAACTCAGTGGACAGATTTTCCTGGGTTGCTTCTATACTCCCATTGCTCATCGATTTGTTCGAGAGGGCACCAATAACATCTCTCATTGAGAGACTTATTGTTACTGTTTTTGGCATATCCAATAGTCACGGGTAGCTTGCCAGGCTCTGCCGTGTGGGCTCCATACTCTCGGTAGCTTGCTGGGCTCTCCGAGAGGGGCGGAAGAATCGAACACGGGTCGGCCACGTGAAAGGCAACCGCCTAACCGCTGTGCTATCGCTCCAGCACTATTAGCTTATTAAATCCAATTATAGTTTTCTGTGACCTTAAACTTTCTTAGTTGACTTTAAACTTTCCAAGCAAAAGAACTTTTTTCACCTATTAACAGTTGGATTTGCAATATTGGAAAAAAAAATTCCTCTTGGCATGAAAAATGAAAGTAGTTGCCAGACCTAGGGAAACAGACCTCAAAGCTTTCAGATGAGAAAAACTAGCATAAGAAAAAAAATGAGGTGCTAGAGAGATTGTAGAGATTGTACGGTGCATAAGGCACTTAGCTTGCATGTGGTCAACCTGGGTTCAATTCCTGTTCCCCATAAGTTCTCTGAGCACTGCCAAGAGTGGTCTCTGGGCACTGATGGGTGTGGCCAAAAGGAACAACAGAAAAATACAAATGACCTTGTTTGGGTTTTTACTTTTCAAGTTAAAAAATACATTTGGGCAGGGATTTGACTTGGAAATAGAGTACATGGCTCGCATCCTGAAACATAAATTAATTCCCTGACATTGTAAAAAATTGTAAATGCATATGTGAGATATTTATGTATATTATACAGAATTCAAATATATAGGTACATACATATATGTATATATGTGTGGTATGTATGTATATATGTGTATATAAAATATATGTATGTATATATATACATATATATAATACTCTTAGGTCAGAAAGACAGGTCAGCAGGATGATTTCATGCATCATATACAAGGAGGCCCAAGTTCAACTTGAAGCATCTGAGTGTGGTCCACAAAGTAATATGGGCCTATTGTAGAACATTTGTTCTGCCTCCATTAAAAAGTAACAGAAAAAAAATTCTACCAGCATATGATCACACCTTCCTTTCAGAATTTTCTCTCCAATACTCATTCATAGTTCAAACAATTTAACAAACAATTTTTCTGGCACCCCTAAATCAGTTGCCATGATGGGTAGGCACCTTCTTGGAAAATGCTGATGAATCAGAGATTTCAATCAAGTTTTGTGTCTGCTCTGTTCATTTGTCATAAGCTTTTGTTAATGATTGAACCTAATTTTATGTTCAACCCCATATGAATTATTAACAATCATGTCATTCTCTAAATCACACGATGTTCTCTTTCCATGTGTTGCTTTGATACAATAATAATTATTCCTAGGAGATGAATAAGACCCATGAGTTCTGGCAATTATCACTGCATTGGTCTATCCCACTTGAATGAATTTGTCAGGGAGGGGACTCTCAAGCAGTGCTCTAGGGACTCTGGGGCCATTCCTGGCAATTCTTAACCAACTGTCCTGGATGGTTGGATGCTAGAACCAGAGGGTATGATGCCACTCCGGGTCTGCATTACTTAGGACCTGAACACAAGGGAGGCAAGAAGCATAAGTTAGCTTCACCTTGCAACCAAGGAAGTTCTAGAACTTTTACTACTTTTTGTACTCTTTTCTTTAGTTCCTCTTTCCAACACAAACTTTTCAGAGCTTTTTCAAAACCTAGTTACCACTGATATTCATACTACAGAAGTCAATGAAATTTTTTGGAAGATTTATTGGCTGTTACTTCTTTGAGTTCAGGATGGAATTTTTTTTTTTGCGGGGTGGTGGTGGAAGGGGGCACACTCAGCAGTGCTCAAGGTCCACTCCTGGCTGGACTACTTCAAAGATCACTCCTGGTGGGGCTCAGGGGACCATATGGGATGCCAGAGATTGAAATGGGGTAAGCTACATGCAAGGCAAGTGCCCTACCTGCTGAACTATCATTCTGCCCCCAAACACCTTTATTAGATATGACCCTATTTTTTTCAGATGAAGTCATACTCTATTTTGTTTTCTAGAATAATTGTGACAATAGCTACTAGTTTTTTTATATTGCAAGCACTGTGCTAGGCATGTCCTCTAAATCACAATTAATTGAAAACATACTTGTTGAGGACATGTTAATGCACTGACTTTGAGACCATCAAACCCAACTTATGTGGAGAATATTCATTCTTAAACTAGGTACTATATCTTATAAAGCATTTATTAAAAGCAGCTTTTATATGATTACCTGGGTTTCATTGGTGAAATGAGCAAAGTAGAGTTGTATCAACTGAAAAGCTCTCATGTAGTTAGGGAATAATATTGAAATTATAGAATATTGTCAAAATACGAGAGTAGAGTTTAATTTTGATCTGTAGTCTATGGAATGAACTAATGATATAATAGTCTTTTTTCTCCTCTTTGGTTTTATTTGGTTTTGGACTGCACTTGGCTATGCTCAGGGCTTACTCCTGACACTGTATTTAGAGATTTTTCCTGGCAGTGCTCAGGGGACTATATTGGTGCTTGGATCAAATTTGGGTTAACAGAATACAAGGCATGTGCCTTACCTGCTATACTATTTCTCCAGCCCCTTCTAGACTATCTTTTAAAGTATAATTTATTAATTTTATTATGCTGAATTACCTACTAAGTGCCTAGACACACACATATATATGCATATATATACGTATCTATGTATATATGCATATATACATATATATGTATATATATAGAGAGAGAGGGAGGGAGGGAGTTTGGGGTCATGCCTGGCAATGCTCAGGGGTTACTCCTGGCTCTGCATTCAAGAATTATTCCTGGTGGTGCTCAGGATGCCTTATGGGATGCTAGGGATTAAACCTCAGTCAGTCAAATGCAAGGCAAGCACCCTACCCTCTGTATTATCTCTCCAGGCCCAATAGTAAATATATATTTTGCTGTTCATTGAGGTAACTCTGCATCTCTGCTGATTGCTCTTGTTAGATTGCTTACTGTTCAAACTTAGAAAAAATAAAGTTATATGTGAATTTATTAAATCTTAAATATAAGATGCATTTCAGAGACTGACTTCAGGGAATGATCCCTGTCCTTTCTGAAGAGAAAGCACTTTGTCAGAGGAAGTATTATTAAAATGCTTTCATCCATGCTTCACTCTCTGGCATTGCCAGAGCCATGTGATGTTTAGGTCTAGGACATCACTGCTACCCCACCACCAGCTGCAGTCCTATTGCAACCTCAAAGCATTTGAGAATAAAGGGAAAGAGTTGCCCTCCCCCAGTTTGCCTGTAAACCCAAATATTAGTGGAGGAATTATTTTTAGATGGTTTAGAAAGCTTTGGTTTCAAGAATGTTTGATATTAGCACCTTTCAGCATGAGCATGTGGATTTCTAGTCTGGTTGTCACAATTCTTTATATCTCCCACCCATGGTTTGATTCAGTTTGAGTCCAGCTGCTTATGAAAAAATGTGGCTCAAAATGTCAAATGCATAGACTTCTAATGGTTTCTCTAATAAAAAAGAAAACTGATCTGTTTACTATGAAAGTTTCAGAAGGTCCCCACAGACACAGCTACAGCTAAATTTTAGGCTTGAAGAAGAAAACAGAACAATCTTTTTCTCAATCCAGATAGCACACATCATGCCCCCAACTTTTCTAATAAAATATGAAAGTTCTCTTGGGCATTGGCTAGTCATTCATTCAATATTATTGAGTGTCTGTTTGGTCCCAGCATCTGCTTTATGCATATGGGATCAAAGAACAAAGATTTGTCATCTCATTGAGCTTTTATTCTATTGAATTTGCCAATGTGCTAAGTTATCTGGGAAGCATAAATGGTATGTAGCTATTCCATTGATCTTTAAATTGCAAACTAGTGACCAAAAGCTCATTTCTGCCGAGAGATGATTTCTCTGACCAACCAACTTGGTTTTAAAAGTTCACTGGGGTGCTTAGAAAGAGCCACACACAACATAGAAGACATAGCAGGCATCCTTTCTTGCTGTTTTCACTTCCACCTTCATGTACACACTTACCTGCCTGATCTCTGCAGGTATTTGAGTATTGGGTCCCTATTATTTGGTTGTACATGTTTGTCAATCGTTCTTCATATCCACCAGGCATTGGCAAAGTAAACTCTGTCCTCACCCCCCTAGAGTTCAGGTGATATGAATGGGCTAGAACTCAGCCTATTTGTAGAGCAGAAAGCTCACTTTCTGAGGCCTATATATAGCACCACCCAAGTTCTCTTTGGTCAGTGAAAAGGGTGCTCCCTCCACCCTTGGAAAGCACTTGATAATATTGTAGAATTTGGGATGGGGCTAATTCTTTTCACTGGAAGTGTAAGGGGGCTGGAACTGCAGGGACTCTGAGGTTTCAGTTTCTAGGGAAAGGACTTTTAGATATCAGAAAAGAAGTTGAGTCTAAAGAAGTTGAAAGGGGAGAGTGATATATTTCTTTAATCTCAAGATCAAGAAAGTTTCGCTTAACTTTCTTGGAAAGTTTCACTCTCTTAGTTTTTCAAAGCAGAACAGATGTTTAAATAGACTTTCTGGAGTTTCCAATCCCATCAGAGGACACACCAAAATATTTCTGACCCTGAGCCTTTTAAAATAGATGCAGAAACTCACATGCAATACGCATGCACTGAGTCCCCTATATTTATGCCTATATGTATAGCTCCTCTCTATACAAATAGATGCACACAAACACCTTTTATCTTGATAAAGAAAGCATGTTCTATTCATAGGAAAATAGTTGGGTCAGGCTTTCTGGCTTTTTGTTTGTGAGCCACGGGGGGCCTAATAGCGCTGCAGGGGCTGGCATTGGATGTCACGCCAGCCACCTACAGCAGGAACGGTGCCAGAGGCAGAGATGAGAGCGCTAATTAGAGGGTGTCAGCAGACCGGGAGAGAAGGAAGGGGACCAAAAAAAAAAAAACCATAAAAACTTTCCGTGAAAATGGAAAGTAAAGGAGGGTGGGTTTCTTTTCCTTTTTGGTGGGAATTCTCTGCTTTTTGGACTTGTTTCAGACTTGATATAACTTCAAAAGAGTACTATCCCCCATTCTATAGTTTATGGCAAGGCACTGAATTCATGGTAGTAGCTGGATTATCTTTTGGATATTGCCCTCAGGCTTCTAAGAAACTTGTTTCACTCCACTTTCATTCACATTTAAACACATGATTCTCCTAGCACCGGACTAGTGCTGCTGGCAGAGTTCATGTTCAAGAGTCTTTAGGAGGGGGCTGGAGCGATAGCACAGTGGTAGGGCTTTTGCCTTGCACAAACCGCCGCCAAGTGTGACCCAAAAAGGAAAAAAATAAAGAGTCTTCAGGATGCTTTCCAGATTTCTAAAATTAATTTTATACTGTGCCCACCCTTTAGCTACTTAAGGAGCCTTTCAAGTTTTCCACCCAACCCCATACACTTTAAGTGGGCCCTTTTCATTCTGCTGATTGCCGTCTCCTTTCCCAGACAGCCTAGGACACAGAAACTCCAGACCTGATGTCAGAGTTTCCCTTCAGATCTGTGAAATGAGGACTGACCTGGAGAGGAAACATCCAGGCACCCGGTTCTTTAGCATTTCGCTAGTTGACTCTCAGACCCAATCTGAGTTGATTATTTGATTCTTGAGCACCACTGACCATGCCTTATCATGGGAGACCAGGGCTCCCAGAATATGTACTGTCAACAGCTCTGTGAGGCCTGCTGTGTCTCTGCTCCCTTGAACAAAATACCTTCTGCTACTTAATAAGCCTCTTTATGATTCTCAATCAAAGCACTGGGACAGGACTACGGAGATTTGCATGAGGTATTGAGTCCCAGATCCAAGGAACCTGCTATTTCAGTGGCCCTGGAGTCTCCTTGCCTCACCCTCTTCCTGCAAATCTGTTCACCGGTACTTAATTATCCTTTTTCCTTCTCTCTCTCTTTTTCAAATACCTGATTGTCCCTAAATGAAACAACTTGCTTTTTGAGTTTTTAATCTCCCCTTGGCCCCCTCTGCACCTATCTGCTGTCCACTATCTCACTTGGCATCCCTTTCAGCAAGTATCATCCTAGAGAAACAGGAGAGATCTTTCTAAACTGCCTTTAGGCCAGTGCCAAGCATAATTTAAAACAGTGGTTTCATTCCTTTAGAGGTACTGTTTGTTTTTTTTTTTAAAATCAAAACATTTTATCCTGAGTAATTTGCCTTTCCATTTTCCAAATGAAAATTACTCCTCAAAAGGCCAGATTCCAAGATTCTTGTCCTATTTCTGGGATAAGGCCATTAGGAACTTCCAAGATTTGTACTGTATATAATACATTCTACTGCAAGGACACAGCTTTCTAGATGTGAAGCTGTTTTGTTTTCATGATATACTGCAGATGGCAATTACAAACCCTAGACATCAGAATAGATGCCAATTTTCTTATCTTTAAATCTTGTAATTAAATTGCTGCATGCCTGTCCACTGGGAGGTCCCATGCTTACCTCACATTAATGTATCTGAAGCTCACCTCTTTACTCTGCCCTCCCGATTTCCTCTTCTGAAACCTCACCTCTCTCTCTTCCTATCTTGGTGGCTTGCACTGCCTCCATTCTCACTCTCTCAGGCTGGAACGCCAGAATCATCTGCAGCTCCTAATCACCTGCCCCTTCAACCAATCCAATTCTATGATTTTCCTGTTCTACCCTCTAAGCTGTTCCTTATCTCCATGTCAATGCTAATTATTTCCAAACCTACCAGCTTCTCAAGACCTTTTTATTTTAGCAAACATTATCTTTTCACCCAAAGAGTTCTCCCAACTGTTGTCAGATCAATGCAATCCTCCTAGCCTAGCTCTTTACCCAGGGGGAAATCTTAGTACCCTCCAGAAAGTGAGTCCCCAGTCCTGAGTCCCTTATGGCCCCTGGAGGATCCCCTCCCCCTATAGCTTTTATCTTTTTTTTTTTTTTTGCTTTTTGGGTCACACCTGGCGATGCACAGGGGTTACTCCTGGCTCTGCACTCAGGAATCACTCCTGGTGGTGCTCAAAGGACCATATGGGATGCTGGGAATCGAACCCGGTCGACCGCGTGCAAGGCAAGCACCCTACCTGCTGTGCTATCGCTCCAGCCCCCCTATAGCTTTTATATTAACTGCTACAGTGATCAAATTATTTCCAAGACTCCATGCAACTCTGAATTCCTTAGAGGTAAGAGCCACTTTCTATCTCTGTAACCCCAGTCTTTAACCCAGTTAAGAACATCTAACAGATTTCCAATGGAGGTTGTTTATTGAGAGAATGGAGTAGCACAGTGACAGTAAAGAATAAGAGCTTTGGGCTCAAACTACCTGAAATCCAGTGATCCAGTACCACAGTCTTGCAAGTTATATGAATCCAAACAAGTTTCTTGAACTCACTCTGCTAGTGGGCTGGAGGGATAGCACAGTGGGTAGGGCTTACACACCACCAAGCTGTGTTCAATTCTTCCACCCCTCTCGGAGAGCCCGCAAACTACCAAGAGTATCTCGCCCCCACAGCAGAGCCTGGCAAGCTACGTGTGGCACATTCAATGTGCCCAAAATAGTAACAACAAGTCTCACATGGAGTTGTTACTGGTGCTCACTCGAGCAATTCAATGAGCAACGGGATGACAGTGATAGAGTGATACTCTGCTAGTGTCTTTGCCAGCCGCCTCCTGGATTCATTGAAAAGAGCAAATGAGCTAATAACTTTGCAACACTTTCCAAATCTGAAACTAAAATTCTGTGACCCAGCTTCCTTTTGCTCTTGCATATAGCAAGCACATAAATGAACTCAGAAACTGTATGTAGTTTCTTGAAATCACCTGTAGCACATTACCTGGTGTGCCCTGTATTATGGGATGACTGTGACAGTGAATATATTAAAGCATGTAAGTGACTTAGAATAGTGCCTGAGTATGTAAGAGGTGTTAAAGTAACAACAAGTCTCACAATGGAGACGTTACTGGTGCCCGCTCGAGCAAATCGATGAACAACAGGATGACAGTGCTACGGTGCTTCAACAGTGCTTCAGTGTTACCTACCAAAGAAATATTAACTGACCTTATTATTTATTATTGTTATTGCCATTTCCTTCACTAATTCCTTAAATAGCTCTCCAAAGTTAACCTGATTTAGTTAAAAAAAATTTGTTGTTCATGAAAATGACTCATCAACTTGCATTTCATTTATAACCAATATTTGCTATCTTCACCAATGCGGATCCTTGATCTAGTACTCTTTGCCAATCCCATGACTTTTTCACTTTGTAGAAGACTCCACTGACCTTTAAAATCCCATCTCAAAGGGTGAGACCTTTAAAAAATTTTTTTTTCTGTTGGGCCATACCTGGTTGTGCTCAAGGCTTCCTCCTGGTTCTATGCTCAAGGGTTACTCCTTACAGTGCTCAGGAGACCATATGTGGTGCTGGGATTAAAACTAAGGCAGGCTGTGTGCAAGGCAAATCTCTGCCCACTGTATGATTTCTCCTACCTCCAAACATTTTGCCCCTGGATTATCTAGTGACATCTGAGCCCTCTTCTTCTGAATATTCCATGAACTTTCCTTGATACTATTTTCCTTTTTTATTTATTACTACCACTAACACTTATTGGGAATTCACGATGTGCTAGGAAGATGCTAATCATGAAACACTCTGTCATTTCACAGTAGGAGAAGGGAGTTCAAGGGGAAAGAGCTTCACGGTCCAGTGAGAGGATGTGGCACTGAGACTGACTGTGACTGTCTCTGTGAGCACTTGGCCTCCACAGTTCATGCAAAGGAACCTGGATTTACTGTCCTAGTCAGCAAAATAGATTTGTTTCTCTTGTCCCAGGAGGGGAGTCATTTTACTAATCCAGCTCACTAATTTCTCTAGTATGGAAATAAGATATTTTGCAACTGGTCCACATTTACTTTTTCAAATTTAGTAAAGCATTCCCATTAATGTAAATTTTACTCTGTCTTCACATTCTTAAAACTTATGTACTTTCTGATGATCCAGGCATCTCCTATGGTAATAGGAAGCACCACTATCAATTCTCTAAAAGGCAGAAATAGAGATACCTCTTTTGGATATCCAAAATCAGCTATTATTATAAGACTTTTTTTGTTTGTTTTAGGGCCACATCCAGTGGTGCTCAGGACTTACTTTTGGCTCTGCTCAGGGATCATTTCTGATAGCTTTGGGGACTACATGGAATGCTGGGGAACCAAGCCCAGGTTGGCCATGTATAAGGCAAGTGCCTTGCCCACTGTATTACCTCTCCAGCCCCTATTATAGACGTTTGAAAAAATATGCTCCCGGTCAATGAAAAACTGTTGACTTCTCCTCCACTTAATAATCCATATTTATTTGCTTAAAGGACAATCTTGAGTTGGCTGATTGTTAGACCCCCCCACTAAAGAAATGCTTGGGAGTCAGAGTGTGGATAGGAATGTGACCACCCCAGAATCCAAACAGAACACACTCTCCTTGCAATGGCCTGGACCATACAGGTCCATACAGCGTGAGCTGTTGAGCACAGAGACACACCTAAGGGTCATTCAGACCTTTTCTGAGTAAGCTGTATTGGATAGCTACTCTTCTTCACATTCCTCTATGCTCTGGGAGAGGAGCCCCTTCTTGGCCTCTTCCCTGCCACAGGGCCTTTGCCCTGGCTTCTATGCTATTGGGGACACTCCCTCCCCATTGTTTGTTGAGGCCTGGGGTAGTCACAGCTGGGGAGTAACTAATCTCCTTCACCCTCATCACATCTCTAGACAGTCCAGGCAGCAACCTTTCTCAGATTACCACACTTATGCATGCCACTTGTTTTCTGGAAACTGACCAATAACTTATTGTTGGTACATGGATATCTCTTAAAGTAATTTGAAGTCCAATAAAGCAATCAAATGATATCCAAGTGTAGGAAGGAGATCGTTTCAAATTCATAGCAAACTCTAATCTGAGATCCTATAGAAGCTCTTTAAGAAAGACCTTGAATAAGAAAAGAATTTCCCTAGGGTCCCCTCCATTTTCCCATGTTGAGTCTAGAGTACCAGTGAATTTTGGGAATGATGTATCAATGCAAATCCATGTTTACTCAAGAGGCTGTAAATTCGCTGCAGCAAGTTCTGAGCAGAAAACATTTGTTTAAAGTGAAGACCTGGAAGCCAGCAATGTATGATTTAAAAAACAGAAAATTTCCTTTATTTGATGGGGGAAGATGGATGCAAGTAGAAGATTCCACTCTGTCCTTAATTATGTGGCTAGCTCTTCCTGGACCCTTAGTCTAATCTGCATAGATACAAAAATTACACAGCAATCTGGAAGCTGTAACCAAAAAAAAAAAAAAAAGAAAGAAAGAAAGAAAGAAAAGAAAAGGAAAAATGGCAGTAATTAAACGACAAAAAAAACTATATTCAAATAAAATTAAGGGTTTGACTTAAAGCCATAGGGGGTCTCTCCTTTTGTTTCTCCTTATGTAGTGTTTAAAGGAGAATGAAACAAAGAGAGTTTCTGGAAATGTCTGAGCACTGACGTGTAACTCCAGCCAAGGAGAGGGCTGCTGGTCAGATGAACTTCGTTATGTCCAGTGAGTTTATTTCACATCTTTTGAGCCCATTGGTTCAGGAACTGGAAAGAAAGAAGAAACTAATTTAAGTGTCAGGTTTTTCCATTATATCAAGAGGTTAAAATAACCATTTAATTTGGGGCGGGGGAATTGGTGGGAATAGAACCCAGGGCCACACATGTGAGTCAAGGGCTCTATTGCTGAGGCACATTCCAACCCAAAAGACCCACTGTTCACTAATACAGAAGTGATAATGAAGATGATGATGATAGAGAAAGAGAACTGTTTTGTATACACACAAGAGTATCTTTACTATGTAAATACGTCATTTTGTTTGGAGGGCACAGCCATCTCTTTTCAGGGCTTAATCCTGACTCTGGGTTCAGCGATCACTCCTAGTGGGAGTCATATTTACCAGGAATCAGACCCAGGTTAGCTGCAGGCAAAGTAACTGCCTTCCCCACTGTACTCCCACTCCCCTTGCTTCTTTCTTTTTTTCTTTTATTTGTTTCATTTTAAAAGTAATAGATCACTTGGGGGCTGGAGCAATAGCACAGCGGGTAGGGTGTTTGCCTTGCACACGGCCGACCCGGGTTCGATTCCCAGCATCCCATATGGTCCCCAGAGCACCGCCAGGGGTAATTCCTGAGTGCAGAGCCAGGAGTAACCCCTGTGCATCGCCAGGTGTGACCCAAAAAGCAAAAAAAAAAAAAAAAGTAATAGACCACTTGCGGCTGGAGTGATAGCACAGTGGGTAGGGCATTTGCCTTGCACATGGCTGACCCAGGTTCAATTCCCAGCATCCCATATGGTCCCCCAAGCACTGCCAGGGGTAATTCCTGAGTGCAAAGCCAGGAGTAACCCCTGTGCATTGCCGGGTGTGACCCCCCAAAAAACACAAAAACAAAAAAAGTAATAGAGGGGGGGCAGAGGGGGGGCTGGAGCAATAGCACAGCAGGTTGGGCATTTGCCTTGCACGCAGCTGACCCGGGTTCAATTCCCAGCATCCTAAATGGCCCCCTGAGCACTGCCAGGGGTGATTCCTGAGCGCAGAGCCAGGAATAACCCCTGTGCATCTCTGGGTGTAGCCCAAAAAGAAAAAAAAAGTAATAGAGCCGGGTTTGACTCCCAGCATCCCATATGATTCCCTGAGCACTGCCAGGAGTAATTCCTGAGTGAAGAGCCAGGAATAGCCCCTGTGCATCGCTGGGTGTGACCCTAAAAGCAAAAAAATTAAAAATAAAAGTAATAGAATCTCTTGGTGCTAGTTAGGCCTTCATTGCAGCAGCCGCTCTCCGCCACACTCTGATGCCAAAGCTTTCCCTGTTCTATCTCCGTTCAATGCCACAATGCCATAGGCTTGTATTCACAGATAATACACATAGCCAAAATATTTTTGTTTGTTTGGGGACCACACCCAGATATGCTCAGCACTTTTTCCTTGCTCTATTCTCAGGGATAAATCCTGACAGTGCTTGGGGATCATATGTGATGCAGGGATAGAACCCAGGTCAGCCACATGCAAGGCCAATGCCTTACGTGCTGGCCCCATAGACATAACATTTTGTGTCCTTTCAAACTCCTAATAAACTGTATTATTGTCCATTGTATTTTCATGGATTATCTATTTTAATGTCTGTGTTCTTCCACTTACATGGCAATGTACCATATGTTGTTTTTCCATTTCCTATTGATGAATATTTAGTATGTCTCCATTTCTTTTTGCCATTACTGAAACTTTTTTTGATAAGCATCCTTGTAAACAATTTTTGGGTAAATCTGCAAAAGAGAATTTCTAGACTGTATACTTTAGGGGAAAATATTGAACTCCATCAGGTACACCTCCACATTTCCCTAACCAATGCCATATACCCTCCAGAGTGGAGAAACAGTATTTTCACCAGAAATTTCTGAGTCATATTCATTTCCTCCTCCCGTGCACCTTCTCACTGTTTTATTTGCTCAGATTCATATTTGTACTAATCCAATGGTTGTTGGTTTGCATTTCCTGGTTTACTGTCAGGTTGCGTGTTTGCTCCTAGACTTGTGCCTTTTTAAGATTTCTCCTTCCTTTTCAATGATCCTTTCATCTCCTCTGGCCCCCTTTTCCTTTGGCTGATATATATCAGCTTTTTGGTCACACCTGGTGATGGCTCAGGGTTTTCTTTTGGCTGTGCACTAAGAAATTACTCCTGGAGGTGCTCAGGGGACTATATGGGATGCTGGGGATCGAACCCAGGTCGGCCATGTGCAAGGCAAATGCCCTACTTGATGCATTCGCTCTTTGGCCCCCAGTTCATTTATATTTTGTGGGTTTCTTTTTTTTCTGTCCCTTGGACCAAGTTACATGTACCAAGTAGTTGTCTTAGGGGACTTTCCAGGTATTGCACGAAGCTGCAAGTCTCTCAGAGAGCTACTGCAAATGATTTTCTTTCAGGGCTGCCAAGGTTTTGTCAAAGGAAAGAAACGACCCTCTTGGGAGCTTTGTCAAGGGGAACACTAGAGCAGAACCAGCCAGTCGTCTGTGAGTTGAGGGCCTGAGTAATTGGGGAAGAAAACTCCTGGGAACATGCCCACCTCAAGGGAATTAATCCACTGTGGAGTGGGTCAGAGCTCATGCAGCTTCGAGGAGCCTGAACATGCACAAACGGGCAGAAGGTGGCAGGAGGGTTCCAAGAAAACGAGGGAAGTGATGGCAGCAATGTGGTTTCTGGGAGGCAGGGCACAATCCTTGTCAACCTCTCCTGGCTTCCAGAACTCCATGTCACCATAAACCAAGGTGCATGGGCAGCAAGGAGAGAAACCCAAAAGGATTCAAGAAGGAACGCTGACAGGCAGCTGCCGTGCATCACTCTTAGTGTCCGAGGACCTGGCATGGCCCAGCCAGGGGAGAACACTGGCGCCCACATCTCACTTTTTGCTCCTCGCCACCTTGCAGCTTGCTGACTGGAATGGTCTAAACCCAAACAGCAACTTGACTTCTGACAATCAAGCTTTCATTTTGTGAACGGAGCAAAGAGCAAAATGGAAAGGGTTACCTTTCTGTCTTCCTGGCTTCCCTTGCTACCCAGCTGGTCAAATGACAGTTTGTCCAGAAGTGGTTGGTTTGAGTGACAAATGCCCCTCACCTCGGTGGGGGCCAGGAAAAGGAAATTCTTTGCTTAGATGGCTGGCTGCTCAGTGATGTACTAATGATAGCACACTGGCAACACTCACCTCATCTTCTGGTGTGCTCATCCCCAGAAGGTGTTAGAGACGGCAAAGTGATTAAACACTGAATTCCCCCAAATCAAACAGTTTTTTCAGTTTCTGGCTATGTCAGGTCCAAGTAAATAAGCTACTGTTTTCACTCAGGTTGTGAAACACTGTCTCATAAATTGACCAAGCGATGGAGCGGATTAACTCCAGGAGTAGTTTCTTTAGAAAAGGATTTGAGGAAGGGCCAGAGCAAAAGTTGCCTTGCGAGTGGCCAACCTGGAATTGAACACTGGGATCCCATACGGCCCTCCAGGCCCTGCCAGGAGTGATCCCTGAGTGCAAGGTGCAAAGATCCCTGAGAAAGCACTGAGCACTATTGGGTGTGGCCCCCAAACAAACAACAATTCAAAAAATGAAAAGAAAAATAAAAAGAATTGATGGCCTGAAGATTGGAGGCCTGAGTGATATAGCTCTGTGGGCTAAACTCAGTGGGCTAAGTGCAGGCTTAAATTCCAGCCCCCCACCATCACAAGACCCCCTAAGCACAGAGGTAGGAATAGCCTCCAGTACCCAAACAACACCAAACAAAAGTCTTTGAAAAGAAATTAAAGCACTCTTACCCTTATTACTTAAGCTAAATGCAGTCTTTTCTTATGAAGCCAGACTTCAGTCTGTTGTTACTATTGTTCGTGGTTTTGCTAATGCATGTGAGAGCTGCCCAGCAGTGAAACAGAGTGGAAAGCAAAGTTGGTAAAGGCTTGCTGTAAGCATGGAAGTAAGTAGGCCAACATAAATAAGCAAATGCAGTGTGGAGTAATTCCTGGCTTCCTTTTGTTCTTTTTCATTCACCACAGTTTATATTCTCTGACTTCTCCTTCATGACACACCAGAACCAATGCTTCTTGTCTTCAAAGCAGATTTGGAAAGCCAATAAAGGCAGATCAGAAAATTTCCGGATTTCATTTTGGCACTATCAAGTGGTTGTTCTCCTCAAGCCAAGCAAGGCTGCCAGAGACTATTGAAAATGCTCAAATCAGACTGAGGGAAACCAGCCCAGTGTCACAGATTGCCAGGGAGTGAATTAGCCTGTCAGAGGCTGTCTCCTGCCTTTTCCAGCACTTAGAAATAACAGACAGACAAAATCTTAGGTGAACATGGAGTTTCAAGCAAAGTAAACACCTGACATTCATCCTCATTATTCTGTTTTCTGGCTTGAAGAAATGATTTGGCAAATCCAGAAATGAACTGGCAAACTCACCCTCTGTAAATTTCTTCTGTAAGGGCATCACTTACAGTCTGGAATTTCTCCTTCCTTGTGAGTTTAAGCAACATTTACGTTTGCACGTGGGAATTCTGCAAATTATAGCAGTCTTAAGCAACTGCTCATAGTAAATTCTCTATAACCATTTTATAGGGGACCCAACTTTCTCTTATGTTTATTTCTTATGTTTGGAATAAAATAAAAGGTGGGTGTGAGTGAGAACCAGAATGCTAGTACAAGGTTTAATACATTTGCCCTCCATGATGCCAACCAGGCACAATACATGGTACCCTGAGCTCTGCTAGGGTTCACTCCTGAGCACAGAGCCAGGAATTGCCCCTGAGCACAGCCAAAGTTCCTCTGAGTACAGAAAAAGTGTTTAAAATTAACCCCAAACCTTCAAATCTTATGCCAAATGATGTCTTGATCACCTAGTTAGATCTCTCCCTAGTAGAGCAATCTTGTCACTCCCTTCAGATTCCCATAAGGAAGCTTCTCTCTCAGCTAGTGTGGCCCAGGCCACAGATGTTTCTTCATATTGTGGGGGTAAAGTGTGGCTCCTGGGATTTCACACAGGACACAGAGGCTCACCTTGCCGACTGGTTCTCTGGGGTGTGTGCATAATTTAATCACCTGGGACCCAGAAAGTGAAGAGTGCTCTGGTCCCACTGTGAATACTTATGCCACCCTATCAAAGTGAAGCTTCTGGTCTGTAGCATGGACGGAAACACACACTGAGCGTGGGATCCAGCTGTCCCTCTTATCCACATCTTCCAGGGGCTACTGATCACATTTGAGTTTGAGGGGAAAGGCCCTGCGTCCATCTTATTTGTTGTTGTCTGTTTTGGTTTGTGGGCCACACCTAGCAGTGTGATCAGGGACTACTTCTGGCTCTATGCTCAAGACCACTGGCAGTGCTCAGGTGACCAGATGTCATGCTAGGGACCGAATCAAAGTCAGCAGAATGCAGGGCAAATGCCTTCACCCCTGTACTTTCTCTGACCCTAGCTGATCTTTTTCTTTTCAACTTCCCCCTTTTATTTATTTATTATTTTTATTAAATCACTGTGAAAAGTTTCCATGTTCGGGTTTCAGTCATAGAATGTTCCAATACCCATTCCTCCACCAGTGTATATTTCCCACCCCATTCCTCCCACCACCGCCATCCCTGTCACCCAGCCTGCCTCTGTGGCATGCTTTCTCTCTCTCTCTCTCTCTCTCTCTCTCTCTCTCTCTCTCTCTCTCTCTCTCTCTCTCTCCTTCTCTCCCTCTCTCTCTTCCTCCCCCCTTCCTCCCTCCCTTTGGGAATTATGGTTTACAATTCCAAGATCCTGACTGAGAGGCCATCATGTTTGGTCCTTTATCCACTTTCAGCACAGTTCTCCCATCCAGAACAATCCCTTCCAACCATCATTTTCATCAGAATGGTCCCTTTTCAATCCCAAACTGCTCTCTCCCCAACTCTTGAGGAAGGCTTCCAACTGTAGACTAATCCTCCTGGCCCTTGTTTTTATGCTCCTTGAGTGTTAGTCTCATACTTTTTTTTTTTATATCCCACAAATGAGTGCATTCATTCTATGTCTATCCCTGTCCTTCTGACTCATTTCACTCATCATGATACTATCCATGGCCATCCATTTATCAGTGAATTTCATTACTTCATTTATTCTAACAGCTGCATAGAATTCCACTGGGTAGATGTACCATAGTTTCTTTAACCAGTTGTCTGTTCTCAGGCACTTGACTTGTTTCCAGATTCTAGGTCTTGTGAACAGTGCTGCGATGAACAAATAAGTGCAGATGTCATTTCTGCTGTATTTTTGCACCCCCAGAGTGTATTCCCAAAAGTGGTACTGCTGGGTCTTAGGGAAGCTCAATTTCTAGTTTTTGAGGAATGCACATATTGTTTTCCCAAAAGGTCGGACCAGTCGGCATTCCCACCAATAATGAGTGAGTCCTTTTCTCCCTGCATCTGCACCAGCACTAGCTGGTCCTGTCCTCTTTGATGCGTGCCAGTCTTTATGGTATAAGATGATATATCATTGTTTTGATTTGCATCTCTCTAATGATTACAATGTAGAGTATTTTTTTTTCATGTGCCATTTGTATTTATTTTTTGAGGAAGTTTCTATTTATTTCCTATCCCCATATTTTGGTTGGGTTGGGGTATTTTCCCTATAAAGTTCTAATAGTGCCGGGGCTGGAGGAATAGCACAGCAGGTAGGGCATTTGCCTTGCACTCGGCTGAGCCGGTTTTGATTCCCAGCATCCCATATAGTCCCCCGAGCACCACCAGGAGTAATTCCTGAGTGCAGAGCCAGGAGTAACCCTTGAGCATCGCCGGGTGTGACCCAAAATGCAAAAAAAAATGTTCTAATAGTGCCTTATATATCTTGGATATTAACCCCATACCTGATGGGTATTGGGTAATAATGTTTCCCATTCAGTGGGCTTTCGCTATATCTTGGTCAGCATTTCTTTTGAAGAAGAGTCCCATTTATTTGGTCAGTGGTGTTTCATCTTTAAAGATTCCTTTAGCTTCAGTGTCATGGAGGGTTATGCCTACATTTTCCTCCAAGTACCTTACAAATTCAGGTCTGATATTGAGGACTTTAATCCATTTTGATCTGACTTTAGTGCCTAGCTTTAGAGACACAAAGGTCTGAGTTCATTTTCTTGCATGTAGCTGCCCAGTTTTCCCACATGCTACAGAGGCTTTCTTTGCTCCACTTCACATTTCTTGATCTTTTATCAAAGATTAAGTGATCATATATTCAGAGGGTTGGTGTCAGTATACCCAACTATTCATTGGTGTGCAGGTCTGTCTCTATTCTAGTACCATGGTGTTTTAATTATGACTGCTTTGTAATACAGCTTGAAGTTGGGGAAGTTGATGCCTCCCAACTTTTTTTCCACAAGTATTGCTTTAGCTATTCATGGGGGTTTATTTTTCCAAATGAATTTCAGAAGTGTTTTGTCTATTTCTTTGAAAAATGTCATGGGAATCCTTATAGGGACCACATTGAATCTGTATAATGCTTTGGAGAGTATTAACATTTTAGCCATATTAATTTCCACGAGCAGGGGATGCGTCTCCATTTCCTTATGTCTTCTTGTATTTCTTGAAGTAGTGTTTTGTAGTTTTCTTTGTACAGGTCCTTCACATCTCTAGTTAAGCCGATTCTGAGGTATTCAATCATCTGTGGCACAATTGTGAACAAGATTGTTTTTTAAATATCTCTTTCTTCTCTTTCATTTGTACATAGGAAAGCCATAGATTTTTGGCTGTTGGTTTTGTAACCTGCCACTTTACTATACAAAATTATTGTTTCTAGGAGCTTTTTGGTAGGATTTTCTTAGTATCATGTCATCTGCTAATAGTGATAGCTTGACTTCTTCCTTTCCCATCTGTATGCCCTTGATATCTTTTTCTTGTCTAATTGCTATGGCTAGCACTTTCAGTACTATATTGAACAGAAGTGGTGAGAGTGGGCAACTTTGTCTTGTCCCCAATCTTAGAGGGAAGGCTTTTATTTTTTTCTCCCTTGAGTATAATGCTTGCTGTGGGTTTGTGGTAGATGTCTTTGACTGTACTGAGGAAGCTTTACCAGTAGCTTGGCAGTCACATTCACAAACTGCCCCAGGCACATATAATCTCATCAACAACCATGATCCAGAGATTCAGAAATAAAGCTCCTGGAAGAGAGCAACATAAAACATGGAATGACCAGACCCCACAGGATAACTTCAGAGGGGGTGGGTTGAGTTTCCCTCCCTTCCCCAACAGAGCCCAGCAGCTGAAAAACCTCCAGAACTCAATCACTGCCATGCTCACAGCCGCTTTCCACAGGTTTGGACAAGCCTCACCCATTAGTGAATCTTAATTGAGCTTTTTTACTATATCCCACCACTGTATTTAGGCCCAGAGGGTTTCATCATATAAATCTGCTGTAGATCTTAAGTATACGTCTCTATAAGCATTTTCTGTCTTTGGTCTTGTCGCTTTCGGTATTCTACCTTTTCCTAGGGTTTTCGTCATTCTGATTAGGATGTGTCTTGAAGTATTTTAATTTAGATGTCTTTTAGCTGGTATTCTTCTGGCCTCCTGCATGCACTCTTTTTTTTTTTTTGCTTCTTTTTGGGTCACACCCAGAGATGCTCAGGGTTTACTCTTGGCTTTTCACTCAGGAATAACTCCTGGCGGTGCTTGGGGGACCATATGGGATGCCGGGGATCGAACCCGGGTTGGCCGCGTGCAAGACAAACGCCATACCCACTGTGCTATCGATCCGGCCCCCTCCTGCATGCACTCTTCAGCCTTGGGAATTTCTCAGCAATGATGACTTTGACAGTTGCTTCTTCATCAGAGTTTTATTCCTGCCCCTCTGGTACCCCAATAATTCTTTTTTTTCTTTTTGGGTCACACCCAGCAATACACAGGGGTTACTCCTGGCTCTGCACTCAGGAATTACTCCTGGTAGTGCTCAGGGGGCCATATGGGATGCTAGGAATCGAACCCAGGTCAGCTGTGTGCAAGGCAAATGCCCTACCCGCTGTGCTATCACTCCAGCCCCTCCCCAATGATTCTTATGTTGTTCTTGAACTGTCCAAATGTTCTCTTGTCATCTGTTGGTTTATTTTGAGGCTTTTTTTCATCTTCTGCTGTTGTCTGGAGATTTTCTGAGCCTCGTCTTGGAGCTCACTGATTCTGTTCTCTGCTGCTGAGGACTTCCAGTGAGTTTTTCATTTCACCTACCTGGTTTTTCAGGTCTGTCATTTCTGTTTGTATTTTAGTTTGTATTTTCCTCATTTCTGCTCTCATATTTTATTGGCAGTACATTCCATTGTTTCTAGGGCTCCTTTTACATCCTTAATAGCTCCACTCTAAAATCCTTACCAGAGGGGTTATATAGCTCATTATTACTGGTTGGGTTATCTGGGCTAGCTTCTTAACTCACTAAGGCTGGTGGGTTCCTGTGTTGCTTTACCATTGTGACCTTTGCAGTTTGGATTCTTACACTCACTGTTGCTTTTGTGGTTTTGGTGTAATGTTGATTGGAGTAGGGGTAATGGATTATTAGTGGTTGGGGTGGTCAGACTGCCTGAGTGAAAGTTCTGTATGAGGCTAATTTGTGGTTCTTACAGGACATGGTGTGGGAGATTAACTTGAGGCCACATTAGGGAAGCTACGTCCACTGGTCCTCTGACCTGTGATTTCAGCTAATAAATCCTTGCAGCTTTAAACCCTAGTTTGGAACCACTTCCAGTCTGGGGCTCACCATTCCGTGCTACTCTGTGTTTCAGTTCCAGCCCCGCCCTCCCAAGCTGATCATTTTAAAATAATGACTCTCTATGCCACCAGGCTTGAGAATCTTTAGTTCTCTCCTCCCTGTTGGTTTGCTTCTGTTTGATTTCACCTAAGACCAACTACCCAAGTGGTGTCCAGTTTTTTACAAAGTCATAGCTGAGAGTTCGGGCTTTCATTATGATCACTTTTAGAAGTGCCCCCTAAAAGGTGCCTAGGAGCTTTATTTTTCTTTTCTTTTTTTCTTTTTGGGTCCCACCTGGCAATGCTCAGGGCTTACTCCTGGCACTACACTCAGGAATTACTCCTGATGGTGCTCAGGGGACCATATGGGATGCCAGAGATCGAAATCAGGTCGTCCACATGCAAGGCAAACTCCCTCTCTACTGTACTATCACTTACAGCCCCCACCTAGGAGCTTCTGTTTTTCCTTTTTTTTTAACTGAAATTAAGTCCAGCCCCATAATACCAAGAAGTACTGCATGGTCCTTAAAGAAAAGAAGAAACACATTAATTCGTCACTTCAATCTTAATCATGACTTCTTTTTCTCCTTGTGTCCACAATGCTCAAAATCTCAAGGCCTCTTTGATTCAGTGTTTTGCAAAGGATGTGAGCAACTTTGTAGCAGCTGTGCCCTTAGTGAAATCTCAGGCCAGCATCCAAGTCTGAAGAAAGAGATTGTTCAGGTATCCTTGAAGCATTTCTTCTTCTCAGTTCTTGTTTCTCACCATTCCTGCCCTCTCCTTTCCCCTTCCATTCACGCACAAATGTTTGCTCCTTTGTAGACTACAAGTAACTTATCAGGGCCACAATCACTTTCTGAAATCCTTAGGATCAATGGGTTTAAAATTCATTCTGTTCTCCATTGTAAGAGAACAGTACTGTGTGCCTCCCTGTTTATATAAAAGCAGAAGTTACAGATCCTTCAGACTAATTACAAGAGAGGCTGAATAATTGCCTGGTGGTTGAGGTTAGGTTTTTGCCATAAAGTAAACTGAGAAGAAAACTTTGCAGGTTTTCAGATCTGTTTGCATTTCAACAAGCTGAACTTGTAATTGTAGACAGGGTCTTGTTCTTGAACCGAGGGCAAGCCAAGGACCAGGGAGATAACAAAATAAGCGCCAAGCAAGTGTCAAGCCTTCGGTTTGATCTTCAGCAATTTCATGTGTTAACCCTTGTGGTCCACCTAATACTAAGAGGCTTGAGCACCAAACTGTCCCCCACTGTCCAGCTGATGTGGCCCTGATTTTAAAAGAAAGCAAGTAAGCCCTAAAATGTTTCAGAATCTCTAAACAAACTTCATGCATATTGATTATATGAAGTTTAGATTCTTAGTATTCAAAGACAGAATTTGCATGTGTATGTAGTTCTGAGAGTGATTAGAGCAGTCAAAACTCACTTCTGGGTTTCTCCCCACTCTGGAGAACTCTAAATTTCTTTCAATGAAAACTGTTTTGGTTCTCTCTCATGCATGTGTGCACGCGCACGCACATACACACACACACACACACACACACACACACACCTCATTTCCGTACAAGATGATGATTTGGAGCCAACACAGTACCCTGTGGGGTTCAATGCTAAAAGACAAAATTTTACTGTATAGCAATGAAGTGAGGTTGGGCCACTTGCTTTTCAACTAAACTACAAAGCACTGTTTCAAAAAAGGATCCAGGGGCCAGAGTGTTAGTTCTGTGGGTAAGGTGCACGCCTTGCACACTACTGGCCCAAGTTGGATCCCCAGCATCCCACCAGGAATGATCCTTGGGAATAGATCTTGTAGTGAGCTCAATACTAGGGGGTATGACCCAAAATTTAAAAAAAAAATTAAAAAATAATATAGGTGGCTGGAGAGAGAGTACAACAGGTAAGGCACTTGCCTTGTATGCAACCAACTCTGGTTCCATCCATAGAACCACATGTAGTTCTCAAGGCACTGTCAGAAGGGATCCCTGAGCACAGAGCAGAGCCTGGAGTAAATCCTGAACACTACTGGAATATAGTGCCAAAGCAAAAAACAGAAAGAAAGAAAGAAAGAAAGAAAGAAAGAAAGAAAGAAAGAAAGAAAGAAAGAAAGAAAGAAAGAAAGAAAGAAAGAAAGAAAGAAAGAAAGAAAGAAAGAAAGAAGAGAAAGAAAGAGAGAGAGAAAGAGGAAGAAAGAGAGACGAAGGAAGGAAGGAAGGAAGGAAGGAAGGAAGGAAGGAAGGAAGGAAGGAAGGAAGGAAGGAAGGAAGGAAGGAAGGAAAGAAGGAAGGAAATCTAGGGTTAGAAAGACCGCACAGGGTTTAAGGCATATGCATTACATGTGATCAATCCAAGTTTGATTCCCAGAACCACCTGATCCCCCAAACACTGCCAGGAGGATCCTTGGACACTGAACTTGGAGCAATCCTGAGCCTCACTGGGTGTGGTCCAGAAACAAACTAAAAGCTAGCCAGCAGAATTCTGGGGAAAAAAAAAGAGTGAATATTTTTGTAATACTAAAATGGAGAGGACTGTTCAAACATGAAAACCACAAGGTCAGGAGATAGGAGTCAATATATTTATATAATATTAACACTTCTTGTGGTGCATACTTGAGACTTACAATGTAATTTCAGCAAACGTTTATTTTAAAACTTTTCTCTAGGAAAAAAAATTACCTTACAAGCCCAAAGTGGCAATGTAATAATGTAGAAGCACGCATTTTGAAAATGTTTTTACAAATCAATAAGGGGAAGAGCAGGAACCAAAGCAAAATGGGCAAATAAACATCCACAGAAATAATAATTATGAATGTCTTTGGAAATGAAACAACTCTCAACATCGTACTTAGTTAAATAAGATGACTTGTGGAGAACAGTCAACTGATAGGTTAACAAGGCTATTCTGTTTAGTGCCTTCATTTTTGGGCATTTACCCTATAATTATACTCACAAAATGCATAAGGATATATGTACAACTATTCTTACTGCAATGTTATTTTCAGTAGATTGAGAATTAGAAAGAGTCTAATAATCCCTAAGTAGAATTAAGGATTAATTAGAATTAAGGTTAAATAAATGTTAAAGCATCCCCAGGAGCCAGGAAGATAGCTCATGGGTATCTGTCTTCTGTGTGCTAGGATCTATCTGCAGCGACTCGAGCCCCGACCAAAAGAGCCCAAAAAGAGATACATCTAGAAACCAAAGAGTTCTGTAAATGTTAATACGAATGAGATAAACCAACAAACGTGTGCTGACATGGAAAAGTGTTTACTACTGTATGTGAACCATACAGTTCTGTTGGGTGTGATTCTGTCCAATGCATGTTGGTATGTGCACAGGAAAATGTCTGGGATCTAGCAAACACACTGCACGAAAGTAACTATTCTTGGGGAAAGAAGCAATATGGAGCGAGTGAAAAAGAGTTCTATACACTTTTCTGTACTGTTTGATTTATCTTCAATTCAGCATGCATTAATTCAATGATATGCAACCAAGAATTTTGAAAACCTTTGTACCTTTCTTACAATTCAAAGTTGGCTCTGTGTGAATCTGACTGGGGAACCAGAACTGGGTGTGGAGGAGGTGGGGGGTGGGGGGTCACTGTTTCCCAGAATGTCTTACATTGAATGGACACCCATCATTTATTTGCAAGATTGCCTTAGCTCCATCTTTTAAAAAATATTTCTTCTTGAGGGGCTGGAGCGATAGCACAGTGGGTAGGGTGTTTGCCTTGCACGCAGCTGACCTGGGTTCAATTCCCAGCATCCCATATGGTCCCCCAGCACTTCCAGGAGTAACCCCTGTGCACTGCTGGGTGTGACCCAAAAAGCAAAAAAAAAAAGATTTCTCCTTGAGATTTAATTTCGTTTAGGTGGGTGGGAGGGGATCACCTACAATGCTTGGATATTTTGGCTTGGTCGTGTGGAGGGTCAATTTGGTGCCAAAGCTCAGCATTGGAGCTAATGCTGGGGATCACAGGATTTTTAGCCAGCAGTGGTTGGGGGAGTCTGGGGTTGAAATCGTGGCCTCACACATGCAAGGTGTGCAATCCAGCTCTTCGCACCATCTCACCAGTCCTTTCATCATCTTATTTGCAAGAAATTAAGCATATCCAAGTCCATTCACAGAGTGTCCAGATTTAGAACATTGGCCTCACTAAAAGAATCTTCCTGATATTCAAATTTTCCTGACTGGGCTGGAAAGATAGTACAAAGGTTAAAGTGCTAGTCTTGTACACAGGCTGTTCTTGGTTCATTCCCTGGACTGAATATGGTCCCCTGATCTCCACCAGGAGTGATCCCAGAGCATCAACATTAGATGTGCCTCCCCAAATGCAAGCAAAACAAACAAATTTTCTTGACGGAGGGAGATTTTTTTCATTGCTGGTAACATATTCAGTATTATCCAGTGTATCAGGGAACCAGGGGGAGGCCACAAATACTAAACTTTGCAATGGTTGGAAGGCAAGCTGAGTCCTGGGGCTGCCAGGCGCCTCGTGTGTGAGTGTGTGTGTGTTTGTGTGTGTGTGTGTGTGTGTGTGTGTATCCAGGTCTCATTTATTCCTACCTCCCCTAACATCTTTTTTTTTCATTTTATTTTATCAGTGAATCACTGTGAGACAAAGTTACAGACTTACAGGTTTTCATGCTTACGTTTCAGTCATACAATGATCAAATGCCCATCCCTCCACCAGTGCCCATTTTCTACCATCTATGGTCCCAGCATGCCTCCCATCCCTCCCACCACCCCGACCCTATCCCCTTCACCCCACCTTGCCTCTGTGGCAGGGCATTTCCATTTGCTAGCTCTCTCTTTTTGGGTGTTGTGGTTTGCTACAGAGGTATTAAGTAGTCATCTTGTTCGGTCTAGTCTATTTTCAGCCTGTATCTCCCATCCCTAGTGGGCCCGTCTAGCACCCTTTGCTTGGTGATCCCTTCTCTATCAGAGCTGCTTATTCACCTAGCATGTGAGGTCAGCTTCCAAGCTGTGGAGTACTCCTCTTGATACTTATCTTTACTATTCTTGTCTCCTCTAACATCTTGACTCACACCTCCCCTGTGTTTCCAGGAGGCCAGCGTGTCGGGGGCCTCTTGTAAAGAAGTTTTGCCAGAATGTCCCATGATGAGTAAGCTTGAAAGCAAATTTGGGTTTGCCAGGGCAAGGATAAATAGGTGGCAGCCACGAGACACTGCCAGCTTCATTTCTGATGGCGTGGGAAGAACCTGACGTGGCATTCCTCGTTCCAGGCTGTCCGCCCACCTCCCAGCATCTTCACTGCAAAAGACTCCATGCACTTCAGACCCAAACGCGATTAGTTCCCCCATCAGTCAGGAACTGGGGCCAAGAGCGCCTGTGGGTGGACTCTTGGAGTAAAACCTTCCAGCCTAGGAAGAAAGCAGCCTTTGCTGCAGTGCCCAGCTGCAGTGGCCCCAGGGTCCAGCAGCTGGAGGTCTGACACACAGAGTTTGAGACTAAAAGCCTTTCCTGTTGTCCTCTTTCATTTGCCACCCCTCACCCCGCCAACTGTCATGCATTTTCAGCTTTAGTATGCAAGTCAGGTTTCTATTAGCAGCCAGTTGTACAGTTCACAAAAGAGTTGGTGGATCCAAAGAGGATCTACTGTAAAAATAAAAGCCCGAAGCTTTGGATCACTGTGATTTGCATCTCTCGCTTCCTAGCAATCCGGCAGATTTTCCGGTGACGTCTTCCTGGCTCCAAATTTAGCATGTTTATCTGGGAACTTTGCTTTGGTCTCTTTACACCCCCTCGTGTCCCCCCCACTTCGACAGGGCACAGAAGAAGTGTTTGGGGTTTGCTAATCCAACACTCATTTCTGAGATCCATACAAATGAAAAACATACCAATAAGACAGGAAACCCTCAATTATTCTAATGTATGGAGCGGGGGCTCTCCTCAAGTCCCCTTCCTTGCTGGCTGCCTCTGCTCACCCCATCCCAGCCCCCTCACTCCACCACCCGCCACCTTGCTTAACTCCTCTGGGCTCCATCCAGGAACTGAAACCTCCAGCCCATGGCAGCTCGCTTAAACGGCTGCAGGAAATTTGTTTTACAAGGCTGGTTTTAACCGAACTACCTGCTGTGCGGCACAGTGCTGCTGTTTGTGAAGTGAATGATGGGAAAAGGCAAGTCTGTGATTTCATTTGTTCAGACCGATTACTCACACGTTGCACACGGTATCATTTGCTTGTCACTTAATGACTGACCAGCCTGCCTGAATCATTAGCGCGGCAGCGCAGTGAAAGGAAGACCTCGGCATAATGAGTTGCTGAAGGAAGTGGAGTGCTGTTTTACCTAAAAGAAATGGTGCGCAGAAATCCAGCCCAGCTGCAGGTGTTCCGATGACAATGTGGGAAGCAGTTAGCTTCCAATTTAGCAGAAAATTAAGAGCGAAAAAACTGTTATTTGTGAGAGAAGATACTCATGGCAGGCAATCATCCTCGCTCTGTATCCACAAGACGAGCATTCAGCTGTCTTTGTCGTGACTTAAAACAATTGGTATCTTGGGCTGCATTCAACACCAGATTGGTGCTTATTATCTGCAGTTTATTCTTTCTTGGGATATTTTGTTTTTCTTTTCACCCCCCCCCTCCTATTTTATGGTTAATTTGCTTGCTTGAATGTAAAGCCATTTAAGCTGAAAAATCTGGATTGTGGCTGATTGTCGTGCCAGGGCTCTCTGAGCTGTATGATACAAGATAATTGGCAATTTTCAAATTCATAATCCATTTTGTGGTTCTGGCCTCTCCTCACTCCCCACGGCCGGCCATTGTCCCCTTCTGCTGGCTTCTCGGCCCTGTCTTTAATGCATGATGTGTGAGACCCCAAATAACGGATCCGGAGCGGGAAGGGGGCAGAGCTGGGGTTCCTCCAGTCAAGACCTCTGAGACTGGACCTCACTTTGGGGAACCCCATGGCGCAGCCCTGCCACACCACACACCGGAGCTTGTAGAGCTGTTTCCCATAGAGCAATTTCATTCTCTTTGCACCCGGCCTTGCCCATCCTAATGGCAGTATGATCAAACAAGCTTTGCCTCACTCGAGGGTTTGCCATTGGAGGCCAGCAAGAAATCACTGACAGTCTGTGAGCCGCTGCCACTTGCCCACTTGGCAGTGGTGTGTGGTATAGATCTCACCACATATTCATTCCCCACCGTCCCTGGCCCCTCGCTTTCTCCGTCAATGTGGCTATCGAGATGCCCCTATCTCTGACCACTGATCTGCTCCTCCACTTTAAACAAGTGTTAGCTCATAGGATTTGCTCCTAGTGGCACCACCTCTCCTGGTCTCATTAGTTTCTGACAGAACAGTGCCATCAGAGTTCAAGTTTCTGTCAATGTTTCCCTCAGCGGTCAAGTTTCTCACAGGCCACTTCTCTGGACATGAGGTGATGTGTCCTGCTCCTCTACCCAGCCTGAGATCGGGCTGCTACTGAGCAGTGACCCTGTGTGGCTTCTCAGTGGGCTTTGAGTGGGTGACAACAGCACTGTGTTAACTAGACTGTACATAATGGTTCACAGCTGCCAATAACGGCACTGCTGCCTCAGCTGGCGGCGTTTCCTGATCCTTTAAAAGTATGTCCTTTTCTACCCGATATTTCTATTGTGGAGGCTACAACCAGTAGTGTTGAGGGGGAGAATTTGGTCGTGGGGGTCAAGCCCAGGATCTTGAACATAAAAGATCCAAGCTCTACCTCTTTTTTTTTTTTTTTTTTTTTTGCTTTTTGGGTCACACCCAGCGATGCTCAGGGGTTACTCCTGGCTTTGCACTCAGGAATTGCTCCTGGCAGTGCTTGGGGGACCATATGGGATGCCGGGGATCGAACCCGGGTCGGCCGTGTGCAAGGCAAACGCCCTACCCGCTGTGCTATCACTCCGGCCCCCCAAGCTCTACCTCTTAAACTTTATCCCAAGCCCTTCACAGATTTTAAAAAATATTTTGGTTTCTCTTTGGGGTGGGGGCGGGGCACTTGTCTGTGTTCAGGGCTTCCTCCTGACTCTCTGTCCAGGAGTCAGTCCAGGCGGTGCTGGGAAGGGACTCTCTGGAGTGCCAAGAATCAAACCAGGCTTAGCTGTGTGCAAGGCAAGCACCCTACCCACTGTGCTATCTCTCTGATCCTCAAAGGCACTCCTTTCAAGTGCAAGTAACCAGACCTGTTTTTCCTTAAGAGTAGCACCTGGCCACTTTCCTCCTACTTGTTAACAATACTGTGTTTATTGTTCCTGTCTTTTTTTTTTCTTTGCTTTCCTTTTCGGGTCACACCCAGCGATGCACAGGGTTTACTCCTGGCCCTGCACTCAGGAATTTCTTTTGGCTGTACTGGGGAACCATAAGGGATACTGGGAATCGAAGCAGGGTTGACTGCATGCAAGGCAAACAAACGCCCTGCCCGTTGTGCTATCGCTCCAGCCCCATATTGTTCCTTTCTGTCCCTTTGACATTTCTATCAGAGTTACCTTCCAATCAGACCCTTTCAAACTAGAAAACGTGATGCCTACCCATTCCGCAGTATTTTGGGGGCAGAATTGTCACGGCATTCTTCACACACATCTGTGTGCCACAGGAGGGAAAAAGAAAATGTGACCAGAAAACACAGGATGCACCATCATAAACCTGACAAGCAAGGAAGTAGTAGATAGAGGTGCGGTACAGTGGAGAGAGAGGAATGAGGGGCGGGGAGCAGAAGTTCGCCACTGTCACATTCTATGTGGCGCTGGTTTATCTTTCATTTCCCTTCCTTGCTGCTTTCAGCTCCACATCCACAGACCCAGCCTCTCACACGTCACCTCTCACTGACATGCCCTTTATCTCCCCACATACTCGAAGGCCTGAAGTTACAATTTATATGCTGTGTTCTGCAGCCTAACGGATTTCCAACACTCGCACCAGGCCTGGGTTCTCATTTGACTACTTCCCGGGGCAGACACTGCAGTCACCAGCTGGTCCGAGCGCCCGCTCAGCCACGCTCTGTGTCTGTGTCCACGAACAGTCCCGCAGGCTTCTGTTCTGCCTGTTGGGTGCGTCACAATCTCAGTTGGCTCTCGGCTCATTTTCAGGCCTCCATCAGCTCACAGCATTTCCTCCGTCACGCTTCTCCTCTGGCTTCACAACAATCAGAACTGAAGGCCCCTTGTGTGTGGCCAAGGGGGAGAATTGATCTTGTTTTCCCACCATCCTGTGGACCTGCCAAAGCAGGAGGATTTACTGCATGTCACACAGACAGCCTGGAGACACTCGTGTCCCCATTTGTCACCCGGCTTCCATGGCTCACCAAGCACATGGGCTTGTAACCGCATTTTGGAAAATGTGAAAGGATTATCCTCGCTCATAAAATGCAAAATTTGCCTAACTGCCTTCGAAGATTTAAGGCAGCTCCACTTGTTTTTCCGAAAGAGGCTTATTTGAATAACAAAGTCAGATGTCTGGGGTGGGGGGAGGGAGGGGTGGACGGCTGCCCCCAGCCAGTCAGTCACCCTTTGGGGGAAGCCAGGCAAGGAACAGTCTGTGGAGCACGAAGGCAGCAATAATGTTGCTTCCCATGCTGGTTCCCTCTGCAAAACAAAGTGGAGAAAGGCATCTGCTCTTTTTAAATTTAAGGATTCTTCATCTAATCTGCCTGATTTTCCCAAAGCACAGTGCAAAGGGCATTTGAAAAGAAAGAACTCCAGTGGTTATTTCACCTTATTAAGTCCCTAAGGAATGATAGCTTCTAAATTGATAGCACAAAGACCCTCCAGCAAGGACTGACTCTTCATATTCAGTCAGTTCAGTGCCAACTTCATGAATATGCATGTTGAAGCCTTCTTGTCTGGCCTACTGCATTCTTTGGTAACTTCTTTCTCAACCCCAACCAGAAGGGAACCATCCCTCCAGACGAAATTGCATGTGACATTTATACCAGACTTCAGCTCTTTGCTGGTTTTGTAAAACTATCAACTGAATGAGAAAGCCCTCCTTTCCTTATTAAAGCCACATCTTTCAAAGAGCAGGAAGACGTTCTAGGACCAGGAAGAGAAGAAACACTGGTCAGAGAGAGCTGCTCCCTCTCCAGATGTCCCTTCTCCAGGGTTGATGATTCTAGAAAGGCTGATTCACCTTCACATGGACCCTGTAAGTTCCAAGGCAATGCTGAATCTGTCCAGTGGAAATTTGGACCCCAGCATTTATACTGGTGACTGTGCTACTGCAAAAGTGGATTTTCCTGAGTTGGTATGTTCTTGAGAATTGTATGAAAGATCTGCATGCAAAACCTTAAGATGTTTCTTCTTAACTCAGATGTTAAGAAGTTAAGAGTTTAGAGCTGGAGCAATAGCACAGCAGGTAAGGCGTTTGCCTTGTAGGCGGCCAACCCGGGTTCAATTCCCAGCATCCCATATGGTCTCCTGAGCACCGCCAGTAGTAATTCCTGAGTGAAGAGCCAGGAGTAACCCCTGTGCATCGCCAGGTGTGACCCAAAAAAAGCAAAAAAAAAAAAGAAAGAAGTTAAGAGTTTATTCGTTAAGAAGTTGAGTTTATTGTATAGTGTAAGGAGATGGGTCTGATCCTTCCCTGAATGTCCAGTCATGGCCTTTTATTTGTGTAGGACATCTGTCCCGCACTGTCTGCCTGCCTCCAGTGTACAATGGCCTAGTCTTATCCCTACACTGTTTTCTATCTGTTGTACACTTTCCTAGCCTCTGTCTGAGCATGAGACTCCTGCCTGATTCTGCTTTGGTCTGTCTAGAGAGAGGGAGACAGGGAAAGAAGAGGAGGTCAGTGGGAGGTGGGGCAGAGAGACAGAGAGAGAGTATGAGAGGAGAGGGAGGGGGAGGGGGAGAGAGAAGGGGAGGGGATGGGAGGGGGAAGAGGAAAAAGAAGAGGGAGAGAGAGAAGGAGAAAAACAGTAGGCCTGACCGGGGGCTTTCCTTTTATCTGCTGCCATCTCTCACCCAGGACCCTCCCATTACCCATTTTGATTGGATACCTGTTCAATGGTGGAGATTTTAACTAGCCAACTAAATTAACTAGTTTGCCTGGCACCCCACCTTTCTACTTCTGCTATAACAACTGGTGTATAATAGAAGTGTTAGGTCATAAGGGAACATTCATCCACTCCTCTGGTTTCATCTTGGATTGGACAAGAAAAGTCATAAACATGACACAAATTAATAGAAAAACATTACACACCAATAGAGAATTTACAGGGCTGTAAGTTCTAAAGTATATTAGAACAGATTAGGTGGTTTATGTTTTGAGCAAAGACATCGACTCAGGGTGAGAAGCATCAAGCAGAGGAACAGGTATCACCTGAAGAGTAGGGGATGACTTTATAGAAAAGAATCTTGTCTCTACATGTTTGCCACACTTTCAGATAGATTTTCTCTGGGTCAGAAAGATAGTACACAGGAAAGGTACTGCCTTGCACACGGCTGGTGTAGTTTGAACTTCAGCACTAACCAGAAGTGATTCCTGAGTCAGGAGTCAGCCTTGAACACAGTCATGTGTGATCCCCACCCCCCAGAAAAAAATGATTTCTCTACCAAGGCTTTGTGGAACTGTTCCTAAATCTGAGTTATATGCCCAGTAATTCATTTTTCTTGGGAATGGGGGGATTTGGGACCATACCCAGGGTATCATTTGGTGATACCACTCTGAGCATTAATAATGACCTTTCTGGTGCCAGGGGTTCCTGGATGATTTGTGTGAAAGGGGGAGGAGAGAGGTGGCAGCCTTTAGAAGGAAATATGCCAATTTCTCTCTATCCATCTCTACCACCCAGGGAATGGTGGGGGAAAATCTAGGATTGATAAGAGTTTGCAGTGAGACTTGCTCTTTGCAGGAAAGGAAAGTCCTAGACCTTACCCAGGCCTTTCGGGCCCACCACGTTTGCCACTCAGAGAAGAATTTCAGGAGATGAACAGAGAAATAAAAACATAAATTAAAAAAACCCCTTTTATTTAGAAGTTCTTAGGAGGAGAAGAGAGAGCAAGAGACAGACAGACAGACAGACATGCTCAGGAGATCATATGGGCTTCTCCAAAGTGGGTAGAGAATCCCAGTACACATTCCAGCATTAAAAGTATAAAGGTATGAAAGTTCACAGGGCATAGGTAGCAAGTGGGCTCATTTCCTTTGAGTTGGCTTGGGTTTGTGGGGTTTCTACAGGGCAGAGTCCGTTGCTTAGGGTGCTTGCCAAGGGATATAGCATTAGAAGTAGTTGATAGTCGCCTTTGATATTCCTCTCCTGGCATTTGTTCCTGCAGGAGCTTCTGTCAGAGTGGGGGTCTAGCCTTCTCTGGGTCTGTGTTGGTGCCAAGTAAAAGGTCTTATCAGGCCTCAGTTCCTATGTCCACAAGGTGGGTCCTGGCAGGGCTGTTGGTTTTATTACTTTCCACAAACTATTGGAAGTTGTAGTTGTTGTTGTTCTTTTCATTAAATCACCGTGAGACAGTTATAAAGCTTTCATGATTGAGTTTCAGTCATACCATGATCAAATGCCCATTCTCAACCAGTGTGCATTTTCCACCAACAATGTCCCCAGTTTCCCTCCCTCCACCCTCATCCCATCCCACCCCCTGCCTCTGTGAGAACTATTGGTTTTATTACTTCCCAAGAACTCATTGCCACGGGGAATGGGGGCTTCCCTAATCTGTTTGCCTGCCTGTTTCATTTTCTTTTACAACTCCATTCCCCCTGGAATGTTACCAACCTCTGCCCACTTGTATTGCCTTAGATTCCATATTTCCAATATCCCTCAGAGAAGTCAATCACTTCTGCTTACAGTACCTCATTATTTAGTCCATAAGAGTGCAAATGTGGCTGTGTTCTAGGTTATATCATGACAATATATTAATATTGTCCAGTTGCTGTGGAGTTCTTAAATTTAATCTCCTAATTGACATTTTTATGTCACTCCTGAGAGGTCATTAAGCATTAGGGTTGAGATAGTGCTTTGAGTATTTTTTAAAAGCGTACCACATTAAAGTGGAAATGTAGACCTTGCATTTCTTTTAGGATAGGATATCTATATATGCAATTTATATTGAGGTGATTTTATAACTAAAATATGCTATGTCTTTGTGGCTATCAAAAAAAAAATTTTTTTTTAAAAGATGAGGTTACTCCTGACTGCTCACTCATGAGCTGCCAGGGATTGAACCATGGTTAGCCACTTGCAAAGTAAATGCATAACCCCTCTATAATCTTTTAATCTCTCAGTCCCCTCATTGTTCTTAGAAATTCTGTCAGGTGTGGCAACAACAGTTTCTTTTAGACCATAATTGATCTTAGTGTCACCTGCCTGGGTCACAGATAAGATAAAACTTGCTCTGGGAGGCTAGAGAGATAGCACTGGGGAAAAGGCACTGGCCTTGCTCATGGATGACCCAGGTTTGATTCCCGATCACCCCATGTGGTCCCCTAAGTCCCACCAGGAATGATATTTGAGCACAAAGCCAGGAGTAAGCCCTGAGCATAAAGGCCCAAAACCAAAACTCAAAAATTATTAAACAGCCCCCCCAAAATAAAAACAACTTGCTCTGGGTTTTTGGGCAAAAATCTATCTGAGCATGTGAAGTCATAAGTGGTCCCATAAGTACTCAGTGCATGTCTGAGTACATGAGTGAGGTATTCTCATCTATCTATTATCATACATTACTTCTTCATTCTTGGATAAACTCCATCAGGGAAGTTTATTTATACATTCATACATATCATGAAGAGAGTCCTGGTGAGGAGTGACTTTTGTTGAGGGAATAGGAAAATGTGAAGGTGAATGAGTAATGAAAAGTGGCTTTAAAGATCATTTTCAAGTGTGCTTTCATGCTAAGGAGGACATAAAGGTCCCAGCAAAGATGGAAGGAGCAGGACATTGAAACCACCGCATAGCCAAAGGTCAGGCTGATGTTGGGGGGCATGGGGGGGAGAGAAGGAAACTGCTTTAGCACCTGGCATTGACCATCAACACACATCTTCCCCCAGGCTCCGCCAAGAGGGATTCCTGTGTGCAGAGCCAGAAGCAATTCCAGAGCACTGCCTAGTGTGGCCCCAAGCCTCTCCAAACAAAATCATTCAATTAAAATGTATTGTTTCTACTAGATATACTTGCCCTTAGGCCCCTGTGGAAGTCTGTGGAGAGGTGACTGTGTTATGACTTGGATACTCTTAGGAAGGCAGCACAGCAGAAAGGAAGCCCATCCTGGCAGGGGGACAGACGGAGCAATGTGGATCAGGAAAAGGAGCTGGACATTGTGAACTGCTCCACGTAACAAAGCCAAGAACCTGCTTCTAAGCCTCATTCAATCCTGTTTGACACGATTGAATTGGATGTTCTTTTGTTCTGGTTTTTGGTCACAGCTGGTAGTGCTCCAGAGTCATCCCTAGTGATGCTCAGGGGACTACAAATGGTACCTAGGATTCAAACCAGTGTCACGGACACTGCATCTTATGCAAAGCAAGGGTCTCACCTTCTGTATGATTTCTCAGATCAAAGAATATTTTTTTTAAGCTTTCACATTATAGTACTTCATTTTTTCCCCATTCCCTTCACTTTTATTGTCTTTAGTCTCGTTGGAGGGTTTTTCTCCCAATAGCCCCAACCTTCACTTAGAGATAGTGCAGGGACGGGGGTCTGGTGCTCCATGCTTTACGTATTTGGAGTGATTTAAGGTAGTTAAGTAATTACTCCATATTAATAACTAATTTGCTACCATTAAAATAGCATATATAAGGAGAGCCTCATGGGAGAGCCTCACAAACTCCCCATAGGGTATTCATATGCCAAAACCAATAACAATGCTGGGTTTTATTCCCCTGACCCTGAAAGAGCCTCCAGTGCAGCATCATTGGGAAGGACGAGCAAAGAGAAGCTTCTAAAATCTCAGGGCTAGGACGAATGGAGATGTTACTGAGACCACTCGAGAAATTGACAATCAACGGGATGATGATGATGATGATGATGATGATGATGAAGGAATTTTAAGTAGTATGGAGAAAGGATAACACCAAACCAACTAAATAGAAAAAAAATAGGAGTGGAATTTGTTTTATATCTATTTTATGATTAAAAGCACTTAGCACAACTTAATATCTATCCCAATAGCTGTAAAAAATTTATTCTCCAGAAATCCATCCTACAAATGCACTGACTTGATGTCAAATGCATTTATGTAAAATAGATAGTCCATCTTGTTTGTGATAGCAGGAGGTGGGCAACAACTTAAATGTTCGCTAAAGGGGGACATTGTTAAAGAAATGTGACACAGGGACCAGGGGCAGGAGTTAAGATGCATGAGTTGTATGCTCCCAGTCCAAGTCTTCTCCCTGGCACTACATTCCCCAAGAATGACTCTGGAGGCCTCTAAGCAGCTCAAAGCCTAAACACTGAAACCACCCATGGCTGGTAATCACTCCAGTGGCTTCAAGTCCCTGAACATTGCTTGGGAGAGTCTGCCACCACACCAAAAAAGAAAATAAAAGAAGAAGAAGAAGCTACATCCTGGCAATGATTCGAATGTACCAAAGTATCTCTGTGTGACTATGTGTGATGTGATCTCAAAGATGCTGCAGATATAGAGAAAAGCAGCTTCCAGTATAATACTTTTCTTCATTTTTTTTAAAAGATAAAAGTACACCACATAATCCCTTATAGTCATAGGATAGCTCCTAAGATTACTCAAGAAATTACTAAAAGTCATTGACTCTGGGGAAGGAAATAAATGAAGGAAGAATTTGAAAGGAGTTTTTGTATGTTTTTAATATGTTGGTAAAGGCAGACACTGACTTTTCAAATAAAATAGTGTAAAACTGAATAATGTTTTGATTTAAGTGAAAAGAACATATTAAGTACATAAGTAAAAGTTGATAGCTATGTGTTGCCCTCTTAAAAAAAATCTTTCACTCTCCCTCAAATATTAATATAAAGCTTTCACACAAAAGCCGTCTCTTTTTGTTTGCTTGCTTTAAGGCCAATGGTGTGAGACTTGAGGAGGGGGGTCACTCCTGGTGAAACTTGGGGCACCAGATGTTGTATGGGAATCCAACCAGGGTAGGCCACATATCAGGCAAGTACTCTACCAGCTGTACTATCTCTCTGGACTCTGCAAGGACATTCTTGAAGTGGATTTTGTTTTTATTTTTGGTAATCAAAAAATGAAGTTGTATTTCAAATCTGGCTAAAAACAAGAAGACAGTGACAGCAGTTTCAAGAGAGCAAAAGCATTCTCTGAAAGAGCTGAAATTTGATTAGAAAAGATTCAATGAGGGGGGGCCGGAGCAATAGCACAGCGGGTAGGGCGTTTGCCTTGCACGCGGCCGACCCGGGTTCAAATCCCAGCATCCCATATGGTCCCCTGAGCACGGCCAGGGGTAATTCCTGAGTGCAGAGCCAGGAGTAACCCCTGAGCATTGCTGGGTGTGACCCAAAAAAGCAAAAAAAAAAAATTCAATGAGGGGCTGGAGAAATAGTACAGCAAGCAGGGCACTTACCTTGCACACAGCTCTGATTCAATCCCTGACCTCATGTGGTTCCCTGAGCCTGCCAGGAATGGTCCCTGAGCACAGAGCCAGGAGTAGGCCTTGAGCACTCACCAGTGTGGCCCAAAAACCATTAATAAATTTCTGTGTAAAAAGCATTAATATATTTATTGATTTGATCTTGGATTCAGTCCCTAGCATTCCATGTAGTCCCCTGAGTACTGCTGAGTGATCTCTGAGTGTAGAGCTGGGAGTAAGTCATGAAAACCACTGGGTATAGCCCACAAACAAACAAACAAACAAAAAATGGTCTTAAGAGTCCAGGCAATATTTGAGATTGATTCAGTCACTGAATTCTTCAATGAATTTTTAACAGACAGGAAAATTCCTTTCCTACATAGATTGTTTGCTCATATTAATGTACAAATCTGACAGAAATTTTAAAAAAATCTTATTAATTCATTAGATTCTTAACTAAAATATTTATATCTGTTCTTCTATGGTTTTAGGTTGGAGGCCACACCCCGCAATGCTCAGGATGTATTCCTGACTTTGTGCTCAGAGATCACTCCTAGCAATGTTAGGGAACCATATGCAGTGCCAGGGATTGAACAGGGGCCAGCAGCATGCAAGAAAGTCACCTTAGCCTCAGTAGTATCTTTCCAGCCCTGTATTACTGTTTGTCTGTTTTTTTGTTTTGGACCACACCTGTCAGTGCTTAGGGATTACTCCTGGCTTTGCATTCAGGAATCACTCCTGGTGGAATCAGGGTCCATACAGGGTGCTGGGGATCAAACCCAGGTTGCCCATGTGTAAGGCAAGCACCTTACTCACTGTCCTGTACAACCCTGTATTATTATTATTTATTTATTTATTTATTTTTGCTTTTTGGATCACACCTGGCAATGCACAGGGGTTACTCCTGGCTCTGTACTCAGGAATTACCCCTGGCAGTGCTCAGAGGACCATATGGAATGCTGGGAATTGAAGCCAGGTTGGCTGCATGCAAGACAAATGCCCTACCCGCTATTCTATTGCTCCAGCTCCAACCCTGTATTATTTTTAAAATAACTTTGGATACACAACCAAACTAAGATTCGGCATGCACAGGCTCTTGGAAGAAATGTAATACACTACACTAATTTTGACTGATCTTTGATAGATCATTTGCTATTCATAGCAAACACCAATAGCAAACAGACTAATGAATTACTTGCAGGATCAATTACTTTAAAAGATATGATTTCAAGAAAAGAACTTGCAAATAACAGACACTTTAAATTTCCATCAGGGAGACATCTGGCCTTTCTACCAATCTTCTTGCTTTCCCATGCAACTACTAACAGCTGTAATAATTATGACATTGTTGTTCCCTGTGCTGTCATGTGTATCCAGGTTGTGCTGGTATTAGTACATTTGCAGGTGGTGTTAGATTATCACTACTCTCAGAAATCAACAATGCTCTGTGTTGGGTGTAAGATTTTGAACTGTCAGAAGCTCTTTTATTTGTTATAACTGCAGAGAGAAGATAAAAAGCCCTGTTGTTTCCATTATAAAAAATCATAGCATGTTGGGAACATGGGGTTTAACTTGGGACTGGCAAAAAAAATAAAAGTTCACTTGCAGTTCAGTTATGTTTGAACTGATTAACAGTAAGTATAATTTGTGATCTATTACTGTTTCCTACCCCTGGCAGGTTTTATGATTTTCCACAATTATCTAAAGCATATTTTACAAAGTTTTGACAGCAATAAAAATATAAAGGACTACAATTTAGGTGGGTAAAGACAAGCTCTGTAGTAAAACAATTTGACAAGTTTCCTTGCCAACACAGAGAAGGGATTTACAACAGAGCCGCTAGAAAATGCACAGAGATTTTAGATCCGTGGAGATTGTGTCATAGTTTCCCTTTAATTGGAAGTTAAATCTCTTCCTGCGTGGAGATTTAATATTTCTTTAGGGGGTGGGGGCTATACCCAGAGGTGCTCTAAGGGGTAACTCCTAGTGTTGCTTGGTGCACATATGGTGCAGTGGATCAAGCCCAGGTCTTCTGTGTGCAAACCATATGCTCATTCCTTCGAGCTACTTCTCTGGCCCTTATATTTCTGATATTCCTTTTAAAAGAGAGGATTTATATTATTTTAACACACAGTCAAATATACTATTAAAGTTTAAATATTTATATTGCTTACAAATTCAGGTTATAAAGTCAATAACTCAGATCTTGTAGCAATGGTGAGCATACCTATGGTATCCCTAATTATGAAAATATGCAGTTTGGGAAACCACTGAGAGTAAATGTAGCCTCTGCAATCTCCAGTTTGGTCAGACAAAAATAATACAAAATGACCTTATCTCAGAAAAGCTAATTGCCTAGAACACTCCTACCATAATCAGAGTCAGAAAGATGACTGGATTGCCTTAAATATTATCTTTTAATTCATCGCATTCCCTAAGTATTGCTGCCTAATAACCAACCCCTAAACTTAGTAACCTAATACAGCGGCTTATTTTCATGGTTATGTATTTTGGCTGGAATATTATTCTGCTGATTTATCTGAACTCACTCATGCCGCTCCATTCAGTGGGCCCAATCAGGGAAGAGGATAGGGCACATTCCCTTTGACAACTGTCCAAAGCTGCCAGTGAAGATACCTCCATTCTCCTATACATGGCCTCATGCCCTCCAGGAGGTTGGACATGGCTTCATTATGGGAATGGCAATATGCTCTATGGCAATAGGCACAGACAGAAGCTGCAAGACTATTGAAGTCGCTGCTCCTGAACCTGGACACACTCCAACCTCATTCCAGGAGTGGAACCGAGTCACAAGCCGACCCAGATTTAAGAAAGGGAGAGATCGATTCCTGTCTCTCTAGTGGAATAGCCACAAAGTATTCTGGCCATGCTTACCAATCTACTTCCTGCTAACAATGCGTGCGATAAAAAATATACTTTAGTATGCTTACTACCATTTTCTAGAAAATCGTAATAACTCCATAGACCCATGAGAACAACTAATAGAGATGATGGCTCCCAGTCACAGGGAAGCAGATATTTACAATGAAAACTGGTTTTCCGCCCATTTTCATGTTGGTAGGCCCTGTATTAAAGGAAAAGGGGCTAGACTTTAATTAGATACCTGTAAATTAGAATAAAATTTAAAGTGGGGTTAAAAGCTAGAAATTGCAGTTTAAGTATGCTTGATGAAAATAGGTAACAATGATCACAAATGCAAGATAGCAGTCAGATGGTCTGGAATAAAATTCTGACTCCATTTGTTCATAAGCTATACTATCTTAGACAAAATGCTCCCTGCCTCAGTTTTCTCATCTATAAAATGGGAATAATAATAATAATAATACCTCCATATCATCTTGTTGTAAGACTTCACTAAAGGGGTTGGAGAGCATATGTTAAGCCACTTACCTTCGAGGCAGCAGACCCTGTTTCAATCCTTGGAGAGTATATAGCCCCCCAGAGGATGGTCAGTGACCAGTCACTTCTGAGCACAGAACCAGAACAGCTCCTGATCATGGGGTGTGGTCCAAAACATCCAATTGTCATCCTCCAAAGCACCAAATTAATGCAAAAGCACTAAGATATTTGTGTTCGTTTTGTTTTATTGGTGCCATTGCTGTCAGCACAGCAAGTGGCACGGTGATGGGGAGAGTGGCCCTTCTGATTGGGCACACAGTTGAAAATCAAAAATATTTTTGAGAACTGAGATAATCATGGGTTAGAGCAATGGTACAGCAGGAAAGGGGCATTTGCTGTGCACCTGGCCGACCTGGCTTTGATCCCCAGCATCCCATATGGTCCCCTGAGCCTCACCAAGAGTGATCTCTGTGCACAGAGCCAGGAGTAAGCTCTGAGCACCGTTGGATGTGGTCCAGAAAAATAAACCTAAAAAAAGAAAACCAAAACAATCATAATCCATTTTCAAGATGCTATCTCCGTCCTCACACCAAGTGTTTGGGATAGATAGAGGAAAATCAACATTGAAAATTTTTGAAATAACAATCATTCAAAATTAAAGCATTTGAACTAAGGAAGCTTCAAATTTTGGAGAACAAGTTCTTTTCCTTGAATAATTAAGAATGAAGGACATAACACTAACAAGGACTGAAAACTTAAAAGCTGATTCAGACAGAGTTGTGAGATATTTTGTTTTTTTATTTATTAAAGTAACTGGAGAATTACTGGTAAGCTCTCCGTGGTTCATTCATATGCCAAAACCAGTAACAATGATGGGTCTCATTTCCTTGACACTGAAAGAGCCTCCAATGCGGCACGGCACCGCACCGTTGGGAAGGACAAGTAAAGAGAGGCTGCTAAAATCTCAGGGTTAGGGTGAATGGAGATGTTACTGAGACCACTCGAGAAAATCGACGGTCAATGGGATGATGATGATGATGATGATGATGATGAAAGTAACTGAGGTTTGTAAGAAGCCTCTGGGCCATCTCTTAGGAATCAAGGATTCATAGGGAATATCAATCAGTGAGTTTCCATAGAAATAAGGGAAACATATTTGCATATTCCACCGAAGTAATCTTCCTGGTTCTCTCCCTCAGAGTTCTGTCATGTGAGTGAGGGTGTGTGCACATGTGTGTCTGCATTCAGAGACCAGAGGTCAATAAGCATCTCAAAGAATTCTCTCAACGCATCCTGCAGAGGGACTCTGCTCTCCCACTGCACCATGGACTAGAGGTAGCAGCCCATGCATCCCTGGGCACCTGTTAACACCATCACAGGCCGCACCCCCAATCCCTGGAATCAGAATCTGTTTTTCTTTTCTTATTTTTTTTTCAGAATCTGTTTTTCAACATGACTGTCATTTGCTTCCCATAAATATTAAAGTTTAACTAACCCGATAACAACTTTCAGTCACATTGCTTTATTGTTATTCAAACAACTCTCCAACCTTATAAAGTTGGTCATTTAAATCACTCGTAATGTTAGTTCACATAAGATCCATTATTTCAAGCAACTGTTGCCCAAAAGATAAATCAAAGGTTCCAGGGCCTGCTTCTGGCTCTGTACTCAGGGATCATTCTCAGCAGTGCTGCAGGGACCATATATGGTGCAGGTCAACCTGGGTCAGCTGTGTGCAAGGCAAGTGCCTTATTCACTGTACTATCTCTCTAACCCCTTGAGTGACAACTTTAGCAATTTACATTTTTACAAAATTAGCCATGAAGATGCTGAGTCAGATGCAAAGGTTTTGAATTAGTGAAGATTTTATGTATATACATATAAACAAAAATTATGCATTAAGTATGTGTAATTCTGTGTATTTACATCTATCTATACTGAATCTTTGTTACCAATTCAAAAGAATAATAATTAAAATCCTCACCACAGCAACAGCTACCATTTGACAATCTTTGACATTAGACTCTACCATGTGTTCTGTGGTACACAAATTGTTATGCAAAATTCTCTAACTCCCCATAATAAAAATATTGAATCATTTTGTGGTAGTAATGTAGATGCTCTTGCTCAGTGTATAAGTAAATATCTTCTATAACTATGCTTCGTTTGTTTCTTTGTTCACCTTTTTAAGCAATGACAAACATCCATACTTTCAGATGAATTCCCCTCTGTGTTGTTCAGTTGTCTATTACTTGACCAATAAATAGAGTATTCTAGGAGGCAAGGCACAGTCCATTCTCTTTTTAAGATTTTCCCCATTCATTCATCGATTGATTCATCTAGCAAATTATTATTGAGTGCAACATGTTTAAGGCTTTATACTCATGCAAGAGATTCAGAGGAGAACAAAATATAATCCATGTCTTTGAGGAAGATCAATCTAATAGACAAGTCAGACAAGACATCAGCAATTCATGACTAGATTCAACAATTAGTTTAATCATATTTTAAGGGTGCAGAAGGGGCTTCTGTGTACTTGCTGGCTGTGTACTCGCAGAAACACAAAGGATGAACTGACCCACCAGCTGAGTCCTCATGGACAGAGTCAGCCAAGGGACATGTTACGGGAAGGAAGAGGCTCCAGAGAGAGACAGGAAAACAAAGCTGTGGAATCGCCTGATGTGTTCAGGAAAGCAGATCAGTTCGGCTGGAGTCAAGCACGTGCATTTGTTTAGACATGCATTTGAAAATGTTGGCAGAGGCCCAATTGTGAATGCCAGGCTAGAGTTTGAAAAGTATCCTGATAGCCTGGCAAGCCATGGAAGGATTGATTGAGGGAGTTAGATCATCACAAGTTTGGGAAGGGATATTCTGGTTTGTATTTTTGTGGTTTGTGGGCCACACCTAACACTGCTCAGAAGCTATTCCCAGCCCTGTGCTCAGAGAGATGTTTGGAAGAGATCCTTCCAAAATGTGTAGGATGGAACTGAGAGAGGATTGAGTCAAAAGTCTCAGTCAAGGCTGAGAAGACAAGTCAGAAGCATAAAAGGCAAAAATGAATGTGGCTTCATAGAATCATAAGGGGTGCAGAGCGGTACTGTGCCCCCAGCAGGACTTTTGGGAGATATAGCACAGAAGGTACGATGTTTGCCTTGCAGATGCCTGATCCAGGTTCAGTTCCTAACTCCTCATATGAGCTCCACCAGGAATGATCACTAAGCACAGTCAGTGGCAAGCCCTGAGCACTGCTGGATGTGGTGCAAAGCCCTGCACCGCCAGCCACCATTGCAGTTGTGAGTGGGCTGAATTGGAGACACCTGTGTATTTTCCATTGAAAGCGTGCAGGATGTATGGCTAGTTACAGTGCAGAGAGACCCCAGCTCACTTAGGGAATGTCCACTGTGTGTGTGACTGACCATTAATGAAATTAAGCAAAATTCTTTATTCTGTTCTGAAAATCATGAACAACTTCACTGCATACCCCATCTCAAGTACAATCTCCTATGTTCTCTCCCATCAGTGAAGTATATGCGAAGAGTGAGCGGTGTTTGTTCCTAAGCCCATATGTACTACCCATTGTGGTTGCACATTATGATCATGTAATTCATCAAATGGCACATAGAGCAATAGAACATGAATGTGAAAATAAAGAATATTGTGGTCTTTATGAAAATAAAAACTGAAACTTAAGAAAGCTTAATAAAAGTCCTTACACTTAAAATTGATGTCAAATTAGTGATGAGACAAGAATGATAGATTAGGGGAAATAATCACAGTCTGCGAGTACTCAGGTATTCAGGTTGTTTGGCCTGTGCATTAATTCTTTACTCCTTTTTGAGAAATGCAAACTGGAACTGGTGCATGAAGGATTGTGGGTATAATTAGTGCAAGATAGAGATTGCATGATTCTAATCAGAGGGTCTCTTTTCAAAGACAAGGTCTTGCTTCACCTGTCATTATAAAAATGAACTGGCAAGCTAATGTTCACTTACGATTTCACATAAAATTGCAAAAACTATCAATATGTTTTGGAGGGGAGAAAGTAAAATCCAACTGTGCTCAGGGCTTACTATCAACTCTGTGCTCAGGGATCACACGTGGCAGTGCCGGGGAGACCATGCCAGTGATAGATTCTGTGTTGGCACTGTGCAAGGCAAGTGTCTTACCCCCTGTACTATCTTTCTGGCCTCTATATTAATTTCTTAATGTTTCCTCAATTTAATAGTCTTTTATTAAGTAAGCAATAGAGTTCCTGATCTCTTGGTGGGAGTTCTTCACATGTCAGAAATCTGGGCCAGATACATCTATATCTTGAGTCTTTTGGCATTTGGCGGGGAGTGGGGCAGGGGGCAATGCTCAGCGGTGCTCAGGAGTTACTTCCATTGGGTGTTCCTATGCTTGGGTTGTTCCTGTCAGTGCTCAGGGATGATGCAGTATCAGGGTGGAGGATTGAACTCAAGCCTCCCGCAAGCAAAGAATGCATTCAGCCCATTGAGCTATCTCTTCAACTTGATGTGTGTGTGTGTGTGTGTGTGTGTGTGTGTGAGAGAGAGAGAGAGAGAGAGAGAGAGAGAGAGAGAGAGAGAGAGAGAGAGAGAGAGAATGAAGGGAAGAGGAGGGGTGTGCACCATCCAGTGGTGCTCAGGGCTTACCTCTGACTTTGTGCTCAGGGATCACTCTTGGTGTGACTTGAGAAACTATATGCAGCACCAGGAGTCAAGCTGAGGTCATCCATGTGCAAAGCAAGTGTGTTAACCCCTGTACTATCTCTCTGGCCCTGTAATTTGAGTTCTTAAAGAAACAGAGTGGCCACGAACACTCTAACCTTATAACCTTATGAAGAGGAGACAGAACTCTCTGGTTACCTTTCAGATTTAGCTTGGACTTAACTTTTTTCCCAATTCTCTATTCTCTATTAGTTCTCCTGAAAAACTCTAATTTTAATGCAAAACTACATTTTTTTCAAAGAGATTGATGGGCCAGACACAGTGAAGATTTTTCTTTAGCAAAGCAAGATAACAAATTTTACAATCTCTTGCTCCAACCAGACTGACTGCAAGAGATGTCATTATTCAATAGCACATATATGTGTACATGTGTGTATATATGTCTGTGGTCACTGTGACAACCTCAGGGCGTATAATTACACAAATCAAGTAGGCGCTACAGGGCCTATCTATGGGGAAACTACAGCCCTACATGCAAATTCATAGGATTTCAATTTTTATTTTGGTTTGGGAGCCATACCTGGCAGTGTTGGGGGTTACTCATAGCTTGGTACTCAGGGGTTGCCCCTGGTGGTCCCCAGGGGACTATTCAGTGCTGGTGCAGGACATCAGACCTGGGCCTCCCACATACAAAACACGTGGTCAGGCCCTTTGAGCCATCTCCTTACAGACTGGTATTACACAAAACAATGCTAAGCAATGCACTGTCCTTACACATATACAAATACACTAAACAAATGCCTACAGCTATTTGTTCAAGTGAAAGTAACAGCAAGCGCTTAAAGACTCTCAATCAACACTTCTTGAATTTCATGCATCACACCACATTATACCTGTCTAAAATGAGAGATTAATGGGGCTTAAGTGACACCCCAGTGGTTAATCCATTGGCTAAATTGGGGAATTTTTGCAACTGAATCTATTTGCAATTCAAGCATCTCTAGAAGGCTATTAAGGAAACTAAATTTTTATTTTTCAGGAGGGGGGGAGGGGGCACTGGGGGTCCAGGATATTCTCCTGAATACGCTCAGCCAACCAGTTCAGCAGTTGATTGCGGGGAGGGCCAGAGATTGCTGGCTGCTGCAGACCACTGTCAGTTTAGCACAGGAATTGCGCCCTAAAAGCTCGGTCTTTAAAAATCTTTTTTTCCCCCCTCTTTGTTTGCTTGCTTTGTGGGGCACAGCCCGCAGTGCTCTGGGTTTCCTCCTAACTCTGCGCTCAGGCATATGGGTTGGGAGTGAGGCAAACATCGTATGTGGTGCTGGGGCTCAAACCCTGCGGTCCTATAGCTCGGGCCCAAAGACCTGGATGCATAATCCTAGGCAGGAGTACTGAGCAACGAAAACACCGGGGCCTGAGGTCCCGGGGCGGGATTCCGGCTAGGGATTTCTCTCCTGCCAGGGCGGCGGGAGCGCGCGCCACGCGCCGAGGCCTGAGGCGCGGGGCGGAGCGGCGGGCGGGCGGGCGGCAGCTGCTGCCAGGCCCCGCCTGTTCCCGGCGTGTTGACAGGCTTCCCGCGCCGCCTCGGGCCGGTGTAAACAGTGTTGTTGTCTTGCAAGGCTTGTGTTGACACCAGCTACCTAGCTGTGACTGTCAACACGGCGCAGACAGCCAGCCGCGGGCGCAGACGGGGCGCAGGTAGCGGGCGCGTCCCTGGGGCAGATGTTTAACCTTGACGGGAGCCGTAATTAAGCGCAACCCCCGGCAACCAGTGGCCTCCCCGGGAGCCAATTAATAATCGGACGCGGAGGGGAGGGGAGTGTTAAATGCAAATAACACCCCTCCCCAAAACATGTGCCACCCCGCCCGGTGGACCCGGCGTTTGCAACAGAGCCACCGGGTGAGGCTGTGAGCCAATCGCAATTAGGTCAATTAAACGAAGCTTCCTGCGAACATCGGTTGATTTCAGGGCGGGGGAGGGGGTTGGGGGGGTTGTGCCTGTGCCCCGCATAGCCTCGGGTGTCTCGCAAAGGTTTGTTTTGACAACGCTTTCCCCACATCTCCCCACCACCCCTCATTCTCCCCACACCCAGGCAGAAGCCTTTGGCCCCCACGAATTCACCGGGTCCTTCCTCACATTGACTTCTTTTGAACGCGGATGCTCAACCACCTTCTGAGCAGCCTTGGGACTCTGGCAGGAAAAGGGCATGAGGCCGCTTCTACCGTGTTTAGGAACTGTTATCTGGCGTGGATTGTTCCTTCCGGGCACAACAGTGATCACATCCATTTCCTCTCCCACTGAGACAAAGAAAATAAAATAAAGCTTGTGTGAAAGACTGGCAGGCTCAAGTTGGTGACTTCCCCACCGAGTAAATTGTTTGGGGGAAGGCACATGATTCAACGTAATTGTCCTGAGCGAGGTGCCCCCACTGCGGGTTTTGTGGGGCTGAGTCATCCCACAAAGCTGAAAGCCTCACAGGAAATGGAGTTAAATAACCGGCCTCTCGCTTGCTGCTGCTTACAGAGATTGTGCGCCACCGGGACCCCCCCTCCATGCGGTGGTCGAGTTCCTGCAGAGCTGCCTAAATTTACGCGCTAACATTTTATGAAAGGAAAAAAAATACCAAAATAATCTTATTCGCTATATAGACCTCAATAGGAAAAGGGTAAATAAAAGCGAAGTCTCGGCCTCCACTATAATTTAGTCCTAATGGTCCCTTCTTCTCTGAAGGAAGGTCCCCGATGCTAAGCTTCATTCATGTTCCATGATTTCATTTTCTGTAGAAATGATGACCCCCTGCCCAACTATTGTCCATCCCCTTTCACTAGGGGAACCAACCAAGCCTAACTGTTGCTTCTGCGTCCCTAGCTCTTAGAAGTAGACGGCTGCCTGTGGACATCCTGATCTCCCCAAATAAAAGTTCCGAACTTGGCAAAAATACTCAGGTTCACACTGGGGGCTTAAAGATAGCCGGGGGAAGGCAGAGCAAATAGTCCAGCAGGGACGTACCAAATGGACTATTTGCCTTGTACAGGGATTCCAGATTCCATCCCTGGCATCTCATATGGTCCCACAATTCCACCAAGAGTGATTCTCCAGGGCAGAGCCAGGAGGAATCCCTGAGCACTGTTGGGTGTGACCCCCCCAAACATAAACAGACCAACAAGCTGAGGCTGGAGAGACAGTACAGTACAGATAGTACAGGAATGCATTTGCATTGCTCGCAGCCAAACTTTATTTTCAGTTGTGATCCATAGAATCACATAGAATGTGTTTACAGTGCCTGGGCTTGAAGCCAAGGCCCCACACCTGCAAGCAAGTGCTCTCCTGCCGAGCTCTCCTGCATCCCAGGCCCTGTCCATAAACCCTCCTTGGTGACCATCAGTGGTGAGCATGTGCAAGTCCTTTCTGCCCACCCACCATTGCCTTGTGTGGAGCCACTTTGTTCCAGCTCTGTCACCTAGCCATCTCCTCCAGGCGAGTTCCCCGGCCTGTTCTTCAAAGCTCAGGGAGTTCCTTACCTGTTTTCCTTCTTGCACCTCTCTGGCTTGGTGCAGCTGAGCATACAACAGGCACTCTGGGGCAAGAGGGATAGCAGAGCAGGAGGGGCATTTGCCTTGCACACGTCCAACCCACGTTCCATCTCCAGCCCTTTTTCACTTTTTCTAAACAACCAGATTTTATCCTCCTGGCAGCCCTTTCCTTCCTGTTTGCTCTTTATTTTTGTCATATTAATTGACCAATGTCTGCCTTCAAGTCTCAAACTCACCTTTTCTAGGCGTCAGGGAGATGGCATAGGGCTGGGTTAGGTTGCATGCTCCCCTGGGCACAGGGAGCGGGTGCGGCTAGCAAAACCCCTGCCCCCTTAAACTGTTTAGTTGGCCCCCCAACTAAACAGAAACCAACCCCAAAATCTCCCCTCTACTAGATGTCTCCACTGCATCACCAGGGAGAGGGAATAGGCCCTTTCCTGTCACTATTAGTGCCCTGCCCCTGCCTCTATATCCTCACCCCCTTTTGCATTTGATGATTGGGAATGGACAGAGCTGTCCTGGGCACCGTGGTGTTCTCCCAGAGTACCTTACTTTGTGGGTCATTAGTTGATTTGTGCACCGACAGAGCAGACAGATGGCTGTGGAAGGTGAATGATGAGAGGGTGATTGGATGGCTGGGTTGTGGGGGGATGGATGGATCCTGATGATGATGATGATGATGATGGTGACAATGTGCAGAAACTAGAGACTCCGGCTCTCTAGAAATGAGCAGCAGTGAGGCCTGGTCAGTGGTGGCCAACCCCTGCAGCTGATGAGTCAGAGGGTGGGACCAAAGGTGTGGAGGCAAAATGGAAAACTAGAGAACTTCAGGGAAATGTGTCCTGAGCATGAGGGTCTGGTTGGGGGTGAAAGGGGGTGGGGGATGAGTTGCCTTGAGCAGGGGTGCAAAATATATTCAGTATGAGTCCTATTAACTCCAGATTGCTTGGTAGCTTCTGACAATGAGAACGTTGCATAAAGAGCTATTGAGGGGCTGGAGCAATAGGACAGCAGGTAGGGCATTTGCCTTGCATGCGGCCGACCCGGATTCAATTCCCAGCATCCCATATGGTCCTCTGAGCACCGCCAGGGGTGATTCCTGAGTGCAGAGCAAGGAGTAACCCCTGAGCATCGCCGGGTGTGACCCAAAAAGCAAAAAAAAAAAAAGCTATTGAACAGACTGAGCTGTTCAAATACACAGAATTGGAGGGGGAGGGGAAAGCGAACATTTAAAGCATTTCCCCCCAGAAGTCAAACACAGGAGAGCTTACAGCTGACATTGTGTTACATTTTAGATTTCATCCCATCAGTGGTCCAAGGGACATAGTGATGATACATTGTGTAGGGCATTTCCCTTGTACACAGCTGACCAGATTTGGTTTCCGGCATCCCATATGGCCCCCCGAGCCCACCAGGAGTGATCCATGAGAGTGGAGCCAGAAGTTAGCCCTAAAAACCTCTTAGACCCTAAAACAAAACAGAACAATAAAAATAGTGGCCCAATGGCAGATTTAGAAATACTCCGTTTCTTATGCCCTGATCTCAAACCTGGCTAGAGATTGGATCACAAGAGAACTTTTTGGGATCAGCATGTGGCCTGATCCAAAAACATCATGAGGAATGACTTGCCTTTTACAGAGCCCGCCCAGATTCTGTCCCTAGCATCACATAAGGTAATGTGAGCACTGACAACACTGATCCCTGAGCACAAAGCCAGGAGTAAGCCCTGAACACTGCCTGCTACAACCTAAAACCAAAAAAAAGGGGGGCCGGAGCGATAGCACAGCGGGTAAGGCGTTTGCCTTGCACTCGGCTGACCCGGGTTCGATCCCCGGCATCCCATATGGTCCCCCAAGCACCGCCAGGAGTAATTCCTGAGTGCAAAGCCAGGAGTAACCCCTGAGCATCGCTGGGTGTGACCCAAAAAGCAAAAAAAAAAAAAAAAAAAAAACCAAAAACAAAAACAAAAAAAATAAAAAATAGAATAAAAATAAAAAACATCTTTGCATGCCAGAGAATTTGTATATGTGTTCCTTGCATGCAGCAGTTTAATCCCCAGCACCGTATATGGTCTGTCAGCCCCTGAACGCAGAGCCAGGAGTAAGCCCTGAGCACTGCCAGTTGTGGCCCCAAAACAAAAACAAGATTTATGGCCTAGGTTCTACCCACAGATACTCTAATATTTCTGTAGCACTGTAGCACTGTCATCCCATTTTTCATCAATTTGCTTGAGCTGGCACCAGTAACATCTCTATTGTGAGACTTGTTGTTACTGTTTTTGGCATATCAAATACACCACGGGTAGCTTGCCAGGCTCTGCCATGTGGGCGGGATACTCTTGGTAGCTTGCCGGGTTCCCAGAGAGGGACTGAGGAATCGAGCCCGGGTCCACGGCGTGCAAGGCAAACACCCTATCTGCTGTGCTATCGCTCCAGTCCAACTCTACTATTTCACATTGCAAAATCATCCCCAGTCCCTCCAGGGTTGAATGGCCATTGCTCAAGAATGTGATAATTGGTTGGAGAGATAGTAACATATGTCAGGGTGCTGCCTTGTACTCAGCTGACCTGGGTGCACTGTAAGCCTTGCTGCATGCGGCCCCAAATCCCCCCCAAATATGCAGTCATCTGGTTGCGCCAAGTGTGGTCAGTGAAGCAGCAGCAGCAGCAGCGGCACTCAGGATCTTGTAAAATGCAGAATCTCAGTGCGCTTACATGCCCGAGCTACTGAGAGTCTATCTTAGGGTGGTGTGGGGGCTCACCTCTTCTCCAAGAAGGGACAGCTCTAGATTGCAGCAGTGGCAGTAGCAAAAACAAAGAAGCCTAGATGAGAGCAGCGATCAACCAAAAGTTGATAGAAACTGGAGATGGAGAGTGCCTCCAAGCTTTGCTGAGAGCTAACTTAAAATTGCATGTGGCTGGGTGGATCAGTGGAAGGCACACTAATAATCACAGAGAAAAGGACTAGAACTCATGACTGGGTGGCCACATCACAGGCAGAACCCTGGGACTTGACAATGGAAAGAAGGAGCTCCTTCCACGAAGAATAAGAACAGTGGGCCCAGAGTGATAGCACAGTGGGTTGAGCATTTGCCTTGCACACGACTGACCCGGTTCAATCCTTGGCATCCCATATGGTCCTCCAAGCACAGCCAGGAGTAATCCCTGAGTGCAGAGCCGGGAGTAACCCCTGAGAATTGCCGGTGTGACGCAAAAAACAAACAAAAAATAAAACAGGGAATGGTGTGATAGTACAGCAGGGAAGGTATTTGCCTTGCACACGGCTGACCTGGGTTCAATTCCCAGCACCACATTTGGTCCCCTTCATCCCCCGAGCTCTGAGCCCACCAAGACTAATCCCTGTGTGCAGAGCCAGTGGGAAGCCCTGAGCACTGCAAAGCACAGCTAAAACAAAGAATAGGAACTGCCCTTGCTCAGCATGCTGGCTTTTATTTTTTCTATTTGGGTCACACCTGGTAATACTCAGGGGTTACTCCTGGCTTTGCACTCAGGAATTACTCCTGGCAGTACTCAGGGTACCATGTGGGATGCTGGAAATCGAACTCGGGTCGGCCATGTGCAAGGCAAATGCCCCACCTGCTGTGCTATGGTGCCAGCCCCAGCAAGCTCGCTTTTAAGATCAAATTATACCTTCCTTTAGTTTTATGGTTTTATTGCTTAAAAAGTAGAACTCGCCCTTAATTAGGGAACAGTTTTCCAAATAAACCTTTTCTGTATGATAGTGTACATAGTTTATGTATCCATAACATATATCTACATAAACGATGTATAATTGTATTGCTCCCTCATCGATATGTTCTTTTATAAATATCTCATGAATGAAAAATAAAATACACAGAATCTCAGATCTCACCCAGACCTGAGGTCTTCTAAACCAGGCACCTCATGACACTAACATTTTGGTTTAAACAAGAAAAATGGAGACCAGGAGTAAAAAACTAGAGTGTGGTTGGGGTTCTCCTTGCAGAGAGTTAAGAGGGCAGGATTGATTCTGGACCCCTCACCACACCAACAGCAAAAGCAGCTCCTGGAACTGGAGAGATAGCACAGCAGGTAAATTTCTGGAGAGATAGCATTGCGGGTAAGGTGCTGGAGACATAGCACAGCAGGTAAGGTTTGCCTGTGGCTGACCAGGCTTTGATACCCAGCACTCCATGCGGTTCCACCAAATCCCACCCAAAGTGATCCCTGAGTGCAGAGCCTGGAGTGAGCCCTGAGCACAATCAGGTGTGGCTTAACCACGTCCCGATAATAACAACAAAAGCTCAGTCATTGGGACTTGGAGTTTGGCTCAAGTAGAGCACGTGCCTACCAGGTGTGGGGTCCTGCTTTAAGTCCTACGCTACACGAGCCTAGCATGCTACTACTATGGCCCTGAAAAAAAAGAAGTAGAAGAATAAGAAGAAGAAGAATAGTGGTTACTAAAATAAATCTAGGACTTTTCTCTCTTGGAGTTCTTTCTAAATTGTGGTTGAATTTCGGAAGTGTAGCTTTACACTTTTATATGTGTATAAGACTTTCCACATCAGTCACCAAAGTCCTTGGCCACCCACCATCAAAAGACCCATCTCTTCATTGCTCCTGTCTCCCTCCCTTCCTGCTGGTAGCCACCATCATCTTCACTGGATCTAGGAGTTTGTTTCATTGGTTTGGGGGTTTCCCAGTTTGTTTGCTTTAGTTCTTTATGAGTGATACCATCTGATTTTCTTATTCACTTGTTTTACTTAACCATTATTACCTCAGGTCCTATTCATTTTGTTAAAAATGGGCACATTTTAAAATCTTTTAGAGGCAGAGTTGTTTTCCATGGAGTGTATGCATCCCAGTTTCTTTAGCTAGCCTCTGTCAATGACATTTAGGATGCTTCCACATTTTGGCTATTGTGAATACTACGCAATGATCATAAAGATGCAAATATTCTTTCAAATTGGTATTATCGCATCTTTTAGATAATGCTTAAAAATGGTATTTCTAGATCATTTGGCATTTCCATTTTTTTCTATTGTTTGTGGATCACTGTACCCAGTGATGCACATGGGCTACTTCTGGCTCTGTGCTTGGGGGTAACTAACTCAAGTCCTGGCAATGCTTCGGGGACCATGTACCATGTAGTGCTAGAGATGGATGCCAGGGCTCCTATATACAAATCACATGCACAGCCCACTGAGCTATCTCTCTAGCCCTTATCTTATATTTGTTTAAGGAATCACAATAATCACTGTATCACTGTCATCACTGTCATCCCATTGTTCATCCATTTGCCCAATCGGGAGCCAGTAACGTTTTCATTTGTCCCTGTTGAGTGCTAGTGTAACCCAATGGCATCTGCTCACTCCAGGAACATGAAGAGCACATTGTTGTTACTGTTTTCAGCGTGTCAAATACAACACAGGTAGCTTGCCAGGCTCTACTGTGTGGAGAAAAAAAGATAAAATAAAAATAAAGAGGTTGTGCAGCCAAAAAATTGTGTCACTCTCTCCCGGGAGCTTTGTTTTATAGTCTCTGGATCTTGGCCGTTGATGAGATTACATGGGGGAGGGGGAGTTTGTGGGTATGACTGTCAAGCTACAGGAAAACTGGGGATTTGGGTGGAGGAGGCCCAGTCTCAATCCAATTAGAACAGGATTGGAGATCTCAGCCACGGGTCCCGCATATTTGGGTTCCTCTGTCGCTTCCTTCATGGGTGAGGCTCGTCCGAGTGTGTGGAGAGTAGCCTTGAGCATGGCTGTGGCTGGGTTCTGGAGGTTTTCGGCTGCCGGGGCTCTGCTTGGGGGGGGGGGAGAAAAACTCAACCCGCCTCCCTCCGAGAGGGCCCCAGTGAAGACAGCCTGGTGCAGGGACAGGAGATTCAATTGTGCTAGTATCATGCAAATTTTTTTGTGGGGTTGTACCTGGCTGTGCTTAGAATTTTCTCCTGGTTGTACTTGGGATATCACATGTGGTGCTGAGGATCAACCAGGGTCAACTGTGTGCAAGGCAAACACCTTCCCCACTGTACTATTTCTCTGGCCCAATTAATTTTTTTTCTTTTTGGGTCATACCCAGTGATGAACAGGGATTACTCTTGGCTTATGCACTCAGGAATTACTCCTGCCAGTGCTCGGGGGATCATATGGGATGCTAGGAATAGAACCTGGGTTGGTCACGTGCAAGGCAAATGCCCTACCTGCTGTGCTATCGCTCCAGCCGCCCCCCCTCCAATTAATATTTTATATAGAAGGTAGGGAAAGATAGAAGTTAAGTGCTGGGAATAGCCCCAGAGCACTGCCAAACTAAACAAAAAATCCTAAAAAAAATTAAACACAAAGATATCAAACTTTTTCACTATTTTATAAATGGTTGCCTCCTAAATCCAACACCCTGTTTCCTTCTGGACTGTCCTGCAGTGGTAGGTGGACCAGGCCTTGTGTAGCAACACTCCTGCAGCCCAACCCTGCACCTTCACCAGCTCCACAGTGAATGGTGGACTGGGGCCGCATGGTGAGGAGAATAAGACACTTTTCCAGTTCACCCTCTTAAAATCACTTGGGCCCCCTCAGCCCCACCAAAAAAGCTGAGGTCACAGAGGACACAGACTGGGCAGAGCAGAGTAAAATGGGCACCATGACATGGCTGCTGATTATTTTTTCCTCCCTCAATACTTTGCATTATGATTTTGTTTGCTTTGGAGGCACATGGGTTGGTGTTTGCACTTAGTCTTGGCTCTGTGCTCAAGGGTCACTCCTGGTGGTGCTAGGGATTGAGCCTGGACTGGCTACGTGTAAAGTAAATGCCTCACCTACGCACTATCAATCCAGTCTTCCTTGACACTAAGAATTCAGAGCATGTTGACTGCATCCCTCACCAGTTTTTTTTTTCTCTGTTACTGATATTCAGCAGCAAGAGAGAAAGATAGGGATCAGGACAGACTAGAAGAAGGGAGGAAAATCTGAGATAAACTCCTATTTCCTATCTGAGATAAACTCCTATCATATTTTCACCCATGGCCTTCTTTCCTACCATATAGTTTGAGGTGGGAGTGGGGGTTGTCTCCATTTGTAATTTTTTTTTTTTGAGTGTGTAGAAGTATATACTGGAGCGATAACACAGCAGGTAGGGCATTAGCCTTGCATGCAGCCAACCTGGGTTTGATTCCTCCGTCCCTCTCAGAGAGCCCAGCAAACTACCAAGAGTATCCTGCCCGCACAGCAGAGCCTGGCAAGCTACCCGTGGCAAATTTGATATGCCAAAAACAGTAACAACAAGTCTCACAATGGAGATGTTACTGGTGCCCACTCAAGCAAATTGATGAGCAACGGGACGACAGTGCTACAGTGCTACAGTGCTACAGTAGAAGTACATTCACATTCTGTCTTTCAGAGGAATTCTTGTTTAACATGTATTTCTCTGCTATATAGAACCTAATTAAAATTCTTAATGTTAGTTAATGTATCTTAACATACATTTCTATAATGTGTAGGACTCCTTAATTTAGCATAATTATCAAGATGAACCACATCTCACATTACAAGAAAATTGCAACCTGTCATAAAATAAAAGGGCCATATTATAGCAGAGTCCTTACCCTTTGAGATATCCTGTTAGAAAAAGCCAAATAATGCAAATAAATCGTCACTCCCCAATTTGATGCTGCTTTGGTGATTTGATTAATTATTGTGAAGTGAAACGGCTAACAAAGAAAGATAAATAAAAATAACTTCTTGCATCCAAAAAAGGGTGTAAATTTTAACTCCGATGCATGACAGCAAATGTAAGCAAGAATTATAAACAAAGGGACCGGCTGAATGAATTAATATGCATCAGCCTTCATTGCTAGAAATAGGACCCTGCATTGTACTGGTACACTGCGGTTTCATCAACTGCAAATTTCGCTTTTCTTTTCCACTTCTCCTGGGAAGTCAGAAACTGTGTTCTTCATAAGAATGAGGAAACCCCACAGCTAAGAGGAGACTGCAAGGGGGCTGGGTGCCTCTGGGTGCTTTGCCCCTATCCTAGACCCTGGTATTTTTAGAAACCATTTCTGGTTTCATTTCATTTTCATTTTCCATTTTTTATCTTCATTTCTTAGTTTAGACTTGCTAGCTCTGCAGCAGACCCTGCGGCCTTGCCTTCAATTGCTGCTGGCCAGTTTTCAATCACTGAGCAGCCTTCCGGTTCTGGTTCCTTGGAAGTCTCCCCTCCCCCCCAACCCTCCACTCCCCAACATAGTTCTCAATAGTTCACACCTCTGTGACCTGGAGCAGGTAGGGCACCCTCCTTGCACTAATCTGAGATTATCTCTTCTGACTGGGTCTCCAGCACAACATATGGTCCCCTGAGCCCTGCGAGGAGTGATCCCTGAGCACAGAGCCAGGAGTAATCCCTGAGCAAAGCCAAATGTGGCTCAATAATAACAAAAAAATGTTCACCTGTCTTGAATGCCACAAGGCAGGATGACCTCTAATCACATTAGGAGCAGAAGACAGTGTCAGACACAGACTCAGCACCCCCTGGCTCTCACCAGATATTAGCATCGAGCTGCTGTGTCTCTGCATACGCCCATTCGCATCCCTTCCCAGCTTCTAGGTTTCTTTTTGCTTCTGTTTTGTTTTAGAGGAGTTTGGGGGCCACATCTGGTCATGCTCATGGTTTCCTCCTGGTGCTTAAGGAACCATATGAGGTGCTGGGGATCGAACCAGTATTAGGTGTCTGTTCTATCCCTCTGGCCCCTTTTCTTGGATTCTTGCCAGCAATTCCTATTTGCCCTGGATTCTTCATTCCTCAACTCAGAGCACCTTCTACATCAACAAAGCTTACTGCTATGGAAGGAGAATGGGGGAGAGGGGCAGGAGGGATTCACCCGATCTGACTGCCCCTTCCACTGGCCACTGTAGTTTTTCTTACCTCTTGGTTTATAAATAAAGAAACCAAATGATATATACATACAGCTCCCATTTCATTATTAGCCAGGACTGATTCTGTTCCCACTGTCCCTTCTCCCTTCCTGTCTGGGGCCACATCTAATATGTGTCAACTTCTGCAGCCCCCACCCTACCCCCCAGGGCCCAGTTAGATCTCCCCACCTCCCGGTCCCATCCTTTCCTAATCTGCTGTCCTCAAAGTCATTCCCTCTTCCTCACTAGACTGACACTCCCATTGCCCACGAGTTCAGAATGACTCCTCTCCCCTCCCCTTCAGAATTTCTATTCCCACTTTCTTGGCACAGAAATGACAGGGCTGCAGAGAAATGTTTCACATTTAATAGCTCTGCCCAGCCTGCTCGGTTCATGGCTGATGGACTGTGACTTCACCGAGACTCCAACCAGCTTGTCGCAGTATGATCAAATTCAGCCACCTCAGATCCAAAACAACAAGGTGCCAACCTTTTTCTTTGGCATTCTGTTGGGTGGGCATCTGGTCTTAGGATTGCTAAGTACCCAATTTCACCAAACCAGTCATGCATCCTCAAATCATGCACTTAAGCCAGAAGTGGGCAGCCGCACAAAAATGCTCTCTCTCTCTCTCTCTCTCTCTCTCTCTCTCTCTCTCTTTCTCTCTCTCTCTCTTTCTCTATCTATCTATCTATCTGTCTATCTCTCTTTCTCTCTCTCTTACACACACACACAACACACATGCATACAAACACACACAACACAGAGTAACTGGAAATCCTCACATTGGAAATCTTATTGCATTATGGAAAAAAATCAAGGTCTATTACAGTTCTTTATAACATATAATATATTGCTGCAAAACATAAGAGCATTAATATCCATATTTGAATTTACTGCTCATGCTGTGTCATTAACTCCCCATTAACATTCTACTTCTACTACTTTTAGTACCACTCTTACTTTCCATAGGGAGATTTTGACATTATGTGGTGAGCTGTCATAATGACCCTTTTTCCAAAGGAGAGTTTTGTGGTCAACATCACTATCACATGGAGCATTACAAGGGACACTTTAAAAATGTGGATACAAAAATTAATTAATTAATTAAAAAAGGGGGGGCTGGAGCAATAGCACAGAGGGTAGGTCATTTGCCTTGCACATGGCTGACCGGGGTGCGATCCCCAGCATCCCATATGGTCCCCTGAGCACCACCAGGAGTAATTCCTAAGTACATGAGCCAGGAGTAACCCTTGTGCATTGCTGGGTGTGACCCAGAAAGCAAAATAAATAAACTTACCTTTCATCTCAAAAAAATGTAGATACCAAGGCTGGAGAGATAGTACAGTGGGTAAGGCACTTGCCTTGCATGTGGCAGACTTGGGTTCAATCCGTAGTACCCCATATAGTCCCTAGAACACTGCCAGGAGTAATCCCTGAGCATAGAGCCAGGGGAAAGCCCTGAGCACCACCAGGTGTGGTTCAAAACTAATAAAATAAAATAATTTTTTTAATTGGATACCAGGATTGGAAAATAGTACAGCTAGTAACCCAGGTCTAATTCCTGACACCACATGGTCCCCTGAGCATCACTGGTAAAGTTCTGAAGGCCCACAAGCACTGGAAGATTTGGTTTTCAAGCACCACTACGGTGCCCTGATGGCCCTGGAAGTTCTGTGTTTGAACAGCATCTCATTCCCAAGCCCTTTTGAATTTACTACTAGCCCAGTTGAATATCTGGTGGAGCCTGAGCATCTCCTGAGAACTGCTTGGGAGACCCCTGGCAAAAACACTCATATACCAAGGGTATGAGGTATTATCTCCAAAAAAACTACAGAACAATATGTGCACACAAAATGATAACCAAAAGTTCAAAGTGTTTTAAGAGTGGAGTGGGAGATGCCATAGAACAGATGAGCCACACAGCAGAGCACAGAGTGAGCAGGACCCAGGCTTGGATATAAAGAGATGAAGCCTGCTGGGTTAATATGGCTAGTGAAATAAGCTGTTAAACTGTTGGTCCAGGAGCATATCGGTCAACAAAGAGGATGTGAGCCATGGGCCGAGAAACATGGCTAGCAAAGTCTATTGGTTCGAGGGAATAAACAAGAGGCAAAGTCCAATGCTGAGATGCATTATAAATATTCTAGGAGGTTCTGATAGTTAACTTGCTTTTATCCCATACAGTTTAAATACACAATGCAATTGTGATTAAGACAACCTTTACAAGACTGCAGAGAGACTACAAGGGTTTGGGTACTTGCTTTGCACACGGCCAATCCCTGATCTACCCCCAGCACTATATATGATGCCCCAAGAATCACCAGGAGGGATCCCTGAGCACAGATCCAGGAGTAAACCCTGAGCACAGACAGATGTGATTCCATAAAACAGACAAAAAAGAAAACTTGTCCATAAATCTTTCTGGAAGTATATATATGTATATATAATCAATAATAGTCAACGTTCAAAGAAGAATCTACAAATCTTGATTACCTTGGTAACTTGTAGAAAATAGATAATGCTTCATTTTAGAACTAGCTTTGTATATTCTTCTGTTTATCTGCAGTAAATATTCAAGTAAGATTTTTATTAATGATTTTCTTAAAAGCTCATTAGGAAAGAGGAGTCAATATAGTGAAATCAATATGACATAAAACACAGCTTCAAAATGAAACTTGAAACTGCAGGAACTTTTCAAAGCAGTCAGATATGTTGCTTACAAGTTACCAAAGAGTGTTACACGGAATACTAAAGATCAGGGGTCATATTTGAAGAGCTATAGCTTTGGTAAAGCCTTTTGACCTTACATACAAAATCTCTAATTCAAGAAGTTATAAGCACCCCTGTGTTCATTGCAGCACAGTTTACAACAGTCAAGATCTGGAAACAACCCAAGTGCCCAAAGACAGATATGTGAGTAAAGGATTTATAGTAGGGGCTAGAGAGATAGTAGAAATAGTGGTTAAGGTGCTTGAATTGCATGCAACTGACCCTGATTTGATTCCCAGCATCACATATGTTCCCCCAAGCACTGCCAGGAATGATCTCTGAGCACAGAGCCAGTAGTTAGTCCTGAGCAAAGCTGGATGTAGCACCAACCCCCCCTCCCCAAAATTAAAGGAGTTATAATATAATACACAGTAGGATACTACTCAACTTTAAGAAAAGAGAAATAGTGCCTTTGCTACAATATGGATGGATCTGCAAAGCAAAATAAGTCAAAAAAAGAAAGAAAAATAACACAGCTATTTTTCTGATGTGTGCCTATAGAGAAAGGGAGCAAAGGGGTAGACAGTGTGTGATAAAAACCAGCGACAGAACTGACCTCACCAAGTGTGGGGGAGGAGTGGAAAGGAAGTTCAGTGCAAAGTGGTGGAGAGGGGTTGGTGGTAGGTGGGGTGGAGGGGGGTAAACTAACATTGTACCCCAAACATACAGGCATTTACACTCTTTCAAACCTACATCAGTGAAATAGATTTGTAATTTTGATGCTTTAGTCATTCTCGGACAATATGAAGTCCAATAGTTCAATAGTCCAAGTTCTGGGAAAGTTAGTGGGAGAAAGAAGGAATGATGTGGCCCACATTGAACAATATCCTGTGGAATCTCAAAACTTTTCAAAGAAAAGTTCTGATTTTTCAATGAATTGCCTTGGATTTCTGTTTTTGTTACCAGAAAAGAGAATAACCTCATCTCTGTGGCTGTACTTAAATACTAAATCAACTGTGGTGAGTAAACTGTGATATTTTTCTGTGTGTTTTGTATAAACCCAGTGTGATCCTCACGGGTTTATACCCCCCTGACCTGTTACTGTGTTTTGACATGCTGTGGAAAAATCTCAGAGGAGACACATAGTCATTTTAAACTGATATATGAAAATCATTGAAGAATGGCACAAGAATCAGTGATCTATTTGAACAGTAAACAATTATTCTAGCCATTAAGTAAGTTATTTTCAGCAGCTTGAACTTGTGAAAATCCTGGCAGTATAAAGAGAATAGAAAAGGCACTGTCCCAACTCTGTCAAGAGAACAAACCTCTACAAAGGTGACTTCTCTGTGGGATTTTGAATCAATCTTATTTTGCAATTGACTTTCTCTGTTTTCCAGATTTTCTTCATGAACCCGAGCCTATTCCTTCCCTCCCTTTCTGCCTCCTCCTCCTCCTCCTCCTCCTCCTCCTCCTCCTCCTCCTCCTCTTCCCCCCCTTCTCCTCCCATTTCCCGCCTTTCTCTTTTCTTCTCTCCTTCCCTCTTTTTATTAATTACCTCCTAAGTGCCAGGCAATCTGCCAGATTCAGAGAATAAGCAGATACAAATAATAGAATGGTGGGGAGGGGTGGGGAAGGCAGATTATCCACAGAAGCCTTGATTCTGCTGGGAATGTAGGAGAGAGAGAGGGAAAGGGACCTTTTCCCAGATTGTGGTTCTGAACCAGAGAGTAAGGATCCTGTTAAAACCACGCTGCAGTTTCCGAGTGGACTTGTAGGCATGGGTCGTTCTGCTGCAGGGGACCGGCAACTCTAGACAAACACTTCCTTCAGGACTGAAGCACGTGGCCTCCTGAAATGGGTGTCTGGAAGTACAGGCCTTTGGGGTCCTCCCCTGGAGGGTGCCTCTGTGAAGGGGGCGAGGTGCCTGCCCCTGTGCCCTCTGCCCGCTCCAGCTCACACTTGGACTTGTGTGGCCACAGTTCAGGAGGAATGAGGTTTGGTGCCAGAGCCCTTTCCATGCTGGGAGCCTCTGATGATCGGAACCACCCACTTTCCGGCTTCTCTTCCTCCAGGACACCCCTCAAAACTCAGGGGAGCGCTGACCATGCAGCTTCTTTGCAGTTGAGTCCTCAGCAAAGATGAAAAAACATTTCACTGGCAAAGAAAGAAACCATGGATAGTTGGCATCTGAGGAGCAGTAGAGAAAGTACAAACCTCTCCTGTCTGAGACCTTGACATAGCGTTCTTTTTCTTTCTCTCCATTTCCCCTGTGTCATACCCCATCTCTCTGTCTCTCTGTCTGCCTCTGTCTCTGTCTCTGTCTGTCTGTCTGTCTCTCTCTCTCACACACACACATCCCCTCTCATTTCAAACACCAGCTGAATCGGAGCTGGCGGAGGACGGGGGGTAGGGGGAATTGAAAAGACAAGTCAGCATCCAGAAATCTGGAAAGAAAGAGAAAAATGAATATAACTCTGACCTCAGCTGACTCAATAAGGTGTTCATTACAGAGCAATTAGAACCACCTACACAGGGTCAAGCAAATTTCTAATCAACAGGTAGTAATAGCGAAACCCCAACAGCCAAGAAGCATTACCATGGATTATCCATGAAGAGAGGATTAGAAATCGAGCGACCCGGAATCCAGCAAGGGAAACCCCAGCGGGCCAGCTGGCTAATGTTTGGGATAATAATTCCAAACGTATTAAAATAAATTGTAAGAAAGAAAAGGCTGAAGGCAATAAAAGCAAGCTTCACACGATACTGTATATTGTGGATAAAATCATGCACATTTGCAATAATCACTTCCCCAGAGTCAAGCAGTAAATGCACCACCAGCAGAGCAGGGTAGAATTTAAAGACCTACAGCGCTGAACTGCCTCACACTGACAAGGGGCGGGCTGCGGACAGAGAAAGAGAGGGAGAGAGAGAGAGAAAGAGGGGAGGGGAAGAGGGAAGGAGAGGAGAGAGACAGGAGAGAGGGGGAAGAGAGGAGAAAAGGAAGAGAGAGGAGAGAGGGGGAGAGAGAGAGAGAGAGTATTCGGGCATCTTCCTGGTACACTTTTGCTGTGGTCTGAGACATATTTGGCAACAATGCTGACATAGGAAGGAAGGAGAGATCAGAAATAGCTTTCTGAGGAGCAGCCTTAAATGCCACCTGGCCAAAGGACTTCCTTCCCTTAAGAAGAGCTACCCAAAAAGGCTGGACCAGTCGGCATTCCCACCAACAGTGAAAGAGCATCCCCTTTTCCCCACATCCACGCCAGCACTGGTTGCTTTTGTTCTTTTGAATGTGCCAGTCTCTGTGGTACGAGATGATATCTCATTTTTGTTTTGATTTGCATCTCTCTGATGATTAGTGATGTGGAGCATTTTTTCATGTGCCTTTTGACCATTTGTATTTCTTTTTTGAGGAAGCTTCTGTTCATTTCTTCTCCCCATTTTTTGATGGGGTTGTAGGTTTTTTTTTTTTCCTTATATAGTTCTACTGGGCTGGAGCAATAGCACAGCAGTAGGGCGTTTGCCTTTCACTCGGCTGATCTGTGTTCGATTCCTCCGCCCCTCTCGGAGAGCCCGGCAAGCTACTGAGAGAGTATCTCGCCCACACAGCAGAGCCTTGCAAGCTACGAGTGGCATATTGGATATGCAAAAAAAAAAAAAAAACAGCCATTCGGATTTCTTCTTTAGGAAAGCTTCTGTTCATTTCATCACCCCATTTTTTGATCGGGTTGGCAGTTTTCTTCTTGTGGAGTTCAACCAGTGCATTGTATATCCTTGTTATCAACCCTTTATCGGATGGGTACTGCATAAATATCCTTTCCCATTCTGTAGATTGTCTTTGTACTTTGGTCACTGTTTCTCTTGAGGTGCAGAAGCTTCTTAGTTTGATGTAGTCCCATTTGTTGATGTTTGCTTCCACTTGCTTGGTCAGTGGTGTTTTATCCTTAAAGATGCTTTTAGCTTCAATTACATGGAGGGTTCTCAGTATCTGCATTGCAAACCATAATTCCCAAAAGTAGAGAAAGAGTATGGGGAATATTGTGTGCCATGGAGGCAGGGGGAGGGTGGGAAAGTGGGGGGTATACTGGGGATATTGGTGATGGGGAATGTACACTGGTGAAAGGATGGGTGTTTGATCATTATGTGATTGTAACTCAGACATGTAAGCTTGTAACTATATCTCACGGTGGGTGAATCAATAAAATTTTTTTAAAAAATAAAGAAGAGCTACACTCTCTTTCTCCTTGATTTCTCGTGAGGGCATTTTGACAGCAATGCAGATGTAGAGAATGGGCCTCCCTAGCTCTTTCCTCACTAGTGCATCAGGGGAAGAAGAGATTCAGAAGCTTTGAAGAGTTGGCAGGATCCATTTTGGCCTTGATTCAGGCGCTCACCCATTCTTTATCTCAGTATCTGCCATTTTCTCAAACTTTTATTGCCTCTTTGAGAGGGTCTTGCTGCTTGCTATTACTGAAGTCTGTGAATGTGAATGCTCTTTGTTAAAATGTTGCCCCAAATTGGTTCCTTCTGGGCCCAAATCAATGAAACACTGCTGACCTAAGGCTGGAGGAAGCCACTGGGCCATAGTTTCATCTAAGTATCCTCGTATGTTATCTTCATAAAGTCTGAAGTGCCTTTCCATTTTGTCCTGTTGAGGGTGTCTGGACTGAAGCATTTCCTTGCTGAGTTGATTTGAGAGTGATGTGCAGTGAGTTGGTTGGGGTTAGTGCTGCCAGCCTTGCGTTCACTTAGGAAATACCTGTTGGAGGTGAAATGAGAGCAGGAGAAATCAGAGGCACTCCACTCCGCCAGGCCTTATGGTTTATCAGGGACTCTTGACACTCCCCAGTCATTTGAGAAGTGGTTTCAAATGCTCCACGTGACACAGAAAACTCCTGAATCTCTTACAGAGGACTAAAGGAAAGCTGGGCAGAGGATCTGAATGTAAATTAACTAAGTGACCAAAATGGGGTGAGGCGGGTGGGAGTGTGTGGTGGGGATAAGCTAAAGGGATATAATGACATTTTTAGAGAAAAGCAAGACACCTGTAGTGGTTGGGACACATGAGTGTGTTTCAAATTTGGAAATTGGGGTGAAGGAAATGAAATGAAAGAAGGGAGGCAGGTGGTCTTCACCCCCACTATTAGACCCAAAAAAACCTGAGCTGGAATAGTTTGCCTAATATTGAATGCTGCGCTAACCAAGTTTTGCTTGTGTTCCCCCTTTCCACTAATGACCTCTTGATAAATATCCTGGTGTCCTCTCTTTTGCAGAGCTGTTTATTTAAATGGTCCTGATTCATGTTGCTATAAAGAGAAATACTTACGAGGGCATTAAGCAACTTGCCTCTTTTTTCTAGATGTCTCAAGGACACTATTAAATCAGTTTTCCCCCAAACCTGATATTGCCAGCACAATCTTCCAATCAAAAACCCACAACATTTCAAAAATTGGGTTTAGAATAGAAAATCAAGGCTCTGGACCCACCAAATCAAATTCAAAATAAAATGGATTTCTCCAGATTTCTTAACCTATGGTGCCACCCAGGTGAAACTATGCAGGAGTTATGTAAGCTTTAGAAACAGGGAATGCAATGTAGTGAACCTACTAATACTAATAGAGTTGTAATTTTTCTTTTATATTAAAAATAAATTTAGGGGCTGGAGTGATAGCACAGCAGATAGGGCGTTTGCCTTGCACGTGGCTGACCCGGGTTCGATTCCCAGCATCCCATATAGTCCCCCGAGCACCACCAGGAGTAATTCCTGAGTGCATGAGCCAGAAGTAACCCCTGTGCAACACCAGGTGTGACCCAAAAGCAAAGTAATAATAATAAATAATAATAATAATAATTTTATGGAATGATGTTTAAACAACAAAAGTGCAAAAATTAGTAATATATGCATGAAAAATTATAATGTCATTCAATCCACACCAAACATAAAAACAACATAGGTGCATAAGTAGTTTGAGGTCATGATTAATGGCCCAGGTAGCCACAGGACCAACAGGTGTAAATCCTAGAAGCACCACTAACCAGCTGGATGTCCTTAGACAACTTATGAACTTTTTCAAAGTTCAGTTTTCTCCTATACAAAATGAGAGAGAGAACCATAAAGAGAAAGCAGGTAATGGGAAGCCAGAAAGAGAGAGAGAGAGAGAGAGAGAGAGGGGGGGGGGGGCAGGGCTGAAGGTGCTTGCCTTGCATGCTACTTACCTGGGTTCAATCCCTACCACCACATATGGTCCCTTGAATACTGTCAAGAGTGACCCCTAAGCACAGATCAGGAGGAAGCCCTTAAGCACTCCAAGGTATGACCTCCCCCTAACAAAATAAAAATGAAGACAAAGCAGATAATAGTGGACTTGGTTATATGCCTGTTCGGTCAAGTAACAAGCAATTTCAAACAGATGGGATAGAAGGATGATAATGGATGAGCTCCTCAATTCGTCCAGGAAGCACATCTTATTTTTTGTCTTTTTATGTCACACTCGAAATGGTCAGGGGTTACTCCTGGCTCTGCACTCAGGAATTAATCCGGGAGGTTCTCAGGGGACCATATGAGATGCTGGGGATCAAACCCGGGTCTGCCATGTGCAAAGCAAAAACCCTTCTCACTGTACAATCGATCTAGCCCCAGGAAACACTTCTTTTTGTTTTGGGGGCACACCCTGTGGTGCACAGGGCTTCTCCTGACTCTGTGCTTAGGAGTCACTCTTGGTGCTGCTTGGGAGACCATATCAAACTGAGTTGACCGCATGCAGGGCAAGCACCTTATCTGTGGTACTAGCTCTCTGGCCCTCCAGGAATCACTTTTGATGTCCTTTACCCACCAATATAAGATTGGGCTGGTGCCCCTCTAAAAAATATTCCCGTTATAGGGCAGGATCAGAGGTACATGTGGTCTGATTCACTGGTTCCCTCCCCACTGTGAGCACATTGGACCCAGGGACTGAGTCTTACTTACCACTCAGAGCTGCAGGTCTCAGAAAACTTTAACTGGGTGGTGGGTGTTAGGCCCACAGCCAGCAATGCCTGGGCTGACTCCTGGCATGGCTCAGGGCTCATGTGCAGTGTTGGGGATCAAACCAGGGTCCTCCTCGGGCAATGCCAACTCCTTAACCCCTGCACTATCTCTCTGGCCCCAGGCGAAATTGAATTTAAAAAACATGTCACAATCAGAAATATCTCTTTTTAACTACAAGCCAAACTATTGTGACTAGATCAGATAAACCAACACAAAAGTTAACATCATTGAATGTTGCCATTTAGCTTTTTGGGCACTTCTGTCAGCTTTAGATGTGGCAGAGTAGGAATTTTAAACCACTTCGTGGCTTGCGCGTTTTAGGAAAGTTATTTTGTCTCTCTGAGATTTCAGTTGTCTTCCTTAAACTGTGACTAAATCAGCCCAGAGATTTAGTACAAGGATTAAAGCACTTGTCTTGCATACTGCCCAGGATGAGAGAAACAGACTTGCAACACCCACTCCAGTTTGATCCTTGCACCTCTGAGCACTGCCAAAAGTGATCCTTGAACACAGTCAAGAGTAGCCGCTGAGGGACTGGAGTGATAGCACAGCGCACAGCGGGTAGGGCGTTAGCCTTACACATAGCAGACCTGAGTTCAATTCCCAACATCCCATATGGTCCCCTGAGCACCACCAGGAGTAATTCCTGAGTGCAGGCCAGGAGTAGCCCCTGAGCATCGCCTGGTGTGAACCCAAAAAGAAAAAAAAAAGAGTAGCCCCTGAGCACTGCAGAGTGCACCACCCCAAACCCCTGGGGGGGGAAAAGCTGGTACAAAATCAACAAATATGAAAAAAATGTAATGTGTCTGGCAATTATTAGCCAGACATCAAAGGGAAATGTATGACTTTATGAATGTCATTTAAATTGTGTTAATACCTTTGTTGATGTTTCTGAGTACTTAGAATAATTATTAACGTCTGAATGCCTGATTTCGTTGTTTATGTTGGATAGTAATAGCTACTATTTATCAAGGGATTTTTAATTGCTGGGCCCTGTTCTAAATGCTTTACTAAACTGATCATCTTAAGGACTCTAAGAGATAACGTACTGTTATCATCATAATCCCATTTTCCATTAAGTATATTGAGTAAAGAAAATGGCAACTTGCCTAGTCCATTGTCAAGTACAACCAATCCCCTAGACTCAGCCCCGTATGCAGTTCCTTCTCCTTGACCATGATCCTGGTTACAGAGGGACCAAAACCTTCAGCAAGGGAGAAGGAGGAGCTCAACCTTGATTCTAGCCAGCGATGTTCTTTTCCTCCTGTGATATATGGAGAATTGTTTGTCCTCACGGAACTCCAATGCCAAGTACACTCACGCTGTTCTTTATTTCCACAGAGGATTTCAGGAAGTCACTTTTTGAAGGAAGTCTTTGCAGTGTGTGGCATATTTTCCTGGAAGACCGCTGTTCTAATTGAGGGTTATATTTCTGAAGAAGGCCTGATAATCAAGTAAGTCATTAACATGACCCAAATGTGCCAAAAAAGTAGATCTATAACAACCATAAATCTATGGTCTGTAGTCTTTTGAGGGAGGGATGTCACACCCAGTGATGCTCAGGGTTTACTTCTAGTTCTGCACTCAGGGATCACTCCTGACAGGGCTCAGGGGACCATATGGGATGCTGGAGATTGAACGCAGGTTGTCAAGTGCATGGCAAATGCCCTACCCTCTATACTATTATTCCAAGCCCCATATAGCGTATGCTTAAAAATAAGTTATCTTTAAGGCTCAACAAAGTAGTTTCCGGAGCAGGATACTCAGATCAAGAAAGCGTGTGTGAGAAAAGGAGATTGAATCCTTGGTTCAAAATCTTGCCTTCTTGGGTTTTTGAATTTAAAATTGCATTGGAAGAAATTATTTGATGGTTTATGGCATACAAATTTCCTTTGCAAAGCGGGAGCACTCAAAATAACTCCAATGACCTCTGTGTTGCTCTTTAAATCAGAATTAGTCTTTCCCAAGTTAGTCACTGCAGCTTTAAAATATTTAAGGGACCACTGAAAACTTGTGCTTCAGAAGCCTTTTGAAACTGGTCTTTTAATTTGTTTTCTGTTTTGTAATTCAACCTCCCTGCCACCTTCCTCCCCCTCCTCCATGTGAAGGACTGTCTGAAGGTGGGGGTGAGGGGAGAACCTAGAGAGGTGGAAAATATTTAGCTTCTTGTTCTCTGGCTTTCTTATTAATAGAAAGTATTTTAGGGTTGATTGAACAGATAAACACCCACAATAAATCCAAGTCTTTGCTTTAGAAATGTCCTGAGATCCTGTTGTCCAAATAGAGCTAAAATAAAATTGTGATGAGCACAAAGATTAAAATTCGGAAGGTGATAATGATTATTTATAGTAATAACCATATATTTTAAAGAATGACAATTTTGTGTACTATGGTCATGTGATATGTATTAAATGACAATATCATATAATATGTATAATACACCTAAAACAATGATACGTATGATAACAATTAGATTATTGTTACTGAATAAAAGACAGTTTACAGGGATACCATACAATGATTCCACAATGTAAATAATAAAAGCAAAAAAATAATCTAAAGGATAACTATTTTAGTAGAATTTACCATGATTATGATTTCCTTTGTCTTCTTTATTTTTTTTTTTCATTTTTGGGTCACCCTGGTGGTGCTCAGGGATTACTCTTGGCTCTTCGATTAGGATCACTACTGGCAGTCTTCAGCAAACCCTATTGGGGGCTGGAGCGATTGTGCAGCAGGTAGGGCACTTGCCTTGCAAAAGCGAACTCAAATTTTATTTCCCAACACCCGATATGGTCTTTTATCCATGTCCCTTTTCATCTTTAAATGCTCATCATCCTTGAAGGGAAAAATTCTTATCCATACCTTTGTCCTCTTTAAATGTTCACAGTTCTAGAAGGGACAATTTCTTCATGATTCTTTTTAAAATAAAAAATAAAATAGAATAAAAAACTTAAGCTCCCAAATGTGCATTTATTTCTATTTCTATTTTATGCATGCATAAAATACTCGAGAGGATTTGTAGGTTGGTGTCTGAATTTAATTCACAAAGAGGAATTTACCATGTATTTTCCCTGTGAAAAATATTTGTTAATAAAATAGAGCTTTTAAATAACACTGAGAAGGGTTATCAAGTCTTTGCTCATTTGAGATGCAAATTGAATTTAAACGTTCTTATAGTGTTTCATAATTCTAAATAATTCCAGTAGATGGCAGTGTTGTATAAAAACAGCCAATCATTTGGTGCAGGTGATTAGAGTTTGGGGGTAGTGGTGGGGTTGGTGTAAAAGAACCTTCCCTCCCACGGAAGGAAAATTCAAAGGAATAAGAAATAAGGTTTATGACAGAAGTTTGGTCCACTTACCCCCACCACTCACCCCCAATCAGGTACAATATGGATGTTGCTAATCAAAATATCATTTTTATTTAGACATACAGGTATTTGGCAATTCCTGACTGCTCTGTCTTAACTGAGTTTGCAAGGTTCACCCTCTGTCCTCAGACCCACCCCCACGTTTAAAAGATCTTTGGTATAAAATGAGCCTCTAAGAAACCTGGGATGGAGAGAGGACCTTTCTCCATGCTTCACTCAGCAGGAAAGGTGCAGAGTGAGGCTGATCCCATTTGTGATTGTACTAGTGCATCTTTTTCTCTGTTTGCTTTTATCAGAAGACCCAGAGTTGTGAGAAAGGAAGCGCATTTGCTTTGTATACTGGGTGTCCACCTGCCTGATCACTGAGCGCCTGGTTCATTGTCTAAAAAAAAGGGGTGTGAATAACATATTCCTCCTTTCTCCTCTATGGCTAGGGGTTAGAAATTCCCTCCACTCACTCTAGGTCCTACCCTGTTAAGTAAATGTCAGTAAATGGTGACTAGTGACAGTAAAGTTAAATATTGCCATGGCATCTGAATAACTGATTGTTCAGCAATCAATTGGTCACTGATTAATTAATTCAGTGATTAATTCAGTGATCACTTAGTCCTCCAATGTTGATCACTTAGCCCTCCAATGTTGATTTTAGTTGTGGTAAGAAAATTGTCAAATTTGGGGCCGGAGCAATAGTACAGCGGGTAGGGAGTTTGTCTTGCATGCAGCCGACCAGGATTCAATCCCCAGGATCCCATATGGTCTCCCCAGCACCGCCAGGAGTAATTCCTGAGCACAGAGCCAGGAGTAACCCGTGAGCATCACTGGGTGTGACCCAAAAAGGAAAAAAAAAGGAACGAAAAGAAAAGATAGGAAAATTGTCAAATTTAGTGGGACCTGGTTCATTTCCTAAAGAAACCCAAGCCTTGGCCACTACTTCAAAGCAGTGTATGTTTGCTATACCTTAACCAGAAACAAAATGTTTTGGTCAGTCCTGGTGAGGAATCATTATTATTCAGGCACATGTGTGGATGGTGAAAGGTCAATAGTTGTCCAACATGGCAATCAGTTGCTCAAGATTTTGTGTCCCACACGAATCTCCTAGAACAGTGGTTTTCAGCCATTTTACACCTGGGCACAGCCACCAGTAAAAACCGCATTCCCCTAACTAGCACTCATATTGCATCATGGATGGTATCAGCCTTTCATTGCCTCGGCTAATTAGCAGTGATACTGGACGAGTAGTTGAAAACCGTTGTTCTAAAATATACTAAACCCACCCTCAAGTTCTCTATGGTCAAAGCTGGAATAATTGTGAGCTAGGAAAGAAACAATGGACTGAGGAGAGAATGCTGCAGGTAAGGCATTGCCTTGCACAAGGCCAACCCCAGTTTGACCTTCCGGCTGTTCTGGTCTTCCACCATTTCTCCAAGGAGCATGGCTGATTTTACCTGAGACTGATATTTAGATTAAAAACAGATTTAGATACTAGGAGGTACTTATTGCTTCTAGGCTGTTCCGGCAGACAGGAGCTCTATGTAGAAAAGGATAGTAACCCATACATCTACAAAATCTGCCATTATTTCCCTATCTACTTATATACAGTACCATGGGTTTGTTTTAGATCCAATTAAGTACCACAGAGTTGTTCTTGATGAAATTATCTCCCTCTTTGCATATTTGGAACTCTTCCCTCTGATAGTGAGAAACCAAATGTCTTAGTGTATATTTCCTTATTGGATAAATTCTAGTTTCTGAGTAACTAGACCACACCTCTATTTAAAAACAAATTTGCTAGCTAGATTGCAGCATTTGTATGCAATGTCTTTATTTTTTAGTTATAGAGTACCAAGTCAAAATAATGGTAATAATGTGTTCCTTTCTTTCCCATTCCTTTTGTGTGGTTATGTTATTAATTTGTCATATAATTAGACTCATTTGTTACCATTGCTGTGACATGTTGAGTTTCTTCCAGGTTATGATTGATTTGAGTTGTGTTTTGAGGTATATGAAATATTACTATTCCTCAGTCACTTTCTTCTTGTTGTTCTACCCGCTTCGCTTTTCTTCCAGCCTTTTCAGCTCATTCTCTACAGTAACCTACAGAGTTCTGTTCCTAGTTTGATCATTTTCTTAGATATATGTAGCACTGTAGCACTGTCGTCCTGTTGTTCATAGATTTGCTCGAGCAGGCACCAGTAACGTCTCCATTGTTAGGCTTGTTACTGTTTTTGGCATATTGAATACTCCACGGGTAGATTGCCAGGCTCTGCTGTGCGGGTGGGATACCCTCGGTAGCTTGCCAGGCTCTCTGAGAGGGACGGAGGAATTGAACCTGGGTCGGCCGTGTGCAAGGCAAACGCCCTACCTGCTGTGCTATCACTCTAGTCCAGATATATGTATACTTCCTTAAATCCTTCTTTTTGGGGGAGTAGGTTATATGGCTGAGCTCAGAAGCTGGTCCTGGCTCTGTGCTCATGAGGGGCCCTCCAATAGTGCTTGGAGGACCATATACATGGTGCTGGGGTATTCAAATCTGGGTCAGTGGGATGCAAGGCAATGCCTTAACCTTAACCCTTGTATTGTCTTTCTGGCCCTTTAATAATCCTCCCTTCCTTCCCCTTCCTTCTCTCCTTCCTTCTTTCCTTCATTCATTCCTTCTTTTCTTTCTTTCCCTTACTTCCTTTCTTTCTTCCTTTCTTTGCTTCCTGTGACATTAACCAATGCTCATTTCTAAAGATAGGGAACCGGTATGAATAAAGCTTCACATAAATATGTTTTATACTAATATCATTGACATCAGAAGAATTGAATAAAATTCACTGGTCATTTGGGGGTGCTCTTTATTACAAAAGAAATTAAGCATTTATAAAAAATGTAGGAGGAACTTACCTTAGCTTGCAATTCTAAACAGACAAACCACTTAGGATAGTGTTTCTCACATTAGGCTCCACTTAGATATTCTCAAGGGAAGGGGCTACATATTTTCTAGGACAGTATTTTGATTTTTATGTTGAATGTGGGTATTTTTAATCTACTTAATACACACTTGCTCAGAATCATCCTCTCCAGCTGCATGTGTCTATACAACCCTAGCCTCTGTGCTTGTGCCTCTAATTCTTATGACTCCAAGTGAAAATAAATCATGGCAGACTACTCATATGCAGCCTCTCAAACCATATGCTCTGAACAGTCACAGGATTGTTGAATGTTTTCTTTGAGATCCATAATTGATCAGGTTTAGAACTCTGCTTCAGATAGAATGGGGTGGGTTTGGTGACCTTTTTGGCTAGTTTGAAAAAGTACCTTCAAACTATACTTTTTCAGGGGCTGGAGCAATAGTACAGTGGGTAGGGTATTATCTTGCATGCACCTGGCCTGGGTTTGATCCGCCAGCATCCCACTGCCAGGCAAAATTCTTGAGTGCAATCCAGGAGTATTCCCTGAGCATAGTCAGGTATGGCCCCAAAACCAAAACCAAAGAGGAAAAAAAAACCAATAAAATACATATTGACTTCATGCGGTTCATAAAGTCAAACCAAAAAAAAAAAAGAAAGAAAGAAAAGAAAAAAGAATTGCAAATCCGCTATATATTCATGTTGAAGAAGGAACTTGAGACAGAGTTGGTTGAGAAACAGTGGCTTTGAGGTAGGGTTCAGACATGGCAAACAGCAGAGACACACGTGCAAGAGAGAAAGAATATCTTTTGGGTCAGAGAATGAATGATACTTGTAGCTTGTCATGTAACCATGAACCCCACTGCCCACCCCACCCTACCCCCACAACCGGAACCAGCCCAGAAGAAACCATTAATCTTCTTGGATCTGGAGTTTGTGGCAAATGAACTACCCTTTCATTTAGACTGAATCTCAAAGCAGAAAAGACTTTGCTCCTCACTCACGCCGTTATTGGGTAACATATTTCAAAGTTTTAAGTAAACAGCTGCTAGGCTGGGTGAAGGCAGCACAGATCCATCCATCAGATGGGTGTCAGTGTGAACTATGCGCTGAAGCTTCCTACGGTGGGGGAGGGGCGTCTGTTGGGACTCTGCTCACAACTGCAGGGCTCAGATCTACTTCAGCCTCACCAGCAGCTCCCCCTTCTGATGTGTGTCACCTGTAGTGCAGCCACCGATGCACAATTTCCGAGCAAGACTCATGGAGCATTTTGGCTGTAGCAGATAGTCTTGCATCGCCTCAGTGTCATTGGCCGTGATAACCAACCAATTCCAGAACCCTCTGTCTGGAGGGCAGTTGGCTTAGGGGCTCGTGGGTCCTCTTGCAGGAGGGACAGATGGTCTTGAGGAACACAACCACCTTCCCAGGCTGGATTTTTGCAGTGCATGGACTCTTGAGTCATGCTGGTAGACTCCAGCAGAGAAATTGCAACTACAGGTACAACTAAGGGTGTGAATCCAATTCCTCCTTCTTACGTACAGCACCAAATAGGTAGCATCATATACACAGACTTTACACATAATGATAAGTCCCGGAAATTACTTCATGTTAAGGGCCAGAGTGATAGCACAGTGAATAGGGTTCTTGCCTTGCTTGCAATTGACCTGGGTTCAGTCTGTGGCATCCCATATGGTCCCTCAATCCTGCCAGGAGTGATTCCTCAGTGCAGAGCCAATAGTAAGCACTGAGCATCGTCGGGTGTGATCCAAAAACAAAAACAGAAAGAAATTACTTCATGTCAGCTCACAGAGCTCTAACTCTTTATTGTTGTGTACTCTCATCGATAGATAGATAGCTGTGCTAGAGTTTATCCAACCACTCTCCTACAAGTTGGCATTGAAGGTTTTTTGTCATTTGTCAATGATAAATAATGCTGCAACAAATCACTTTATGCACATATATACTTTATATATGTTTTTGTGTTGTTTAATGGGTTTTCAATAGCTTGTTTTGTAATTTTTTTGGCCACACCTAGTGGTGTGCAGAGGTCGCTCCTGGTGGCTTCTGGGAACTCTGTGTGGTACTGGGGGTTCACCCAAGGTCAGCCAGCAAAGCAAGAGACTTAGCAGCTGCACAAACGCTCTGGGCTCTCAAGCAAAAATTTTTTTAAATTGTATATTGCTCAATTGAAAGATTGGTGTATGCTGATGGAAATGCTGATTGGTCCAACCCTTTTGGAAAACAATATGGACACCTCTCAGAGAACTAGGAACTGAGCTTCCACATGATCCAAAAAATTCCATTGGTTGCCTTTGACCCCAAGGGCATAAAACCTCTATTCAGAAAAGACATTTGCACTCCTATTTTCATCAGGGCATTATTTACAATAACCGACATCTGGAAACTACCCAAATGTCCAAAAACAGATGACTGAATAAAGAAACTATGTACATAGACACAATGGAATACTACTTGGCTATAAGAAGAGACAAAATACTGAAATTTGCTGCTATATGGATGGATCTGGAGAGTATCATGCTAAGAGAATTTAAAAGAAAAGAATAATCTCTCTCATATGCAGAATATAAAGAAACATAGTAAGAAAATGGCAAGTGCACAAAGCAACAGAAACTCAGAACTGATATTCCATAGAAAACTTTCAAGAAACAAGATTCTTTGAAAGGAAATTACTAAATTGGATGTGTTACATATTTATAATTTCAGTGGAATAAACATTAGTATTCTAATCAAAATTTATATCTATGTAGATATAAATATAAATCTATATCTATACTAAATTTAGATTTAGGGGGAGGCATGTGGGCCACATCTGACTGTGCTCAGGACTTACTCCTGACTCTGTGCTCAGAGATCCCTTCTGAGGATGCTCAGGGGACCATATGGGGTGCCAGCGATCAAACACAGTACAAAGGTACAAAGCTGAATGCAAGGCAAGTGCCTTATTACTGTTCTCTCTCTCTCTCTCTCTCTCTCTCTGGCCCAAATATGCAAGTTGGTGTGTGTACACAGATTATCTGAGACTTAGAATTTTTATGACAAACCTGTTGATTTAAAAGGAAAAATTGCAACCTTGCATATTCACTCAATCTCTGTTGTCTGCTGACAGTTTGCTCTTGGGACCTTTTAGTTATTGAAGAACGTCTTTGTAAATCAGCTTGTTTTCATATAGAACTTTTGTGTAAGTAGATATCTATGTCTTAGCAACACTTTGTCAAGAATTGAGTTGGAATTCTTTAAATCACCATCTTTAATAGGCAGAAATAAAACATCAGGAAACTGCCAACTTTTTTTTTGGTGTTATTATTTTTCTTTTTTATAATTTTTTTAAAATTTTATTGAATCACCATGAGATAGTTACAAGCTTTCATTTTTGGGTTACAATCTCACAATGATCAAACACCCATCCCTATACCAGTGCACATTCCCCACCACCAGTATCCCGGGTATACCCTACCTTTCCCACCCTTCCTCCTGCCTCTAAGGCAGACAATATTCCCCATACTCTCTCTCTGCTTTTGGGCATTGTAGCTTGCAACACAGACACTGAGAGGTCATCATGTTTGGTCCATTATCTACTTTTGGCATGCATCTCCCGTCCCAACTGGTTCCTCCAGCCATCATTTTCTTAGTGATCCCTTCTCTATTCCATCTGCCTTCTCCCCTTCACTCATGAAGCAGTCTTCCAGCTATGAGGCAACCCCCTGGCCCTTGTATCTACCGTCCTTGGGTGTCAGCCTCATGTGATGCTACCCTACACTCCACAAATGAATGCAGTTCCTCTATGTCTGTCCCTCTCTTTCTGACTCATTTCACTTAGCATGACACTCTCCATGTTTATCCATTTATAAGCAAGTTTCATGAATTCATCTCTCCTAACAGCTGCATAGTATTCCATTGTGTAGATGTACTAAAGTTTCTTTAACCAGTCATCTGTTTTAGGGCACTCGGGTTGTTTCCAGGTTTTGGCTATTGTGAACAGTGCTGCAATGAATATATAGGTACGGATGTCATTTGTACGGTGCTCTTTTGTATCTTCAGTATTTATTTCCAGAAGCGGTATTGTGGGGTCATATGGAAGCTCAATTTCTAGTTTTTGAAGGACTGTCCATATAGTTTTCCAGAAAGGCTGGATCAATCAGCATTCCCACCAACAATGAAGGAGTGTTCCTTTTTCCCCACATCCACACCAGCGTTGGTTGCTTTTGTTCTTTTGAATATGTGCCAGTCTCTGTGGTGTGAGATGATATCTTACTGTTGTTTTGATTTGCATCTCCCTGATGACTAGTGATGTAGAGCATTTTTTCATGTGCCTTTTGACCATTTGTATTTCTTTTTTGAGGAAACTTCTGTTCATTTCTTCTCCCCATTTTTTGATGGGTTTTTTTTCCTTATACAATTCTACAAGTATCTTGTGTATCCTGGATATTAATCCCTTATTAGATGGGTATTGGGTAAATATTCTTTCCCATTCTGTGGGCTCTTTTTGTATTTTGGTCACTGTTTCTTTTGAAGTGAAACTGCCAACTTTGAAGTAATTGCCAATTACAATTACTAAAACCAAAATTTGCAAATAGGATGAGATTGAAATGTCTTCCAACAAAAGCAAGAGAGGACCTGAACCAAGAAACTAATATGCATAACGTTTTTCTTTGTTTTGCTTTTGTTTGGGAGTTTTAGTGCCTGTGTTTGGAGTTACTTCCAGCTCAGTGTTCAGGTCCACTTTCTGCTTGCTAAGAGATCAAACCCCGGCTTCCTCATACACAGCGGGCATCCACCAGTGCTTTGAGATAGTTACCAGCCCCACGATACAACTTTTAAATTCTAAGTGGCCCACAATGAGAAAACTGATCCACAGAAGTGAGTCTGTGAAGAATTGAGGTGGGGTGGGGGGCTGGGGGGGTGCTTAAAGGGGCATTGGGGTCCTTGGAGGAGGAAACACTGTTGGTGGATATGGTGTTGGAATTATGTACACAAGAAAAAAACCATTATTAACAGTATTGGAAATCACAGTATCTCAATCAATAAAAAAATAATAATAATTTTAAACAAAATGTTCATTAGTGGAGAAATAATTAAAACATGATTTATCTATGTATTAGAATAAGAAAAAGTCATTTAAAAGATTGAGTAGGAGTGGGGCTGGAGTGATAGCACAGCAGGTAGGGCATTTGCCTTGCACGCAGCCGACACGGGTTCAAATCCCAGCATCCCATATGGTCCCCTGCGCACCGCCAGGGGTGATTCCTGAGTGCATGAGCCAGGAGTGACCCCTGTGCATTGCTGGGTATGACCCAAAAAGCAAAAAAAAAAAAAAGATTGAGTAGGAGTGAAATTAAAGAAATTAAAGGCCCTGCCCTTAATTTCCATGTGGCTGACCCTGGTTCACTCATCAGCACATCTATGGTCTCCTAAGTGCAGATTCAGGATTAAACCCTGGCCATTGGTGGGTGCCACCCTCCCTAAAGAAATAAAATAAAAGATTGATGGGGGCCAGAGCAACAGTACAATAAGACTCTTGCCTTGCACTTGGCTGACCCAGGTTAGAACCCTGGCATCCCCAAGTACCACCAGAAATGATTCCTGAATACAGAACAAGAGTAATTCCTAAACAGTGCAGGGTATGGGTTCAAAACATAACAAAACAAAAAAGAAATAAATGATTGAGAATTCTAAAAATGATGTATCTTATTTTATTAGTCATAAAATACGAAAACTACCAAAATATCCTGAGGGTGTCTATAGCTACTGAGTCTATGGGATTAAGAGAAATATTTATGTAAAAATGAAACTTTTAAACAAAAAAAATTTCTCAGTTGCTTTTAGTATATCTCCACCTGGAGAAAGAAATGTTGATGGTACATCTAATTTATAGTGAATAAATGCATAGCCTCTGTTAGAGCATAATGCTTCGTGGCATTTTGCTTTGACTCAGCATTTCCCCGGGGACAGAGAGATGGCTCAGAGGGCTGGAGCACGTGCTTTGCAGCAGGAACCCCAGGTTCAATCCCAGACATCACATGCTCTCCCAAGCACTGCTGGGACCAACCCCCCAGCACTCAGCCGGAATTAGCCCCTGAGCCCTACCAGGTGTGCACCTACCCCCATGAAAAGAGTATCTAATAAAATAACAAATCAAACTTACCTGATAAGCGTTGACTTGTAAAAATATTTAAGAGCGCTGTCCTGGATGCAGACCAAAAAGAGCCTGAGGCTCATTAAGCTTAGTAATATTCACCATTTAAGATGCAGAAACTCTAATTTTGGATTGCGTCGATTCTGCAAGGTCTACTCCACTGTTCTCTGAGTAAGCCCTCCTCCATCTTACCCCTGACTCCCTAAATCTGGACTGACATCTGCCTACCTGCCTCTACAAAGCTTTCTGCACATTCTTAAAGACCTTGCTATGAGCTCTTCCCCAGACTAAAAGTGGGTTGGAGAAGCTATCAACCAGCACCATTTTCTGGAAGCATGGATACAAATAATGGGGGCTCAACTAAAGTTCAATATTACCTGTATCCACAGTTATCCAGGTGTAATGCCATTTGTCCCTGAAGAACTGAGGGGGTGACATGACACCTTGAATGGGGAGTCGTAAAATGGGGTCAGAGGAACAGTCTCAGGATTTGTTGGTGCTGCATCTGCAGAACCCCTAGAACCATCTCTTTACATGTGATGGCAAAAGCAAGTCGTTGAAGGAGAGGACTAAGCATACTCTAGGGAGGGCTGAAACGCAAGAGAAGAATATTAAAATCAAGTATTGACTATGAAGAGCTCAGTGCTGAGCCCTGACATAAACAATGAATCCAAGAAGTAGAGAAGGAAATTTTTTACACTATGCCATTAAGTATTCTTCCTTATTAATATATGTATTTTTTCACTAAAGTAAAAGAGCAGGGCCAGAGAGATCATACACCAGATAAGGTGCTTGGCTTGCACATGGCTGACCCTGGTTGGATCCCTGGTCCCCTGAAGACTGTCAGGAGGGATTCCTGAGCACAGACCCAGAAAGAAGCTTTGAACACTACCAGATGTGAATCTCCGCCCCCCCCCCGCCCCCACCGCCACAAAAAAAAGCAAAAAAACTTGTGTACATATGTGTAACTTCAGCACTAAAAGTCCAATTTTTCTCTCACCATACAATTCACTTTTTTTTTTTAGCAGGGGAAAGAGGGGCTCCTACCTGGCAGGGCTCAGGGATCACTCCTGGCGAGGCTCAGGAAACGGCATGTAGGGATCAAACCAGAATCAGCCACTGCAAAGCAAGCGCTTTAACCACTGAACTATCTCCCCAGCCCCAACAATTGATTCCCTTCCTGTCTGGTAACCACTAATTTATGTTTATAAAGTTATTTTTTTGTTTTACTTATTTCGTGTTTGTTTCTCTCTATGACACATATCAATTTATCAATCCCATGGAATTTATCTTTCTCTGACTCATTTCACTGAGCATAGTACCTTCAAGGTTCATCCATATTGTTGCAAATGACCTCTCTTTTTTTTAATAGCTGCTCAGTGTTCCATTGTGTGTGTACATACACACACATACACACACACACACACACACACACACACACACCATGTCTTTTTTATCCAACCATCTCTCAGTGCGTACTGAGATTGTTTCCAGGACTGGGAATAAATGCTGTTCATTGACTTTCTTCAAGTTCTCAAGCTAGGATGCCTAGGATGCCTGAGGTGGTCAAGTGTTTGCATTTATCCAGACTTCCTTAGTGGTCCAGCCAGGGACTTGTCTAGAGACAACTCCAGCCCATGTGTGTTTGCAGGAGTGAAGCCTTCGAGATGTACGTCCTGTTCTCAGGCTCCAGGAGACTGGATATTTCAGAATCAAGGAAGTGATAAAATCTAGAGTCGGCCTCAGGGTCCAGGCACTTTGGTTCTGGTTCCCTTCTGGCTGAGACAGGGAGAGGGAGAGAAATTGGAAGAGATCATAGAAAATTGTGGCCAGATATTGAGAGACACTGAGATAGCTCAAAATTTGATAAATCCTGAGCTTTGGGGAAAGAAACAAAATTTGATCCAGTTGGACCTCTGGGAAAAGTAACAGGATTTGGGCAGACTAGTTCTAAGACTGCTCCCCCTCCCCCCCACAAAGAAAGGGAAAAGGACGAAAGATAAAGTGAAGGGATTATGGTGCTTGCCTTGAATGTGACCATCCCTGGTTTGAATCCCAGCACTGCATCGTCCCTAAGCATCACCAGGAGTGACTCTGTTCATAGAGCCAGGAGCAGCTTCTTGAGTACTGCCAGATGCAGTCCATATCTCCCCCCAAAATAAAATTTAATATCCAGCAGAGAAAATAGTTTGCATACTAGTAGTGTACAGAGATGTACAAAAGCAGTGAATATGGCCATAATCTGATAACTCAGAATGATGTACTATATAATTTCCCATTGAATACAATTCCTTTCTACAGAGGTCTCTGAGATGAAGAATGTTCTCAGAGAGGGGCCAGAGAGATAATTCTAGGGGTCCCTGAATAATGCTGAAGTGGCCCTGGTGGCTGCCAGCACTGAGCCCAAGGAGCTCCTCATCAACAGGCCCAAGCATTGTGCTCTCCAGACTGTCTGCCCAGAGTGCTCCCCTGACTCCCTGAACACTAATCAGTCCTCCCCACCCCACCCAAAGGGGAGAAAAAGAGAACTCTCAAGGACATATTATTGTTACCATAAAATAAAATGGTCGGGGCCAGAGTGATAGTACAGCAGTAAGATGTTTGCCTTGTGTGTGACCAAACTGGGTTTGATTCCCAGCATCCCATATGGCCCCCCGAGAACTGCCAGGAGTAATTCCTGAGTGCAGAGCCAGGAGTAAGTCCTGAGCATAGCTGGGTATGACCCAAAAAGCAAAGTAAAATTAAAAAATAATAATAATAATAAAATGGCCTCAGGGACCAAAGCGGTAGTATAGTGAGTAGGGTGTTTGCCCTGCATGCAGCCAACCTGAATTCAATCCCCGGCACCCCATATGGTCCATCGAGCCCACCAGGAGTGATACCTGAGCTCACAGGCAGGAGGAAGTCCTGAGCCCTGGTGGGTGTGGCCCCGAACAAACAAAAGTGATCCCAGTAGATTTGGATGTCATTGACACAGCCACAACAAAAAATTACATCTGGCCAATACACGTTTTTTGTTTTGTTATCAGGAATGTGTAATTAGACTTTTAAAATCCTCCTGAGGCAGGGAGCTGAGCCAAAAACTTGCCATCATATTTCATCCATTTATGTGCATGTGTGTCTAAGTCCCTAGTGTCTGGAGATTTCCTGGGAGCAGCAGGAATTTGCTTTCCAAACTCAGCTGTATGCTTCAGGTCCCTGCAAGACAGGTACCTTGTCAGATTCCCCAAGAGGGCTGCATTAGGATTGCTCCATAGAGCAACCATGCTACTTGAAAAGCGACTCATTGTTCTCATTGGAAGATTATCTCCACACCTGTGTCCTTCCAGGGAAAGCCTTCTCTGCATAACTGGGCTTCTCTGTTATGCCCTGGTCACCAGGAGGACAGATTACCTCTATGCGAATAACTATACAGCACATTTCGGAGAGGTCAGGCAGAGAAAAAGGATTTTGTTTCTGTTTACTCTAGTAAGGTACTGGATCATTATGGTTTATAGATAACATTTGAAAAAAAGTTTCTTACGGATAAAAGAAAAACAGAACATTAAGGCATCAACAGTACTTAAAAAAAAAAGACATTCGTGCCTGATCCCTTAATTCAATTCTATCAATTCTATGTAATTCATTCTTCTGCTGCCTCTTAGATTAGCAGTCAAATGCACCCATCTGCTTGTCCACTAGACTTTTAGAGATCCTGACTCAGGACACTAGCATGATCCCAAAGTTAAGTGATGCCATCAAAAGCGTGTGCCCTGGGCCCAGAGATGAAACTCAGTGGCTGAGCACGTGCTTCACGCACCTTGGATCAGGGTTTTGTTCCTGAACAAAACTAAACAGATACTTACACCCCACTCTTCCCTCCCAGCAAAGCAAAACAAAACAGTACAATTCATACCTCAAAACACCTCACAGAGTCCTCCGAGATGGTCCTTCACTTTTAAAGATCAAATACCAGGGCTTTTTCCAAATGCAAACATGAATACATTCATCAGCATACACAAATGTACATGGCTTCTTGAGAACATAACTGTATGTAAATAGGAGATAGAATGTATACAAACTTGAAATTGTTTTAAAATTAAATGTTAATTTCAAAACGAAATGTAATTTTAATTACTCTTTTAAAATAAAATACTAGTGATTAGTATTTTGAGCTATATCTTGAAATAAATTAGATGTCGAGTTAATACCAATAACTCAGCTTAGTGTGTTTTTTTTTCAATTGAACTTTCTCTTCGCTTCTTTTTGTGGGAGGTGGCATGTGAAGAGCAAGGGTTAGAATAGTTGGTATCAGTGCTCACACACTTTAGTTCCAGTGCTTAACAATAGGTACACACTTTAATTGTGGTGCTTGTGTACACACTTGGGTACAGCACACTAGAGGTACACACTTTTTGTTGTGATGCCAGGGATCACAAATACCAGGATGACATTCACATGTGGGGTGAATCGGGGGATTGCATTCAAGGCCTCATGCCTGCCAGGCTGGTCTTTCACCACTGGGCTACATTCCCTGGGACCCAATTCAGTACAAGTTTAAGGCTTTTTTTTTTTCTTTTTGGGTCACACCTGGCGATGCTCAGAGGTTACTCCTGGCTTTGCACTCAGGAATTACTCCTGGCAGTGCTCAGGGGACCATATGGGATGCTGGGCATCGAGACCTGGGTGGGCCGCATGCAAGGCAAATGCTCTACCGGCTGTGCTATCTCTCCGGCCCATAAGTTTAAGGCTTTATGTTATCCAAAGATCTTACTGATTCTCCAAATCAAGTTTATGAACATAATTACTGTTAAAGATTTTTCAAGAATGGATTCAATCTAATTCAATGCAAATTTACATTTTTCATCATCTTCCACATCTGGTCTCAGGAGCCAGATGTGATGGCAGGTATTCTAACCCAGGCTGATGGGGTACAGGGCAAGTGCCTTGCCCCTGTACTATCTCTTAAGCCCTGTTCTCTATAATCTTAAACCTGAAATGGAAGGAATCCTAACTTATTTGAAAATAAACAGCATAAGTTTAGGAAGAAGATGCCTAAGTAGAATTCAAGTGTGTGCTTCGCAGCATGATTAATGATGGCAGTACAGAGCAAAACATGATTTGAGAAAAAATTTTAGTCTTGATTAGCAAAGATTTGTATATACTTTGTAAAGATGAATGTTTGAACAAATATGTAGGAGGGGGGCAAAGGCCACACCCAGCCGTGCTCAGTGGTTACTCTCTGGGCTGTGGGACCATGCAGTGCCACAGATTGAACCAGGGTTGGCCATGGACAAGTATAAAGCAGACAGTAAGTTAAAGATTTTGGGGGGAGAGGGGTAACAGGCAATCATCTCAAATGCCTTGCCAATTGGGGGTTAGTCTTGGTAATTATTTTGTTTTTTAAGTTGTAGTAAAATACACATAGCATGAATTTTACTACCATCACCACTATTAAAGGTATAGTTTAGTAGTTTATTTATATTATTGTGTGACCATTCTCCAGAATTTTTCCATTTAGCAAGTTAAACTCTAATAACTTCCCATTTTCCCCTTCCTCTACCTCTGCCAACCATCAATCTACCTTCTCTTGGGGGGTTAAGATGGGGTTCTGTTTGCCTGGGGGCCACACCCAGCAGTGCTCAGCCAGCATTGGTCTCCTGGTCTTGGCTCCAGGATCATTCATGGTGGGTCTTGGGGGGACCATGTGAGGTGTGGGGATCGAACCGGGGTTTGCCCCATGCAAGATAGGCACTTACCCCCTGAGCTATCTCTCTAGCCCCATTCTACTTTCTGTTTTTATGGATGTGACTACTCTAGGTTCCTCATGTAAATGGAGTCATACATTATTTACTGGTTTAGGTCATATAGAATAATTTTCTCAAGACTCATCTATATTATAGCATGTATTAGAATACAATCATTTTATTTTTTTATTCAGGGGGATCACACAGAGAGCCAAGAATCAGATCCAGGTCAACCATGTAAGCAAGTACCCTACCTGCTGTACTGTCACTCTGGCCCCCAGAATCCAAAATCTTTTTAAGACTGAATAATAATCCATTTTGTCTATCCACCCATCAATAGGTGCTTTGGTTGCCTCCACCTCCTGGTTATTTTAAAGCACACTGCTAGATCCTGCTATTGAAGAGCAATTCAAAAACCTAAGTGGCTGGGAAATACCAGGACTGCCAAGTTATCCATTATTCATTAATTCATTTATTTACCCAATATTTATAGAGTCCTTGCTTGGGTAAGATACTGTTCAATGCGCTTTAGGAAGAAACAAAGCTGAATTCAGTTGTAAAGTCTATTCTCAATGGTGCTTATGTGTAATAAACATGATATATATTGTTATTAAATTATGCTCTTGTCTAAATAAAAAAGTATTTCAAAGCTTAATGAAAAGCAATATTGAAATGAGATGGTAACTTGGAATGTAACTCAGGGATAGAGTATATACTCTTCATGTATGAGGACCTAGATTTGAAGCCCTGATATCTTCTTCTTCTTTTGTTTTTGTATTTGGGCCATACCTGGCAGAACTTTCTCCTTGCTCTATACTCAGGGAACCATATGGGATACCAGGATCAAACCCAGGTCAGCCATGTGCAAGGCCAACACCTTATAAGCTATATGTATATATATATATATATATACACATATAGCTGATCTATATATATACATATAGCTGATAGGGTGTTGGATATGTGTATATATATACATATGTATATATATACATATATATTTGAACTTACAGACCCTTGAGCTGGGGGATTCTTTACACTAGCTCTTATTAGATAGTATTGATCATGTAATTCAGATATAGATTAGAGTTATGTCAGAAGTCCTGGGAGAGGGGGAGTAATGCAAAGGAGCGATTTTAAGGATGCTTCTAGAAATTAAGTTATTATGTAACAAACCCGTTTATTTATGTCTGGAGTTTTCATTTTGCAGTCTTTAAGAGGAGGGGCTGGAGTAAAGGCACAGCAGGTAGGGTGTTTGCCTTGCATGTGGCCGACCCGGGTTCGAATCCCAGCATCCCATAGGGTTCCCCAAGCACCGCCAAGAGTAATTCCTGAGTTCAGAGCCAGGAATGACCCAGTGCCGGGTGTGACCCCCGCAAAAAAAATCAGAGGAATATCTTTTCATGTGTATGTTGGCATCATATGTCTTCTTTTAGAGAATAGTCTATTTAGACCTCCTACCTTTTAGAGTTTTGGAATGAATAAACAAGGCAGAGAAAGATTACTCAGTGGTAGAAAGGATGAAATACTTCTATTTGCAACAACTTGAATGGGCCTAGAGAGTATTAGGCTAAGTGAAGTGAGACAGAACAAGAGAACAAGACAGAAAGCCAGAAGCCTGCGAAAGATAAAGAGACAAGGGGCTGGAGTGATAGCACAGCAGGTAGGGCATTTGCCTTGCACGGCTGACCTGGGTTTGATTTCCAGCATCCCATATGGTCCCTTGAGCACTGCCAGGAGTTAAGTCCTGAGTGCAGAGCCAGGAGTAACCCCTGTGCATCTCCAGGTGTGACCCAAAAAGCAAAAAAAAAAAAAAAAGATAAAGGACAAAGCAAATAAACATACTAAACAAAACAGGAAAGAACGCATATAGCAGGTTGGTAGTTAGCAGAGGAGAAGGTTGTTGGGTGGAGCAAGTAGCCTGGTGAAGGGTCACTGGTAGAAGAAGGCTTTTGGTGGCAATATGAAACTTAAGAGTCTCACCAAACAATTTTTTTAAGTACAATAAGCTTATTAACGAAGTAAAGGGAAGTAAGGAAAGAAGCAGGCTAAGATGCATGCTCAAGAGACAACACAGGCTTCTCCAGAGCAGAGAGAGGCCCAAAGTTACTTTTTTAAAAAATCAGAATAAACAGATTGCAGATATACAAAAATGGAAACTGCGATGACCCGGTGATGGGCCTAGAAGGCTCCTCAATCTGGAATCTCAGGCACAGACATCATGCGCAGACACTCAGAATTGTTTTGGCTGCCTCCACATTTAAAAATTTTGATAATTATATGCTACTTATTCCTTACGCCTGCAGTTTTGCACTGGCCTTTGGCCAAATGCATTTAAAAGTCTGTTCCTTACTTCAGATCCTCTTGGAAGAAGGCAAACTAGAAAGGTTAAACAGAGAAGAAAGCATTGGTCTCACCATGCAAGTTCTTCTCTCCAGATATAACCATGCATCAGAAAAGACACAGGGCAGTTCCTCATCACCTAACAGCAAGCACTGGCCTGGGGGTAAGCTCTGTGCCCCTCTGCGTGTCTTAGGTACTAGGAACAGTCTCTGCCCTCAGGGACTTTCTGTCCCATTAGAGAAGCAGCTTTTATTTCCTTGGGGGTTTTTTTTTGGGGGGGTCAGGTTAGGGGGGTAATGGTTAGGGGATATGTGCAGTACAGAAGGTACTTCTGGGTCAGTAGTTGGGGTTGCTCTCAGTATCACTCAGAGGACCATGTGGTGTCAGGCACAGAAACCTAGGGCTCCTGCACACCAAACAAGTGCTCTGGCTCTTTGAGCCATTTCCGCAGCCAGAAAATGCAGCTATTGCATGAAAAAGAAACAACCACCAACTATAGAAAATAAACTTGTGGGACATGACCTTTTTTTTTTTTTTTTTACTGCAAACGCGAGAAATAAGCAGATCTTATACTTAATTCCCTCCCTTGACCATTTCAACGCAGGAATCAAAATATCACGTAGCACTGTCGTCCTGTTGTTCACCGATTTGCTCGAGTGGGCACCAGTAATGTCTCCATTGTGAGAATTGTTGTTACTGTTTTTGGCATATCAAATACGCCATGGATAGGTTGCCAGGCTCTGCCATGTGGGCAGAATACTCTCGATAGCTTGCCGGGCTCTCCAAGAGGGACAGAGGAATTGAACCCTGGTCGGCCGCATGCAAGGCAAACGCTCTACCGGTTGTGCTATCACTTGAGCCCAGTATCATATAAAGAGTGAAATAGAAAACCTGAGGTCTCCTTTGCAGAGCTCAAGCCAGGATGGGCCAGTGTGGGATATCTAAGGAGAGTTTGACAACAGCCTTTAATCTTGGCTACACAGTGACTCACTAAAGAGCCCTGAACTGCCCAGTCCCCCGCCCCATCTCACCCCTGGAGCACAGCGGGTTCAGTAGGCACTCAGCCTGGCTTTCTGACATTTTAAAAAGCTATGGAAGGATTCTAAGGTGTCAGCAAAGTTGAGAACCTCAATCTAAATGATCGCTACAGAGAATTACTTCCATTGTGATTACTTTTTTGGATACCTACTATGTGTGGGTGTGGTTGCCAATGCAGCTGTTGGCAAACATTTCTGCTTTCCTTCCAGGAAAATGGTAGGATTTCTCTGCCCCTTTAAATGAGATGTGACCAAGAGATTTGCTTTGGCTCCTGAAGTCTGTGCAGAAAGGAATAAACTTTTAAGAGTCATAAAAAAAAAGCACACTGTTGATTATATTTCTATTTCTCTTTCCATTTTGAAGAGTAAGGAGTCCATTCAATCAGTCTGTGCCTCTAGTTTCTTCTGTTACCAGAGGGGTATCACGTAGAGATACTCCATGTGTATGTGTGTGAGAAATCTAATTAGGCATGAAAAATGCTCAGTTCAAGACTTGAATGCTTTTTTTGCACTCGTTTACATTGCTTTATTAGAGTGGCAATGGTGTAAGGCATCACATAGGTTTCAGGTAAATAGCATTCCTCCCCCCACCCGCCCCCAAAAAAGCCATCCAACACTTAACCCTTAATCCCAATTTTTCCAACACTCCTCTTTCCTCCTCTTATAAGCACTATTTTGTCCTTGTCGTCTAAGATTTTGAGTTGATTTGCCCCATTGTTCTTTCTTCCTTCCTTCCTTCCTTCCTTCCTTCCTTCCTTCCTTCCTTCCTTCCTTCCTTCCTTCCTTCCTTCCTTCCTTTCTTTCTTTCTTCCTTTCCTCCTTTCCTTCTTTCTTTCTTTCTTTCTTTCTTTCTTTCTTTCTTTCTTTCTTTCTTTCTTTCTTTCTTTCTTTCTTTCTTTCTTTCTTTCTTTCTTTCTCTCTCTCTCTTTCTCTCTCTCTCTCTTTCTTTCTTTCTTTCTTTCCTCCTTTCCTCCTTTCTTTCTCTCTTTCTTTCTCTCTCTCTTTCTTTCTTTCTTTCTTTCTTTCTTTCTTTCTTTCTTTCTTTCTTTCTTTCTTTCTTTCTTTCTTTCTTTCTTCCTTTCCTCCTTTCCTCCTTTCCTCCTTTCTTTCTCTCTTTCTTTCTCTCTTTCTTTCTTTCTTTCTTTCTTTCTTTCTTTCTTTCTTTCTTTCTTTCTTTCTTTCTTTCTTTCTTTCTTTCTTTCTTTCTTCCTTTCCTCCTTTCCTCCTTTCCTCCTTTCTTTCTTTCTTTCTTTCTTTCTTTCTTTCTTTCTTTCTTTCTTTCTTTCTTTCTTTCTTTCTTTCTTTCTTTCTTTCTTTCTTTCTTTCTTTCTTTCTTTCTTTCTTTCTTTCTTTCTTTCTTTCTTTCTTTCTTTCTTTCTTTCTTTCTTTCTTTCACATAGCACAGTGGATAGGGCATTTGCCTTGCTTGTGGCCGACCCAGGTTCAATCCCTGGCATCTTTTATGGTCCCCCAAGCACTACCAGGAGTGATTCCTGAGTGCACATCCTGGAGTAATTTAAACCCTGAACACAGCTGGGTGTGGCAACAGCAAAATTAGGAATAATATTGGTTAATATTCAGGCATTTCTAAATTCAAAGCAAAGGACCTTTTTACTTAGAATTGCTTTGTCTGGGAGCCAGAAGAGAATGAGAAGCCAAAAGTAGTCTCATCAGACATAGTGTGGGTGGGAAACCCTGAAGAAAAGCTCTTAATCTCTGAGACTTCCTCTAGGTCACCCCCCTGTCAGCTCTGAGAGCGGACCATTTCCAGGACTGAAAAGGAGGGGAAACAAAGTTTGCATTCCCACTCCCCCAGACCAAACCCTGTGATCCCAAGGCCCTCCACCTGCCCCTGAGGCTTTTCTGGAAAACTCACCACTTTTCCTTCTCATTAGCTCACAAACCCTGGGGCGTGGTGGTGCCTCAGTACTCCACAGGGGACTTTGAGGCTAGTGAGTTAATCCAGTTCAAGAAAAAAATTTCAAATTGGTGTCAGCAAATCTGTGTCAGTTTCTCACTGCAAACTAGAGTCACCTGGAAGTGTTGCTGATGAGGGCAGAGAGGGCTGGTGGGAGAGTGTGTGCGGTGAGAAGCCAGGGCCCACTCTTAGTTCCCGGGGGCTCAGCATCCAGTTGAGAATATAGACAGCTCTGGCCTAGCAGGGGGAATCACTGTGGACCAAGGTCTGTTCAGGGAGCCGGTGGGTCTGCACAAGGCTGGGAGGATGGGGAAGAGGAGAGAGAGGCAAGAAAGATTGAGAGAGTGAGTGAGAGTGTTGGTGGGGGGAACAGGAGGGTGGGGACAGAGCACAGGGATTCAGTCCTATCCCCAGGCTGACAGGAAGCGGAGCAAGGATAGAATGAGGCAGAAATTGCAGGGCTAAGACACTGGGTTGCCTCAGCTGCAATTTACCTGGGGGATGGGAGTGGTGGTGGCAGTTAAAGAGGAGCGGTTGGTTCAGCCCTTTTGGAAAAGAGTATGGGCGCTTCTCAAAAAATTAGAAATTGACCTCCCATTTGACCCACTTCTGGGACTATATCCTGGAGATGCAAAAAGTATAGTAAAAATGACATCTACACTTATATGTTCATTGCAGCACTGTTTACAATAGCCAGAATCTGGAAAAAACCCCAGTGCCCAAGAACAGATGACTGGTACATCTTTGTACTTTGGTACATCTACACAATGGAATACTATGCAATTGTTAGAAAAGATGAAGTCATAAAATTTTCATATAGGTGGATCAACATGGAAAGTATCATGTTAAGTGAAATGAGTCCGAAAGAGAGGGATAGACATAGAAAGATTGCACTCATCTTTGGAATATAAAGTAACAGAATGGGAGACTAACACCCAAGAGTAGTAGAGATAAGTACCAGGAGGACCACTGACACCATTGACCCTGGTTCAGTCTTGGGGTGCCACATATGGTCTTCCATATGTGGAAGTGATGTCTGAGCTTAGAGTCATCTCTGAGCACAGAACCAGGAGTAAGCTCTGGAGAATCCTGGGTATAACCCATACTAATAAATTTTTATTCACATACTAATAAAAATTTTTTTAAAAAAAGAGGAGCGATGGTCCAGTTCTGATTGGGGACTCTCTGGTTGTGGTTTGGAAGATGGAGGTTGAATGTTTTCATCTCCTCAAATCCCCATATTAAACCCTGAAGCCCAGTGCGGAGGCATTAGAGGCTGGGGGCTCTGGCAGGTGATTAGAGTCCAGAATCCTCATGGGTGCAATTAGTGCGATTATAGAGACAGGCCCCTTAAACTCAGAGAACATATATTAGGTAGGGTTCTTGCTTTGATTCCCAGTACCCCTCCACCCTCCCAGGAATGATCCCTGAGTACCCCTAAGTGTGGTCCCCAACCAAAATTAAATAAATAAAACAAATAATAGAAACACGTGTAGTATTGTTTCTAGCCCAAAATAAAAATAAGGAGACCAGGGACCAGAGGGATATAATAAAGCAGGTTGAGCACTTGCCTTGCATGAAGCTGACCCAAGTTCGATTCCCATCATCCCATATGGTCCACCAAACACTGCCAAGAATAATTCATGAGTGCAGAGCAAGGAGTAACCCTTGAGCATTGCCAGGTGTGGCCCCCAAACACACACACACACACACACACACACACATGAAGAAACTCTGTTTTCAAAAGCATTAAAAATTTTTGCAGATGAATGAATTAACTGTCACATTTTTCTAAGAGCAAGCCAGGGGGAAAGAAAAGGTTTAAAATAGATTCCATGGTATAACCAGGAAGAATGGGATCAAATTAAAAAAAAACTCTAGAGACCAGCTATCCACTGTGTTGATTCTATCCAGTCTTGAGAAAGCTGTAAATCCCAAGGTCAAGAACAAAACACACATGTTCTTAAAGATTTTATTCAGCTTTTCCCTACAGCCAACCTTTTTTATGCATAGATCTATTTCCTTGTGGAATCATTTCTGAAGTAACAAAATTAGAGGATTTTCAAACCTACTTGGCAGAACCAGTTAGTAAGTTGAAAAATTCACACACACTAAACGGCTCCTGGCTCAAGGAGGGAACCTAGTGAGTCACATATTAGAAATTCTGATTTCAAATTAAAAGAATTACCAGTGTCAGAAAAACAGTTAATTTGCAGATAGCCAAACACTTCTCAGATGCCAATGATATTCTCATTTTTCTCAGCTTAGTTTGGCAAAAGTAAGAAATACATGTGGCCATTGGGTGCAAGAATTGTCACATCCTAAAGTATGTGGCCTTTAGAAGAGATTTGAAGATGATAGAAAAATTCACTGCAGGGTAGCAAGAAAGAAGGAACAGACCTCACTGCCTGCCTGCTTCCCTGGGTCTGACCTTGTTCACTGGTGCTGAAAATGATGGCAGAGAGGCCTTTGGAAGGAAATGGATATAACATAGTAGGATGAAATCAGGAGCATATGTTCCCTCTGGGTGCTGCTGGATAAGTAAATTTTCTGGGCATAAAGTCTTCCTCTCAAATTGATAAGCTGAAGAGTTTCTAAGATAACTCTTTTCCATGAAGATCTGTGGCTCTCAAATTTGTTGTTGTTGGTCTATTTAGTTTCTGGCAGTGCTGAGGGCTTACTCCTTGCTCTGTGCTCAGGGAATCACTCCTGATGGAGCTCAAGGGATCATATACCAATATTCTGTGCCAGGAATGAACCTGGGTCAGCTGTGTGCAAAGCAAGCAACTTGCCTACTTTTACTATCTCTCCAGTCAACTCAGTTGTCTTTGAAAGTACAGATATGCTGTCTTTGAAAAAGAGCAATTTGACTGCTTGTTGATTAATGCTTTGAAGCTACCACTTTCTGGAGAAAGAGGGGAAAGGGGCAATGTCCTTGTTAATGTTTATATGAAATGACGGAACCATACTCTAGTTTGTCTGTTATTGTTGTTTTTAATTTTTAGTTATGAAGTTGTCCACAATTGGGTTTCATTCATACAATCTTCCAACACCTGTCCCTTCACCAGTATACATTTCCTACCACCAATGTTCTCAGCTCCCCTCACCCCTATGTCAGGGACTTTCTTCTTATTCTTCTCTCTCTCTTTCTCTCTCTATCTCTCTCTCCCTCTCTCTCTCCATTATGGTTTGCAATATAGATACTGAAAGGTTATCATGTAATAGTTGGAAATGAACATTCTGGAGAAGAACTGAATATTGAAAGTAGATAAAGGGACAGACTCTCTAGTTTTAAGTTATGGTTCTGACACATATTTAGTGTATAATTCAAACATATTCTGAATATGCTGCATACTAGTATCTACTGTGGAAGAGTGTTATAAGGAATATATTAGTTCACCTGTGGTTGCCGAAGAGATTATGTTCTATGCTGACCAGCATGGTGACAATGCAAGTTTCCTAGTAACTATAGCTAGACTGTGTTTCCAGCATCCCTTGCAGCTTTCTGGTACTGGGGATTGGACTCTGGCTTCAGGTGTACAAGGCATGTGCTCCATGGCTGAGCTACCTCCCTAGGTCTCTATAAGACTTCCTTCTTTGTTATGGGGGCCACACATGACAATGCTGGGGATTGGGGACACAAATCCACAAGGCACATATTCTACCACTTTGGGATATATCCCTAGCCTAAATATTCACATCTGGCTGTTCTTAGGGTTGGCTTCTGGCTCTATGCTCAGGGTCATTCCTAGCGGTCTTTTCCATGCCTTGGCAAACAAGACAGTGTCCCTGATCTCGATCATCGACGGAAGTCAGAACTCCAGATTCCTTCTCTCACTTGAGTGAAACATGATATTCCAAGCATAGCTCTTTTGATTCCTCTTTGGGATACCCGAATAGCATTCTCATCCTGGTTTCTTAGGGCCCAGGTCTCTGAAGTATATGTTAGGGCAGGAAAAACTATGGAGTTGAAAAGATGTGCTCGGAGCCGGAGGTTCTTCGTCCTCTTAACAACATTTTTGATGCTCTTAAAGGCGTTCCATGCTGCTCTCTTCCTCCTGTGTAGCTCAGGATATATTTATATATAATTTAATAATTTTTATTTGGGGACCACACCCAGTGGTGCTCAAAGCTGACTCTTGGATATGCCCAGGGAATCATAGGTAGTTCCAGGGTTCAAACTGGCGTCAATTGTGTGCAAAACAAGTGCTTTAACCTCTGTACTATCTCTTGAGCCCCAGTATGTGTTATTTTTAAGTGGCCTGTGAAGACTGCCCATGGAATTCTCCTTGGTTCTCTCTTTTTCATTGCAGAAGTAGCAGCAGGAGATTCCAAGTTTCTAAGAAATGATAGGAACAAAAGAGAAAAGGATCCCTTGCAAACATTCTTCTGACTTCCATGAGAAACAAACTTCTGTGGTGGTAAGTCACTGAGATGTGGAGGCAAGAGTGTAAGTTTTCCAGTGACTGGCCACTGCTATTCAGTATTAAGGAATTCGAGGGGATTAGCTTTATACCTCTATGTGTATGAACTGTCCCCATTCCCACTCTTAAAGTTCTAGTACCATCCCATCACCATAAAGTATACTTAAGACATAGTTGCGAACTGTGAGGAGGGCTATAAAATGCCCATCAGCAGCTAGGGTGAGCTCCAATGAGGCTGATAATAGAGATGATGAAGTTAATGGCAATGATACGGAGGCTGTTCTGTGCATGTGCCCTTTGTTTTTGAAGAAGAGTCTCCCAGTCATGCACAGGTCCCTTCTGCCATTCTTGGCCAGCCAGACTGGCAGTTCATGGTGAGGGTTCAAGGAGGCAGTGCTACTCAGGCCATGCAGTGCTGGGAATGAACAGGGTCACCGGACTGGTAATTGAAGGCCTTTGGGGGTCCATGTGGTGCTAGAGATGAGGCCAAGGTCATGTAAATCATGCATCTTAACCCCGGTACTCTCTCTCCAGCTTCTCTTTATGTATTTTTACATATGTTGATTCATCTAATTGTCACAACAATTCTATGAGGTAAATTCTATCATTGTTTCCACTTTGCCAGTCATAAAAGTAAGGTAGAGATGCTAAAAAATGTTAAGGTGACATGGCCAGGAAGGATCAAAGATAGGATGCTAAAAATGTTAAGGTGACATGGCCAGGAAGGATCAAAGATAGGATTTAAATCCAAGTCGGCTAGCTCCTATATGTCCAAACTTTAATCAAATCATGAACACCAGGGGGCTGGAGAGATACTACCATAGGTAGGCCACTTGACTTGCATGCAGCCAAGCTGGGTTCAACCTCCAGTACCCCAAGAGTCCCTTGAGCCCATCAGAAATGATCCCTGAGTGCAGAGCCAGGGTTCAGCACCATTGGGTATGCCCACCCTGGTCAAATAATGTCATGAAAGTCCAACATCAGTTCAAGAACACATTAAATTTCAATCACTATGTCACTGGGCTCCTGGGCAGCCTGAGGCATCATGGCCAACCTACCATTTTCATGGCATGGTATATGGTTTGATTCCCACAAGTGCAGCTCATGTTACTATCTTTTCAGAACAACTTCTAGCAGCTTCTGCTGGCTTCCCCACATGGCCAGTCAGTTTTCTGGGTTTCCAGAGATGTAGGAACTGACAGTTACAGCGCAAATGATTAGCTTTTGGATTATTGGGGAAGAATAGCACACATACCAGATGTCTTCAGTGGTATAGCTCCTAGACCTGTACAGATGACAAGAGTTCTACAGCAATATCTATGCCTACAACAATAACTCCTTTCTGGCAACTCACGACCTGTGTTTATACACTCAGCACAGCCTCGCTGCTTAGCTCAGTTCCCGTTGACTGACTGGTTATGCCTTACGTATAATGAGATTTTGAAACTCTGATGACAGATTGACCAATTAGATCACCTAGATCACAACGAATCAGATTGCCTGGATAAAGGTCAAGCAGGTCACCTGAATAACAACCAGTGAGATCACCTGGATAAACAGCAATCAGTCTTGGTGGTGGAATATGTGCACTGGTGAAGGGATGGGTGTTTGAGTATTGTATAACTGAGACTTAAACCTGTAAGCTTTGTAACTTTCCACATGGTGATTCAATAAAAGAATAAATTTTTAAAAATTAAAAAAATAAAAGAATCCATAGATGAAATAAAAAACTCAGTAGGAGCCCTCAACAGTAGAATGACTACAGCTGAAGACAGAATCAGTGAGTTTGAAGACGAGCTGCAGAAAGCATATAGGCAACAACAAATAATGGAAAGACCTCAAAATGGCTCTAGAACGAATTAGAGTCCTAGGGGATGACCTCAAGAGAAACAACATAAGAATCATTGGAGTAGCAGAACCACAGGGAACCAATCCCAATGAAAAAACACAATCAAAGACATCATTGCTAAGAAATTCCCAGAGCTAGAGAATGCGGGCATCCAGATCCAAGGAGTCTGAAGGGTGCCAGCTAAAAGGGACCCAAATAAAAAAAAACAGCAATAAGACTGTCTCTACAACAATCACTTAGATGATAAATCCAGAGGTGCCTGCATCCCTCACTTATACTCTAACACCTGGGTCTCATGTGAGATAGGGTTTCTGCCAAGCCCTAGTCATTCTTCCCTGTCGTAGGCTTCCAGCTTCTGTCTGTGGAGCCAGTATCTTTATTTTTCAAGATTCTTGTCTCCACTCTTGCCCTGGCTATTCCCACACTCAGGGATGGCATCCATGCCCCACGGAAGGTCTGGGATAGAGAGCTCTGACATGTTAGGGCTACAATAATGTTTCCATGTGGAGCTAGGGATATAGTAGAGATTAGGGTGCATGTCTGGCATCTGTGTGCTCTCAGATGCTGGGGCCACATGACCCCCCATCCATCACCAGATATAATCCTGCAGTTCCCCCAAACATTGCTGGTTGTGGCTTGTGGAGGCCTTATAGCACTGCTGGGGTGGCCCTGGTGTAGCGACACTGCATCCACCCTTGGGCTCTTTCATTCAACCACCTGTTTCAACTGGAAAGAATTGCAGATTGCGGCCCCAAGTCCCTGGACCCCCTGAGTACCTCTTGTGAATTTTAATTTTGACTTACTTTAAAATTAGATGACAGGGCCGGAGTGATAGTACAGCAGGTAGGATGTTTGCCTTGCACGCAGCCAACCTGGGTTCAAACCCTGGCAACTCATATGGTTCCCCAAGCACCACCAGGAGTAATTCCTGAGTGCAGAGCCAGGAGTAACCCCTGAGCATTGATGAGTGTGGCCCAAAAATGAATGAAATAAAATTAGAAGACAAAATGAATATACTCATCATCAATATCCAATAATGAATCCAACCTAGATCCAATTTTCCTCTATACCAACATGGTCAAAGTAAAACTTCAATGTTTATGGAGACAGAAAGTTACAAAGGTGCAGGGGCCCATCATGGTGCATTCATCATAGTTTTTCTGCTGTATCTTCCTCAGTGGGAGCAGCTGTAGGAAGTGAACAATCATGGTCTCCTCCAGTCTCTGGGGTGAGGAATCTGGCAGGGCCTGGGCTGGGCACTGTGCCTTTCTCGGCTGCTTTGGAAGAAGCTCTAAGGTGTTGGCAGGTCCTTCTCCCTCACTGCCAAACCCTTCATCGCCTCACCACCATGTCTCTTCCAACCCTCAATGCCTTCACAAAAGTGAAGCGTGAGCAAAGTGTTCCAGAACGAGCTTCCAGAGAGAGCCACGAGGGACCATAACCAACACCACAATCTGTACTTTCGTTCATCTGTTGCTTTGTTTAAACTGTTGCTGTGCGCTTGTGTACATTTTGTATTTGTCTTGAGTGAACAGGGAGGTTCACTCAATGAGGAGCTCGTCCTAGCTGCATACAGCCAGGCTGGTGGAAGTTCCATCTTGACACACATGTTCACAATTGCAAGCTCAAGAAAAGAATGTGCACAGAGCCACAGGCTGGCTTTTAAGAAATGATGCTGTTTACATGACTCAAAATATTGGAAGACACAAAAAAAGTTGCAAAAATAGTACTAGATCTTTTTCTCTTTCCTCGTAGAAAGCATCTCTTTGAAATATAAAAAAAGTGTTTCCAAGACATTTCTCTGAACTCCAATTTTATTAATTTGGGGTGGGGGGCGGTGAGTAGGTTTGGTGCACCCACACAGTGCTCAGAGACGCTTCTTGACTCTTTGCTCAGGAGTGACCCCTGCTGGTGCTTGAGACCACATGCAGTGCTGGGGACTGATGGGGGTTGGTGGGGGCAAGGTGCTCTTGCCTTAACCTCTATACTATCTCCCAGCCCTATTAATTTACTTTATTGTGGTTACATGAGTATACAAGATACCAAGTGCTATGTTTTCTAGCTGGTATTTCCAAACCACTCCCACCACCAAAGTGCCATATCCCTCCTTCTGACTCTCCTTCCTTTCAGCTGAATTTTCATTTTAAAACCTTAGTTAGCTTCATCAAGTCATGTAGTTCCAAGAACTGACTCTCTCTCTCTCTCTCTCTCTCTCTCTCTCTCTCTCACTCTCTCTCTTCCCCTTCTCTCCCCCTCCCCCCCTCAGAGCTTGCTAATGGCTCTGTGTTCATATGTGGTGCTGGGGATTCCCTGCCCTGCATGTGGCCCCAAGCACCTGCAGGGGTCACTCCTGAGCAAAGAGTCAAGAGGGTCCCTGAGCACTGTGTGGGTACACCAAACCTACCCACCCCCCAAAATTAATAAAATTAGAGTTCAGAGAAGTGTCTCAGAAGCACTTTTTTTTATTTCAAAGAGGTGCTAAGAGGAAAATGGGGAAAAAAATCCAGTACTGGAAAGGTCAACTCAGAGAAGCGATCACCAACTACATTGTAGTCGAAGGCCATGTGGGGGAAGGGAGTTGCAGGCTGAATGAGGGCTAGAGACTGAGCACAGCGGCCACTCAACACCTTTATTGCAAACCACAACAGCTAATTAGAGAGAGAAAACAGAAGGGAATGCCTTGCCACAGTGGCAGGGTGGGGTGGGGGGGAGATGGGATTGGGGAGGGTGGGAGGGACACTGGGTTTACGGGTGGTGGAGAATGGGCACTGGTGAAGGGATGGGTTCCAAACTTTGTATGAGGGAAGTATAAGCACAAAAGTGTATAAATCTGTAACTGTACCCTCACGGTGATTCTCTAATTAAAAATAAATAAATTAAAATAAATAAATAAATAAATAAATAAATAAATTTAAAAAAATAAATAAAAGCTAGCAAGGCAATTATATAAGCACAAAAAAAAAATCCAGTACTATTTATTGCTCTAGTCTCTCTACTCTTTATGAAGCTAGGCACTTTTATTTGAAAAGAGGGAGGTTGACTCAAACATTGAAAGGTCAATTTGACCTTATCATGTAACACACCACTGACTCAGAATCCCCTCTGGGGGGTTGGAGCAATAGCACAGCGGGTAGGGCGTTTGCCTTGCATACGGCTGACCCAGGTTCACATCCCATATGGTCTCCCGAGCACCGCCAGGAGTAATCCCTGAGCGGAGAGCCAGGGGTAACCCGTGAGCATCACCCGGTGTGACCCAAAAAGCAAATAAATAAATAAATAAATAAATAAATAAATAAATAAATAAATAAACTTTGGGGGCTGGAGCGACAGTACAGCGGGTAGGGTGTTTGCCTTGCACTTGGCCGACCCAGATTCGATTCCCAGCATCTTATATGGTCCCCTGAGCAGCGCCAGGAGTGATTCCTGAGTGCAGAGCCAGGAGTCAGTCCTGAGCAATGCTAGGTGTGACCCAAAAAGCCAAAAAACCCCCAAAAATAAAAAACCCAGAATCTTCTCAGGAGTTGGTGTTAGGTGGTGAGAGGACTAAAGAGTAACTTGGAAATTTGTTCTCCATAACTGTAGATATTGAGCGTTTTATGAGTATGCACTATTGTATTATTTTGTCATGATGTTTTATAATTTATTTTAATTAATTAATTAATTTTGTTTTGGGTTCATACCCAGCAATGCTCAGGGGAGATTCCTGGCTCTGTATTCAGGAATTACCCCTGGCAATGCTCGGTAAACTATACAGGATGCTGGGGATCAAACACAGGTCAGCCACATGCAAAGCAAACACCCTAACCTCTATACTATTTTTCCAGCCCCATCAATTTTTTGTTGTTTTGTTCTGTTTTGGGGCCACACTTGGTGGTGCCCAGGGTATGTCTTAGCTCTGCACTGAGGAATTACTCCTGGTGAGCTTGGGGAGTCAGGTGAGATGCCAGGAATTGAACCCAGGTTGGTTGCATATAAGGGAAGCGCCCTAGCCACTGAACTATTTCTCAGGCCACATCATTATTTTATTAAAGAAAAAATTGTACCATAGTGAGCAAAATTTTGTTTTTTCTTTGCGATTTGACGTATTAAATTAAGCATGTACCATATGGTCCCCCTAGCACCACCAAAAGTTGTCTCAAGTACCAGTGGACATTGTCCCCCCTGATCGGGTGCCAATAATGTCTCCATTCATCACTGTTGTGTGCTAGTGTAGCCCAATGGTATCTGCTCACTCCAGGAACACGAAGAGCCTCAAACCGTTTGTTGTTCGTTCAGGGTTTTGACGAAGAAGTCTGACCATCTCGACCATCTCGTAGGTAGGCCGCCACGGGGTCTTTTGATATCCCGTGGAATCCAGTCGGTAACAGCTCTAGTCCAGCAGTCATCTCTAATATATTTCTTAATCCTATTCTCACCCCTTCATGCTTATTTGGTTTGTTTGGGGGCTATATCCAGGATTCTCCAGAGCTTACTCCTGGTTCTGTGCTCAGAGATGACTCTAAGCTCAGACATCACTTCCACATATGGAAGACCATATGTGGCACCCCAAGACTGAACCAGGGTCAATGGTGTGTAAGGCAAGTTACACACCATTAACTGCCACATTAAAAGAAATACTCTCAGTGCTTTGATCACTTCCTAGAAATCTCTAACCAGAAGATGAGTGGGAATCTGGGGAAGCCTCAGTCCCTCAACCTTTCCCTATGATGTGGGCCAGATATTAGTGTCCCCTGAGCTAGGACCAAAACTTGAAATCTCCCCCAACTTTAGGGATCCTTGGTTACCCAAGTCAGTTTGACTGTGTGGTTCTGAGAAGGATAGACTCAGAGCTGGGATTCTCCTGCTCTCAGCTCAGATCTCCTTAACTGCAGAGAGGGGACATTTAGGAGTGGGGGAAGGGGGCAATGGGGAATTCTAACAGCTCCCTCAAGGGCACAAAGGCCATATTGTCTCTCCCTAAAAAGTTCTCAGCATCCTTCTCTTCTGCTCCCCAATGTCCCTTCCAAATATCACAGAGGAGACGTACAGAAAGGGGAGCGTGGCCCACCCCAAAAGCACATTTACCAAACTGCAAAGTGAAGGGAAGGTACACAGAAAACACACACACAATAAACACAGGCAGTACACACACCCTACACGTACCACACACACAGAGCACACTCTCCACATATACTTATGCGCACAAAGTTACCAATCGTGACTCCAAAAATCCTAGAAGAAAACTGTACTGACAGGAGACAATTCTGAGGGCAGCTTCCTCTCATCCGGCAGATCCTTGTAGGAGGATTTGAAAGGACCAAAGACACGGGCAATGTAGTTGATCTGAGCAACCGAGAAACTTCATTTTGTGCTTCCCATTGGCCTTTTCATATTATTGATCAGGAAGAAGCTGCCCCAGTATCCTGCTTCATGCTTCTCCTTTTCAAAGTTGGGCCTTCCCGTGCCTTAAAGCAAGCATGGCGTTGGGAAAGGCCTCATGGTCACTTGCTGTTTTGTATCAGCCACTGCCTCTTGCTTCCAAATCAGAGGGGAGTCCTTTCCTTGCATTAGCCCTGTGTGGATCATTGGTTTTAGATTTCTGGGTTGTTCTGTTCTGGTTTTTGGTCACACCCAATGTTGCTCGGGGTTTGCTCATGGCAGTGTGGTCAGGAATCACTCCTGGCAGGCTCAGGGGATCATTTGGGATGCTGGGGATTGAACCCATGTCAGCCACATACAAGGCAAGTGCCCTGTCCACTATACTATCATTCTGGCCCTGTGGATCCTTTTTTTTTTTTTTGGCTTTTTGGGTCACACCCAGCGATGCTCAGGGGTTACTCCTGGCTCTGCACTCAGGAATTTCTCCTAGCGGTGTTCAGGGGACCATATGGGATGCTGGGGATTGAACCTGGGTCAGCCACATGCAAGGCAAACACCCTACCCACTGTGCTATCACTCTGGCCCCATGCATTGGTTTTTGACAAGAGTCTTCTTTTTGTCATCGCTGACAAAAGAGGTATGCTAGTCACTTGTGTTTTCTGACAATAAGCTTGGTCTTTCTGTTTTATCTTTGATCATTTTATGGTTTTATGTTACTTTTTTTTTTGGCCTTTTGGGTCACACCCAGTGATACTTAGGAGTTACTCCTGGCTCTGCACTCAGGAATTACTCCTGGCAGTGTTCGGTGGGCCATATGGTATGTGGGGGATTGAACCTGGGTTGGCCGTGTGCAAGGCAAATGCCCTCCCTGCTGTACTATCACTCCAGCTCCCCCCTTTTATGTTACTTTCACTGTTATTTTTTTCCTTCTATTTTCTTTCAACTCATTCTCTCTTTTTTACTTGTGCCAGAGATTGATCCCAGGATCTTACACACGTGAGATACTTCTCAGAAACTTAACAGAAAATGTAATCATTTATTTGAAAACTGTCTCCCATTCAGGATCTTGTAGTGATAATATAGTTAGCAAAATGCTTTGCACACAGATGACCTGGGTTTGATCCTGACAATCCATATTTGTTTCCCTCTGCTCCCTCCAAATCTCACATTCCTTTTGGTTTCTGGGCCATATGCTGTTGTGCTCAGGGGTCACGCCTGGTAGTGCTCTGGGGATCATATGCAGTGCTAGAGAACAAGATGAGGTTTGTCACATTGCAAGGCTTATAATTTCATTTAATTGCCTCTTAAAAATCTTGTATTTGGGGCTGGAATGATAGCACAGTGGGTAGGGCATTTGCCTTGCACACAGCCGATCCAGGTTCGATTTCCAGTATCCCATATGGTCCCCCAAGCACTGCCAGGAGTAATTCCTGAATGCAGAGCCAGGAGTAACACCTGAGTATCTCTGGGTGTGACCCAAAAAGCCAAAAGAAAAAATCCTAAAAATCTTATATTTTGATACAGTCAACAGAGCCAGAACAATAGTATACAATGCATGCGTCTCTGACCCTACACATGGCAATCTGAGATTGACCCCATATGTTTCTCTGAGTGCAGAACCAGGAGGAATCCCTGAGAATTGCTGGGTGTGGCCCCAAAAACCAACCAAACAAACAAAAATAGATACAGTCACCAAGGGTATTATGGTTTCCACATGTGAATTGGGGAGGATACAAGTCAGCCTACAACAACTAACAAAATATGTACCAGTTCTGGCAAGCTGTCACAATAGAAAAACCAAAACAAAATGAAAGGTTTGCTCATTAATCTTGAGATGTGCTGAATTCTTCCTTTGAAAAACAAGTATATCCACTGGCATTCTGAATAATGTGTTAGTGCCAGATATTGTAGTCATCAAGAAAATAATTTTAAGCTTTATCCACTTCCTCTCTTGAACATCTCTCTCTTTCTCTCTCCCTATCTCTGCCTCCTTCTCCCTCCCTTCTCACATCTCTAAATTTCTTTTAATAAAACTACTTTTCTAAATAAGAGATCACCATAAAGCTGCTGAAATACAAGGTCTTAATTATTACCAGTGCATATAGAAAAAGGAATGATAATTATGTGACATGGTAGAGGTTTAGCTAAAACTATGGAGGTAATCAGCTGGCGATTCGTTTACAGTACATGGGGTTGACATGATAGTACAGCAGGTAGGGCATTGGCCATCCATATAGCTGACCTGGGTTGGATCCCTGGCATCCTATATGGTCCAGTACCGCCAGGAGTAATTCCTAAGTGCATAGCCAAGAATAACCCCTGAACATTGCCAAATGTGACCCCAAAAACAAAACAAAACAATAAATAAGTTATAGTACATAAATGTACCAAATCAACACATTGTACACTTTAGATTTATGTGTCAATTATACATACATTTAAAAAAATCTCATCTAAATAATAAACAAAAATACTATAGATAATAATATATCTCAGCTCAAATGTCAAAACTTTATGTCCCTACTCCCACTCTGTCACTTGTCCATAGCTCTTTTGACTATACTAGGTGTTTAGTTGGGAACAAAGTACAAGGACAGGACTACAGAAATATTTTGCTAATGACCAGCTCCTAAAGTAAGAAAAAAATTTAAAATCCAAACATTTTCCCCTTTTTGAAAAACCTAAATCACCATGCATTATAAAATTACAAAATTATGTATGACTGAGTTTCAGTTGCACAATGTTCCAACACCAATCCCATCACCAGTGTCCACCAATGGCCCTAGTTTCCCTTCCACCCCCAAACCTGCCCTTTTGGCAGGCACCTTTCCCCTTCCCTAACTTACCACCCCATCTCCTTATGCCAAACTTCCTACTGAAGACCAGCTCTCCTCCTCTTCATTTTATTGCTGTTGGGCATTTGATAGTCCCCCCACAAAGTTTCTTTATACCCCACACATGATAAGGAACATTCTGTGTCTGTCCCTCTTCCTCTGACTCATTTTACTCAACATGACACTCTCCAGATCCATCCATATTGCAGCAAATTGCCTGACCTCATCTTTTCTTACAGTAGTATTTCACTGTGCACATGTACCATCGTTTCTTTATCCAGCTACCTGTTCTTGGACATATGGATTGTTTCCAGATTTTGGCTATTATGAATAGTGCTGAAATGAAGACAGGAGTACAGATGTCTTTTCTGCATTGTGCTTTTACGCCCTTGGTGTGGATTCCCAGGAGTGGAATTGCTGAGTCATATGGAAGTTCAATTTTTATATTTTTTAGGCTGGACTAGTCGACATTTCCCACAAGCATGAATAAGGGTCCTTCCCCGTGCCCCCATCCATGCCAACACTGATGATTGTTGCTCTTTTTGATGAGTGCCAGTCTCTGTGATTTGCAGTGATACCTCATTATTGTTTTGATTTGCATTTCCCTGATGACTAATCATCTAGAACATTTTTTTCATATGCCTTTTAGTCATCTGTACTATTTCTCTGAGGAGGTTTCTGTCCATCTCTTAATAGGTTCTGTTCATCATTCTGTTCATTTATTATTTATTTATTTATTTATTTAATTTTTTTACTAGTTTTTTATTACATTTTTTTTTAGTGAGTCACAGTGAGGGTACAGTTTCGTGCTTGTTTTTCCCTCATACAGTGTTCGGGAGCCCATCCCTCCACCAGTGTCCATTCTCCACCACCAGTGAACCCAGTATCCCTCCCAATCCCCAGTCCCATCCCCCCAACCCCACCCCGCCTCTGTGGCAGGGCATTCCAATATGTTCTCTTTCTCTCCTTTTGGGTGTTGTGGTCTGAAATAGGGGCATTGAGTGGTCATCATGTTCGGTCACTAGTCCACTTTCAGCACGCATTTCCCTTACCACGAGGGATTTCCATTCACTTTTTATTTGGTGTTCCCTTCTCCATTCAGTATGACATTCCCCCAGCATGTGAGACCAAGTTCCAAGCTATGGAGTCAACCTCTTGGTATTATATACTACTATTCTTGGGTATTAGTCTCCTACTCTGTTATTTTATATTCCACAAATGAGTGTAATCTTTCTATGTTTGTCCCTCTCTTTCTGGCTCATTTCACTTAGCATGATACTTTCCATGTTGATCCACTTATATGCAAAATTCATGACTTCACCTTTTCTAACAGCTGCATAGTATTCTATTGTATAGATGTACCAGAGTTTCTTTAACCAGTCATCTGTTCTTGGGCACTGGGTTTTTTTCCAGGTTCTGGCTATTGTAAACAGTGCTGCAATGATCTGTTCATTTATTGATGGAGTTGGATGTTTTTCCTTATAGAATTCTACCTATGCTTTATATAGTTTGATATTAAACTTGTATCAGGTGAGTGGTAAGTAAATAATTTTTCCCAATCTATGGGAGAAAATTCAAAGATTTTAAATGAATGCTTTTGCTCTCATTCTGCTACGGGGAGATTTCACCACTGTGCTGAAGAAAGAAAGAAGGAAAAGGCGTATCAATTAGGAAAGAATCCATGAAATTCTCATGAAATACATGAGACAATTTTCAGGTGATGTAATTGTTTACTAACTAGCTGATCTCTAGGAACTTCCTAAAACACGATCCTCTAAGAGTAATAAAAGACTCGATATTTTGAGCAACATACAAAAGTTGAATGTATTTGGTACCAATGAACATAAGTGACAATTTAAAAATAGCTCATGCTATGGTCAAAGTATCCTTTACAATTGCTCCAAAAAAAAGAAGAATCCTTGGGTATATATCTTAAGGATGTACAGGATTGATAGGTTTAAAATTACAAAACAGGGGCCTGGAGTAATAGCACAGCAGGTAGGGTGTTTGCCCTGCATGCGGCCGACCCAGGTTCGATTCCCAGAATCCCATATGGTCCCCTGAGCACAGCCAGGAGTAATTCCTGAGTGCATGAGCCAGGAGTAACCCCTGTGCATCGCCAGATGTGACCCAAAAAGCAGGGGGGAAAAACTTCTAAATAAACTTTAAAAAAAAATTAAAAAATTACAAAACACTGATAGAACAACTCAAAGAACACAAATAAGTGCAATAAAGTCACTTTTTCATGGGCTAGAAGTATCAAAAGAGTAAAGATATAAAATTTTCCCCAAATGATCTATAAATTTAGTGTATTTTATATCAAAATTCTTGACAGACTATATTTACAAACCATACAGAAAGGTGTAATGTGTATAACATAGAAAAGTTATTTTACTTTACATTAACAATCTGAGTAGAAAGTTGACAAAAGATCCAAACTGACATTTTATCAGAGGCTAAAACATGGTAAAAAAGAAAGCATATAAAAATGTTCCTCATTAACCATCAATGCAGATTAAAACTATCATCATATACCTTTTAAAATGGTTAACATAGGAGTGACAATAGGGGCCAGAGAGAGTATAAAATGGTGAGGTACTCACCTTGCAGTACTTAGTCCAGTTTCCAGCATCACATACGGCCCCTGAACACCACCAGGGATGATCCCCAAGGACAGCCAGGAGGAGGGATGGACTGAGGGAGGGAAGGAAGGAAGGAAGGAAGGAAGGAAGGAAGGAAGGAAGGAAGGAAGGAAGGAAGGAAGGAAGGAAGGAAGGAAGGAAGGAAGGAAAGGAAGAAAGGGAGAGAGGAAGGAAAGAAGGAATGAAAGAAAAAAGGAAAGAAGGAGGGAAGGAGGGAGGTAGAAAGAAAAACAAATACAGAAATGATGCATTTAGAATAGCTGCTACACTGGTAGAGGGAATGTGAAATGATCCAGTTTGACAGTTTTATATGAAACTAAATTAACAAGCTACCATACGCCCAGCAAGCATATTCTTGGGCCTTTATTTCAGAGAAATTAAAATAAACGTCCAGAGCAGGCTATGTATAATACCGCCAAATGGGAATTAATCTAAATATTCTTTACAGGTGAATGGTTAAAACCTGTGTACGTGTATACTATGGAGTACTATTCAGTGATAAAAAGCAATGGACTATTTGATACCTAAACAGTTCCCCAAAGAATTAGTGTTTTAAAAGCAAATTCCAAAGTCAACATTTTTGAAATGACAAAATTTTCGAAACAGGATTTTTTAGTGGGTTTTTAAAAAAATTTATTTATTTTTTTCTTTTTTGAGTCACACCCAGCAATGCACAGAGATTACCTCCTGGCTTTGCAACTCAGGAATTACTCCTGGTGGTGTTTGGGGGACCATATGGGATGCTGGGAATCGAACCCGGATTGTCTGTGTGCAAGGCAAACACTCTACCCGCTGTGCTATTGCTCCAGCCCCAAGTAGTGGGTTTTAGAAGTTAAGAAGGAGTCAGGGTTGTGAAAGAAAGAATCTATGACATTGAATTATTAACTTGTCTGTATACTAACTCTATACATGCAATAAAATGGTATAGAAAATTAGGGCTGGAGAGATAGTATAGTGAGCAGGTATCTGCTCTGCATGCAGCTTACCTGGGCTCCTATATGGCCCCGTGGGCCTGTCAGAAGTGATTTCCTGAGTACAGAGCTGGGAATAAGCCCTGAGCACTGCCGGGTAGAGCCTGCTCCCAAAAGAGAGAGGAGAGGAGAGGAGGAGAAGGGAGGGGATCGAAGGGGAGTGCAGGGGAGGGGAGGTTTGGAGAGGAGGAGAAAAAGAAAGAAAGAGTTGTGAGAGAGAGAGAGAGAGAGAGATTCAGACCAGCATACATACCTACAATTTGAAGTGAATATCATCCCACTCCCAGTGCAAAAGAAGGCCAAACATGGTTACACCAGCATTTGCCAAAAGGAAACTGAATTATAGAGAAAATAGGAACTGCACTTAGCTGGATCTTTGTACCCCTTTGTTTCAATAGACTGTTGCTAGAGGTTGGAGGATGAACTGAAAACACCTAGCTTGTGTGGTTCTTGAAAAGTAGAAGGGCTTCAGGATGAACAGGATGCGCGAGGGGGTCTTGAGGTCATCAGGTTGTCTGGCGTCCGGAATAGTTAAGTGTTTCTGTGCATTTTCTCCTAAAACTCAATTCATCACAGTTTTCACTCTCTCTGGGCTCTTTTGAAGGTTCAAAGCAATCAAGATAGAGAGAGGGTGGAAAGGATCTCACTAAATTTTTGCCGCTTATTTTTTCCTTCAAAATAGTTGTAACATATTTATTGCTTCTGCAAAGCAATTCCTAGAATACAGTGTGAGTTATTAATGTTTGTCTAAATCAATTGATCAATGTCACATCATTCTGTCTATTCTTAGGGCCCTGGTTTCAAAGGAGAACACTAAATTGGATTTGTTAAGATCCTGGACAGTACCTACAGTGTTTTAAAGTTTTGTAGAAAGGTCGAGGAAAACTGGGTCACTATAGACAAAATTTGTAGTACTTAAAACTGAGAGACAGACAGACAGATAGAAACAGGCAGACAGACTGTTGAGGGCAGGGGGAAACTGGGAACAATGTTGGTGGGAAATAACACTGATGAAGAGACAAGTGTTGGAACGTTGCATGACTGAAACCCGATCAGGAGAATCTGAAGCGACAGCACAGTGGGTAGGGTTTGCCTTGCATGTGGCTGAGCCAGGAGTAACCCCTGTGCATCACTGGTTGTGACCCAAAAAGCAAAAAAAGAAAAAGAAAGAAACCCAATCAGGAGCAACTTTGCAATGGTATCTCATGGTTATTTGAAAAAATAGGGGAAAAAAAGATCTGCATGTGAATCTACAACATATTCAACTGCAAATAAGGTATATTTTAATTTTTTTCTTTTCTTTCTTTTTTTGGGTCACATTCAGCGATGCACAGGGGTTACTTCTGGCTCATGCACTCAGGAATTACTCCTGGCAGTGCTCGGGGGACCATATGGGATGCTGGGAATCGAACCCGGTTTGGCCGTGTGCAAGGCAAACACCTTACCTGCTGCGCTATTTCTCTAGCCCTCAAGGTATATTTTTAGAGGTAGACTTTCACCTTCCCCCACCTCCTAGGAAAATGAAAGCAGCAATCTACTAACAGATTTCTGGGTTTTTGCCATAAGACTGCATGCTATGTCATGTTTCTACTTTGTAGCTGTAGTTCTATTGAGTATCAAATGTCGACTGAAAGGCAAAACAAAAAGGGTGCAAAAATTATGTGGCCCGAGGGAATCAAAATGAAGATGATGAGGCAGAAGCTGTTAGCACAAGTTAACTAGCTCACCTCCAGGATTCTAGTGAAAAGATTTTATAAAGATTAAAGGCACAGGTTCAGGCAGCTACAGTTTTGTTGAGAAGTTAATAAACTTCAGAAACTGCTTTGGGTCTGTGACTTTTGCCTAACCTGTTTCAGTAGTTTTATTTGCTTTTAAAAATTATATGATTTCGGGGCTGGAGCAATAGCACAGCAGATAGGGCGTTGCCTTGCACGCGGCCGACCCGGGTTTGATTCCCAGTATCCCATATGGTCCCCTGAGCACCGCCAGGAGTAATTCCTGAGTGCAGAGCCAGGAGTAACCCCTGTGCATCGTCAGGTGTGACCCAAAAGCAAAAAAAAAAATTATATGACTTGGGCCTGGATCAAAATACAACAGGCAGGCTGCTTGCCTTGCACACAGTCCACCTGAGTTCGATCCCCGACACCTGGTATGATCTCTGAAGCACCATCAGGAGTGATCCTTGAGTGTAGAGCCAGGAAGGAGTAAGCCCTGAGCACCGCTGGGTGTGATCCCCTTCCCAAAGAAATTTTTTTTAATTTAAAAATTATATGACTAGAGGAATAAAAAGAAGACGCGTTTATTACATCAAAAAAATGGTTTGCTAGCATGGCCTTAATTTTCAGCCTCAGTCTTGCAGAATGCCCGTTTTTGTTGACATGTAGATATGATTTTTTTTTCCCTTCTCCCAGAATTTGAATTTTAGGCTATGCGTATTATATGTGAGTCAACAGAACATAAGAAATTTCTGGAAAAAGTAGAATTCATCTATTAGTTTGTCTTAGTTTTTGTGTGATTGTTGTATTTTTCTTCCTAAGCTGGGACACATGTTTCAAATTTCAAATATAATGCATCCCGGCTGAACCATTATAGAACCTAGCTTTCTTAAGAAAGAGCAAAAGTTGTGCTTCACATAAGAAATCCCTGTAACTCATGTAAGGGACCCATGGAGAAACACAAGCTCGGGTACATAAAGGCTGGGCCGACTGGCAATGCTGAGAAAGAAAGTGGCAGGAAAAGATGGAGTGGGAGTAGGTAAGAAGCAAAAAAGTTAGATTGTTGATTTTCTTTTTTCTAGTTGGGGGGCACACCAACAGTGCTCAGGGGTTCCTTCTGGCTGGGTACTCAGGAATCACTCCTGGTGGGCTCAGGGGACCATGTGGGACACAGGGGATCAAACCCGGGTCTGCTGCATGCCAGGCAAGCGCCCTACCCACCGTAGATGTCTTCAGCCCCAGTTGGTGCCTTTCTTCAAGAGCAAAGTTTTAGAATATTGACATTTAGTTTGTTTAGTGTCTGAGCAAAACAGTACATCTCCTACGTGATAAGGCTGTGTTTGCAAAATGACATTGTATAACTGGCTATATTTAATGTTTTTAGAGTAGATATCTTTTTGTCCATATTTCATAAACAGAGATGCTTGGCTTGACTAGTAATAGACATGCCCAAGTACCCGCTGTACCATAGCCTGAGTCCGACTTGGGATTTATGGTTATAGGTTTCATTACATAGTCTTAAGACGAGACCTTGAATTTTCTACTGTCAGAAATTTCTCAGTGCTGGCTTACAGTTAGCAAGGTCAGGAGCTCATTTGGACTCAAAGCTATAAAAAGAATCCAGACATGATAAGTAGGTCAGAGCTGAAAGCTGTTTCAGTCTTTCGATTATCAGCCCAGAGTGACCATCTGGGACAATTTTGCCACATTTTTAAGTGTAAACCACATGTCGCTTTTGGGAAAGGTTTGTGGTGTGGGATGTTTGCTTTCTGACTACAGTTACCATCATATGACTCGGGGGAACACTTGAACAGAACACAGGCCCCACTGCTAAAAATGGCTTCTAAACGGAAAAAAATTACTTCCAGAAACAAACAAGAGTAAAACACCAGAATTTTAGGGACAATAAGCAAGTGGGTTGAGTAATTGAAAACAAAACAAAATAAAACAAACAACCAAATTAACAATCCTGGTTTCCAAGTTAAAAATTTAGAATCCGTGTTTCTTTTTTATTTTTTTGCTTTGTGGGTCACACCTGGCATTGCACAGGGGTTACTCCTGGCTCCTGCACTCAAGAATCATTCCTGGTGGTGCTCAGGGGACCATATGGGATGCTGGAAATCAAACCCGGGTTGGCCAAGTGCAAGGCAAACCCCCTACCTGTTGCGCTATTTATTGCTCCAGCCCTAGAATCTGTATTTCTTTCTATTGCTCCCTTTCCAGTCCTCCAAACTGTAGATTAAAAATAAAATAAGAAAGAAAAAGAAAAAAAGGAGGGGGGCTGGAGCGATAGTACAGCAGTTAGGGCATTTGCTTTCCAAGCAGCAGACCCAGGTTCAATTCCCAGCATCCCATATGGTTCCCTGAGCACTGCTAGGAGTAATTCCTGGGCGCAGAGTCAGGAGTAACCCCTGAGCATCACTGGGTGTGACCCAAAAAGCAAAAAAAAAGAAAAAAAAAGGTGAGCATATGTTTATGGGGGACTGACCTAAGCTCTAATTTGGGTCTGCTGGCTCACTGTAATGACGATTTTGGAGAGAGGAGTTGGGGTGGGTCATACTCAGAGGTACTTAGGGTTTACTCCTTTCTCTGTGCTTAGGGATCATTCCTAGTGGTGCTCAGGGGGTCACATGCAATGCTGGGAATAGAACTGTGTAATGTGCATGCAAGGCAAGTGCCTTACCCACCATACTACCTCTCTGGTCTCTGAAAGTTTTTTTTATAGAAAATATTTGTGGGGGGGTGGTGTGGGTGATGAGGGAGACACCCAGTGGTGCTCTGGGATTACTCTTGGCTCTGTGCTCAGGGATCAATCCTGGCGAGGCTATTTCCCTGGCCCACAGTGGAAATTTTGTTTGGTTTGTTATTTTTTGCCATTCCCAACTATGCTCAGGGCAGTGCTCAAGGGACTATTTGTAGTGCCAGGAATGGAACCAGTGTTAGTTGTGTGCAATGCAGGTGCCTTAACTCCTGTACTATCTAACTACTCACAATGGAAATTTTTTATCTAAGTGTCTTAAATTTAGGGGTAGCTTCCCTTTGTATCTAATCACAGTGAAGAGTTCAAAGATTCCATTAGAAAACAATCTGTTTATTATTTTATTTTAACTTCGACTCTCATCATAATCTAATATATTGGTAAGCACTCTTCAGTTGTTATGTGTTGCTTCAAGCTTTCTGCCAAAGATAGCTTCTTTACCAAAACACCAAGATGACACCATTCTTGGCTTAGAAAGTGTAACTTGATAATGAAGAGGTGCCTCACTCCTGAGCCCTGTGAGGGAGGACAGAACTATTACAATTTTACAGAGTAGAACTTGTGGGCCAGGACTGACATTTAATCTCAACTACTTCATATCATTGATAAGATGCATCTTATCAGAAGGTTTTGTACCTTATTGACTGTACTGTGAATGAAGGTTTCATTCTCTCAGAGTGACATTTAAAAGGCAAGCAAGCATAGATTTGAAGATCACTTTTTAAAGGAATTTTTGCAAACAATGGTCTTTCTGTCTCTTGCAATATGTATACTCTTTCTTCTGGAAAAGCATTCTTGCTAGTTCAATGTTAAACTCAATGCTCACACTATTAATTCCATTAATGGTAGAGAGTAAGAAATATCACAGAATTAAAATTTTAGGTTTTTTTGGTGGGGTGGCGAGTATTGAGTTAAATTAGCAGTGCTCTGTGGCTACTACAGTCCTGGCTCTGTGCTCAGGGATCACTCTCAAGATTGGTTCTGGGGAATGATGAACCGGGGTAGGTGGTTGCAAAGCAAGCACTTTAATTCCATATCCTATCTCTCTGGCCCTTAAAATCTAATCTTTAAAAGGAACCCCCCCTTAACAAAATAGAACTCAACTCTGACAACAAAAACCACTATAGACTCAATTATTTAGTACTATTCAATTGCTAGGACTTTGCCAGTCAAGGGAAGAATATTTCCAGCTTGCTATTTGAAGATTTAAAATAAGTTATGAGGCCTGGAGGCAATAGCACAGCAGGTGGGACATTTGCCTTGCACATGGCCGATCCGGGTTCGATTCCCAGCATCCCATATGGTCCCGCAAGCAACACCAAAAGTAATTCTTGAGTGCATGAGCCAGGAGTAATCCCTGTGCCTCGCAGGGTGTGACCCAGAAAGAAAAAAATGAGTTATGGTAGCTTTCTAAAGGAGGAAGTCTCTGTAACTTTCAGATTTCCACATAAATATTAGAATACTTCAAATGCTTTGCAAAATCTGGTCTACTGCAAATTTATTTTTTATTTGTGTTTTTTGGGAGGGGGCTTTAGCAATGGTGGGGAGTACTATGGTTATACTCCAGGGTACTTAAGAAGCCGTTGTGGTGACAAGGATTGAGCCCGGGACCCTCTGCCAGGCACTCCACTCCTTTGAGGTCTGGTCTGGGCCTGACCTAGTGAAAATTTATACTTCTCCAAAATGGACTTGAGGCAATTTACACATAGTGAAAGAAATTATATGAAAATAAGGTCATTAGTTCATAGGAAAGCAATTATACCAACAAAAGTGCTGATTGAATATATTTCACCAAGCTTCCTGGCAGACAAAGTGAAAAAGAGTAATGGAGAAAGCGTTGAATTGGGAAGCATAAGAAATTATTTCAAGTTTGGTTATTTCCAACTGTCACATTTTAGCAGTGTGGCAAGGATCTTTCTTTGAGTGTGTCATCTCCAGAGTGCTTCCTTTAAAAAATGTGGAGAATAAGCGTCTAAAAGAATTTCAGGGGTATTCATGGAGGTGCTGTATGTGAGAAAAAACTGGAGCATAATAAAAACAGAAGTGAAGGTCATCCATAATGTATGTTATTCAGTAGCACTGTAGCACTTTCATCCCGTTGTTCATTGATTTGCTCGAACAGGCACCAGTAACGTCTCCATTGTGAAACTTGTTGTTACTGTTTTTGGCATATCGAATATGCCACAGGGAGCTTGTCATACTCTGCCGTGTGGGCAGTATACTCTCCTCCGTAGCTTGCCAGGTTCTCTGAGAGGGATGGAGGAATCGAAACTGGGTCGGCTGCATGCAAGGCAAACGCCCTACCCGCTGTGCTATCACTCTCACTTATACAATTCACCCAGTGTTTTATGAGTCTTTCATCCCTGGGATCCAGCCAGGGGTGGGCACATGGTAGCACAGTGAGCAGAACCAAGAAGGGTGGGCAGGCGGGAGGCACATGGTCCTATGTGTTACCTTCTCAGACTTGAATGTATGTGTGTGTGTGTGTGTGTGTATGTGTGTGTGTGTGTGTGAGAGAGAGAGAGAGAGAGAGAAGTCACACCTGACGATGCTCAGGAGTGACTCCTGGTTCTGCACTCAGGAATTACTCTGGGCGGTGCTTGGGTGACCATATGGGATCTAGGGATCAAACTGGGTCTGCTGCATGCAAGAGTAGTGCCCTACCTGCTGCACTATCGCTGGGGCCCAGAATGCATGTTTGGGCAACCTCATTCATTTCTAAATGAAAAGATGAGTTTCTGTTACTGAGCAGCTAAGAGAGTCTGTGAAAGTGCTCATCTGTACAGGAGTTCCAGGAACTTCTGTCCACAGTGTTAAACAGACTTTGAACACCTTTCCCATTTCACAAACCTGTTCCACATTTCAGGACAACGTCCTCTGTCGCCCTTTCCAACGTTTACTTCAAGCCTTCCACAATTTGCACTCACTTGCCTCTTCACTCTTCAATCTCTGCATCTTCCCTGACCTCTGGCAAATGAAGTGCTGTTAATTTTATACTGCCATGGTACTACTTACCACATTGACCCCTATTCCCCGCATTGTGATTGGACTAGCATTAGCTGAAGGTATTGAATTTTTTAGTGGTAGTCATTTACTTTTGGCTTGGGGGATGATCAGGGCTCACTTCTAGTGGTATTCAGGTATATAGGGTGCTGGGGACTGAATCTGGGCTATATGCGTGCAGGATAAGCACCTACCTTTTTGTACTGTCTTCCTGTCCCAATGGTACTAGTTATTAACTAAAAATAATCATTATGACACTTGCACCATTATTAACTTTTTTTTGGGGGGGGTGTGCACACCGGGTATTCCTCTGGTCTTACTTCTGTCTCTATGCTCAGGGATCACTCCTGGTGGTCCTGGGGGGCCCTATAATGTTACAGTGATCCGAGCAGGGTCTGCCCCTGTAAGGTAAACAAACGCCCTACCAGCTGTACAATTGCTCTGACCCCTTACTACACTCATTTCTTGGACTATAAACTCCCACAGAGCAGAGACCTAGCATTTTCTGTTGTTCGACCTGGGTGCTAAGGTCTAATGCATGTGCTTCAACATAGTAGGTGCTCAGCCAGCATATATTAACTTAATCAGTATCCCGGGCGGGCACAATCTCTCCTTTGGGTGTGAGTGGAGGCCTAGTGTGCCAGGGTACACAGCAAAGCTCCTCCGAAGTGCAGGGGACTAAGCAGCTCCGCAGCGCTGGGCCGCGGTCAGGAAACTTGGGTTGCACGTGGGTTGCCTGTTTTGCAAAGTGAATCTTGCAGCTCAGGTTTTTGGGAGGGGCAGAGCCCCGCCCTTCTTCGGGCCAAGAAACAAAAGCGAAGTCGGGCTCCAGCTTTCCGGGCTGGGGCTCCAGTGGCTGCCGCCGAAGCTCTCGCTCCAGGGCACAACCTGGAAACCCCCCCACCCCCCTCGCAAACATCCGGCGCTTTCGCAAAGCCCGGCGTGCCAGCTGGAGGCTGCGCCGGGACTGCCCCTTCTCATTTCTCCCGCGCGAAACCCGGGCCGGACGGCTCCACTCCCTCCCTCCGCTGCAGGGGGGAGCCCGGCGCCCCGACTCCGGCCGCCGCCGCGGGCCGCGCTCCCCGGCCGCCTCCGTGCGGCGCCGCCCGCGAGGCCGAGTCCCGGGGCGCGCGGTGCGGCGCGGCGGGCGCGGGCGCCCGAGTCGGGCCCGCGGCGCCCGGGGCCCGGCGCGCCGCGCTCCCCCCCGTCCCGGCCGCCGAGTGCGCCCCTCCCCGGGCCGCCGGGAGCTCCGGGCGGAGCGCGCGGGCTGCGCGGCCGCGGGCCGTTCTCCGTGCGCCGGGCCCGAGGCGTGCCGCGCTCCCCGTGGCCGCGTGCTCGGCGCGGGAACCCCGCGGGCCAGGATGGAGGTGGCGACTCGCTCCCAGGTGAGGGTCGGGCTGCCCGCCGCAGCCCCCGCGCCCCCGCGGCCTGCCCACCCGCTCGCTGGCCGCGCTGGGCCGCCCCCAACCAACGTGGCCCTTGGCCGCGGCGTGACCGTCGGGCACGCCGGGCAGGTGTGCGCGCCTGGGGTCGCCACTGCGTCCCCGACTCCGGCTCGGGGTGGGGGTCCTTGGAGGTGCCGGCCGGGCTCCGGGGAGTGCAAGTATTTCCAGGAACACGAGGGAGAAGGGGGGGGGGGCGCAGCGCATGGGGGAGGAGAGGGGACAAGGAAGGTTTTTGGGGGAGGGTGTGCGCGCGCCCTCTTCTTTACCCGGGAGTTGGCCCAGGCATAAGGAAGTTGGAGACAACTAATTTTTCCTCCCCCAAAGAACAGGACTGCGACTGAGAATAGTTCAGCTTGTATGTTCATTTTAAAGAAATGGCCCCAGTATGTGTTATGATGGAACTTTTTAGACCCGTTTTCAAGTCTTTTGGAAATAGCAGCGTCGTTTAGACCCAGTTAAACAAAAAGCCCCGAGATCCACCCAGCTCCACCCAGCGTCTGTCAGCAGGATCCCGACTTATGCATATTGGCCTTAATTTGGTGATCAAAAAGCTCTTTCACACCCTGAGAGGAACTTGGCTGAAGCGTCTCAGTGGGTTGTGGGAATCACCTATTGAACGAGGTTTTCGATCACTTTTTAAATTTTAAACTTCCGGAAAGAGCCCTTTCTCGACTCTCGAGTAATGAATGTGTTGTGTTCCGCGGTGAGCAGTGAAAGCTTTTTACCTACGGGCTAAAAATAAACTGTTAGAAAGGGAAGGAAGCAAAGGGAAGGAAGCTGCCAGCCGTTGTGAGAGCCTAGAGAGATGCGGTGGGTGCGGGCTGCATGGCTGTTCCTGCTTTCCTAGAAGGGGGACCCCCACCCCGTGTTGGCAAAGGCCAAGGGAGTGGGTTCTGGTACCTGACCCTTAACGATAGAGTCAAGAGTGATGCTTTGGCCCTGCGCACTTTCTGGAAGGAGTGCTGAAAGCGGACCTTGGAGGAAGATGTCAGGGCTTATAAGAAAGTATTGGTCAGTGCCCTTGATGAAGGAGGCACTGAGCAAGAAGGAACTTAGAGTTCAGAAGAACTGAAGGGTTAGGGCTTTGTGTGTATATGTGGCTGGCCACTGCCTGAGAATTAGTGTCTTGTACTTCTGGGAGGGTTTGTTTCTCCTGGTCTTCAGCATTTGGGGAAAGAGCTCTGAGCCTCTTGTGAATATCCCCCGGCTATGTCTTATCTTTTCTCAGGACACTGCAGTCCTCTGCCCCGCCTGCCACTTTCCCTACATCTTTCCTGCTTAGGGAATTTAAAATTACTGTCCCAGAAGGTGCATTTGAAAGCCAACCTTTCATTGTCAAATCATGAGGCTAATTTTTGGTACCTGTGAAATGTTGAGCTATTTACCTTGTAGGGATAATCAACAAATTATATCCAACCCATTATGCACCAATTAGGACAAATTAGTATATGTAAGAAGATCAGGTTGGTGGTGGTGTTTTTTTTTTTTTAAAGACTTCTAATTGGTAACACAAATTAAGATGTGTGCTATTTCCTGCTTATCATCATGTAGATGTGAGCAGATTACAGTGGCTTTCCTTTGGGCCAAAGGAGGGAGGTTCTGTGTCCCCAGCCACTGGCCCATAATGAACCTTCCTGCACAGTCAGATGCTGAGTTCTTTTTTCTTTGTTTTGTTTAGTTTTTTGGGTCACATCTGCCGATACACAGGGGTTACTCCTGGCTCATGCACTCAGGAATTAATCCTGGTGGTCTTCAGGGGACCAAATGGGTTGCTGGGAATCCAATCCAGGTCAGCTGCATGCAAGGCATATGCCCTACCTGCTGTGCTATCGCTCCAGCCCAATGCTGAATTCTTGTAGTTCTGCCCCAACCCCCCACCTTATGAATAAAGCCCCTTGATGAACCTCCCCAAGTGATATACGTTAGCGGGGGGAAAGGGTAAGCTCAGTATGTAACAGATTTTCTTCTTGTGCTCACAGTTGGTGTAATTTACAGTGCTTGGGAAGGGCTAGGCTGGAAGGGGCTCTTGGGCCTGTAGGCCTCTCTGTTCCCCTCAGAGGGAAGACTCCAGGCTGTGAGGAGAGGGAGCAGTCATTAAGCTTGTTCACTGCTTTCTCATCTCTGCATCTCAGCCCTCGCCCTGTGTGGTGGGTTGCTCTCTGCCTGCAGGCTGTGTCTCTGTTGGGTAAGTGCTGTGTCTCTGTGCTTGTCTGGTGATTGATGGAGAAGCTTCCCAGTCAAGGCAAGGGGTCGCCCTCTTACTGAGAGGTCTCAGCACAGGACTACTGGTGGGGGGGTTGGGGGCTGGGGTGGTGAGATGGCTTCGCTTTGGAGGTTCGGAAGGTCTGTGTTGCCCTTTTCCTTTCCTTTAGCTCTTGGGTGCATTTTGGACCCTAGGAAAAGGATGTGATCCTGGATGTTCTCATGAATTCCCATATGTTCATGTGTGGAAGGGGTTGGGGATTTCTTCTGGTTAGGATTTTCAAAATTTGAAAATGTACATTTATATTTCCCTGGTTTTCCCAAATGCGTGCCCTGAGCCCTAGAAATGGGTCATTGAGGGCCATTACTTGTGATGTTTTTGTTTTGGGCCATATCTGGTGGTGCTCAGGGGATATTTTCATCTCTGGGCTCAGGAGGGACCCCTGGTAGTTAGTTCTCAGGGATCAGGGGTGGGGTTGAGGGAAAAGGATGAGGATGGACACACACAAGGCCAAGTGCCTTTCACGCCTGTACTGTCTCTCTGGTCCCCACTCGTGGCCTCTTGAATTGCCACTAAAGTAGTCTCCTAGTTAGGAGGGCACTTAGTCATTGTTTAGCTAAGCTCTCTGCTCTCCCAACCATGAAAGAACTGAGTTCTCCTTGATCAGAAGAAAATCTCCAATCAGGCAGTTCCAATCTGGTCAGGCCCATAGGACAGAAAACTGAGATACTTTGTGACTTAAAACAGTTTATGATTATTACAGTGAATCAGTGACAGACCCCAATAAAAACATTTGAATAAAACAAAAGTGCAGGCTTGTTAATTTTTAAACTGGTCATGGCACCATAGTTTAGAGTTTTTACCTCCAAGCCAGGGTTTTGTTTCATTAAAGACTTAAGTCTTTATTCACCAGAGTGGAATGGATGGAGGTTACTTGAAGGAAGGATAGAGATAAGAATCCACTAGGGGACCATTTTATTTTGTTTTTGTTTTTTGAGCCGTACCTGGTGGGGCTCAGGGCTGATTCCTGGCTTTGTGCTCCGGAATCATCTCCTTGAGGTGCTGGGGAGACCACAGGAGGTGTCAGGGATCGAGCCTGCGTTGGCTGCGTGCAAGGCAAGCGCGGTACCCACCTGCTATGCTGTTTCTCTAGCCCTTTGTAGTAAATACTGGTGCTCTGTGTGTAGTACCAAAATATGTCTAGGGCCAGAGTTTTAATTGAAATACTTGGTTCTTCCTGCTTGTTTTGTTTCCACGATCATCAGCTTATGACAGGACTCCCAGACTGGTGGAGACTGTCAGATTTTTAGTGGTGGCAGACACTGTTTTCCTCTCCCCATCCTTCTGCCTTTCTCTAGAGCTCAGTTGCTTCTTGCTCTGTGATTTGGGAGTGGGCCCGCCTCCCTCAAACTGCCTTTCCAAAAGCAGTGGGTTGTAGCACTGTAGCACTGTTGTCCCGTTGTTCATCGATTTGCTCGAGCGGGCACCAGTAACGTCTCCATTGTGAGATTTGTTACTGTTTTTGGCATATCGAATATGCCACTGGTAGCTGCTCTGCTGTGCAAGTGGGATACTCTCAGTAGCTTGCCGGGCTCTCTGAGAGGAACAGAGGAATCGAACCCGGTCGGCCGCGTGCAAGGCAAACACCCTACCCGCTGTGCTATGGTTCCAGTCTCAGTGGGTTGTACTGCCCACATTTTCAAGAGAGGCCAAATTGACTCCTTTGCTCCGGGCAACCCAGCCAGGAAGGAGGGAGAACCCTGAGTTCTGTCCCAGGCCGCTGTCTGATTCCTGCCCCTGACATCCAGGGGCGGGCTTGGGGCAGGTCACACCACGTGCTCTGAGTCAGTGTCAGGAGGACAGAGCTGTGTGCCTAACTTCTAATGCCCCGGGACTGACAGGCCGTGACAAATGCACTGGACAAATGCGCTGCTTGGGGTGATGAGGAGCACGTGTTACGGGGATCAGACCCAGGGCCTCGAACATGCGTGGCATGTGCTTTGCCACTTAAGCCACACACACACTCCCTGTAAGGACTGAGGTGCTGGCTGCACCTCATCACAGGATCGCCTCACTCCCCAGAAGGGCTGGGTGCTGCTGCAGCTGGGCTCCTCTGTGTCTAGGAACTGACCAGATGATGCTTTGACTAGAATTCTTTCCGTGAAGGTCGGTGTGGAATGTAAATCAGATCCCACAGAGCTTTTACGGAGGAGCGAATTCTCTGCACGCAGGAGTCCGGCGTTCACATAAGCAGAACCGAAAACTGACATTGAGCTCCTGCTCTTCTGTCTCCCTCCCCTCTGATTCCCAGACAGTTTGTGTCCTACGTTCGCCTGTGTCTGGTATCCATTTTTGCACTGTCTCGTTGCAACTGTAAATCATCCCTTCGCTTCCTGAAATGCGTGTTTCTGGAAGGCCGGACGTGCAGAGGCCGTTTAGTAGGCGCACAAATTATCGTGTGATTTCTACGAGAGCTGACATGATCCTCCTTGACTTAGGAGCTGGTTATAAGCCGTGGGTAGTTTGTAGAACTTGAAGCTTCTGCGCACCTAAGGCCTATTTGCCTTTTGATTGTACTTAAAATGTTTTACTTACAGGTTGTACTTGACATTTTAAAAATACCACTTTGGAGGGACTGGAGCAATAGTACATCGGGTAAGGTGTTTGCCGTGCATGTGGCTGACCCGGGTTTGATCCTGGGAATGGGGTTTGATCCCGGGAATGGCATATGGTCCCCTGAGTCCTGCCAGGAGTGATCCCTGAGCGCAGAGCTGGGAGTAAGCCCTGAGCACTGCTAGGTGTGCTGGCCGGCCCCCAGATAAAACAGGACTGTAGCTGCAAGCCTCCAGCGTGCTTAGGTCTGGGGGTGACCCTATGCATTCCTGTAGAATTTGTGAGAATAGTGTGAAACAGTTTGAGGCTTGTCCTGCTCCATCCAGAACAAGGTTATAAAAGTTTCAGACAAATGTAAATAAATAAATGAAGGCACATTGAGTCCCTTTGAATGAGTCTGAAAGTCTGCGTGCTGTTGGAAGCACATACAGAGGGGGGTAGTGGTGGTGGTGGTGGTGGTGGTGGTGGTGGTGGTTTTGTGTGTGTGTGTGCGCGCGCGCATGCGTGTGCGTGCGCACGTGTGCGCATGTGTGCTGTCCCAACATCTATCTTTGGTCCTGGTCGTGGTGTAGGGATCACACCCCACAGATGCCATCCCCAATTCTGTGAGTCCCCTAAATTTTCTGGGAGCAGCCCAGGGCCTGGGCAGGCCCCACCTCTGTCCTCTGCCCTAGAGAAGTGGCTGAGCTGCTGATTTTCCAGGTGCTTGAAGAACCTGGCCTGAGTACCCATTGTAATTTTGATGGAAGTTGTTGAAAGCTGTGCATTAGGACCGCCCAGGGCCCCAGCAGGCTGCCTACATTTTCCTGTTGCCCTCAAAGGGAGGAGACTAGTCTGTGCCTGCCCCAGAGTCTGGGTTGTTACCCACACCCCCTGCCCCCTGCTGGGAAGTTTCTCCTCCATCTCCAGTTGTAGCTGGTCTACTTTGCATTCTCTTCCACAAGGTAATTTTGTCTATTTGAATGCAGAAATGTTAGTTAACAGGACTCTCCTGAGCGAGAGGCTTCCCTCCCCTCTCCCACCTCTGGTCCCTGAAAACTCCTGGCCATCCCCAAGCTGTGCAGTTCCAGAAACTTTGAACCCCCAAATAGCAAAGGCAGGACGCAGACTGCGGTGCTCAAGAAGGCTGGACGGACCGGCCAAGCTCCCTGCCTGCCTCCAGTGTCCTTCCACTGACCCCCCCGGGCTCTGCAGGCAGCTCAGTGGAAACCTATCCAGATGCATCTCAGCAGCTTTAGGTCATACTAAAATTAAGAATATTGTTTCTTGCGAAGCATGCCTTTCTGCTCTAAGCATTGGTTTACAGGGAAAGCTAAGAAAAAGAAGAGTGCATTTAAAACCATTGTTCCGAAAATTTCCCCCCCCCCACAGTTAACCTTAGTTTTTTTTTTTTTAATTGGGAAGTTTTTATTTTAAATAAAAATAGATACGGCTCCTGAGGCCTCACACAGCCTTTTGCCTGCTCTAACTCACAGGGCTCTGGCAGAAGGAAACCTCCCCCCAACGCCCTAAAAGAAAATGCCTTGTTCTGTCCAAGACTCTGAAAAGAGCATCAGCATGTCCTCTGACCTTTGCCAAGCGAAGTGTCCTCATTGCTGGCTGGAATGACACTGAGAGAGATGCTTCATTCACTGGGGCACAAGCCTGGAGCCAAGTGGGGTCCGCTGCCTGTGGCCCTGATTGTTCAGCATTTTCCTCTAGTGGGGCAGAAGTGCATGAAGGGGGTCTGGGTATAAAGGCTTCCAGGTCGAGCTGTGTGGTGAGGGCCCCCAGGGCAGGCTGCCCAGGGACCTCTACATGCCCAGGGCCACTACCACCTCCACAATGGGCTTGTAGTCTGTGTGTTCTCCGCTCCCCCCGGGGGTGGGGTGGGGGGTGGGGGGTGGCAGGCAGCTCCAGTCCTGCAGTTGTGGACCTGTGACAATATCGGTGCTGCTTCTAGAAATTTCCTGCCCCTGCTGGTGGGGCATTGCCTTCCAGAATTAACCTCACAGCTGCATTTCCCAGATGTTCCTGCAGCTCCAGTGATATGGTTCTCATAGTGGGACATTAATGCTTGGGTGTACCAACTTTTTAATTTTTTTTTTCTTTTTTTTGGGTCATACCCGGTGATGCACAAGGGTTACTCCTGGCTCTGCACTCAGGAATTACCCCTGGCGGTGCTCGGGGAACGATATGGGATGCTGGGAATCCAACCTGGGTCGGCTGTGTGCAAGGCAAACGCCCTACCCACTGTGCTATCGCTCCAGCCCCCTTGGGTGTACAAACTTACTGCACCTTCTCTACCATCAGTGTGCCCAAGACTCTTGCCACTCACTGGCTTGTGTCACTTGTCGGCCACTCACCCTGTTGTCAGTCCACGGTTTTGTTGTCATTCAGTATTGTCCATTCCGTCGCCTTGTCTCTGTATACCACATAGAGTAAGATCATGGAGTCGTAACTGAATTTCCTCTCAGCGACTTAACATAATGCCGTCGACATGGGAGCAGAAGCCAGAGCTCATTTTAATTTTATTTATTTTTATTGGTTTTTTTGTTCTGCCTTGTTTGGTTTTGGAACCATACCTGGCGACGCGCAGGGGTAACTCCTGGCTCTGAGCTTAGGAATTAACTGCAGTGCCTCAGGGACCGTATGGGATGCTGGGGAATTGAACCTGGATTGGCGGAGTGCAAGACAAGTGCCTTACCTGCAGGACTATCTCTCCAGCCCCTAAGAGCTGGGTGATCTTCCCTCGTGGAGAAGGCACACCTGGCTCATCTGAGATGGGCCCTGTCTGACTCGTCATTGCACTGTTATCCTGGTTCTCAGCATGTGTTGGGTACAAAGTCAGCCTGGACTATTGTGGTCTCTAATCATTTAATCATTTATTATTATTGTGATTTGTTTCTTTTGGTTTATGGGCCACATCTGGTGGTACTCCTGGCTTTGTGCTCAGGGAGCACTCCTGGCAGTGCTCAAGGGAACACATATGCCCTGCTGGGGATTGAACTGGGGTTTGCTGTGTGCAAGGCAGGTGCCTTCTTCTCTGGCCTGGCATTGTCTTAAGTGCCTGTGCAGCATGGAGCACATCTGGTTCCCGTAGCATGGCCGCTGCTAGGTTCCAGGTCACGGTCTCTGTTTGCCCTACAGGGTGGAACAGTTTGGAATGGTTCCCTCCGCCTGGCTCCAGGTAAGCATGCCATACAAACCCCAAAGATACATCTTTTTCCCAAGCAGTTGTAACTTGCAGTTATCATCTGTCATGTCCTGGCAGACACATACATGCTCAGATTTCAAGGCAAGCTCTGGGGTGCTCTGGGGTCAACTGAAGTTGCAGACTTCCTCGTGCCATGGGGCGTGGAGGCTGAGGTGGGGAGGACAGTGTTTCTGGTGCTGGGGGTGTGAGGATCCCCCACCCCCACCCCATGGAGGCAGAAGCTCCCACAGGATGAAGCAGATCTGTCTGAAGCTCAGTCTGTCACCCTTTTCGAGAAAGCCCAAGAGCAGACATGTTGGGCCTGTTACCAGGCTTTGAGAATTCAGAGCAGGGAGGTCATTGTTGGTTGTGCGGTTCCTCTCTGCCGGCCTTTTTGGAAAAGGAAGTGAGTTGGCACTTCCCTCAAGCAGAGATCCCTTTTAGCTTGTTAGTTTCTTCCCGGAAGCGAAGACTTTGCTTCTTCCCAAAGAACATTGATCTCTTCGGGTCCTTTTGAAGTTGTGTTGAGATAGTGTTAAAATGTGCCATTTAAGTAAAAAAAAAAAAAATTATTGGCCGTCCATATGCCTTCAGGGAGTTTTTGGTCCCTTGTTCATTTTTAAATGGTACTTCTTTGCTTTGTATTTCTTAGGCGACAGCTGGTGATACTCAGGGCTGCTAACTCTGGGCTGTGTACAGCTCAGGAATCTCTCTTGGTGGAACTTGGGGGGTCAAATCTGAGTTGGCTCCCTACTAAGCAAGCATCCTGCCTGCTGTACAATAACAATAGAAATAGCCCTGCTTCGTTTTTATTGATGAAGCACTGGCTTTAAATCTTTTGGCATTTCAGGGTGTGAGCTTTGCACTGGTCAGATGTCTCATTGTCCCCACTTCTGCCACCAGTGTTTAGTGCCATTCCACCACCAAGAAGACCCTCTTCCTTTTCCCACTTTTCCTACCTTCCCACTCCCCACTTAAAATTTTTTTAATTGAATCACTGTCAGCTACATAGTTAAAAACTTGTCCATGATCGAGTTTCAGTTATATGCTGTTCCAACACCCATCCTTTCCCCAATGCACATTTCCTGCCACCAGTGTCCCCAGTTTTCCACCCCACTCCCCCCCCTCCACTCTATGGTGCTCTCTCTCCTTCTCTCTCTTTCCCTCTCTCATTTTCCTTTTGCCACTCCCCGCTTTCCTTTTTGTAACCACCATAGTTTTTCACTTTGTCTAGGAGTTAGTTTTGTTTCTCAATAGTTTGTTTGCTTCACTTACTCATAGTCCAACTATGAGTAAAAACATCTGGTCACTGTCTTTCACTTTTTTAATTTCACTTACATCACCTCAAATTCTATCCATTTTGTCCCCAAAGGCATAATTCCAACTGGCTGCAGAATGTTCCCTTGAGTAGATCTGCTCCAGTGTCTGTATTTGATCTTATGTGTTGGTGGGGATTTAGGTCGGCTCCATTTGAGCTATTATAAATAATGTTGCTAGGAATACAGAGGGACTGGAGTGATAGCACAGTGGGTGGGGTGTTTGCCCTGCACACGGCCGACCCGGGTTCAATTCCTGTGTTGCTCTCAGAGAGCCCGGCAAGCTACCGAGAGTATCCCGCCCCCATGGCAGAGCCTGGCAAGCTCCCCGTGGCGTATTCGATATGCCAAAAACAGTAACAACAAGTCTCACAATGGAGACGTTACTGGTTCCCACTTGAGCAAGTCGATGAGCAGCGGGATGGCAGTGATACAGTGATACGGGGATACAGAGAGGCAGATATTCTTTGAATTTATATTTTCTTCCCCTTCATTTAATACCTGGGAGTGATGCTAATGAATCAATTTTATTATTATTTATTTTTTGGTTTTGGGCTGTATCCAGCGGTTCTCAGGGCTTACTCCTGCTGTGCTTAGGGAACTGTATACAGTGCCAGGGATCAGATCCCAGTCAGTTGCATACAAGACAAGCACCTTGCCACGCTGTCCTATTTCTTTTTTTTTTTTTTTGCTTTTTGGGTCACACCTGGCGATGCACAGGAGTTACTCCTGGCTCTGCACTCAGGAATCACTCCTGGAGGTGCTCAGGGGACCATATGGGATGCTGGGAATCGAACCCAGGTCGACCACGTGCAAGGCAAATGCCCTGCCCGATGTGCTATTGATTCAGCCCCTACGCTGTCCTATTTCTGTGGCTCCCTAGTTTTAATTGTTTGTTTTTTTTTTTTGAGTCACACCCGGCGATGCTCAGGGGTTACTCCTGGCTCTGGACTCAGGAATCACTCCTGGTGTTGCTCAGGAGACCATATGGGATGCTGGGAATTGAACCCAGGTTGGCCGCATGCAAGGCAAATGCCCTACCCACTGTGCTATCACTCCAGCCCCCCTAGTTTTCATTTTTAAATTTCCTCCATCTCCCTTTTATCACTGGGGGTGGTGCAGTGCCTGGGGATTGCGCATAGCCCTGGCCATGGTGCTCATATGTGATGTAGCTGTTACCTGTAGGAATATACGGTAGGTTTTGGTAGCTGTGTTCTTGGCCATGGTGCTCACCAAGGTTTCCTTCCTGTAGTTGTACTTGCACACCCATTTGTTGTGGTTCCACTCTTCATTGAGGCATGCAAATCAGCAAGGGATGCTGCGGTGCTCACACATACACTTGCCAAGAATCACACTTGCACTTCTTTTAGTTGTGGCTCCCCTTGAGGATTGCAACTTTTTTTTTTTTTTGGTGCTTAAACACATAGTGGTGCAGTGATTGGAAACTGCAGTTTGGGAGATCCCAGACAGTGGAACCGCCAGGCTCCAACTGCAGAACTGTCATGATCACTGACACATGTGAAACTCCAGGGATTCGAACTCATAACCATATGCTTACAAAGCAAGTGCTTTACGATACTGTGCTATTATTTTGGGTCTGATTTTTTTTTTTGTTTGCTTTTTGGGTCACACCCAGCGATGCACAGGGGTCACTCCTGGCTCATGCACTCAGGAATCACCCTGGCGGTGCTCAGGGGACCATATGGGATGCTGGAATTCGAACCCGGGTCGGCCGCATGCAAGGCAAACGCCCTACCGGCTGTGCTATCACTCCAACCCCTGGGTCTGATTTTTAACAAATCTCCTTATTTTCCTTGGAGGTGGCACCACATTCTCACCAATGTGTATTAGAGTTCCTTTCCTTTCATGTTCTTGCTGGCAGTTGTTTCTGTCACTATGACAGAGACCATTCTCATTGGCCTCAGCTGACACTGGATCATTGCAGATTGGATTTGCATTTTCCTAGAACTGATGTTGAAGTCCTGTTCTGTCTGGCTTTTTTGTATCTTTGTTGAAGTGTTTTTTAGGTCCCCTTTAAAAAAAAAAAAACTTTTGAATCCTTTCTTGTAAATAGACTTTCAATAATAGTTTCTTATGCAATGTAAATATTTTTATTTTGATGTACTTCCATTTTTTTTCTTATTTTTTAAAAAATTTCCCTTCCCAATGAATATGTCACCTATTATTTTTATTTCTGTGGTTTGGGGGTCTTAGTTTTTAATGTATCTAAAGTTATTTTTGTGCGTGGTTTTTCTTTTTTTTTTTTTTTCTTTTGTGGTTCCGGGAGTCAAATCATGTTCTCCTTGCACATGTGTTCTGCCCTGAACTGCATTCCTGGGACCTGGACACTGTACAGTTGTGAATGGTTTTAAGTAGTGATCTGGTTTGTTTTATTACTTTTATTTGCATGTGGCTCTCCAGTTATCCTGACGCTGTTGAAGGGCTTTTCCTTGTATGAACTTGTCTCCTTTGTCATATATTAAGTTGTGTATGTGTGTGTGTGTGTTTATTTCTGGACTGGAGCCATAGCGCAGCGGGTAGGGCGTTTGCCTTGCATGCAGCCGATCTGGGTTGGATTCCTCTGCCCCTCTCGGAGAGTCCGGCAAGCTACCGAGAGTATTCTGCCCACACGGCAGAACCTGGCAAGCTACCCATGGCATATTCAATATGCCCAAAACAGTAACAAGTCTCCCGATGGAGATGTTACCGGTGCCCGCTTGAGCATATCATATCGATGAACAATGGGCCACAGTGCTACTAGTGTTTGTTTCCGGTTTTCTATCCTATTGGTCCATGCCCCTGTTGTTCTGATATCATTCTGTTTTAATTGCTATTGTTTTGTGAAATAGTTGAAAGTCAGGGAGCAGCATGGCGCTATATTTTTCTTTTTTTGTCTCAGAACTGCTATAACTGTTCTATGCAGGTTTTAGAATTCTTTTTTCTGTTTCTTGAAAAATGCCATTGGTATTTTGGTAGGGATTACATTAAATATGGAGATTGCTCTAAGTAAGGTGACTGTTCAGATGTTTTTTCTTCCACTCTATGAATGAGCTTTTAATAATATGATTTCAGTTAATAGGTCTTTAATCTTCTTTGTTAGGTTTAATCAGTTATTTTATCTTTTATTGATACCGTTATAAATGGGATTATTTCCTTAAATTTTCTTTTCTCTAACTCGGTTTGTGTATAAGAAATGGAACAGATTCATGTGTATTCATTTTGTGAACTGCCATTTTACTGAACTTTTAGAGTTTTTTTGTGGAATCTTTGGGTTTTCTGTATGTTTTATCATGTTACCTGCAAATAGTGAATAGATTCACCTCTCAATTTGGATTTCTTTCTTTATCTTAGCTAATTGATCTGACCAGACTTCCAAAACTTGAAAAATAATGGGGAGAGTAGATATCCTTTCTTAAGCAGAAAAGTTTAGAGAGTATGAGGTTAGCTTTGGGTTTGTCTCAATCTGGCCTTTATTACATTGCAGTATGGGCCTTAATACTCCCCAGTTATTGAGTGTTTACCATGAATGGATGTAAGTGAACAAATTTTACAAAAGTTTTTATACTATTGACATGATCATGTCTCTTTAATCTTTTTCTTTTTGTGGTGTATTGATTCGCATCTATTAAACCATTCTTGCACCCTGAGATGGATCTTACTCAATTATGATAAATAGTTTTTGAATGTGTGGCTGGCTTCTATTTGCAAGATTTTGCTAAGGATCTTTGCCTCTGTGTTCATCAGAGATGCTGATTCTTAGTTTATAGAAGACCATATAATACCGAGGTTCTAACTCTGGACCTTGCTCTAACTCTGAGCTGTCTCCAGACTCCTTTTTAAGATTAGGGAGAAAAAAAAATTTTTTCTGGTTGCCTAATCATTTGAGTGTTTTCCTTGTTGACTTGTTTCATTTTCACCTGTTTCACCATTACCCCAGTGGTTGTAGCAAACAGCTATCTCCAACATCTCTTTGTGTTGCAGTTAACTCAGTTAGATAGCTGTTTGAATTCTCTTCTTCCTCCACCTTTATCTTCTGTGGTTGTCTCACATTTCTCTTTATATTTATACTCCTGCATTAATATTTGAGACCTTAGGGTTTTATGTTCTTTTGTTTTTTATTACATTTGTGTCCTCTCTCTCTCTCTCTCTCTCTCTTTTTTTGCATAAAAGGGTGTTGCAATTTTTTGTTTGTTTGGGGGCAACACCTTGTGCTTGTTTTCTCCTGGCTATACACTCAGGAATCACTCCTGACGGTGCACAGGACCACATGGAATGCTGGGAATAGGACCCAAGTTAGCCGCATGCAAGCAAACAGCCTACCCACTGGACAATGCTCCAGCACCAGCTATTGTATTTTATCAAAAATCTGGGCTGGATAGTGTAGCAGGTGGGGCACTTGCTTTGCACGCCATGGACCCAGGTTTGATCCCCAGTATCCCATATGGTCCATCAATCAAGATGATCTCATACCAGATGTTTCCCTTTGTTATGTTCATGTAATATATAATGTAACATAAGCCAATGAAAATAGAATTTTGTATGTTGAAATGTCTTGTATTCCAGATATAGTCCTCTTGGTTATGTTGCGTAATTCTTTCACAGAATTAATTGAATCCAGTTTGCTAGGTTTTGCTTTTTATCCCCACCTCACCCCCATCACCAATCATAAGAGATAACTGGTTGCTTTGCACTTGTAGGACTTATATCTGCCTTTGATAGTACTGGCCTTTCAGGATGAGTTTAAGAAATAGCCTCTGTTTAATTATTTGGAAGGGTGTGAGAAGGCTCGTCTTAATATAACTAAATTTACCTGTGAAACCATCTGGCCCTGGCCTTTGGCGGGAAGTTTCTGATTACTGATTCAAATCTTTAGTAGTTGCAGGCTTGTTAAGATTTTCTATTTCCTTGTGATTTTGATCTTGGGAGATTTAAAAAAACAAATCTATTCCATCTATCTAGCCCAGTTTGTTGATTTGGCATTTACTTGTTCATGGTACTCTTACTATTTTTGTTTTTGTGAAATTGATAGGTAGCAATGTCCCCACTTCCAATAAAATAGACACTGTATTAATTTCTGAGTCATGTACTCGGATGTCTTTCCCTCCCAGAGGCGTGTTCTGTATTTTAGTCATGTCTTATAGGCCTTTGACCGACTTTGTAATTTTACTTCTGTGTTTAAAATCTTTTGGATGATTCTTTGCAGGGAGAGGTGGTGATGGGGCTTCTCAAGAGATGGTCAGGAGGACCTGGGGCTTCTTGACAAACTGGGCTGGCTGTCAGCGGGAGAACCCGAGGCTGTGGTGCCAGGGGCGCTTGGGTGCTGAGGATTACGGGGCTGTTCAGGTGGGTGGGCAGCCTCCGTGGCTACACTAGGAGTCACAGATGCTGTTGTTCAAACCAGGGTCAACCGCATCCAGGACCTTCGAGTCTGTGCTCTCTTCTGGCCCCTTTTGGATTATTCTTCTGGCAACTGTAAATAGAGTAGATAACCTTGAGTTATTCTCATTCATTGTTTGAATATAGGAATGCAGCATATTTTGGTGTGTTGATAATGTAACCAGTTCTTTTGCTGTGCTCATTTATTATTTGTGATAGCTTTTTAGTGGCGTCTTCAGGATTTTCTGTGTATATCACCTGCAAGTAACTTGGTAGTTGTACTTCTTTTCCTATTTGCATTTCTTTTGTATTGTTTGAACTGCTCTTACTGAGATGTCGAATGCTAAATTAAATATATGAGCATGGGCAACTATTTTGTGGTATTTTACCATTCAGGATGCTATAAACTCTGTGCCAAAATCCAGGAGCTGTGAGGTCACACTTGGTGACACTTGTCTGAGCTGGACTTGGCTCTGCGATGCTCAAAGCCCCCATGATGACTGTGTAGTACCTGAGATCTAACTCAGGGGTTGTATGTGCCAGACAGGTGCTTGAGCTCTTTGAGCTGTCTGAGTCTCTAGCTTAAATTTATGGAGCCCCTCCTCAGAGGGTGGGGAGCTTTGTCAGACATTCTCTCAGCACTTTTTGAAGTTGTGTGATTTTTTTTTTAAATGTTAGTATTGTTGACCACATTAGCAGACTTGTGTTTATAGAACCACCTCTGCACCCCTGGAATAAATCCCACTTGGCCGTGGGTCAGATCCTTTGAATTTTATTTGCTTTGTTTGGGGTTTGGGGCCACACCCAGCAATGCTCAGGGTTTATTCCTGGTTCTGCACTCAGGATTTACTCCTGGAGGTACTTGGGGGGGCCGTATGGGGTGCACATGGCCGAACCTGGGTCAGCCACATGCAAAGCAAGTGCCCTACCCACTGTACTGTCTCCTCAGACTATAGAAGTTTTGTTCTGGGGAAATATATATATACATATATATCAATTTGTATTACAATTTGAATTTATATTATAAATGAATTTATATTATAAATGATATAATATATAAACTACAAATAAATATATAGATACTATATAATATATAATATTTTGTTCTGGGGATTTATTACTACACAGGTTGTTTTTTTTTCCCCTCTTTGGGCTATTCCCAGCAATGCTCAGGGGTGACTCAGGAATAACTCCTTGCTGTGCTTGGGGGACCATATGGGATGCTGGGAATTGAACCTGGGTCTGCCGCGTGCAAGGCAAATTTCCTACCCACTGTGCTGTTGTTCCAGCCCCCAAGAATCATGTTTAATTGCTACATGTTTGAGATTTTTCTCATTTTCCATATTTTTAAAATAGCATTAAGATTAGAAAAAAAAACACTTTGTAGCATGTAAACTAATAAGTTTATTAGTAATTGTTTCATGTCCCAACATGAAGAATATTCTTGAAAATATTATGTGCACTTAAGAATACACCGATTGTGCCTTGGGGGATGAATTATTCTTGAAATGTCTGCTAATCGCATCTGGTTTATTTTCCCACCTAAACCTACTGTGTTCATTCTGCTTTGTGTTGCTGAGGCTGTGCGAGGGCTGTCGAGGTCCTGATGTTCTGTGATGGTCTCTGTGGCACTCTTGTGTTCTGTTGCGAGTTGCTTCATGCATATTGCTCCCCATGCAGAGTGGAAGTGTTCCCAGGGAGTAGATGTGGACAGGCCATGGAGAGGGGAGGCTCCAGGTGATTCCCAGGTTCACCCTGAACCTCTCAGACAGTGCGGGAGCTTCAGGTGAGGTGGGCAGTGTTTCCTCTCCCACACGTGGTTCAAACAATGCCTGCGCCCTCTTGATCTGTTCCATGTGGGAATGAAACTTGCCATCCAGAATTTCATTTTAAAAAAATCAGTTATTTTGGGGCAGGAGCAATAGTACAGGGGTAGGATATTTGCTTTGCACACGGCTAACCCGGGTTCGATGCCCAGCATCCCATATGGTCTCCTGAGCACCACCAGGAGTAATTCCTGAGTGCAGAGCCAGGAGTAACCCCTGAGCATCGCCAGGTGTGACCCAAAAAGCAAAAAAGCAAAAAATGAAAAAATATATATAGTTTTGGGCCACATCGGTAGTGCTCAGGGCCTACTCCTGACTCTCAGGGATCACTCCTGGCGGTGCTCAGGGGACCGTAGGAGGTGCTGGGGATCAAACCAGGCTTTTCCATGTGGAAGGCAAGTGCCTTGCTCACTGAACTATCAGGACCCTGAATTTTTTTTTTATTTTTCTTTTTTTGGGTCACACCTGGCAATGCGCAAGGGTTACTCCTGGCTCTGCACTCAGGAATTACTCCTGGCAGTGCTCAGGGGACCATATGGGATGCTGGGAATCGAACCTGGGTCGACCACATACAAGGCAAATGCCCTACCCACTGTGCTATCGCTCCAGCCCCAAGGCACCTGAATTTTTTAAATGGGGAAACTTCTTGTCTCGAGTTGGATTCCTGGTGTCTCTGGGCGTACTGGACCCCTGTTCCTGCAGTTCAGAGTCTGGGGGCAGAGGTTGCAGGGGGACTACCCCAGAGGAACTGTTCCAGGACTACTTGGATATAGAAGTTGCAGTGTTGGGATTGGAGTATTTGATTGTAACCCTTTCCTGGAATCTCCGCCTTTCGTGGGGATTTGCTAACGACCTGCTCACAGCCAGACTGTGTGTTGGGGCCAGAGACCCCAACCTCGCACCTTTGTCCTTGCAGGGGTCTCAGACTCCCACTGGATCTGTCCTGTTCCCCTGCTTGAACTTCTGAGGAAGGTGCATGCCCGACAGTGCTCAGGAACCAGTGCTTGGGGACTACACAGGCCTGGGAACCTGGTCCCCTGCACAGCCCCCTGCTCAGCCTCCCACCTTCTGCTTGATCTTTGATGATCAACTGTTCTGTTAATCTCTGTCTTCTCCCTCCTCCCCTTTCCCTTTTCCCCACCTTTTACTTTTTACCCATACCTCCACCAGTGTACATTTCTCACCATCAATGTCCCCAGTTTCCCTTTCGCTCCCACCAACCCTCCCCCACCCCCAGCTCCCTCTATGGCAGGTGCTTGTCTTCTCTCTCTTCCCCTCCTCTTCCTCCTTTTTCTGGGCATTATGGTTTGCAGTACATTACTGAAAGTTATCATGTATGTTACCTCCTTTCAGCACTCTTGTCCAGAGTGATCGTTTCCAGTACCATTGTCATGGTGGCCCCTTCTCTGTCCTGGCCACACTCACCTATACCCATCCCCCAATGCTGCTTTGTGGCAGACTTCCAACAGTGGAACAGCCCCTATCCTGTTGATCTTTAACACAGACAATTTGTGTATAATGAAGTTTGGATAAACACGTGTCTGTGGATTGGGTGGGAAGCAGTCATTGAGAATAGGTTTTCCTTTTCAGAAGGGAGGTGTCTTTGGCTCCCTGGGGCTAGCGAGGTTGTGTGACTCCTAGTGGTGCAATCCTGTGGTTGTGTGTCCTTTCTTGTCAGTTGGCTTTAGTTTGGGGGGTGAGTCTCGTAGAGGGTTGGTGGTGTAGCGAAGTGAAGCAGGCACTTTGAGAAAGGTCAGTAGTGCTGGTCCTGGACTGTCCAGCCGCCCGGAGCATCCCTGCTGCTGAGAACTAGGAAAGGGCGCCTTGTAGAAGCAGCTGCACATCCGGGGGGATGGTGAACTCGCTGCACTGGGCTCCTCTCTGCACAAGTCTTGCCTTCTGAGTTCTGTTAAATGTTGGTCACTTTGAGGACAGGTGAATAGGACTGTGTAGGTTTGTGTTTAGTCCGTGACTCTCTGAAATTCCTCTTGGTGCCTTTTGGAGTGGAACATCGAGAAACGGAACCTCTCATACCTCGCCATCCAGTGGGTTTTGGCTTTCTGAAAGTGCCTCAGTCATTTTGTCCCCTCCCAGTGGCAACTCTGGAGCTGAGGCAGAAGTTGATGGAGCAGGAGGAATTGGGAGCACATAGGCTCAAGCCCTGGAGGGGATTTCACCACCTGCCAGCCTCCCCGTGTGCTGCCAGTGAGTCTTCTCCCCTCTTCTCTGATTCTGGACTAGCTTGGTGATTCATAGACGGGATTGTTAACTCACCGTCTCGTGGCAACACCTGTCCCGTGATGCAGCAGAAACAGAGGCAGAGAAAACTGTTGGTCTTTAGTATGAATTCAGGCACTGATATCCCCCTCCCCCTCAAGGACTGGTGGTTAGCACATTCCTCACCTCATGCACTCAATTTATTTCTTGGTCTGTGAACCCCACCTGGCAGTGCTCAGAGCTTAGTCCTGGCTCTGTGCTGAAGGATCACTGCTGGTGGGTTTGGGGGACCATATAGAGTGCCAGGGATTGTGCCAGGGTTGGCCACGTGCAAGGCAAGGGCATGTGTACTGTCTCCCTGTACTTGGCCCTGTACTATCTCTCGGGCCTCTATGCATTCATTTTAAAAGAAAGCGCTACATTGTGATGGCAGCAAGAAATTATTTTTCTAAAATCTTGACTTGAGGGCATATTTACTATATTGCTAGATGAAATGCCTTAAGAACATTGCTGGTCTTCAAATAACAAAATATTGTATACATATATGTTTGTGTGTGTTTGTGTGTGTGAGAGAGAGAGAGAGCGAGAGAGAGAGGTGGGAGACTGGTGGGGGCAGCATTGGGGCCACACCTGTTGATGCTTAGAGCACTTTGCTCTGCTCAGGAGTGACCCCGGGGCCCCTATGGGGTGGTGGGCATTTGAATTAGATCAGCGGAGTACATGGAGTGCATGGCAAGCACCTTAACTCATTTAAAAAAATGGTTGATAGAGTTTGGGTCACATGTTTACAATAATGATAATGCTGTTTTCTTTTTTTCTTTTTTTTTTTTTTTCCCCTGAGGTGGGTGCACACCTGGCAGTGCTCAGGGCTTACACTTGGCTCTGTGCTCAGAGGGTGGTGCTTGGGGTTCCAGATGTGGTGCCGGGGATCAAAGCAGGGTCAGCCTCATGCAAGGTTAGATGCATATCCTTTCGACCCCCTTAACCCGGAACTGCATGTCTCAGTTCTGTAATCTAGGACTAAGGTGTTGCCACCATTCGATGACTTCCTTTCCCCGTGTCATTGTTTATGTGCCACGGATGAAGGAGATTGTTTGATATTTGTCCTTCCCCCTGTGAGTTACTTATATGACATGATACCCTCCAGTTCTGTCCTAGCTGCAGCAAACTACACACATTTTAATTTTTTCTTAGGACTGTGTAGTATTCCATAGTGTTGGGTGACTATACAGTGTCTTTATTTGAATGGGCTCCTTTTGATCCTCAAAAGTTACAAAAGACTTTTTTTGACACTTGTAATCATTTAGATATGTGCCTAAAATGGTGTTGATAAAGATATCTTAGTATGATTATGATTTTGTGGTTCTATATTTATTCTTGAGCGATATATGCTGACTGGGGTATTTGGGGATGAATTGGTAGCTTCCCTGCAAATTCCTGAGATATACATGAAAAGTTGGGCTGACTTATTCTAAATCGGTTTTCCTAGGTCAAAAGTAGTAAAATATCACCATGTACATATGATCTGACTTAATATTGGTTGACAACTTAAAAGCAGTGGGGAAAAAGGGAGAAGGCAACTAAATGTGATATTTGATAGTTCTAGGTGAAGAATAATAAACATGTTTCTACCTTTTACTAACTTTCTGTTGAAACTTTTCCAAATATGAGAGTTGGAATCAACTAGTAGCCAACATAGAAAAATGAACTTTCAGCAGATACATATTTTGTTAGTTGTACTCAAAGAATAATTGCTTATAGCAATCTCTAGGCAGGCATTCCCAAACTACTTCAGTCGATTTGGAATTTAAAAAAGTAAAGCTTATTTATTTATTTTTTTTAAAAAGAAGAAGTACAGGTGAACTGTTAAGAAATGAGGTGAGTAATACTCTGTGGAATCTTTTTTTTACATGTATGACATTTAAAGGCAAATCCAGTGTAGGTGGTAAAAGGCAGGGTGGGGTGGAGGTTGCTGGTTTCTGAGGAACGAATGGATGCTCCTTCGTGTCAGGAGATCAGAGACAGCCTCTCTCTCTGTGGACCTCGTCAGTGAGAAGATCTTTGGGGTTCAGAAAGGGGTAGGTTTGTCACGTCCCTTCCCTGTGCCCAGGAGTGCCCGGTAGGCCCTATCGGGGCAGGACCTCTGGGCACCGCCAGCACAGATGGGTCACAGACAGAACACATGTGTGCTTGTGGGGAGAACTGGAGAATGCCACGTGCTTTTCAGGCTGCTCAAGCCCTTCCTCTCTTTTCTCCATCACAGATCCCCAAAGAGGTGGCTGACATCTTTAACGCCCCCAGTGATGATGAAGAGTTCTTTGGGTTCCAGGATGACGTTCCCATGGAAACGCTCTCCTCCGCAGAGAGCTGTGAGAGCTTCGACTCGCTGGAGTCGGGGAAGCAGGTACGGACGCGCCGCCAGCCTCTCTGTGGCCCCGAGGGCCTGGGTGCGGAGCCTCTTTGATTTGAACGTGACCTGAGGTTGGTGGCACCGGGTCATGGCTGGTTGTTCTGACAGTTATTATTGCTAATTTTTACAGTTAGGGGAATGAGTTTATGGTGGCGTTGATGTCTATGGTCCTGGGTACATAGCACCTCCCCTCCCTACCCACCACCATGTCCAAGATACTCCCTGTTCTCCCCACACACACATACTCACACAGATACACACACACACACACACACACACACACACACACACTCCTGTGAGCATTTTAATATTGCAAATGTTCCCTTTTCAAGAGACTGGTGAGAGTATCTAGCTTGCTTTTGTGTTAACATCTTCTTGGTGTACACTTTAGTTCGTTAAAGCAAAGCCCCATCCTGCGAGTGAGTCTGTTTTCTCCTGCAGCCTTGGGGCTGCCTGCAGAGCACCCCACAGGGAGAGCCCCCAGGGGGTCCTGGGTGAACCTGGGTCCCCACTGTGTGCTTCCTCTGGCACCTCCCTCCCGCTCACTCTTGCCTTGTTCGATCCTGAGTTTGATCTGGGGTGAGCCAGAGATGCCTGGGGGTGCTCGTTGTGTCTTGACAATGAAAACATCTGGGTTCCTGGGGCGTTTCTCTCCTGGGTTCACTGTGGCACCCAGAACCCCTTTAGAGAGCTGTGGATTCAGTCCCCTGCATCAGGGAGAGATGTTCGGGGAAGGCGGGGTGAGGAGCCCCCCCGCCCGATATTTGCCTTGATGTGTGTGTGGTGTTGGGTGTGTGTGTGTGCGTGTGTGTGTGTGTGCGTGTGTGTGTGTGTGAGTGTGTGTGTGTGTGTGTGTGTCTGTCTGTCTGTCTGTCTGTCTGTCTGCCCATTGTGGGCTCCTTTCTCAGCTCGTGTCCTCAGCCGCTCTGCTGTCTCCCTCCCTCCTCCTCAGGGCTCGGCCTCCCTCTCCTGCCCACTGGCCTTGTCCTGATGGGGCAGGGGATCTGGAGAAAGCTCCTGTTGCGACTCGTGGTTGTTGCTTCGGCTTCTGTCTTTCGTTCTCACCCTGTTGCTTCTCCAGGAGCCAAGGACACTCTGCCATGCTCCTGCCTTTGCCTGTCTAAAGCTCTGAGTCCGCGTGGCCTTTCGTCTGAATGCGTGTCCCTCCCCTGCCCCTTCTGGCCAGTGGTTGCATCGAGCTCACTTGCTTTGCTCAGAAGTGTCTGCTCTGGGGCCAGAGAGATAGTATAGCGGGTAGGGCGTTGGCCTTGCGCGTAGCTGACCCTGTTAGATCCCCGGCATCCCAGATGGTCCTCTGAACCTGCCAGGAGTGATCCCTGAGCACTGCCAGGTGTGACCCCTAGACAAACAGAAAGAAGTGGTTGAGCAGGGGCGGGCAGTGGGGGAGAGTAGAGCCGGCTGGACCCTCAAGAGGGACATGTGAGAAAACATCAGGGGCAAAGCAGCTGCCGTTGTTACCCTGGCAACTGCATCCACCCCGTGACCCCTGACTCTCTGAATCTGACCTGTTGTTACCCTGGCAACTGCATCCACCCCGTGACCCCTGACTCTCTGAATCTGACCTGTTGTTACCCTGGCAACTGCATCCACCCCGTGACCCCTGACTCTCCGAATCTGACCTTGGAACATTTGCAATGACTTTCCCCTTCCTTCCTCCCTTCCGGGGGGCCACTCCTGGCTCAGGGTTCAGTGCTCCATCCCCAGGATGAGGCACTGATTGGCCCTGCTGGGGGTCCCCAGGGCGAGACCTGGCTCTGTTCTGCAGTGCTCTGGGGTGGCACGAGGACATGTGACAGATCGAAGCAGTGTCACACCCCCTGCCACTGCTGCACCTGCCTCTGTGGGAACCTGGAGGTGCTGCCCTGTGGAATGGCTTGTCCAGGCCTTCACCACCAGGCCGAGACACAGGGCCCGAGTCCAGTCCTGGAGTCTCTGTCCTCCCGTCCCCTGCAGTACTGTCCCCGCTGCACTGACCCCTCCTCGCACAGTGCTCTGCCCTGCTGCTGAGATCCAGATTTCCCGGGGAGCCTCACTCGATTTCCTTTCTCTCTGGGCACTGTCTGGCCCATGGCATTTGTGTCGCTGCTGACCCTTCCGGTGGCCCATTCCTTGTGGACCCACCCTGTTTCTCCCCTTAAGTCAGGACTCCTGGGGGGTTTGGTGCCCTCCGTGTCCTGGGCTGGGCCCCACTTACCTTCACGGTTCCCTCCAGCTCTCCAAGTGCAGTCTGTTTGCAGTGTAGAAGTGCGGCTGGGTGGGTATGAAGGGCGCGTGGCTGCCACGCTTAGTCCTCCCTTCCTCCCTCCCGTCAGAGGAGCCTCAAAGGGGAAAACACAAACCACATTCTGAGCTCCTCTTCTATCTGTTCTTTGCTTCCTATGCATTTGCTTCCCTGAGGCAGGTGACCCAGACCAGAACCCACCCCACCCCACCCCCACCCACCCGGTTGATATTTCTGTTTCTCTATTTGTTTTGTTGCGTAGGGCCACACCCCGGTGATGCTCAGGGTCGACTCCTACCTCAGAGCCCCGGGTTCACTCCTGGCAGGACTCTTGGACCTAGCGGGCAGTTGGGTGGGCCTGGGTTGGCTGACTTGGGTCGGGCATGTGCAAGGCAGGCCTAGTTGCTCTGGCCCCTGGGGTTAATTTTTCAGGGGTCACAGACTCCGGTTGAGCAAAGAGCGCTGTGTGGACAGTTACAGAGGCACCAGACTGTGGCGTGGGTCCGTCCAGTTCACGCCCTGTGGATGTAGGACACGTGAGGCACACCCTCTGTCAAGGACGACGCTGATCGTCATCTGACCCAGACGCCAGCGCTCCTGATTCTCTGCCCTTGGAGGCCAGCGCAAGGGGTAGAAGGAGCCAGAAGCCCTGCGGGTCTGGAGGTGCTGCTGGGCGGCCGAGCGCTCTCTCCCTGGGCTGGGGGGATGAAACGGACGCCGTGCTCACCTTGCCCAAACACCACCTCTGGGCCAGCTTGGGGGTTGATTTTTTTCTCTCTCTTTTTTTTGGGGGGGGCTAGGGGGGTCCATTTTTCCTTCATGATAACTTTTGCCCAACGTCTTCTTCACCCCTTCACCCCCGCCCCACACACTCAGGGTCTGCCCCAGCAGCCGGCCAGGCGTCCAGATTTGCACACCTGGCAGTGCCGAGCTGGGTGTCCCCCAGACACAGTTTGAGCTTCGCTTTAGAGAACCCCCTCTTTTGCGTCTGCTTATTATATACTTTTTACAAGCAGCTGCACCGCAGCTAGCAACAAAGGAACAAAGTAATTTAGTTCTGAGCTCAGTTTACTCCAATTACCCATAATAATTCATGGGAGACATTTTTAAGTTTCTTTAAAAAAAGAAAAGCGAGTTGAAGGCATGCTGGCGTTTCCTTCTCTATCCCTCTCCCTCCCCCCCCACTTTTTCCACTTGTCTATTATATCTATTTTTCTGCAGAGATTATTTGGGCGCGAAGAAGTATATAATTAAAGTCAAGGGAAGGCAGGGAGGGGAGGGAGAGAAAGATTTTTCAAGCAAATGGGATGTGACATGGGGTCACCACTGTATCGGGGGTGGGAGGGAGGCTGGGGTGTGGAGTGAGTCCTGGCCATCAGCCTGGAGGCGGCTGGCTGGCTGGCTGGTGGGTCCAGGTGCTGGTGCCTTCTCAGGCCTGTCTGTTCTCGCTGGCGCGCCAGTTAGAGCACCTGCCCGCCTTTCTAGCAACTTGAGCAAAAGTCCTCGGTGGGAAATGCCTTTGCGAGTTCCTCATGTCCACTCTGTCCTTTCGCTCGCCGTCTGGTGGCTGTGTAAGCTCCCCTGTTCGAGTTGGGGAGCACCTGGGGTCAGGAGTCCCGGGAGCCGGCAGCCTTCTGCAGCGCTGTTGTTGTGTGAGCAGCGCAGGCAGGGGCTGGGCCTGGGCACGGCCTGCAGGGGGCGCATTTATGGGCGAGAACAGGTGGGCGAGAGCAGGTATTCCCCGTGGCCAACCCTAGCAGAAGTGGAATTCCATCCGCATTTAGCACCCATGGATGAAGCTGATCCGGGGCGATAGGCATTTTGAGGTGGGGGTGGTGCTTGTGTGCAGATGCATGCACACATGGTTTTGCGTGCATGTGTATGTGTGTGGTTGGTTGTGATTTCATGCACATAACACGTTTATGGTTGTGCCCTGCCAACACATGATTGGACATCTCCCATTTACACCCATTTTTAAATGCCAGGTAAGTCCCTGCTTCCTGGCTAGCAAGATACTTTGCCATTAGATACTAGGCAGCCCCTCACCATTATGGCCTTTATGAATATTTTCATCCCCCCCCTCCTTTCCATCCCGAAACTGCACCCAGGCTGATGCGGACGCTGCATTGTGTTAGCTAAGCCCGGCTCAGGTGTGAGCAGTAACTGAGCTCCTCCCACTGCCCTCTGTGCCCATCTCGGTCATACGTGCTTTTATTTTATTTTTTTATATTATTTATTTTGGCCCTGGTGGTGCTTAGGGATTATTTCTGGCTCTGAGCTCAGGGGTTACTTGTCGTCGGGCCTGGGGATGACCATACGGGATGCTGGGGACCAGACCCCAGTTGCCAGGTGTAAGAAAGGCACCCTTCCATGGTTGGAAGCCTGCCTTATGAGCTGGGGAGAAGGCAGCCGGGATAGAATGACTGCACTCGTTTGTGGCATATGAAATAACATATTATGAGATTGACACCCAAGGACAGTAGAGACAAGGGCCAGGAAGATGGCTCCATGGTTGGAAGCCTGCCTTACAAGCTGGGGGAGAAGGCAGCTGGGATAGAGAAGGGATCACTAAGTCAGTGATGGTTGGAGGGATCGCTTGGGATAGGAGCTCGGTGCTGAAAGTAGATAAAGGACCAAACGTGATGGCATCTCGGTATCTGTATTGCAGACCATAATGAGCATGAGAGAGTAAGAGGGAAATTGCCATAGAGGCAGTGGGAGGAGTGGGATGGGGATGGGGCATACTGGGGACATTGGTGATGAAAATTGTACACAGGTGGAAGGATGGGTTTTTGATCATTGTATAATTGAAACTCAAACACGAAAGCTTATAACTGTAGCTCACGGTGACTCAATAAAAAGTTTTTTTCAAAAGGGGAAAAAAATAAAATGAAAGTTGGGATAAAAAAATGAAAATATGCCATAGATATACATTAATTGGCATAAATAGTGTTGAATTTTAAAAGTTTGTTTAATAATAATTATTGGGCTGGAGTGATAGCACAGCGGGTAGGGCGTTTGCCTTGCACGAGAGAGTATCTATCTCACCTGCACGGCAGAGCCTGGCAAGCTACCTGTGGTGTATTGAATATGCCAAAAACAGTAATGACAAGTCTCACAATGGAGATGTTACTGGTGCCTGCTCGAGAAAATCTATGAACAACGGGACGACAAGTGCTACAGTGCTACAGTTATTAAAATAGGGCTTTGCATGTATTTATACTTACATGTTTATAGTTATATGTTTGTCAATATATAAAATAGCTTGATAGATAATTTGTAAGAATGTTCATTGATATTTTGATTATGGCAAATATTGAACTTTTTTAGTGATTTTGTTTTGCAGTGACTGTGAATATTAAAACAGAAATGTTAGAGGGAAAAAAAAAACAGAAAGGCACCTTACCTGCTGTATTTCTCCCTGGCTCTTTTGTTTTTGTTTTTTTTTTAATTTTTAGCAGGATGTGCGTTTTCGTTCCAAATACTTTACTGAAGAGCTGAGAAGGATTTTTATCGAAGACACGGACTCGGAGATGGAAGATTTTGAAGGGTTTACCCAGAGTGAGCTGAATGTGACGAGTAACCCAGAAGCAATGGTGAGGACTGTCAGTACGATGGGCTGTGGGCTGTGATATTTTCAGTCCCATTTAGTGGTTTTATTTTTCCCTTCGAGAAGCCACCTCACCCACAAAAAGGTGTTGCATTTTTCTTACACACGCATCCCATCAGCTGCTTACCAAAACCAAGGACTTGCTGCAGTGCTAGTCGTGACTCCCACGGGTCACAGTCCAGCTGTCCGTCCCGGCTGCCCGGAGCCCGGGCACAAGCTCAGGCTGCCCTCGCTGTTCTGAGAGTTGATTCCCGCCGACTCTGTTGACCCTCCTGAAGAGAGGAGAATCTGTCTCGGAGGAGACGGTTCCTTCAGGTCCTTCCTTGGGTTATGATCATCTTCAGTTTTGGAGTTAAGGTGGCAAAAATTTACCTGTAGGGCTGTTGAGATAGTGCAGTGGGTAGGGCACTTGCCTTGCATGTGGCTGACCTGGGTGCAATCCCCAGCATCCCATATGGTCCCCTGGGCCCTTCAGGAGTGATCCCTAAGCACAGAGTGACGAGTAACCCCAGAGCACAATTGTGTGTGCCCCCACACCCCCAATTGGCAATAGCACAGACAAAAGAGTTTTCTCTGCACTTTTTTTGAGGGGCTGGGGTGGGGGTCGCATACCTGACTGAGTGCTTAGGAGGACCATAGGACTGTATGTGGATTTGGGTGCAGGAGGTACTGAAAAATAGCATTCATTTATCTTCCAAGATCAACGTACCTCTAGCATTGAAGCCTTGAAGGATGTTGAACTTGGCACCCTTGGGAGTGTGAATATCCCTGGCAGATTCTCTGTCCTCCATTTTTCCCTGGGGGTTTGATGGTCTGGCTCGATGAGAATTTTCCACATGAGTAGCAGCACAGAGGCCCAGTTCCCCTCTCTGGTGGCAGTTTCTCCCGTGGCCCTGAGCATCCATCCCTGTGGAAGGCCCCGTTTTCTGCCCTCGGACCCTTCCACGTGCCGCTGGCGTCTCTTCTCTAGCTCTGCATCAGCTGGTTAGTCGGGAAACTGCTGTTTGTAGCGTCGGGAAAGTGAATTACCAGAGTCCCTGTGCTCAGAGTCTGTGAATGTGGGATGTGAACTCTGACGTTTCCATTACAGCTCTGAAACCAGCATGGTTCACCTTGGAATCCCGAATCTGGGGTGGGGGGTGGGGGTGGGGGGAGTGGCCATGGCTCTGTGGTAACACATGTGCCCGGCAGCCCTGAGTCTGCTGCCCGGCACCTCGAGGTGTGGCTGCTAGTGAAAAACTAATCAAACATGAAAGGCCTGTGAGACTCTGGCCCCGTCCATCTCACTGCCCTCTGCACGCCCCGGAAGGACTGGGGCCATCACCCTTTCTAGTCACGGGGTAGGACCAGACCTTGGGGGTCTCCCAGCAGTGAGGGTGACCCGGTGGCCTGGGGAGTCCTGCAGCCTCGCAGGGCTGAACTCCGAGCTCCTGTGGGCAGAGCACCTGCGCCAGCGCTGACGAGAGTCTGTGCTTGTTTCATCAGCTTCCGGAGTGCGGCGGGAGTGAGGAGAAGGCCCCCTTGGCGAGCGAGGAGGAGGCGGCGGAGGAGGAAGAGGAGGCAGTGGAGGAGGAGGAGGAGGCGGCCACCCCCAGACGAGGGAGACGGAGAAGCAGCAGTGTGGGGCTTCGAGTGGCCTTTCCCTTCCCCACCAAGAAAGCCGCGAAAAAAACAGACAAGGACAATTCTTCTGCGTCCACGTTTCCCAGTTCCTGCTTCCAGGATGATAAAAACGCAGTGCTCGGGAGGAAGAGAAGCTGCCGGCAGGGGAAGCAGGGGGACGAGTCCGCCTCCGAGTCCGAGGACGAGTCCCGAGATGGGGCCCAGGAGAGCTCGGATGCTCTGCTGAGGAGGAGCACGAACATCAAGGAGAACAAGGCCATGGTAAGGCGCCTGCGCGTCCTCGCTCTCTCCTGCAAGCCCCAGCACCGAGGGCCTGAGCGGCCGGAGGAACAGAGGGAGCCCTGGGGTCATGCTCAGCCCCCTGGACTGTCCGCCGGAGACCGCTGAGCTCCGTGGGGCCTCAGAGTGGGTCTGGCAGAGGGCAGCTTCGCTCGACGGGGGCTCCCTCAGCCCACCTCGACTCTAGGTGGCTCTGGACCTGGCACACGTGCTCTGAGATGACTGTATGATGCTCAGGCACTGGCTGAAGGTGTGAAGGGCACCCAGGAAGTGAGAACAACCTGCAGATGTTTTGTTTTTTCTTAAAGTGTTTTATTTTCATTCTTGGCTTTTTGTGTCACACCTGCCACTGTGCAGGGGTTATTCTTGGTAGTGCTGGGGCAAGGGCTGGGGGCGGGGGACCATAAGGGATGCTGGGGATTGAACCTTGGTCAGTTGGGTGCAAGGCAGATAGATGCCTTACTCACTGTACTATCTCTCTGGCCCCAACCTGCAGAATTTTCAAATCCTGCAAAACTGTCTCTTTATCAGATTAATACATAGAACAAAATGAAATTTTTGTCTCTGATCTTTTAGTAATGTGTTTGCTTCTAATTTCTAACAGCATGCACGGTGAAAAAAAATCTTCCACTCATTTATTTTTATCATTTGGGTGTTTTTTTTTTCAATGTTTTCTTTCTTCCCCTTCTTACGCAAAAGTATAATGAAAGGATACTGCATATTCAGTGTTGTATGTCAAATTTACATGACGTAAGAAAACATCAAACCTGCTGGTTTGGGAATTGTTTGATTTTGTTTGTTTCTGTGCCACACCCAGCCTACTCCTAGCTCTGTGACGGGTCACTTCTGGTGGTGCTTGGGGACCCTATAGGGTGCCAGGGATTGAATCCGGTTTGGCCGTATGCAAGGCAAGTGCCCTACCCACTGTGCTATCACTCTGGCCTTTGTTGAGTGTTGTTTTTTTTAATAAATAAATTTTTTAAAATTTATTTTATAAAGTAGTTCACACTATTTGGTTCCATTTAATATTCAAACACCAATCCCACCACCATTACACCTTCCCACCACCGTATTTTGAACGTTTCCATCGCAAACCTTAACCCCTGCCCCAAAGCAGAATCGAAATATTTATGGTTTTTTTTTAATGTGTTTTTTATCCTACAACATGTTTGGGCCTAGTTACGGAACGGTTTCTTTTTCTTTTTGCCTCCCAGTGGTGGTCTGAGAACCCGCCGGCAATGATGAAGTCAGTTTCTTTCCCGTGGAGATAAAGAGCTTTATGTGCAAAGCCGTTAGTAACTGTTGCAGCGGGCTTTCTTAGGAGGGCAGAGCTGCTGTGCGCGCTTTATTGGCTGTTTTAATCCTCTCCCCCTTGGCTGTCTTCACCTCTCTCCCCTTGTGCTCTTCAGCTCGCACAACTGCTGGCGGAACTGAACTCCATGCCAGATTTCTTCCCCGTGCGCACCCCGACCTCGGCCACAGTAAGTGGAGCGCCTCCCTGCGACGGGTGCCCGTCCCCAGTGGCAGCAGCCCTTCGGGTGTCGGTTCCGGAAAGCACCCAGGGGTGTCCCTCTGTCTCTGCCTTTCAGAAGAGGAAGACGTCCCGGAGGGCCTTCTCCGAGGGACAGCTTCCCCGGCGCATGAACCCCACGCGGAGCGCACGGCCCCCCGAGAAGTTTGCCCTGGAGAACTTCACGGTCTCGGCCACCAAGTTCGCAGAGGAGTTTTACGGTTTCAGGAGGAGGAAAACCATCAGTGGGGTATGTCCCGACTCTCATCAGCTATTCTTTATCTCAGCCGCAAAAGCAAATGAGCGTCAGGGTCAGACACCAGGTTGTGAAAGCCGGGGATTCTGCCCCTGCTTTGCCGCCTCTGGGAAGTGCGGTTTTGCCGGGTTCCCAGGTGCTGGGCACAGCAGGGTGCCCGGAGCGTCCTTTCTTTGGGGCACCCCCTCCCTTATCTCGCTTGCACCCCAACCCCCCCCCCCCCCCCGCCCGGAAGCAGGGAAGGCCTGTTCGCAGGGCCAGTCCGCCTGGTAGTCCTGCATATGGGAGGACAGTGAGGCACCCTCGTTGACGCAACAAGAACGGATTCAAGCAAGGCCTTTCTATCGGGAGAGAAAAACCTCAAACCCTGCCCGTGGCTGGTCTGAGCCTCCCGCAGTTTGTGGGCTGGCTTCAGAGTTCATGGCCAGAGCCCAGTCACCAACGAAGGGCTCCAGAGAGATGAAGGTGGGAGCTCGGACAGAAGGACAGGTGCTTGCCTTGTTTAACGATCCCCTGAACCGCACCAGGGGTCGACCTAAGTCAGGAATAGTAGCCCCTCCGAAGAGGACACGGGGATCAGTGACGGAGGTCAGCGGGTCCAGGCTGCGTCGTGCTAATGATTAGTCCAGAGATGCTCAGCTGGACTCCTGCATTGGCTCTTGCAGGGGAGATGCCAGGGGTACAGACGGCGCTGCCGGATATCTTCATTTCGGCCCGTGGAGGATATCACAGAAGAGGATTTAGAAAATGTGGCCATCACTGTCCGAGATAAGATCTATGACAAAGTCCTTGTAAGTTTTGTGCGATAAGTAATTTGCTGCATACAGATTCTTACGGGGCAGACCACATAAAGGGTATTTGAAATCTGCTTGTGGTACCTGCCTGGGGCATGGAGGAGGTGCCAGGGGTATGATAGGAAAGAGCATAGCCAGGTATAGCCCCAGTTTCTATATAATTCTCACATTTAGAATATATAGTTTTTGCTTTAAAAATTTTGGACATGCTGGAGTGATAGCACAGCGGGTAGGGTGTTTGCCTTGCACGCGGCTGACCCGGGTTCGATTCCCAGCATCCCATAAGGTCTCCCAGCACTGCCAGAAGTAATTCCTGGGTGCAGAGCCAGGAATAACCCCTGTGCATTGCTGGGTGTGACATGAAAAGAAAAAAAAATTGGGGGCTTGGCATGGGAGCAATAGTACAGCGGGTAGGGTGCTTGCCTTGCATGCAGCTGGCGTGGGTTTGATTCCCGGCACCACACATGGTCCCCTAGCCCACCAGGAGTAAGCCCTGAGCATCATCGGGTGTGGCCCATGAAACAGAAAAAAAGAAAAAAAAATTTGCCTAAGGGCTGGAAACAATACAGCAGGTAGGGCACTTGCTTTGCATGCCAGAGGCCCTGGGTTCAGTCCCCAGCACTGCCAAAAGTGAATCCTGAGCACCAAGCTGGGAAGAGCCTCCAAACCCTGGCAGATGTACCCCCCCTTAAAAAATAATAGTTAAAAAAAAGGGGGGGAGCTTGGGGCCAGAGAGATAGCACAGTGGGCAGGGCGCTTGCCTTGCATGCGGCTGCCCCAGGTCCAGGTTCTGGAGCCCCATATGATCCTATTGAGTCCACCAAGAATGATGCCTGATTACTGCTGACTGCGGCCCAACACACAAAAATTGGTGGGCTGAGCAATATGTAACCCACAGAAGAGCAGGCTTGACAGAGTGTTTGGTGGGTCAGACTAGGTTAGAGGCTCCTCTCAAGCCGTGATGGTGGTGGAGAAAGGACACTGGTGGAGGGATGGGTGCTCGAACATCGTATGAGGGAAACACAAGTATGATTTACAGTAAGTAAGTGTAAATCTCTTACTGTACCCTCATGGTGATTCACTAATTAAAAAAATAAAAAAATAAAATTTAAAAAAAAAAGAAGGCGGCCCTATGTCATTCTGCACCGTTTTATAGATAAATGATGGGACTCATCACCTGTGTCTCTGGTGGCAGCAAGCTATTTCAGACTGAAGCCAGGGTTTTTACTTTTGTTTTTTGGGTCACACCTGACGATGCACAGGGGTTACTCCTGGCTCTGCACTCAGGAATTACTCCTGGCAGTGCTCAGGGAACCATATGGGATGCTGGGATTCGAACCTGGGTTGGCCGCGTGCAAGGCAGATGCCCTACTCGCTGTGCTATTGCTCCAGCCCCAGCCAGGGTTTTTAAACCCAGAGACTTCAGCATGGAAAGCCTGCAGCCTGCTGGCACCAAGCTGGAGCCCCATCATGGTCCGGGCTTGTTGCCTTTGGCCGCCGTGGGAAATGGGCCGTGCCTCTCTCATGGTGCCCGCACTTGACCATCCGCCGCCTCCTCTTCCTCCACAGGGCAACACTTGCCACCAGTGCCGTCAGAAAACCATCGATACCAAGACGGTGTGTCGGAACCAGGGCTGCGGTGGCGTGCGCGGGCAGTTCTGTGGGCCGTGCCTGCGGAACCGCTACGGGGAAGACGTGAGGTCTGCGCTGCTGGACCCGGTAGGAATGCAGGGTCACTACGGCTCCTCCGGGGCTGCAGCGCTCTCCCCACCCTGCATCTTACCAAAGTGGGGCTCCTCCTAGGGCCAGCAGGGGAGAAGCGCTGTTTTCCGGCTTCACACACTCCTGGTCCACAGATAGGCGCCTCTGGGTTACCATCACCGTATAATGGCACTCCTCTTGCGTGTGAGGCATTTAACTTGACACAGTAGGTCTGTCAGGTGCCCCTGACTCCCTCTGTAAGGAGGTAACAGTGACCTTGAACCTGGACATTCTGCTCTCAACCTCTGCAATGTCACCTGCCTTAGAACAGGTGGAGGTGACTAAGAGGCTGCTCAGGTTAAGTGACAGTAGAGCATGCCAGAGTGAGATTCCATACCTAGGGTTTCTCACTCAAGGTCTGGAGGCGCCGAAAGCCAGGGCCAACTTCTCTGAATAGCATGAACCAGTTCTGAGACCAGCTTCCTCTCACCACTGCCTCCACAGAGGGGATAACAGGTCTTTCTAGCCTTACTCAAAAGAGGGCGGGGGTGGGGCAACTTGCTGATCCAGCTTAAGGTGACAGGAACTCTGGTTTTCTCAAGGTTGATGGGGCCCCCAGCCGGAATTGAGCCTGTGGCTCACTTGGAAACGTGCCCCCTTCCTCCCCTCCCCTCCCTACCCCTCCCCCAGGACTGGATGTGTCCCCCTTGCCGTGGCATTTGCAACTGCAGCTACTGTCGGAGGCGCGACGGCCGCTGTGCCACTGGGATCCTCATTCACCTGGCCAAATTCTACGGTTATAATAACGTGAAAGAGTATCTGGAGAGGTAAGTCTGAGAGGCCCAACCTGGAGGTGGTCACCCACGGTCAAGAAATTCCTCCAGGGTTAGAGTGCTGGGCCCCTCATGCAGGACAACTGGAAGGAATGTCCTGGGTGACTCCATGTCCCACTTGGAGTCACCCCTGACCCAACGCCCCCAGGTCCTGGTAGTTCAGCCTCTGGCTAGAATTCCTTCCTGGGGCCACTTGGTCACTGGTCTCATCTCTTCTCAGCTTACAGAAGCAACTGGTAGAGGACAACTGAGGACCGGCCACTTCAGCAGGGAGAGAACACGCCATACCGTTTGTGCCTGAGATTTCGTGCAGGTTTCTTTCCCGCCCCCCTCCAGGAAGCCTTTGTAGTACTACTACTCTCTAGAAGCTGTTGATACGCATGTAGATGCTTATAAAGATTTCTCAGGAAGTCCGCACCGCAGAGTCTCTCTGCAGACCTGTAGACACAGACCTGTTTTAATATTGAAATGTTAAAAGCAGATGATTAAAATGCACAGTTCCAATGTATAGGAGGTAAAGTGGGTTTCCGAGAAAGCATTGTGTAAACAAAACAAGCTCTTGCCTTTGAACACTGGTTAATTATATTTGTTGCCTTGATCTTTTTTATATCCCGCACAGCGAATCTGGGCCCAGTTTCTACTGAGGGATCCTCTGTCCCCTTTCATTTCTCCTCTGACCAGCCAGGGACCACGTAGTCTCAGTCACCTAGTTTCACCTGAAGAATGTCCCCCTAAGCGCGTTAACCAAGTGCAATTAACCAGAGAACTTGAACATGCTTAGAGTTTTTATTTTTACTAAAACTTGAACTAAAAGTGGATGTTTGGGAGCCTGGAGGGGCCCCCGGAGTGCCGCCTCTTTGTTCTGGAGTTGTCTGCTGCTTTGTTTGTTCGAAAAGTTCCCTGGGCAGGGCTGCTGCCCCCTCCAGGGTGAGGAGTCCTGGGAAAAGCTGAAAATCTACGTGGAGATTCCAAATAGATTTTCTACACCTTCCCCCAATCCTCCTTCTTTAAGGTTAATGTTTGGGGGAAAAAACACTATGCCCACTTTAGTGCCATAAGCCGGGGTCTCTGTGTATTATCCGTGTGAGAGGGTGCGTGTAGAGGACCTCGCGTGTCCGGCTCAGGCCTGCAGCAACAGCGCCACGCCTGCCAGCACCCATCTGGCTGGCTTCTCTTTGCTCTTCAGCCTGAAGGTCCAGACGTAGTTGGGTCCCCTGGTCTTGGTTCTGTACACAGGGCACTCGTAGGTGTTCTTGGTCTCCTGCCTGTCCACGGGGATGGCTCTGGTGAAGATGACGGGCATCGGGGCCGTCAGCTCCTTGAGGCGGGCCTCCACGATGGTGCCCGCCTGCGCGTCCCACCGGGCACCTGGAGCAGAGGGTTCAGCATTGGTACTGAGTTCACTGTTGCTGGCAATAAATGTTCCTATTTTGTCACACTTCTGGTCAGTGGCTTCCTTACGAGCTGTCCAGCACAGCTCTCCGCGCCTGTCGCTAAAGCTTAGACTCTTATCTCTGAAAAGTATTAACAAAGAGCAGAGACCAGCACAGCAAACAGCTTGATGCTGGAGCTGCAATTTGTGTTTCTCACCATCTGATGGTGTCATTAATAGTGCCAAACTAAAGGGCAATAAGAAATTTGGGTTGACAGTAACCATTTCCCACGGGCCATCCCAGTGCAAGTCGCCGGTGGTAATGCACCTGCGCCAACGTGGTAAACTTAAGAATCCATACCACCTGATTCAGGACTCGTTTCACAACACCTGCACGGTAGGTAACCTGCAACCATCTGAACAGTGCCTGTGGACAAGGAGTATCCTGGCCGACTAGGATAGCAGTTTGCACGCTTGCCCCCGGCTGACCCATCTGAAAAGGATCACAGATCTCCCCACCTACTTTCCCCATTAGAGTTATGTGTGCAGTGGCATCTGCAATGGCTCAGGGAAATCTCAGAGTAAAAGCTCAGAATGGGGCTGGAGTAGGTGGGACCTACTAACATGCAGCTGGTGCCTGGTATCCCATTTGGTACCCTGAGCATTGCTGGGTGTGGTACTCCTGCCCCTTAGATTGAAGTAGCAGTTGTGTAATAAAGTATAGAAGGAAAATTTGATGGCGGAGTCAAAGGCCACTCCTGGTGATACTTGGTCAACAAGGCTGGCGGTTGAATGCTGGAGCCACACCAAACAATGCTTGGTATACCTTGTGTGGTGCTTAGGATGCCAGTTGTCCCGTGTTCTAGCCCCCATTAAAAAGGAGCTAAGTGTAAGTTTTAAATTCACAAAAGGCACATGAGAAAATGCTCTACATCATTAATCAGGGAGATGCAGATCAAAACAACAATGAGATATCATCTCACACCACAGAGACTGGCACACATCCAAAAGAACAAAAGCAACCGGTGTTGGCGCGGATGTGGGGAGAAAGGGACTCTCCTTCACTGCTGGTGGGAATGCCGACTGGTTCAGCCCTTTTGGAAAACAATATGGACGATTCTCAAAAAATTAGAAATAGAGCTCCCATTTGACCCAGCAATACCACTCCTAGGAATATATCCCAGAGAGGCAAAAAGGTATAGTAGAAATGACATCTGCATTTCTATGTTCATTGCAGCACTGTTCACAATAGCCAAAATCTGGAAAAAACTGGAGTGCCCAAAAACAGATGACTGGTTAAAGAAACTTTGGTACATCTACACAGTGGAATACTATGCAGCTGTTAGAAAGGATGAAGTCATGAAATTTGCATATAGGCAGATCAACATGGAAAGTATCACGTTAAGTGAAATGAGTCAGAAAGAGGGAGACAGACATAGAAAGATCGCATTCATCTGTGGAATATAAAGTAACAGAATGGGAGACTAACACCCAAGAGTAGTAGAGATAAGGACCAGGATGTCTGCCCCACAGCTTGGAAACTGGCCTCACATGCTGGGGGAAAAGGCAGCTGAGATAGAGAAGGGAACACCAAGTAGAGGATGTTGGGAGGACCCACTCGGGTTGAAAGTTGTGTGCTGAGAGTAGACCATAGACAGAACATGATGGCCACTCAATACCTCTGTTGCAAAGTACAACACCCAAAAGGAGAGAGAACAAAAGGGAATGCCCTGTCGCAGAGGCAGGGTGGGGTGGTGGGAGGGATACTGGGAACATTGGTGGAGGGATGTAAATAATCACTGTATGACTGAAATGCAAACATGAACGCTCATGAGTTTGTAACTATCTTGCGATGATTCAGTAATAAAAAAAATCCACACCTACAGCTGCTATGTTTAAACGACAGCCTGCCCTAAAATGTGGTTTGTACTAACACACAGCCTTGCATTGAAACTTGGAGAGAGCAGGAAGAGAGTAACATCACCAGCTAATGCTAAGAAATGGCCTAGGCAGAGGACATAGACATTACCAAGCCGAACATGGTCCTGAGCAAGGAGGTCCGGGGTGGGGACTCTTACCTTCCATGAGGAGCCCGTGGAGATACGCGCCTTCCCTCGGGGGGTGGCCATAGTCTTCCCTTGTCTTCTTGGTAACGTCGACAGTCAAGCACATTTTATCCAGTGGCCACTCATTTTTTCGAGCCGTGGTCTGCATGATTGCTTTGAGGAATGGAGTTAGTTGGACACAGGTTCTTAATTAAAGGCCTGCTGTGGCCCCGTAAGTTAGTCGCAGGGCCCGTAAGCAGTGAGTGGTGGGGGAGTCCTGCTGGCAGATCTCATGTAGTGGTGCAGTGTAAGGACCAGCGGGTGCTGGAGTGCAGGGGGTGACAGGGCCATCCCAGCAGTGCTTGTCGGCTTTGAGAGCCACACTCAGCCATGCTCAGAGGACCCATGTGGGGTTGGGAATTAGAACTGGGTCAGGCACATGCCAGGCATGTACCTAACTCTGCTCTACCATTTCCCCACCTCATTTTGGTTCATTATTTTTGTTTGGTTTTTGAGCCATACCCCGTAATGCTCATGGGGTCACTCCGGGCTCTGCACTCAGGAGTTATTCCTGGCGGTGCTCAGGGTACCACATATGGTGCTGGGAAGCCAACCCAGGCACCTGTCCTGCCCACTGTACTATTGCTTTGGCAAGTTTGCACGTGGCTGCACTAGAGTCAGGTCTCTACAGGTAACACTACAGACTCTACAGACCTTCCTGTGGCAACACCAAAACAGTTCTAAAGCAGGGACACTGATTGGGACCACACAGTCTTGGGGTTCACTTTGCCCTACCATGGCAGAGTGCAGCTGCGGAATGCGCCACTGGTGGCCCTTGACAGAGAAAGTTTATTCCAGGGACCCATGTACCAGCTCCTTCTACTCACCCGTCAAGAAGGACTGAGGGTTGAAGAACCCAGAAAGCCAGACCACAGCTGGGAGTGCGAGGTCTTGCGTCCAAGTCTCAAGTTCACGGCATCGTAGCAGGAGGTCATTGAACCTGGGGAGTAGAAGGCAGGAAGCTGTGAGCTTGCTTTCCAGGAACAGACGGCTTCCCACGGGATGATGAGGTGGGGGGACAGTGGAGGGTCAGCTCACTGATAGCCAGTGAAAGGGTTAGCTGCTGGTTTTGCAGAAGTTCTCCACTTGCGGGGGAAGGTTTTATTTTTCTCCTGTTGAGCTTTTAGGTCCCACAACTATTATACCGTGAGGGACTAGGAGCCCTGGGGGATGGACAAAATCCATCTCCATCTGGTTTTATTTCCTCCTTCCCTGGGATATGTGTTGCTAAGTGGGGGATGGGAGGGCTGTGTGTGAGTGGGGGAAGAGACTGTGCTGTCCAATAGTGGACAGTGTCCAATGCTGACAGTCCGTAGGCGCCCCATGGGCAGTCATTACCTGAAGGGAAACCACAAGCCCCCCTCCACCGCACACCTGCGCTTGAGATCCTCCAGCCTCTGCCCTGGCTCTCTAATTTGCGTCACAGTTGGCCCTGCAGTTGGCCTAGGCGGAAGCTGGCTCAGGGAGGCTAAGGAAAATGAAATCTGCCCCAAATTGCAAAGGAGGGCTGCAGGGAAGGGCAAACGGGGAGCTCAGCCCCTCTTGCACCCCCCAGCGTGAAAGCCACAGAAGTCAGAGTGCTGGCACTGAGGGGGAGCAGGGGTCCCGATGAACCCGCGCTTCAGAGAGCACAGCCCAGAGTAGCTGGCTGAGGGGGAAGGAATGCCGCCAGCTCCCCAGCCTGCCTCACCCAAGGGAAGGTCCGGAGAACTCGGAATGTGGCCCTGTGCACTTCCACATTCCTTGAGATGGCTGCTGTGAGGAAAACATACGTGGTTTTGCAGAGGAGGTAATGCAGAGGAGCAGCGAGGACCCTCTGTGACGCGAACAGGACAAAGAGGACAAACTGGCACGGGCAGACTTGGACCTCACAGTGCTGCTACGGGAGGCGGCGGCACTTTGCAACCTGCTTGCATTTTCATTTTATGAAAACAAAAGCTTTGGTTTTGTTTTGGGTTGGGGCACCACATTTTGCTCTGCTCAGGGCTTCGGGTCTTCAGGGCTTCAGCTATGCTCAGGGATCACTCCCGGTATGCTTGCGGGTATGCGGGGGGAGCAATATGGGGTGCCAGGATCAAACCTGGGTCAGCCGTATGCAAGGCAAATGCCCTGCCTGCTGTACTACCATTCCGGCCCCTAGAAGCATGTGTGTTTGATTTTTGTAGTTTTAACGAAGCCCCACTCGTATGAAAAAGATTGTGGGGGTGAGAGAGATGGTACAGAGGTTATGGCACTGATTTTGCAGGAGTCCCACCAGGGTTTAACATCTGGCACCCTGTGGGTCACTGAGCACAGCTAGGAGTAAGCCCTGAATACAAGGCTGTGGTTATAAAGAAGCCCTGCAGCCATCTCATAACCATTGCCCCGTAAGCAACACAATTCTACAATTCCGACATCCCAGTAGGAGAACAAAAACTTAGATGGGAAAGTAACAGAGACTCTAACTCCGCTCAATAACAACATTCACACAGAAGAATGGCAACAGACAAGGACTTCATGTCCCATGGTGAGATACAACCATTTTCACAAATTTTCTTTTGCTGAAGTATTTTTTGATAATTCCATTAGCCATTTAGTTGTAACAAACAATAGAAAATGAATTATTTTGTACCTGCTGAGTGGACAGGCCTGGGGAGTGAGGGGGGTTGGGAAAATGGGGACAACGGTGAAGGGAAGGTCACTGGTGGTGGGGGTTGGTGCTGGAATATTGCATGCCTGTAACATAGGCATCGTGAACAACTTTGTAAACTATGGTGTTTAAAGAGAAAAATGGTGAAACGTAACGAGAGTATGGTTAGAGGTGAAAGAAAAGAAAGAATGAGGGGGATGGAGAGACAGTACAGTGGGTGAGGCACTTGCCCCGTACATGGCCAACCCAGGTTTGATCCCAGCTCCCCAGCTCCTGATCTCCTGAGACATCAGGAGTGATCCCTGAGCGCAGAGCAGAAAAATTAAATTCTACACGTGAAAGCGGAAAAAAAAAGGGGAAATGTGAAAGAAAAAAACAATGAGACATAAAAATGAAATAATTCTAGAAAATTTCTATAATGTGTTCAACAAGAAAGTCTGACACAGGACAGTCAATACCAAGATCTTGAAATTGCCTCTAGGGTCCTTTGATGGACAGGAAGGATAGGAAACCTTTCACGAAGGACTTTCATAAGCAGGAAAGTTACTGCAGCTTCTAGGTCTGCAGTACCGTATTGGAACAGATGACAGAGATGCCCTACAGAGTCCAGTTATGACCTGCCCCACTGACCTCTTGCATAGAGTTTAGGTTGTCCATAGGACGTCAAAAATTGTCCACAAATCCAGCAAATAGGAAGGTTGATAAAGCAACGAAGGAGACTTACGGATGTGAGCACAAGACTTAGTAAGGGGGGCTGGAGAGAGTATAGTGGGAAGGGCATTTGCATGTAGCCAACCTGGGTTTGGTCCCTGGCACCTAACACATGGTCCCTTAAGCACCATCAGGAGTTATCCCTGAGCACAGAGCTATAAGTAAGCTCTGACCATGGCCCAAAAACAACACCCCTGCCCCCCCAAAAAAACCACACCTATGTGTCAGGTTATATGAGAGAAAAGTATTCAAAAAAAAACAGTTATAGGGGCTGGAGCGATAGCACAGCGGGTAGGGCGTTTGCCTTGCTTGCACTTGGCCAACCCAGGTTTGATTCCCAGCATCCAATATGGTCCCCCAGCACTGCCAGGAGTAATTCCTGGTGCAGAGCCAGGAGTAACCCCTGTGCACTGCTGGGTGTGACTCAAAAAGCTAAAACAAACAAACAAACAAACGCAGTTATAAAACTTGGTCAGAGGATGCCCTACCTGGCACATTTAAACAACAGTGAGTTGGAAAAGCGTGGACAATGAAATTTTAAAAAATGAGTTGGGGAGGTCTGGAGGCATAGTACAGCAGGTTGGGGTTTGCTTTGAACGCAGCTGACCCAGATTTGAATCCTGGCACCACATATGGTCCCTGAGCCTGCTGGGGGTGATTCCTGAGTGCACAGCCAGGAGTAAACCCTGAGCATCGCCCTAAGCCATGACCCCAAAACCCAACCCTCCCCCGACCTAAAACAGGGAAAGTCCATGGTGAGGGTTAAAGAGGTAAGTGGTGGTTTTGTGTGTGGGACCCCTGAGTTTGGTCCCCGGTGCCACAGGTGCCCCAAGCACCAGTGGGTATGGACAACATGATGGGAAATTAGCAGATTGGAGCTGAAGAGAAAGTGAAGATTACTTAGAATTAACTTGGAATTACAGAGAGAGACGGATGGAAAATGGGAGCACTGAGGTGGAGGACTACTCTGAAGACAGGTAACAGAATGAGAATTAAGAACTTCTCAGTGGCATCAAAGGGTCTGCTCACATCTACAATGGCACATAGTGCCAGGGAATGTGCCCCTAAGTAAAAAGAGCTCTGTAAAGTAAGGTAAAGAGGAGAACCTCTAGGACTTCTGGAGAGAACAGACCACGTGTGACACAGGACAGGTGCACGACAGTAAATGCAGACAGTGAGCGACGACAGTGGACTCAGAACACTGGAGAGCTGAGGCAAAGTCATGGTGCTCTAGAGTTCTGCACATGGGCAGTGTGGGGACGAGAATACCGCCACTCTGCTACAGCCAGACACCAAATCCCCGGCTGTGTGTTTTTCTAGTAAAGAGGTAGAGGTGGGCAAAGCAAACAAGCCCAGAATGCAATGCGAAAACGTAACTGAATTAAAATATATTTTGAGTTGTTAAAGCAAAAAATAATGATGTTGACCATAAAAATGCTATTGTTCATTATAAAGCTGAAGAACAATTCAAGAAAATAGGCTGGGAACCAAACCAACAGTTAAGGAAGACAAATGGGTTGCAAAAATGAAATGGTGGAAATAGGTCTCAAGTTAGTGTTGATCTAAAATTGAAACACAGGGGCCAGATAACTTGGCATGTATAATGTGTGAGGCCCTGGGTTTAGTCCCTGGTACCACACAAAAAAGGAAAAAACTATCAAAATAAAATTCCCTTTTTCACTGTTCACATTTTTGTTTGGGAGCTACAACCAGTAGTGCTCAGGGCTCAGTCCTGGCTCTGGGCACAGGGATCACTCCCGACAGTGCTCAGGGGCCCCTATAGGGTGCTGGGGATTGAACCAGGTCAAGCACCTTACCCCTGTACTGTATCTGGGCATTAAATACTTTGTTTTGTTTTGGGGCCACACCAGGTGGTGCTCAGGGCATACTCCTGGCTCTGTGCTCAGGGATCACTCAGGGATCCTAATGGGATCTGGGAATAGAACCCTGGGTCAGCTGGATGGAAGACAAGCACCTTACCCTGGTACTATCTCCAGCTCCTTTATCATTTTTTTAAATTGGGAATATAAAATACAAATTTGAATATTCATGGCATTAACAGCTTTTTGAAATTCAAGTAAAAGACTTGTTTCTGAAGGCACTTATCACCTCTTGGTCTTCGTTTCTGTTGACACACATTCCATCTGCAAACACCTGGGGCTGCGTGCAGGGAGTGGGGCGGAGGGGATACTGTGTCATCTGGAGTTCTTAGTGGGACCTTGTGTGGAAGGATTAGCTCAGGGAGGCTTAGGGAATTCGTGGGAGGAAGTTGGAGGAAGAACTAGAACAGACACAGGGGCTGAATCTGAATCTTGCTCTAACTCTGACTTTAAGTCATCCCTGCCCTTTGCACCAAGGAAATCTCCAGTGGAACTGGGGGCAGTTTGCCCTCTTGTGGCCTGAGCACCATCACAAACCATTGACTCTGTGGCCCTCAGGAGGCCAAATTCAACACAGCAGGTCAGTCTCGAGGGGGTAACCGGCAGATGGACTCACCACTGTGCCAGGCCGTATGTGGACGGATATGCCAGTTTGCTCCAAGAGTCCGGGACTGCATCATAACCCAGTGAGGCCTGCTGGGCTTCCAGGTCAGGGGACAAGGTCAGCTCCCCCTGGAGTTGAAAGAGAAAGCCTCAGTTTCCCCTTTCCTGCTTGGGGTCCATTTTAGCTGACAACTTTACATGTTCAGCATTCTGCAAAGTCCTGGACTCTTGAGTAGTTTACACTTTCCCAAGACCAGAAATTCTGCCCCTGCAGACCTTGGGCTCACAGACCAAGGGAGAATGAGGTCCAAACCAAGGTACCTGGTAAAAAACATAACCTAGTAGTTCTGAATTAGAAACCAGCACCCCCCCCCCCCAACCCCAGCCTAAGTGGGAATGCGAGCTGCTCATCTTACCGTAACAAGAAATACAGGCCCTAAGTTAACAAGACATCTCTAGAAAACAGGAATACTGATTGTTTGGTAACACATAGACCCAGTTTTCCTATAACCCCCACCCAATCAAGCCATTCTTAGTCCTGCCCTAAGTTCCTCCCCCTGCTGGGGAGTTGTTTTCTCTTCTGCTTTCCAATAAACTTTTCTATTTTTCTGACTCTGAACATCTTCATGGGCTGGAGCAATAACACAGCGGGTAGGGGTTTGCCTTGCACATGGCCAACCCGGGTTCGATTCCTCCCTCCCTCTCGGAGAGCCCAGCAAGCTACCGAGAGAATCCTGCCTGCACAGCAGAGCCTGGCAAGCTACCCGTGGCGTATTTGATATGCCAAAAACAGCAACAACAAGTCTCACAATGGAGATGTTACTGGTGCCCGCTTGAGCAAATCGATGAGCAATGGGATGACAGTGAACATCTTCATTACTCAGTATTTTCAATCTTGAATATGTTGAAGATCCCAGGAACCATGGACGGACACAGAGCCACGAGCGCTCCTACATCAAGGGGCTCGGATGGCTACACGGTGACTGTCTGCCCCGAGGCAAAGCCATGCCAGTCCCCACTGGGAAACGTACCTTCAAACCAAGGTCTAATTGTTGGAGCGATACTCGGACTTCCCGAAGGAGAATGTTCATTCTCTCACATTCTTGGAAGCACACAAGAATGTAGGGACTTCTGCTGGGATTTTTCTGCATTATCTCTGCCATGTTGAATTCTTCTGGAAGTTTCTCCAAAATGTCATCCAAGACATTCTTAACCTTACAGACACATACATATGAGAAAGAGAGAGAGAGAGAGAGAGAGAGAGAGAGAGAGAGAGAGAGAGAGAGAGAGAGAGAGAGAGAGAGATTTAGAATCTTCTGATTTCATGTTTGGTCACTATGAATATATACTTTTAAGTGTCATAATATAGCTGCCAGAAACAGCTGCTAACATTAAAAAGGTATGCACAGAGCAGCACTGCCAGCCCTCTGCCCTCCGTAAAGACCCCAGCCTAGTCTGGGAGGAGTAGCTACTCCTGACAGTTTATGCAATGCTCAGGGAAGGTAAGAACTCACCAGCTAACGTAATCAGAGGAAACAACCTCGACTGTGGTATTGCATTTTTGCCTTCTATACTCTGCTCAGACTGGAGCGATAGCACAGCGAGTAGGGTATTTGCTTTGCACGTGGCTGACCCAGGTTCAATTCCTCCATCCCTCTTGGAGAGCCCGGCAAGCTACCAAGAGTATCCCGCCTGCACAGCAGAGCCTGGCAAGCTACCCGTGGCGTATTCGATATGCCAAAAGCAGTAATGACAAGTCTCACAACGGAGACGTTACTGATGCCGCTCGAGCAAATTGATGCGCAATGTGATGACAGTGCTACAGTGCTACATACTCTGCTCCTGGAAAATGCCATTCAAGATGCCCCAGGCACCAAGGAGGCCCTTGAGTGTGAGCGATTCTGGTGGCTTATGCTGCCTTCCTGACTATCCTACAACTTTGGGGTCAGTTTAGATCTTCATTCTCAGCGGCCTGAAGATCACTCTTCTATAGTTGTTGTGTTGAAAAAATAATCTTTATGGATGTTGTGACTGAGTACATAATCTGTATTCCATGCAAGTTCGGGGGAATCTAACATACACCACCTCCGCCCAGCCCCCAGATCAGCATACAGATTGTAGAGCAGCACCTGCTTTCCAGGTTTATGCTGTATTCCTGCTCTCCTTGATTTTTCAAATTACTGCCTGTGGTTTTTTTGGGGTGGGGAGGGACCACCCGCTTCACTTCAGTGCTTAGAGATCAGTCCTGACAGGGGTTCGGGGACCATTTGGGGTGCTGCGGATTGTATCTGGGTCAGCCACATGCAAGGCCAATGCTTTACTCGCTGTCTTATCACTCCAGCCCCACTGCCTTAAGATTCTGATCACAAACTTGCAAATTGCTTGGCACCTGGCCTCTCTGGGCACCTTTGCCTCTCTGGGATGTGGAGGTATCTTATCTCATTTGTTGTGCATTCTCTAGTTCTTTGTTGCAAAGGATGAGGCTCCTTAACCAGACGAGAGCATGAAACGGAGTGAAGATAGTTTCTTCAAAAAATGGTGCTGAGGAAACTGGATAACCACATGCAAAAATAATCAAAGCTAGATCCATATCTCACACCCTACATAAATGTCAATTCAAAATGGGCCAATGATCTTGAGATCTGACCAAAAGCCATAAAGTACATTGAAGAAAGTATAGGCAGAATGCTCCAAGATTTGGACCTCAAAAGTATATTCAATAATCTGATACCAGTGGCAAAGGTAATAGAATATAAAATAAACTATACCAAATTAAAGAGTTTCTGCATGGTGAAAGCAACACAGACTAAAAATAAAAGACAGCAAACTGGGAAAAAATATTTGCACTCAACATGTTAGATAAAGGGTTGATGTCCAGGAGATATCCAGTCAACAACAACAACAACAACAACAACAGAAATTCAAAAACCTTGTCAAAGAATGTGAAGGGTGGAAGGATAATGTAGTAGTACAGTAGGGAGGGCATTTACTTTCTCTGTGGCTGGCCCAGGTTCAATTTTGGACACCACATATGATTCCCCAAACTCTGCCAGGAGCAATTCCTGAGCACAAAGCCAAGAGTAATCCCTAAGCACTGTTGGATATGGTTCAAATCCCCTCTCCCTCAAAAGAAATAATTTTAAAAAATAAGAAGAGAAAATGAACAGACACTTCTCAGAGGAAGACATGGATGGCCAGGAGGCACATGAAAAAAGATGCTCAGCATCACTTATAATTAGGGAAATCCAAATCAAGACAAAAATTAGATACCATCTCACATCAATGGGAATGGCACATCTCAAAAATAATGGGAACAATCTGTTGGTGGGGATGTATGAAAAAGGAACTCCCATCCATTGCTGGTGGGAATGTTGCCTGGGACAACTCTGTGGAAAACAGTTTAGCAAACTAAAAACTGAGCTGCCATATGATCGCACAGTTCCACTTTTGGGCATCCACCCAAATACAACACATTCAAAAAGAACATGATGCCATAATTCACTGTAGCAGTTAGTCCAACAGCTAACCACAGAATCAACCTAGGTGTCCAATGATAATGGATTATGCGAATGTGGTATATATACATGATGGAATACTACACAGCTATGAGGAATGATGAAATCATGCAAGTTGCATCAACCTGGTCAGAACTGGAAGATTTGTTGAGTGAAGTAAACCAGAAGATGGACAAATGGGATGATCTCATTTATTGGGGCATATAGAATAACTGGGTGAGGAAAGGTAGTGTAGTAAAGGCAAATGCCTAGATCAGTCTTGACCCAGAGTACAGGGAAGAGAAGGACAATGAGAGAAAGAACCTGAGGGGGAAGGAAGAAGAAGAGAAAGGGAAGCTACAGGGGAACCCGGGTCAGGGGCCTTAGGTATACTGGTGATGTGGGAGAGTGCTACAGCTATATATGCAAAGCTCAGACTCAACAACACTGAAAACCTGAGATCACAACGACAACCACAGAACTTTAAAATGTGCCTGTCAAGGTGGCAAGTGGAGGGATGGGGGAGGGCAGAGATGTGGGGCAAGAGGGAGCATGGGAACTCTGGTGAAAGGAAGATGACATTGGTGGTGGGACTGATGCTGGAATACTGTATGCATAAGACTGTATCACTGTATCACTGTCATCCCGTTGCTCATCAATTTGTTTGAGCGGGCACCAGTAATGTCTCTCATTGAGAGACTTGTTACTGTTTTTGGCATATCCAATATGCACGGGTAGCTTGCCAGGCTCTCCGAGAGGGGCAGAGGAATCAAACTCGGGTCTACGTGAAAGGTGAATGCCCAACTGCTGTGCAGTTGTAGTAGTAGTGCAATAGGGAGGGCATTTACTTTCTGTGCGGCAGGCCCAGGTTCAATTTTGGACACCACATATGATTCCCCAAACTCCGCCAGAGCAATTCCTGAGCTCCAGCCCATGCGTAAGACTCACCATCAATAACTTTGTAAATCAAGGCTCTTTAAAAAGGAAAAAAAATAAAGTCAAACATTTAACAACAATAACAACCCCCTAATTTGCTTCACACAAGCACAAAGAAATGACTCAAACTTTTGTTACAAGAAGTAAAAGACTGGGGCTGGACAATAGAACAGGTTGGGCATCTGCCATTCATGTATCCACCCGATTCCATCCCAGATATCTCATATGGTCCCGTGAACCCACCAGGAGTGATCTCTGAGCACAGAGCTAGGAGTATAACCTGTTCTACCATACACAAAAAAGATAGGAAATAAAAGGCTGTTCAAAGATAATATAGAAAGTTCCAGGGACCTCACTTATAATTAGATTTAATGGTGAACGTGTGTCAATAGCCTGAACTCTTGTCAGTCAGATCCTGATGAATAATTTTGACAGAAAAATGAGTGCCAGTTTATTTGGAGAAGTTAGTTATTGATATTTTAAATTAAGTAGAAGCCAAATTTTAATCCAGTGGTAAAAATTGTATTATATGCCCATTTCTCACACCTCTATTCTAGGACATTTGATACCTTTAAAAGAATAATAATGCTGTTGGATTCCTGGTACCAAAGAAAAAGAATACTGTAATAAAACCAGTCTTCCAACACAATGTGAAAATGACACCATAATGAAGTGATAGAGCTAAAAATACATTGAGGGTAAAAGGCAGCCACAGATTTGGAGAGGGTATTTGCAATATATACATCTTACGAAGAATTCACATAGAGGGGGAGGGGGAGGTGCAGGAGAAAGAGATGCATCAGCAAGAAAACAAATGGCGTCCTAATTACTTGCTCAAGTAGCTAGAACATGTACTTTACATGAACACACGGCCACATGTATATGGAAAGGTGCCCAGTATTATTCCTCAATGAAAGACAACAAAGTCAAAACCAAGGAGCAGGAATATAGCTCAGTGTGTTAAAGTGCATGATTAGCCTGTGGGAGGCTTGGGGTTGATGCCTTAAACCCCACCGCTCACCAGAACTGTTGGGTGACACCCAAGAACTGAGCTGGGATTAGCCCCCTTCCCTGCTGGATGTGGCCCTAAACCAACAACAGAAGATTGTGAAAACATGAACTATCATTTCCCCTACACAAAATACACAAAGGGAGAGGACAAACTCACATACACAATTTGTGGAGTGTAACTGGTGCAAACACTTTGGAAAACAGAGTGTGCACTAAAGCTCCACGTTCTGTCCTATGATTCAGCAACTCCATTTCTGGCGCTAGAGAAATGAGCACTAGGAGAGGATTACTTGGGAAAGCTAACCTTTGTCAGTTGACAAAAGGCTACAAGAATGGCTGCGGCTGAGCTATTCATAAAAATGAAAACCCAGAGTCAACCCAGACATCTGTCCTCTGTTTGGTGGTGAAAAATTAGATATTCCTATAATAGAATACCAAACAAAAGTCAACCAGTGGTACATGCAACAGCATGAATTAACCTCACAACATGATATGGAGCAAAAGGAGCTGGGCATCAGTGGGTACATACTATAGAGTCTATATGTGTATTGAGGTTCAAACATGAAGCTAATCCAGTGATAGTTGTGACAGAGTGCAGAGTGATGTCTAAGCTGGAAGTGAGTATATGTTACTTTCGGAGTATTAGAAATGCTTCAATTTTGATCTGTGTGTGGCTTATAGGGGTACATACAAAGATAGAGTTTTGTGCAGTTTGTCTTTTTTTTTTTTGGCTTTTTGGGTCACACCTGGCGATGTACAGGTGTTACTCCTGGCTCATGCACTCAGGAATGAACTCCTAGTGGTGCTCAGGGGACCATATGGGATGCTGGGAATGGAACCCGGGTCGGCCGAGTGCAAGGCAAACGCCCTACCCGCTGTGCTATTGCTCCAGCCCCAGTTTTGTGCAGTTGGATCCAAGATTAATGCACTTCACCACACATACACTATCATGCTTCAACGGAAGGAAAGACCGTCTGTCTACCTTTTCTTCAGTGGACTGCCCCAGCTCCTCACTGCCGAGTGCGTTCCTGGGCTGCATCTCCAGTAACGTACGGAACAGAGTGTTGGACATCACTGTGAGGAATTCGATTTCAGCGTTTGGGTGGAGGCCGTAGAGGGTGGGGCTTTCTGGAGGAAGCCTCTCCTCTATGTACTGGTGATAGCCCAGATAATCCAGATTCGGTGGGGCTGCAAAGCCGGGGGCCAGCTGAAGCTCATCTTCAATCTTGGATCACAAAGGAAAAGTCTGTTAATCCAAATCTACAGGAGCACCAGGCATTGTTTCCTATATGCTTGAAGAACACTTTGCTGAAGAAGGTTCCAGCACAGAACTGGGTCAGTAGCAGGCTTCCCTACCCCTTCCCCCAGCGAGTCATTCTTTGTTGATGGCAGCAGTCGTCTGGGAGGACTCCAGGAAACACAGACAAAGCCACAGATTCTGTTCCGAAGTACCTGCTTTCTGAAGAACAGGTTCTGTCCTTCACAGTATTTCTTTAAACTATTTTATATGTGGTGCATAGGAATACAAGATAATTATATGTGCATCTGCTGAAAAATGTATGTGTGTAAGAGTATGCAAAGGACACTTTACAGGGCAGTATATACTGAGCATTAAAGTAATGCTAGGATAGAATCAGTGTTGCTCATCTCAAGATCCCCAAGTCCCCAAGACATTTCTAGCATCCAGCAGTATTCAATGCCTGGTGCCCAGGGAATGAAAATCTGGAACAATCTTGCATTTCTGCAGTCCTCTTACTTCACTGAGCTGGGGAAGAAGGCTGACAGTCATTCTGGAGGCAACAATACCAAATCTTTTCAACATTCCAACGTAATTCTTCAAAGCATAATGAAAAGCATTTATGGGTCTGACTCTCCTAAACAGTCATAGTCAATCAAATGCTTATCATTTTCTAGTAAACTTGAATAATTTCAGATTTTTTCTTGGATTGTTTTTCTTTTTCATTTTCAGAGGCACATATTTTGTTTTTTTCAGTCTCTTGTGTAAATTCGTTCTATATGTATTTAATGTTATTTTCTAAAACTATCACCTATGCAGCTATTTTATGCCTAGGTTTTCTCAATAATTTTCTTAAAAGTGACTTTTTTCCCTCTATGATTGGATATGCTTTGTCACACATACCTCCTATACCCCAACATGAAAGGAAACCTATCCTCTCTGTCATTTGGAGATAGTCACTATTCATTATCTCCTGCAATAAAATATGTGCTGGTCATGAATGTCCCCCTAGCCCTGGGGTGAGAACCACTCTTATGGCCTAGTCTAACGGTCTAGGGGCTCCCGGTCTAATACAAACAGGACAAGTATGATTTTTTGTTTGTTTGGGGGCCTTCTGGGCTGTACTCAGGGTCTATTCCTGGCTTGTGGCTCAGGGAATCACTCCAGGTGGGTTCTGGGGACCATATGGAATGCTGGGGATCAAACCTGGGTCAGATGTGGGCCAGGCAGGTGCTTTTTCTACTGTGCTATTTTCTGGTCCTACATGTGTGATTTTCTACAGCCACTCCAGCTCCAGTCTACAGCCCCAGACTGGTGGAAAGCCTACATGCTCAGACATGACCTCATTTGCTGTCTGTATCCCAAAAGGCATATACAATAATCATGGCCAGAGAGTGAGCACAGGGTGATAAGCTGCTTGTCCATTCGGTCAACCTGGATTTATTTCCTGGCACTACATATGGTTTTCTGAGCACAGGACCAAGAGTGATCTCTGAGCACAGTCAGGTGTTGCCCTCAACACACACACACACACACACACACACACACACGAGTAATATCTAGATGAGTGAAAAATCTAGAACATTCTATGATTTGGTGACATGAAAAATTCAGTAACCTGAGCACAATTTTCTTGCGCATGTATCCAGTTGAGTGAAACATCTAGAATATTACATGACTTGAATGACACCGATTTCACAGTCCTCAAAATCAAAAGAACTATGTTCTGTATAGGGGACTCTTCATGCTGACTCAGTGTCCTGGGGAAATTATCACGCCTAGGTCCCTTCTCTAGACAATGAATTAACATCATCACTTCTGTAAAATCCCAGGGTTACTGAAAAGACCCTGTACTCCGATTCTGGTTCCAGAAGTCTGGGCTGCCACCCAAGATTCTGCACTTTGAACAAATGCCCACGCCCTCTTGAAGGTGGGCCAGACTAACTCACAAATGTTCAAGAATCTGCAGTGATAGCATTCAAGAATGTTCTACACAGCACAAAACTAATTTTATAAATGTTTACCAAGATTTTCTCCACAGTCAAATAAAATAGCTTACCAGAGAAGGATTCATGAATTCTTCTAAATATGCCCGGCACAGTTTGCGATCCCAATCATCTGTGATGTGGCCCCCATACATGATTTCACCAAAGAGGTAACGCAGGTCTTCCCAAGGGACCTGGGTAGGGGATAGGACATCAAGCAGTTTACTTCAGGGCCCAAGACATCTGCTTCAGAACAGCCCACCCGTACTTCAGGCTCTCTCTGTACCCCTGGGACGAGTGCTTCAAGCCCTGTTCCACAGACTATTTAAAATAGGCTCAGAAAGTAAGTTCCTGCAATGAATTCCTTGGGAGAATTCTTCTTTATGTATTTTAGCATGATGAAGTAAAAATCCACCTGTTTCTTGAATTTTAATGCTAAATGGAGTTAATTATTCCTAAAACATGCTATGCAAATCATTTACATATTTAAAATTCCCATCCAAAAATGATGGAGGGATGTGGGGTCCCAGGGCCTTTAAGGTCTGACGTTTTCATAATTCAATTTATAGCAGATTTCTTGATATTACTGTTGTGTGAATATTCTTTTGGCCGGGGGCACTGAGATAGGAGTCGTGAGAGAAATGAGATTTGCTGAGAGGCTCCTTGCTCGCTCTGGCAGAGAAGTGGCGAAGAAGCGTCCCATTACCTCTTATTTACTATCCTACGTACACACATCTAATGCACTCAGTACAGAGAAATCATTAACGGGGAAAGGGGGTTATAGGAGGGACATTGAGACATCAAGGCTACATTGTTCTGTCACTCTGCAAGCCCAGTGGTTGCAGCCTTCAGAGAGGAATGCAAGGCCAAGCAGCCTGGCACCATGAGCTACAGCCCCTTGCACCTGCAGTGATAAGGGAATGTGAGAGACTGTCTGCATTCCAAAGCTGAGCTGGTTAGGGATCTCTGAGAAAGGGAAGATTGCTTCTATGTAATACTAAGAGCAAAAAGGCAGCCAAAGGAAGAGATGTTAACCCTGTCCAGACCAGTCTGGACTCACAAGTCATGGCTCACCCATATTTATGGGGTCTGTGTCCCTGCTTGCTTGCAGGTCAGTCTCCATGGGCTCATCCTAACAGTTACAGTTGGGCACCAACATATTACATTGGGAAGATATCCACTGTAACTTGACTTTGGGCTGTATTAGTATTTCATCACCTTCCTGAAGTCCTAACAAACCAATTCTCTTGCCCCCAACTGGTTTTGGGGGCTCTATCCCTTGCATGATTTTGGGGCTCGTCCCGGGCATGATTCTTCTCAGCTGGCAACTAAGGACCATTCACTGTTTCAGTCCAGGAGTCACAGTAGCTCCTCTTTACTTGGCCCAGCAGGGTTTGAAGCCTCCCGTTAGCTTCCTCTGGGTTTGCAAAACATGCCAGTTTGCGATGAAGCCTTTCCAGACAGGAACCTTTATACCCCCGGGGGCAGTCCATTGCCTCCCAACAGTTCAAGTAAAAACTTAATTATAGCCTTCCTGTGCTGTGCGATGTGACAGAAGTAAAATGGCTTCAACTACTCCCTGTACTTGCTACAGATTTATTCCAACTTGAATAAATGAACCTCAAACTTAAATCAGTTTGATGGCAATGAAAAGCGCGGGGGAACTGAGACAGCTGCAGCTGATTCTCAGCCACCTTGTGGAACCCCTTCCACGAAACTGATGTGAAACTGGCTTCATTGTTTGCTCCCCTCCGAAATTACATTCAATGTCTGCTTTATTTATTTTTGTGGGCCACACCTAGTAGTACTCAGGGGTATCTCCTGGCTCTGCACTCCTGGCGGGCTGGAAGTGAGGGAGAGGTGTTGGAGATTCAACTCAGGTAAACTGGGTGCAAGGCAAGTAACTTACATGGTGAATTACCAGTCCAGCCCTTCCTGTTTTACATATTAGTACTCAATTTGCATCTCCCTCAAGAGTTTAATCCAATTGGGATCTGTTCTTTACGATGACTGGTTCTTTTTCTCCAAATTCTTGGCTTTTTTTCTTTTTTCATTGAAAAGAGTACAGTACAGGGGCTGGAGAGATGGCACAGCGGGTGGGGCGTTTGCCTTGCACGCGGCCAACCCGGGTTCAAATCCCAGCATCCCATAGGGTCCCCTGAGCACGGCCAGGGGTAATTCCTGAGTGCAGAGCCAGGAGTAACCCCTGTGCATCGCCAGGTGTGACCCAAAAAGCAAAAAAAAAAAAAAAAAAAAAAAAGTACAGTACAACCAAACTACTATAAATCCTCAAATCCTGGGAACTGGTTTTGTGATAGATGGGGTATGACTCCAGCCAAGATGAGAGGGGTGGCAGGGCCAAACTCTAAGGCTGTGTTCCTCCTGGAACAGCATTGGGGAGCCACAGGACAATCAAATGGTGTAGGCGTATCACAGGATGCGATAGTTGGACAGGGAAACATGTGATGACTCTCTTCTTTCTATTTCTACCTCAGTTATGTCCAGGGTGCAGCTGAAAGAGGTGTCAGCCTTGTGTGACAATTTCTCTCCAGAATGCATAATAATGCTATATGCAGAATTTTATTTTATTTGGGCATTAGGAGCCTTCACTTGGCAGTGCTCAGGGCTTACTCCGGCTCTGCATCAGGGGCCACTCCTGGTGGAGCTTGGGGGTGTCATATGCAGTGCTGGGGACTGAACCCAGGTTGACCTCATACTGTACTGAAAATTAGTCCCAAGTGTTTAATCTTTTTAAACTGGAGGACAGCACTTTCCTGAGCGGGGAAGTTTATAATTATTGCACTAGACTAATAGTTTCCCACCTTTTCTGCTTTCAGACCAGCACTGGCCCATGGTCTAGCACATGAGCTGGCTGATTTTGACACACATAGCTCAATTTTAAGATTTAACTTAGTGGGAAAAGTTCCCTCGATGAGGACTAAGTTAGAGAAAATTCTAGAGTACAGAGGCAAGGCGCTTATCTCCAGCACCTCATATGGTCCCCAGGCCCTGCCAGGAGTGATCCCTGAGCCTGGAACAAGGAGGAAGCCCTGAGCTCTGCCATGGTGGCCCCCAAACAAACAAATATACAAAAGATCAGTTTGGAAGTTCTTTCTTTTTGAAATGCAACTCCTGGGTTGTGAAGAGTCTACATAAATGTTACTGAGGAAACATTGCCATTCTCATTTGTAAAAAACATTTTAGCTATAAAATAAAATCTCTCATCTACCTTTAACATCAAATCAAGGGGAACATTACTGAGAAAGTCACAACAAGGTGGCATCCTTAATACATAATAATGACATATGCAGGAAATGCACCATTATTTATACATGTGACGCGCTGTAAATTGCTTCCATCATCAGAACTAATTGTAGTGATTATTAATGCAGTGTTATGAACTGTCAGAATTGCTGTATGTAATTACATTTGTGCAAATGCTTCATTACCTGCCTAATGAATCTGGCATATATGCACATGTAAACTACTGTTTTTGTTAACATAATGAAGGACATTTTTTTTTTCCTTCTGCACTAAGCTGTTGATGTAGAACTGGTTTGACCTACGTTAGGAAGTTGCGGCATCTACTGTTGGAATACTTTTGATCTGGTTTCTTGTTACTCATGGCAGAATGTGCATGAGAGTGTCTGTTTCAATAGTAGCCTCAAAAAAATTAAGTTCCATCTTGGCAATGCCTGGAGACCGGTTCAATGCATTGTGTGGAAGACGTGATCCGAACACTGGTGCTTACCTTCGGGTTTGCCTCTAAGTAGTTGTAGAGGACACTGGCGCAGATGGTGAGGTCTCCGGGATTGAAGGGGTAGCTACGGCTCCAGCCCTGGGGGCCAAACCGCAGTCGCCCTGCAACACAGGCGTGGAAGTAGCACAGAGAGAAGAGGATGCTTTTAAATTCATGCTCCTTGGAGCACCCTTCAAGTGTATCCTGGGAGAAGAGAAACACGCTGGATTATCCATCCGGTCATTTTCTAGGTCTAGAGTCTGAGTGTCAGTAATCTTATTTGGGACCTGGAGGGATGAAGACAGCAGGAACATGCGATTCTAAGTCTGGCTACTGAGCCCTGAAAGCAGAATGGGAGATTAACTGGCATTTGCAAGTCTGGTGTTGGAGAGGAAATTTTATTTGGCTTCACATTCTTTCAATTGCTTCTAAGATCACTAGAAAATAAAAGGACACAATCTAAAGAGTGATGATGAGGGGCTGGAGCAATAGCACAGCAGGTAGGGCGTTTGCCTTGCACGCGGCCAACCTGGGTTTGATTCCCAGCATCCCATGTGGTCCCCTGAGCACCACCAGGGGTAATTCCTGAGTGCAAGAATCAGGAGAAACCCCTGTGCCTCGCCAGGTGTGACCCAAAAAGCAAAATAAATAAATAAATAAAGAGTGATGATAAGGCTTGACATCATTTTCCCTTGCAAAATTCTTGTAGAATATGGATGATCTCAGGACAGTTCCTCATTGGTGTAGCCATGATCTTCAAACCTGCTCATTCTGCAGTAATAGAGAATAGCACTGTAGCACCGTCATCCCGTTGCTCATTGATTTGTTCGAGTGGGCACCAGTAACATCTCTCATTGAGTAACAATTGTTAACAAACAATTAAGGAATAACATTACTTAACGAGTAACAATTTACTCATTACTTAATGAGTAACAATAAGTCTCTCAATGAGACTTATTGTTACTGTTTTTGGCATATCGAATACAACATGGGTAGCTTGCCAGACTCTGCCGTGCAGGCTCCATACTCTCAGTAGCTTGCTGGGCTCTCCGAGAGGGGCGGAGGAATCGAACACGGGTTGGCCGCGTGAAAGGCGAAAGCCCAACCACTGTGCTATCGCTCCAGCCCTATCGCTCCAGTCCTAATAGAGAATATCTGAAAATACTGCCACCCACTACAAGATTGCTTTCCAGACTCCCTTTGTACCACATGTGCTAGAGGACCAAACTTTTGCCAATAGATTTTGAGCACAAGTGCGTATCGTTGTGAAGGAAATTTCTGGCCCTGCTTGTCACTTTCTATTTTCCAGTAGATCAGAAATGATTGGAAAACCCTAGAAGACATCAGTTAAGTACGGTAGAGGCACCCAGAAGTTTTGGTGTGTGGCTGCTCTCAAAGGACAGTGCTGCCAATTAAGTGTGAGAAAGACAAATTCTGATCATGTTTGAATCATTCTAATTTAATACTGCACCTTAACTAATGCTGTCACTAGAACAAATGGTTTCCTTCCAATGAACTCAAGGTAAAATTCATTGCTGGGATTATAAAATGACATATCATTAGAAAAGAAAGGTTTTATCGGGGGCTGGAGAGATGGTATAGTGGGTGCAGGGCTGGCCTTGCAAATGACTAACCAGGGTTCAGTCCCTGACACCCCATATGGTCCTTGTGCCCCACTAGGGGTGGTGATCCCTGAGTACAGAGCCAGGAGTAAGTTCTGAGCCCCTCTGGGTGTGACCTCTCAAACAAACAAACACACAAACAATAAATGCATTATAGTCTGGCATTTCTGAAAATGCACAGGAAAAGTTGAATTATTGTATACTACACTGATAGGGTTATTATCACAGAATTGTGATAATAATAGTCACAGAATTGAACAGTGAAAAGCTATAATTCCTTCAATGGCTAAGAGGTAGCAAGGCCTCCATTCCCAAATTTGGCACTTCTTTGAGGAAAGCAGGGAAAAACTGAGAACTATTGCTCAACTGCTACAGGGGAGCAAATGAAGGAGAGGTCTGTACCTACCTGCCTTAATCTTTAAAATGGAGAATTTGCCAGATGGCAACTAACCTGAACCTGGCAATCACAAATTATATTTAGACTCTTTGGGGTGGGAGTTCAGACTTTTCTTTCAGGCAACTTCTGGTACTAAACCCAAATGAGATTTTGACTTGGTCCAGAACTTGAAGACTGAGGCTGGAGCAATAGACAGCGGGTAGGGTGTTGGTCTTGCATGCAGCTGACCTGGGTTTGATTCCCAGCATCCCATATGGTCCCCTGAGCACCACCAGAAGTAATTCCTGAGTGCATGAGCCAGGAGTAAGCCCTGTGCATTGCCAGGTGTGACCCAAAAAGAAAAAGAAAAAAGAAAAAAAAAGAAACTGAAGCTCATTTTTTTCAGTTTTTGTTTGGGCCATACCCAGTGTACTCCGGGCTTAACCCTGACTCTGCTCAAGGTTAACTCCTGAGGGTGGGGATCTTGAGGAATCACATGTGGTGCCAGGGATTGAATTCAGGTTGACTGTAAGCAAGGCAAGTGCCCTACCTACTGCATGATTGCTCCAGCCCCCACAAGCACTTCTGAAGTTTTTTTTCTTTAATACTTTCGTAAGAATCTAGGGCTAGCACAAAATATGGTTCTAGAATTGGTCAGGCTATAAACAGCACAGTTCCAGGTAAAAGACTAAGTCAATTTTTAGGTACTCTGGCAGGTGGATTGGAAATACACAATTATTAAAAAATAAGTTTTCTACAACTAAACACCAAATAAAAGTTAAGCTCATACAGGAAAAAAAAGAAACAAATCCTATAAGTGGAACTAATCTTATTGGACATAAAAACATATGTTACTCTGAAATTCCTGGAAGATCAAATAAAAGTATTAAATATTCTTTGCTTTTAGGAATTTTGATCTAACAAATCTGCAACTAGTTGTCTAAGGGCTCCTTGAATATATTATAGACTATTTACAAAATAGTCCCAATTACTATATTTATCAAGTGTATTAATTTATTCTAACTGATTTAGTTTTATTGTCAGTGCTAAAGAACTATCACAAGTCAATGTCCATTTCAGATTTCACTATCAACATAAATTCTATAAAAATAAGTATGAATCAGGCTTACTTAAGAAGTATGAGTCTACTTACCATTACATAATTTAGATCAGTTTTATATTTACAAACCAAATGATGAGCCAATTAATAGCTGAAAATGTACAGCCAACATTGAGAATAGAGAATATGCATTCCTTCATCCATGTTTCTGTCTATAGATCTTACAGGAAAAGGTATCTATATTCTTGTAAAAGTTCTGATTACCTACATCTATGTAAAAGCTCAATGAAATGGGGACAGAAGGAACATAATAAAAGCCGTACCATATACAACAAATTCACAGATAACACCAAGTTCATTGGTGAAAATTGGAAATATTTTCTCTCTACTATCAGACACATGATAAGAATAGTCATTCTTGATGCAGTATTGACAGACCTAGTCATGTCAATTCAATAAAAAGTGATACTAGGGGCTGGAGTGATAGCACAGTGGGTAGGATGTTTGCCTAGCACACGGCCAACCTGGGTTCGATTCCCAGCATCCCATATGGTCTACCGAGCACCACCAGGAGTAATTCCTAAGTGCATGTGCCAAGAGTAAACCCTGCACATTGCCAGATATGACCCAAAAAGAAAAAAAAAGTGATACTAGTCTGCCATGTTTGTCCTTCAGCAAATAAATGAGTTTCTCAAAATAGTATGCAGCATAGTTTTGTGATTTTCATAGTCTCAAAATATATTTTTTAGTTATTAGAATAGAGAATGGCAAGTGCAAGTCATTCAGGAGATTTAAACACACACAGACATACAGACACACACACACACAGACATACAGACACACATTCACTCCTTCCTCTGCCTGTGATATATGAGCAGATGATGGTTCCACAATCTGGTGAGACCTTACAGAAGACACCCCCCCACACACACTTCTTCTGCTCTTACCTGATCAAAGTTGTAGAGGGCAGCATGCAAATTGGCCAGCATTCCTGTGGGGGGTTCATTAGTGATCTTAATGGAATTTTCCAAGAGTCCTTGAGGGATGATATGTTCATTTGGGGTAGGTGCAGACTCAGCACTCATGAAAACCCTGTAATCTCTGTGGCTTTCATGACTAAATCTTTCAAGCAGTTTCTCCAAGGCTCCTAGCCATTTGGCTACCAAATGGACATTCTGAAAAATATGCCAGATAGTTCCTATAAAACTGAAGTCCATTATTTCTATTATAAAATTACTGCTTCTTATATGTGAATGTACTGGAAACTAAGAGAACTATAACAAATTATTCTTTAGAATCTTATCAGAAAAAATACAGAATTTAATATTGAACCTATTCTGTGCTTCAAACCACCACCTGTTGTCTTTGTAAGCCCAGATCTCCCAACACAGACTTTCAACATTCATCCAGTGACCATGGGTGAGATGCAGATACCTGATTTTTTTCGCTTAAAGTTCAAATTTAATACATGAGATTTATTTGGACTAGGTTCATCAAGAATAAAAATGAAAGACTGGAAACATATTGGACCACTACCCACTCTCTTGTCTGAGGGAAACTTCTACTGAGACTCCTGTTCATTGGCATGTGACTCGTAAGGATGAGATGGATAAAAACTACCTGAGAAAGAAACCAACTTCTCTTTGCCTACTCCTAGGCTCTTTGCCTACCCCTTAAGCCCCAGAAATGGCAGAAATATGAAAGAAAGAAATGTCGTTATCATCACTCCTTGCTTTTAGTTTTGCAATTCACAAATTTGCTCTTTAGTACCAAACACCCGCATGGTAGAGCTTGGTTGTTGGTTCAGGGAGAAGAGAATAAAGAATGCATTTCATAGGCATTCTGCTTTGGGAGAAGCTCCTAGTACAGTGATTGAGACAGCTCCCCAGAGATATAGAAGTATTTCCAACAGAGAAAAATATTTATGGTAAGAGCACAAAAATATAGAGGTTAAAGGTAAATAGGAAAAATGGAGTTATTCCATTTTTTTGGAAGAAGTTCTGATATAAAAGGAACTATATCAATTAAGTCTTGCATATTATGCATTGGGCCACATCTGGCAGTGCTCAGGGATTACTCCTGGCTTTGTGCTCCAGAATAACTCCTGGTGGGCTCCAGGGACCATATGTGGTGCTAGGATAGAACCAGGACTGGCCTTGTACAAATCAAGTGCTGTAGCCCCTTATACTACCTCTCTAGCCCAGAATGTGACTTCATTTTAAAGTAGGTCTCTAAGAAGGTGGTTAGGGCTTGGTGAGACGCAGGGCCACAGCCCATGAGAGGAGCCTCAGAAGAAGCCAAGCTCCCTGCAAATTCTAAGCTCCAGAGCTGTGAAAAATGACATTTCTGTAGATTAAGCCACCTGATTTGTGATGCTTGGTATGCAAGTCTTAGGCAACGCATTCAGTGGGACAGGACTTTATATTTCCTTCTCTACATGCTGGGTAATAATCAGATTACTTCTCTGGGCCAGATAACTTGCTCAGGGTTAAGACACTTGCCTTACACATGACTGGCTCCAGTTTGATCTCTGGCACTGCATATGGTCCCCTGAACACCGACACACACACACACACACACACACACACACACACAGTGATGCTTATGCTTACTCCTACCTCTGCACTCGGAGATTACTCCTGGTACGCTCAGGGGATCATATGGGGTACTGGGGTTCAAACCCAGGCACCAAAGTTGGTCATGTGCAACCCCTGGTCATGGCCACTAGGAGTGGCCCCTGACACTTTGGGTCTGGCCCTAGCCCCAACCCCACCAAAGGAAAAAAAAAAGGATTGTGCTTTACATCTTACTGCATTACTCAGCCACATAAGCAGGAAGAAAAGAATCATAAAACTTGCTTTGTGAGCTCAAAACAATTGTCTGTTGTGTTGGACTCTAACAGTCCTTTACTTGAAACAAATAGAAAAATATTCCAGGCAGGGATGCTGGAATCAGAGTGGCAGAAAAACCTGCAAGTGAGCCTATGTGGCACGTGACACACTTTGGCACCCAGCCTAGGAACGCTTCTGGAGGACTCTGGGTGTGGGTCTAGCTCCCCACGCGTACCTGTCCAGGTGCACTAAGGCTTGTGTCATGTTCTTAGCCAATCCACATGCCTGGAGAACCCCACATTTTGTTTGCGGGAAATGATTTTTAATGGCACAAACCATCTGGTGAGCATCTGAGTTAAAGACAGATCCCAGTCCTCTACCTTTGTGAAGTCTTCTCTAGAGTTTGGGGCTAGAAAAAGTGAGAGTTTATATTCCTAGAGGGGCAGGATCTGTCTGCAAAACTAATCATTGCAGCATTGGGGAGGAACCTATGACCATGTGCATATACAGCCTAAAACTTAGCGATAGGAGTTAATGTGAACCGAAAGCTAGATAGCACATTCCCATTACATTGGTTTTCTCTTTTCTCAATGGGCTGCTTTTAACTGATGATCAAAAGAGCTCAAGAGGGCCAGAGAAAGTACAGCACTTGTCTTGCACATGACCAACTTGGGTACCTGGGTTTGAACCCCAGTACCCCATATGATCCCCTGAGCCTACTAGGAGTAATCCCCGAGTGCAGAGGTAGGAGTAAGTATAAGCATCACTCTGTGTGTGTATGTGTGTGTGTGTGTGTGTGTGTGTGTGTGTACTTTGATCAACCACTCCTGTGGCACAGAAATTTGTTTTATAAATGTGACTGAGAACCACACCCCAGATCACTGGAGTGAATCCTTTCTTAAGGGACATATCCAGCAATGCTCAGGGTTCACTCTCAGCAGTGCTCAGGGGACCATATGCCTGGAATGGAACCTGGGTCAAACGCTGGCAAGGTAAATACCAGTGCTCAGGGGCTGGCTCCTGACTGATCTTAGGAGACGTGCCAGGTGCTGGGGATTCGAACTGTGGTCAGCAGTTTGCAAGCCAAGTGTCTAAATCCCTGTATTATCTCTCAGGCTCTCCTTCTAGCACTTTTATCTTTTTCTTTTTGATTTTGGGCCACACCAGGCAGTGTTCAGGACAGATTCCTGGCTCTTCACTTAGGGATCAGGGGACCACATAAGGTGCTAGGGATCATAAACAGGTCAGTCATGTACAAAGCAAATGCTCTGCCCGCCACTATACTATTGCTCCCCCAACCATAGTACATTTTCTTTTTAAAAAAATTTTATTTTCATAAAGTTGTTCACATGAATTGATTACATTCAATATTTCAACACCAATCCCAGCACCATTACACCTTCCCACCACCATTACTTAGAATTTTCCCACCATCATTCAATTCTGCCTGCCAGGGGCAGGTGCTAGATCATTTATTTTCTACTTCTGATTATGAATATCATGAGAGGTTGCATGGCTGTGAAAGTGGCCACGTGCTTCTGAAATTCTAAAATTGTAAATGGTTAGGGTCCAGAGATATCTCTGTAGGGAGCTAGTCCACTGTGAGATTCATGTGGGCGTCTCTGAATTAAGGCTGTTGATGCGCCAACCCTAGTATTTTTCACAGTGGTTAGGAACCCCTCAAGAGGATGACAATCTCTGCAGAGATCGTTCAGCCTGAGAACCTGAAAAATTCTAGAAGTGCCAGGCGGCATGCGCGAGGCTGGCTCCTGCACCACTGTCAGTCTCCTGTGCTCTTCCCAGAGTGGCCACAAAAGTATCACACTCACCTGGAGCATGACCCAGTGCCCTTCTTTACAGGCTTTTGCCAGAGCTGCTTCTGCAACGGTCTCCTGACCTTGGCCTAGAGAAACATTGTGGAATTTCCCCGAGTCGATTGTAAAACCAAGTCTTTTGCCTGTGGGAGTGGAAATATGACCTAGTGAGAGGAAAAATCTAGCAACCCCAGTGAAGAAAGTCTGGAATGATCCTTAGTGGTCACTGCTGCCCCCTGCTAGGTCACTTCTGTGAAGAAGTCAAATAAAACTCCCGTCATATCAACAAGCAGTGCTCTGAGCTCTCACCAGCTGTGCCCTTGTGAGCGTTAGCCAGGCCTGTGGAAATCAGTTCCCCTGATTTTCTGGTAACGAAGCTTTTGACATTTTGATAGATGGCGAGCATTGTTATTGAGCTCTATAAATGCTCACACTGGAGTTGCAGAGCATTTCCCTCATAAAAAAGGAGCAACATGTGGTCGCGATCACATCAGTTTTTGACCTGATGGGCTCACTGGGTGAATGCACGAGCCTCTCACCTTGTGAGGCCACACTTGAATTGCGCGCAGCCGGGTCACACACAGCTTTATTAACCTGGTATTCTCGGGGCAGGCCGCGGGGAATAGTAATCCAGAGCACAAAGCAACAGTGCCTTGTACAATCGAATAGGCTAGCGCTAATGACCATTATTTAGTCACAGGGAGCACGAGATTATGCGAGCATGGAGAAAATTGCCCTTCGGCCCTTACAGAGGCAAAAGGTGGAGAATAGCACAAAAGAAACTCACATTACGCCAACCAGAGGAATGTTCTGTTTCAACATTTCTCCCGACTACAGTGTTATTAGTCTCGCATTTTTCCATACATGCAGTCGCCAACAAATAAAAAAAGAAAGAAGCTAAGAGAACTGTAGACTAAAAGCAAGGGCAGGTGGGTGTTGGGTGGGAAGAAAAGGAGGAGGGCGGCCAGCAAGCCTCCTGGCTACATACCAAGGATCTCGAGGTCTTTAAGGGCATCGACCCCAGGGGACAGGATAAAGAATATTGGGGTGGCTGGGTTGCTTTCTTCAAATGCTTTCGCTAGATCCAATCTGATCCTTTCCACATACTTTGCACCCAGTTTTTCCTCCACGAAATTCCTGCAAAAAAAATGGATAATGCCAAAATAAGATCGGTGTTTTTGACCTTGGAAAGAATCATTACTGGATCAGCTTTAACTACCGTCAGCCGAGGAAGGAAGCAATCCATGTGCATTTCATGGATGCTCTGATAGAATGACAATATGGACTCAAAATGATTTGTGCAGCAGTATCACTGAAATCCATCTCCACTTCAGATGCTCTAAAAATGAAAAACTTCCATTTTGAGGGGCTCGTGAGACCCCCTCTGTGGGCCATCAGCTGCCTGCATATGGCTTTGTAACCCCCCAAGTCCCCCAATAGACCCCCCCATTACTTATTAACAGTTCATTAGATTTGTCACAGTGCAATTTTCCAGCCTGCTGGGCTTCTCATGAATATACAAATGCTTTTTGGGGTGTTTTTAACACAAGGAAGCTCAATTAGGCAGGGATTATTTTCCAGCAGTATCAGATTTAGCAGAAAGTCAGTACTAGTGAGCAGAATTAACTTGTAAAGTAGGGTTCAGCCAGGGCTTATGCAATGGGAAATTGGACTGAACTAAACAAAGCAAAGGAAAATACCCCAATGTGTGTGATTATGATTAAAGAAATAGGAGTCTGATCAGGAAGGATGGTGAGAACTCCTTGGTTGGAGAACTTAAATTAGAATGCAACATATGTGAATAAAGTTGCAGAGTACCACTTGGAATCAAAAAGGCAAAGGGAAAGGACACCTGAGAAGTCAGAGGATAGTACAGAGGGTAGGGCACTTGCTTTGCATGTAGCCAATCTGGGTTCGATCCTTGGCATCACGTATGGTCCCCAGAACTCTCCGGCAGTGACCCTGAGCACAGAGCCAGGAATAAACCCTGAGCGGTGCCTAGTGTGCCCACCCCAACCCCACTCTCCCCCAAAAGAAGAAAAAGGACACTTGAACTGAGATGCACTCTCGAGTTTTCAGTTTTGAAATTGTACTAGGGATAACATTATAGGATCATGAATAACTTCAGGTAAGAACTCATTTTCGTTTGACATGCAAAATCTTCAAAATGCTATCACTGAATAAAGGCTTTAGAGGTTACACTTGGGTGATGCATATTGCTGGGCTTTGCACTCTGCGAATACCTGTCTCTCTTCTTAGAAAAACATTTCCATAAGTTTCCTGTCTCCAGAATTAAGCTTCTTAGGCAGGATAAGCTGAGTCACCGAATAAGCAAGCACATTACTCAGCACGTTTTAATAAATATCGGTAACACCATAATTTCAGTACAATCACTTCTGTATGGCCAAGAAATGCCTCCACCAGATACTCTGAGCCCTAAGGCCAAGTTTCTTGGGGGTTTAACCCGCCTCACCTGAGGGCATAGGTCATTCTGTCTGGGCGCATGGCTCTCAAAATGATCAGCTTCTGTATTAAACTTTTCTTCTTCCATTCTTGCGGTAGCTTTTCTTTTTCTGGACATTCCGATTCGACCCATTTTCTCCACTGCTTGGCAGATCCCTCCACATCTCGGTCTAGGCCTCTGAATTCCTCTAGGAGGGCAACAGCCTATAATGCAAGAGGAGAACAAGAAGGAATGGTGAGCAGTGGAGTTTAGAGTTAGAAATGGACTTTTGCCTGTGTCCAGTTCTATGTAAGTAAGAATCTGACATGGGCACAACCTTCGTTTCTTCTCTCGATTGACATTGCAACCTCTTTGACCCTGCTACTTGCAAAACACTTCCTGATCTCTGGCTTGATTGGGTTTGACCCAGCAAAGACCTAGCAGGAGAGTAGAGGGGGAGAGAGAGAACAGAGTGCATGCTCCTTCCGTCCTTTCCTGTTGTGACATGGTCTGGTAGGAGGTCTGGTTTTGTTCCTTCCCAAATCCCATTCCTTTGCTTCCCAGAAGTTCCAGTAATTGTTCCTTACCCTTCTATTAGAACATTATTAGATGTTCTATTAGAACAGTATTCCCTTCTTTCCTATTCCTGGTGGATGTTTGTTAATAGCCTTTTACAAGCCCTTTTCGGAGGGGAGGGTCTTGAGGGGTTGGGCCACACCCAGCAGTTACTCCCGGCTCTGCACTCAGGAATTACTCCTGGAGGGGGACCATATGGGGTCCCAGGGATCGAATCTGGGTTGGCAGCATGTAAGGCAAATGCTCTACTTGCAGTACTATCACTCCAGCCCTGGAACCCATTTTTGAATGTGCCCTCTAATCTCTGCTAAGATCCTGATTGTTAAACAACTGAAGTTGTAATTCTAATATAATGATCTAATATATTTATTTAAAAATGCAAATAAAACTATAAAAATGGGTGATAGTTATTATCAAAGCACAGAATAATCTCCCAAGAATAAAAGAATGAGGGCCAGAGTGACAGTATAGAGGGTTCGACATTTGCCTTGCACCAAGCTCACCGAGTTTGATGCTTGACATCCCATATGGTCTCCTGAGACCACCTGGCAGGATCTCCAAGTGCAGAGTCAGGAGTAAGTTCTGAGAACTGCCAGGCGTGTGTCCCCAAAACAAACTTTAAAATAAGTAAATATGGCCAAGCCTGGGAGGATAAGTGCTTAATAATAATGGAATAAGGGGTGAATATTGGGGTTGAAGAATAACTACAGGTATTGCTTTTTTTTTCTTTTGTTGCTATAACATTGTTTTGCTTACATATTTTACAATGAGAATAAACTGGTAATTAACCAAATGAAAAGAAAACAGGCTGGAGAGACAGTACAGTGGATAATGTATTTGCTGTGCCCATAGCTGCCCCAGGTTTGATACCTGGCACCCCTTATTTTTCTCTGAAAGCCAGGAGTGATCCCTGAGCACAGAATCAGGAGTAAGCCCTGATCCCTGCCAGGTGTGCCCCTCCCCACCAAAAAGAAAGAAAACTGGATTCAGGAAAATAATTTAAAATAACCATTCATACTCCTTAACTTTTGTCAAAGTTTTTTCAAAACATTTAAACATTCTGAATATTAATGTTAAAATATTGACAAAATATAAGTATTACTTATACTTACCTATAAGTATAATGATCCTTTCCCTCCATATAAGAAATCACTCAATTTAGCAGTGCAAAGATTAATTTAATAACATCACATTCTTTAAAAAATTTTTTTATTTTATAACTTAGTTCACAATATTTGATTACATTTAATATTCAAACACCAATCCCACCACCATTACACCTTCCCACCACCAAATTTGGGATGTTTTTATCCCAGGCCCCAATCCCTGTCCCAAAACACAATTGAAATAATATATTTTGTATTGTCTGAACTACTGAACATACTTAAAAACACTGTTCATATAGGAAACAGTGTGAAGATTGCTCTATTTTGGCAGGAGCCATTAAGACATTCTACAGGATATCACTAACATGTTGAATAACATCACATTTTATAGCATATTTCTACAAGAGAAATGGGGTCTGATCTTCCACCTGTTTTCTAAAACTCTCTATATTGGGAGACATGAGATTTGAAATAAAATTTAAAAGCTGAAAAATAATGTTGCTGACCTACCTTAACGGCACTCCACGACTGAGTGCTCAGAAACTCGACAGGACTTGGGTAAGTGTGTTCAACTGTGAGTCGAAGCAGAAAATCCAGTTCAAAAGGGTCTATCTCCTTCTTTCTCAACAAAATCTTGAGAGTACACAAAATTGAAGAGGGTCATCAGTTTTTTATATCAAAATCATGACAGGGGAATTCAGCCACAATTTAGCAGATACAATTGAACAGGCAGCACCAAGACTGCTGAGAAGTCCTGTAGCTACAGCTCGATTCTGTGTCTGCAGTAAGACTCTGATCATGCTCACAATCTCTTGACCAGAAGCCTAACCACAATAATTGCAAAGGCTGACAAGAAAAAAAAGTACAATGCATCTTAAAACCCGATATTCTATGTAAATCAAAATTTTATATATATGTGGACAATGACTTGTTTGCTGAAATAAATTAGACTAAGAAAATTAATTTTCTAATAAAATTAAGTAATGCATGTTGTAACTGCATTTTTTAAAAGATCTGGAATTTGGAAGGGGATTGCAGTGATTATTCCAACCTAATGCCTGTGCCTATTTACTGTATATTTGTTCACACTAATCTTTAGATTATACTTAATTTTAAAACTTGTCTTACAGACTGAAAATGGTCTAATTAACTAAGACCATTGGTAATGGTCTAATTTACTAAGCAGAGGTACAACTAGTATTTTGTTATTTCTGGTATTAAAATTACATTCAATAAATGATAAGACACAGAGAGATTCTTTTTCCTAAGTGGTATTATATTGAGAAAAAAATTAATTGGTTTGCACAGTACGTAAAAGCTGGAAGGGGTGGGGGAGGAGAGAGGAGAGAGGAAAGAGAGAAGAGAGAGGAGAGAAGAGAGAGGAGAGAGAGAGGAGGGAGGAGAGAGAGAGAGGGAGAGAGAGAGAAGGAGAGAGAGAGAGAATGAGAATCTCCATAGAGGCAGGCTGGGGGTAGGGGAAACTTGGGAAACTGGTAGTGGGAAAATGATGAAGAGATGCCTGTTGGAACACTCTATGACTGAAACCTAATCATAAACAACTTTGTAACTGTGTATTTCATGGTGATTCAATTAAAAAATTTTTTTAAAATGGAAATTGTTTTTATTATGAAGTAGAAAAAACTTTTGTCTATAGAACATTCTCAGGAACACAATAGAATAATCCCAATTTTCCCAAATAATTTACCAAGTTAAATATGTAAAATTCTTAAGGTTTCTGCTATTTTTAAAATTTTATATATATTTTTTCAATTTGGGGGCCACACCCAGCAGTGCTCAGGAATCACTCGATAGGCTCAGGGGACCATATGTGGTGCCGGAGAGAGAATGCAGGTTGTCTGTCAGGCAAGCGCCCTACCCGCTGTACTACCATTCCAACTCCTTCCCAAATTTCAGATCTTTAAAAAATGCAGTTACAACATGCATTACTTAGTATTATTGGAAAATTAATTTTTCTTAGTACAATTTATTTCATAAAACAAATCATTGTTCACATACATATGAATTTTTGATTTACATAGAATATCAGGTTTTAAGATGCATTATAATTTGTCTCTAACTTCCAATAAGAAGTTTTAAATGGATGTGTAAGCATTCTTGGCCTTATCTTGTAATGAGTAATACATGTTATATAATAATATATGATTATTTATTGAGTTATATGTAAAATAATCACCTTATATTTTATTCTATAATACCTTGATCTTATTACCCCATATATTATAATCGCCAATACTCATATAACCCAAAGAAATCCACAAAAACTGTTGAAAAAAATAGTGATAATATTTTGCTCTGGGGTCACACCCAACAGTGTTCAGGAATCACTCTTGGCACTTGGGTGACCATATGTGATGCTGGGAATTGAACCTGGATTGGCTGCATGCAAGGCAAGCAGCCTTGAAAAGTTATATTTAAATGTATATACATATGTATATGTACATATACATATGAAAGGAGAGAAAGGAGAGAAAGACAAGAACAATGATCAAGGGAGACCATGGGCTTTTCCAGAGTGGGAAAAGCAAACAAAGATATGTGTTCAAGCGAGAACACAGGTGTGTGAGAGAAAGCCAACTTTATCATTATTAACTGAATTCATTTATAAAATGTCTTCCTGGGCAGAACACTATGCAGGTAATAAAACAGGTAAGACATGTCCCTTTCACTAACATTTGGATTGGTAAACAGCAAAGAAATGAATAAGAAGACAGGTTGATTTCATCTAGAATACAGTCAGAATGTTTTTTTCTTTCTTTTGTCATGGCACCTTTGTTTAAACACAGTCTTTTACAGAATTGCGTATGAGAAAAGATTAAATAGGAAGCAGGTGTGAGCTGGAATTCTTTTTATTTATCTGTGTTGGAATTTGGAACTTTACCAAATTCCAAGGATGCCAAGATCTGCCTTCCAAACCATGATCTTAAAGAACCTCCCTGGGAGGCCCTGGGCAGTCCTGTGCAGGATCAGAGAAGAATGTCTCTTCAATCTGCCAGCAGGATGACAGCCTTTGCAGTTCTCCAAGTGCAGATCCACCCAGACCAATGCATTGGGATCACTTATAAGGTTATCACATGTTCAACATCATGTGATAGCAGAGAAAGTGATTTACGTCTCTCTATAGCAGAAGTAAGGTACAACATGAATGAAGGAGTAGGACTCTGGCTCTAAGATGTTTACCATGGACACATCTCACCTGAAAAGCCATCTGGGACAGGAAGATGAGCTTGTCCTTCTCGAATAGTGCCTGGCTGGTATACAGGAAGATGGTGTGGGTGATACTCTCCATCAGGACTGAGATGCGCCCCTGCATGTCCTCCACTTGCTCAGCCTGTTCAATTGCTCTATGAAAGAGCACGTTGAAAGCCTGGAGAATTTCATGATTGTTAAAGGATGATAACCGGTACCTGGATCTAGCTAAACAAAGGCACATAAGTCTACAGCTTAAGGTTTATCTATAGGGCGAGAGAACAAGACAGCATCTTTCTAAGGATTCTAGGAGCTCTTCAAACAGTTCCTGGCATACGGTGAGTGGTCATTAAGTACATACTATTAACATCATTTCATAAGGTTTACCCACATTTTCTCCCTAGCCAACTGAACAGCACCATGCTTTATCTTTCTATCCATTATCTAGCATTTTTAGTTGTGGAAATACACAAAACACAAATTTAACCCCCTTTATATTAGTGGAAGCTGCTCCTGGCTGTGCCTGGGGTTCGGAGGTCACTTGGACTGAACCCAAGGTCTCTCACACACCAGGGACGTGCTCTGCGACTTGACCCATATTCCCGGCTGCTCAGCCTTAAGGATATTAACACTGTTGCATGACCAATCACCATGTTTTCTTTTACAAAACTGATATTGTACTCATACAACAATTTCGCCTTCTCTTCCAAACCCCTGTCTACTTTCATCCTACTTCTGCTTCTGAGAGTTTTCTGACTACTCTAAATACCTCAGGTATGGTATTTGTAGTTATTATTGTGAATGGTGCTTCACTTAGCATAATTCTCTCAAATTTCATCCAGTCAATGGTATGCATAAGAATTTCCTTCCTTGTTTTGGTTTTGTGTCATACCCAGCAGTGCTCAGGGCTTTTTCCTGGCTCCATACTCAGGGATCATTCCTGGTGTACTCAGGGGACCATCAAGTGGTATGAGGGATCAAACCTGGGTTGGATGTTTGCAAGGCAAGCACCTTACCAAATCTCTCTGGCTTCAAATTTCCTTCCTTTTCAAGACTACCCATTCATTTATATGTTGACACTTAGGTTGCTTCCATCTTTGGCAACTGTGAATAATGCTGTTTGGAGTATGGGTCTACAATATCTCTTTGAAAGGATCAATTCTTTTATATCTATACCCTGAAGCAAAATAACTAGATCAAGTCGTAATTCTATATTTTCTAAGGTACTATCACATTATTTTCCACAGTAGCAATACTGTTTTATATTCCCACCAACAGGGTACAGGTATTGCAAACTTTTCACATCCTTGTCAATGTCCATGATTTTCTCTGTTCACTCTTTCTTTCTCTCTCTCTTTAGAAATCATCCTAAAGATTGTCAAATGGTGTATCATTGTGGTTCTGATTTGCATTTCCCTAAGGATTAATGGTGTTGAGTATCTTTTCATATGCTTGCTGGTCATTTGTATATTTTTAATTTTTTTCTATCTTAAGCACCATAATTTGCAATATTGTTAATGATAGATTTTCATACATACAATGATCCAGCACCACACCCTCCACCAAAGTGTCTGCTTCCATCCACCACTGTCTCAACATTTGAGTATCTTCTTTGAGATATGTCTATTTAAGTGAGCCTATTTTTTATGCCATTGTCCCTGATATACCATTAAAAACATTTTTGTGGTGCTGAGGATTGACTACTGTTATACAAGGCATGTGCTCTACAACTGACCCACATCCTCAGCCCCTTTTATTATTATTTCAATGATGGGGCTGTAAATGGCACCACTGTGCAGAAAGCTGAGCAACATTGGGGTTAGACTGGGCACTGGCACCAATGTCTGGGGAGAAGACAAAAACGAGCTCAGTGACATCAGCCCAGTTTTGTCCAAATGTTCAAACCAGAAGAAGACATGACATGAAAAGAATACAGAGCAGAACCCCCAACAAAAAACAAACAAACAAGAAACTACACTTACAGATACAACTTGAATTTATTTTTTTTTTTCTTCCTCAGCCTAGTCAGTCTTACCTTCAAAGAGAATTGATAGATTGGGTTGATTTTGCGGAGGTCATTAATGACAAAGTAGAGGAGAGATGCTCTTGCTGCCACTGGTCTGTAACATTCTCGGGCCTCATTGATTTTTCTTTCATTTTCTTTAGCTTCAATCACCTATGGTGGAACCAAAAAAATATTTCATTTATTCTTCATAGTCACTACACCCAGTCACATAGAGATAGGATTCACACTAAAATAGCTAACATTGTGGTATCTATATGCTTTAGTTTTTCAAAAATTATTAAATTCAGATTTCTAGTTTTTTCATAAACTGGGTTCTCAGTGGGGTAACTCTAGATGTGTGGTGATTAAGTAAATCTGGTTGTGTTAGGCAAATCTGACTGTGTTCGGTTCTATAGAATTTATTCTGGTTAATGTCACCTTCCTGTCTCTCCTCTCTCTTTCAGGGGTTAATAACCCAGCTATATCACCTCCCAGGGATGGCTCTTAAAAAGTCTGCTGGGTCAGTTCAATGCCAATAACTTTATTAGTCAACAAGGTATATAAAAGCTGCCAAGGTCAATAGTATCTTTAATAGCGATGCTTCCTAAAAATCCTTTACATGAAAATTCTCATGTCTATAATTTTGACTCTGCACCAGTTCAGCCATATGCTCATATATTTCAATTTAGTTTATCTTTATATATTAGCCTCTAGATACATTTTGGGAGGTAATTAGGAAGAAAAATACCACCAACAATCATATTCATTTCTACTCCAGGTTCTAAGACCTATTTGATATATGTATCTTGATAGTATCCATGTGTGGCTTTGTAAAAAAATATTTTATGACTTCTGGTAGACTTGATTCATCATAGTTATATAAGGAAATGAAATGTACAGCAGAAAGGGAAGCCAGTGTAAGGTGGTACAGAAAGAAGAGAAGAAGAGCGAATTAGAAGTTAACTTCAAAGCTAAGACCTAATTTACTTAATTGCACTAATCTTTCCCATCTCAGAGCCCCCTAGGATTCACTTACTTAAAAGGAGGGAGTAATTTGGGATTCTGTTTCCCTATTTAAACGAAGACAAATATATGGGAAGTGTGGTAACACAGCCTCATCTGGTAATGAATAGATTAGTAATGAGGACATTTCAGAAAGCAAATCAGAAGTCCTTTATTTTGAAGCAATGGAATTTGAAGAGTTAATGGTCACTTGGAGAAGTCCAAAGTGCATGCCAGGCATGAGGCAGATTGAGATACAAGTTGGATGATCAGTAGGAAGTCTATTCAACAGAATTTTTAACTGGCTTTTAGGAAATGTCACCTTCCCTGGGTGAATAATGCTTCTGAGTACAGCAGGAGACCATCCCTGGCTCCGTCTCCTGCCACTGAAGGCCCAGAAACCAAACTTCAGCTCTAAGTATTTCTTTAAAATATCCAACAGAAAGAGAGACCTGTGGTGAGCCAGGACCATGTGGGCTGGCCAGCACTGAATGCTAAGACTTTTGTGATTTTAAACCCTAAAAGCCAGCAGGTCTCAGTCTTTATTTATTTAATTTTTGCACTTTGGTCACTCAGAGACAATACTAGCCTGACACAGAATTCAATCTGAATGGCTGGTTCTCGGCTGAATGAGAAGCATAGATTCCATTGCATCTATCTCCATTTATAACTCTGCACAGCCCAGTGTCTAAGAGCAGTTTGCTAAATGACTCTACATTCATAAGGCAGACCTTTTAGAGAAATCGCCGAGTTTGATTACATTCTCTTTTTACCATGTTAGTAAGCAACAGTCTTTATTTCACAAAGGACTGTTTGCATTTTCTGGGGCATGTTGTATAAGTTTAAGGTATGTAACTTACTTAACTTGCCTAGATTATAAGGGGATGGCCACAGTTAGTTCATACCAGAGATCTGATTCCCACCCTGGACAGCCTTGAAACCAAGTTTATTCCATCTCTCTCCTTATTTCTCTCCTATACATTCTCTTAATTAGAAGTGATTTTTGATAGATTATTTAAGATGCTCTTAAACAGAGGCAATCTAGCTCAAAGTAATAGATATATATCAAAAAAGAAGAGTTTAACTATAGTTGAAACAATAATGAAGAATTCAGCATTTTAAAAAATTTAATTTGATGTAGAGTATAAAATAACATGAGGCTGACACCTAAGGACAGTAGATACAAGGGTCAGAAAGACTGCTCCATGGTTGGAAGCCTGCCTCATGAGTGGAGGGGAAAAGGCAGCTGGAATAGAGAAGAGATCACTAAGAAAATGATGGCTGGAGGAATCGGTTGGGATGGGAGATGTGTGCTGAAAGTAGATAATGGACCAAACATGATGACCTCTCAGTATCTGTATTGGAAACCATAATTCTCCAAAATAGAGAGAGACAGTATGGGGAATATTGTCTGCCATGGAGGCAGGGGGAGGATGGGAAAGGGGGGTATACCAGGGATATTGGTAGTGGGGAATGTGCACTGGTGGGGGGATGGGTGTTTGATCATTGTGTGATTGTAACCCAAACATGGAAGCTTGTAACTATCTCACAGTGATTCAATAAAATTTAAAAAATTAATTTGATTTTATATACTATTTACAATACTATTAATGTTAGGGTTTCATGCATATAATCATCCAACCCCACATCCTTCACCAGAGTGTTTGTTTACCTCCATCATTGTCTCAAGGTTTCCCCTGCCCCAAATAATACTTTCATTCCAAGCTCACTGTCTAACATGTGGATGCTAGAGCTGCAGTTTGTATTATTTAAAGCATATTCAAGTGTGCGCCACTAGTGGCATATTGAAGTTATCCCTGGTACAACCCCTTGAACAGAGGGACTTTAGAGAATGCCCTGGGTCCTGACTTCTCTGGGAACTAGTCTGTTGCAAGCAAAAACTGACATTTCCAGAAAAACATAGATTAACTGGCCTTGATTTGCTGGAGGCTGACAGCTTCTGATTGTTGGGTGCCAGCAATACTTCCACCTTGCCTCTGTCTTAGAGCACCAAGGATAGGGCTCCAGCAGCTTCTCTGTCGTCATAACAATACCCTGCCTCTCTTGTTAGTGCATATAAGCACATTCTCTTAGCCTCTGTTTAATCATTGCCTTTTCTAATAAAATTGATCATATGACTATGAATCTATGGCTCGTGTGGGTGGCTATGTTGTGGCCATGCTGCTCAGGTGCCTGAGCATCAGCTTCTGTGGATCAAAGAACTATGTCCTTGTTCCTGGGGTCTCCGTAGTGATGAGATAACTACAGTGAGTTAAGCAGAGCCCTCTTGCGTCTTCCAGGGCTCCGGTGCCTTTTCCCACCTTGCGCTCTATTTCCGCTGCAGTTGCCTTAGTTGTCTCCAGTCTTTCAACTAGTTTGGTGTCACCTAGGAAACTTCCCTCTGCTGCAGAGAGGCGCAGAAGGAGGTCATCCTCCAGGTACTTCAGCTCGATCTTAAAATCATTCTGGTGCTTTGTCAAAGCCAACTAGTGCAAAGAAAGAAAAGAGATGGAAGTTAAACTCATGCTTTAGAGTACTTCCTCCATGACACAATTCACAGAATCAACATATAATAAGATGTGCGTAACAATCAGACACACCAATCACAATTTTTCTTGTTTTTTTTGGGGCCACACCCGGCCATGTTCAGAGAATATTCCTGGTTCTGTGCTCAGGAATCCCTCCTGGTGGTGCTTTGGGGATGGTATGTGATAGTGGAGATTGAACTGGGGTTGGCCACATGCCAGGCAAGCACCTTACCCACTGAACTATCCAACTTTTCTAATCATAATCTTAAATAAGTCTTTAAAAAAGGTCAGAGGGCATGTTAAAATCTGGTCATACTCCGGGCCCAGGGTTTGTCTATATGTCATCCTCATTTAACATCATATTCTATTTAGAGCTAGCAGATGCTATTGGGCTACACTAGCACGCAACAGGGACGGATGGAGATGTTACTGGCGCCCACTTGAGCAAATCAATGAACAATGGGATGACAAGTGATACAAGTGATTCTATTTAAGAAAATATGAGAAATTTCTGCTCCAAACTGTAAAGAGCTGGAAGTCATCATTTACATTCTTTTACATCATTTACATTCTTACCTGAGAGGGGAAAAAAAGAGCTAATTAACAATTCTCAGTTTCCTCAAAAAACTAAGCCACAGAGCATACTGCCCTTTAGAAGAGTGGAAAGAGGAGCAATGATTATCTGTATTCACCTCTCAGGAACATGTGAACATTAGCTGGCTAATAGAGAGAAGCAGAACATACAATGTAAAATTTCCTGGGGCTGTACTTTTAGCAAACTTCCAACACTTTCATAATTTTTTACATCCAGAAGCCTGGTCAGAGGGACAGTACTGGGTTAAAGTGCTCGCAATATGTGGCCAACTCTTCCTGGCACTGCATATGGACCCTTGAGCACCACCAGGAGTGATCCCTGATCACAAAGTCAGGAGTGACTCCCACGCACAGAACAGTGTGGCTCTCAAACAAACAACTCCAGAAAAGACTTAGCTGGCTTTGAGGGGGATAAGGGGAAAATACACTCTAGTTTGGGCAGAGAAGAGAATGAACAAATATTCTGAAAAATGCCCAGAGAAAAGTTAACCTTTTACGGATGTCCAGATATTTTTGAGAGCATTCTGCCCTATGTTGGAAGTCTTGAACCAGCAGTCAGGGACCAGAGCTGGTCTGCAATGTGTAGAAAGGCTGAAAACCACTGGCCGAGCAACTAAGTTATAACTGCCAGTCCGTGGACTGAGATATAGGCAGCTGCTGGTTTGCAGTTATAAAATGGCTGAAGACATTGCACTGAACAAAATCCTGTCCTCCAAGGAAATTTCTTTGCTAGAATTTCATCTGACTAGGAGAGAAGGACAATTAGAACCCCAGCCTCCTTTAGACTTCCTTTCTCATATCAAAGTTAAAAACAGATGATAAGTATCTATCTTGAAAGTGATTCATGTCTACTGAAAAATCTAGGATTGAATCATACTACTATAAAACGCTTTTTGTCTACAATTGCACTGAACAGGTCAGAGGATTTATACTATTACAGAATGCTTCCTGCCTACAATTGTACTGAAAAAATACAGAAGACTTATTATAATATTATTGAATACTTTCTGTTTATAATGCAAATGAAAAATTTGGAGGATATAATCATACTATTATAGAATGCTTTCTGGCCACAATTCGTATGACTCTCTGTAATTCTTATGAGGGAGAAGCCAGAAAGAGACTCTATTGAAGAAGCATCTCCTCGGGAATTCCAAACACACAGGAAAGATAAAATCAAGGATACTTGAAGAAAGGGAAACCTAAGATACCACCCAGCTGTAATCAACATAAAATAGAGTCTAATTCCTCCCAGCCATAAAATCATAAAGTCTCAGGCTAAAAGTCTATTTACTTCTGCTCCAATTATCCCATACATCATATCTGGCTTTCAGCAAAAAAAGTAAAGGAGAAGGGGAAAATACCTCTTTTTAAATGGAAAATCTAAGAGGAAAAGGAAAAAATAAAGGAAAAAATCAACACACACAAAATTTAAGTATTATAATAAGTAAAAAATGTACATGTGGGAATATCTGAGAATAAAAAGGAGAAAAAAGTCTACAGATAATAACAGCTATGAATTTTCCAGTACTAGTGATATTAGACGAATCATAGATCCAGAAAACTCACAGCATGCTAAGCAGGGTAAATAATGAAAAATGAAAATGATTATCTAGGCATATCATGTTCAAACTGCAAAAAATTTTGAAAAATGTCAAAGGAAGTCTGGTCGTGGGAGTAAAAATCTCAATTATGGTGGAGAAAGTAAAAGAATTACAGGAAGAGTAATCAGGAAGAGGTAAAGTAAAATATTTAAGACATGGAAGATAAAACCCCCTAGAATTCTGTATCTGGCCAAATGATTCCTTAAAAATTAAGGAATCAGGGGCTGGAGCTATAGCACAGCAGGTAGGGCATTTGCTTTGCACTTGGCTGACCTGGGTTCGATTCCCAGCATCCCATATGGTCCCTTGAGCACCGCCAGGAATAATTCCTGAGTGCATGAGCCAGGAGTAACCCCTGTGCATTGCCGGGTGTGACCCAAAAAGCAAAAAAAAAAAAAAAGTTAAGGAAACATAGACTTTTCCACAAAACAGGAATTTACTTATATACCTATGCTACAAGAAGTTAAATTTGAGTGGATGTGAAAACTGGATCCTTGCTACAAATCTGGTGGACTTGAGGGGTCAAAGCAATAAGACAGTGGGTAAGGTGCTTGCCTTGCATATAGGTGACCTGGGTTTGATCCCTAGCACTTTATATGATCTCCTGAGTCCCATGAAGAGTGATTCCTGAGCACAGAAGATCCCTGAGCACCACTAGGTGTGGCCCCAAAACAAATACAAATGAAAATATGATGGATGTGCAAAGGGCACAGCAGTTTTGAACATAGCCTAGCAGTTCCCCAAGTGATGCAGAATGACCCAGTCATTCTACTATTATACACTGAAGAAAAGTGAAACATACATCTACACTAGAAATATATTTGCATGAAAATGCTCATAGCAGTACTATGTATTGTCCCCTAAATTGGAAACAACTTGAATGTTCACAATTATGTATAGGATAAATAAATATGGTACAGCCAAATAGATAATGGAATATCAGTCATAAGAGAGAATGAGTAACAGATATATACAAGAACATAGATGAACCTTGAAAACATCTTTCAATAAATCAAACCAAAGAAAGGCCACGTATTTTGTGAAATGTTCTGAACAGGCAAATCTTCAGAGACAGATGATCTTTGGCTGAGAGGGACTAGGAGGGAGGAAATAGGAGTAACAACTAACAGAAATGGATCTTCTTTTTTGAGGCAGTATAAAGTATTTTGGGGTTTTTTTTTGAGGGGACAGGATCTCCCAAGTGGGACCCCCACCACCAGCACCGGTGATTCTCAACCTACTGGGTCACTGGTACAGTGCAAGGGTCTGAGGAAGTGACGCTCTCAGGTACTGCAGTGTCAGGGAAATGTGCGGGGACATCCCATGACACGGGGCCCTCTCAGGCCACACCCACTGAGTTTTCTTTATTAATGTACATTTTCCCCAATATATGTTTTCCTTTCCTGCATGGCAGAACCTGGCAAGCTCCCCGTGGCATATTCGATATGTCAAAAACAGTAACAATAACAGGCCTCATTCTCCTGACCCTGAAAGAAGCCTCCAATCATTGGGAAAGATGAGTAAGGAGAGTCTGCTAAAATCTCAGGGCTGGGACAAATGGAGATGTTACTGGCACCTGCTTGAGGAAGTTGATGAACAACTGGATGACAGTTATACAGTGATGTTTTCCTTTAAGTACTATTCATAACTTGCTATAATTCCCTTAGCTTTTCCAACCTACTTTCCTTTCATGCTCTCTGCCCTGGCAGAATTGGCCTACAAGGCATGCACCAACCACATCCCCTCTGTTTGCCAAGACTGACGTACATCTTGCTTATCCTATTCGCTCATCTCTGACCAGCAGGCATCACCTAAATCACCTTCATTAGCAGGAGTTTCCTGAATTACTTCAACTTCTCACATATTCCCTCAGTTTTCTCAGTTAAATTACAAGATCCCCAAAGGGCAGAAATCCTATCTTGTTCATTAAAAGCAAATCGCTGTTTGGACTAAGTGGTGGTGGCGGCTGACTTAATCCTCCTTACCTTAAGTTTCTCCAAATCTGGCCTCTCGACACTGACCACCTCTGCCAGTAGCTGGGCTTCTAGACCATCTTCTGTGACCGTAAAATTGAGGAGGGTTGTCTGGGCTTGCAATTCTGGTTTATAGTGAGGATTTGCTAGCTTTGTGTGCAGGATAAGCCGAAAGTTCTTGTTAAATTCACACTCTTTATTTCCAATCTTGATAAACCTGAAGGGAACAAAGTATAGTCAGAGAGTCCCCTGGCCCATACCTGATGCTAAGGTATCATGGCTTTCTCCGATCGTGTGCCACACTTGAGCTGGGAGAGTGAATGCTTCAGGAGTTTCCAGCTACTCACAGTTCGCTTCAATGATAGGAACAGGAATTGTCCATTAAACGTGCTGAAGATTTCTCAGGTGTAAAATGGTGATAAGAATGGCACTCACCTCAGAGATTGTATCATAGATACCACAATTTGCATAAAGGGCTTTAAGCAACAAATATCAGTACTTCTGCAATTGACCTTAAACATTTTTATTCTTGAAGGATATTACGAATAGGAATGTGCTTATGTGTGTGTACCCAGTAAACTATTAGAAACTCATGTCACTATATTACTGTCATCCCATTGCTCATCAATTTGCTCAAGTGGGCACCAGTAACATCTCCATTGTGAGACTTGTTACTGTATTTGGCATATCGAATATGCCACGGGTAGCTTGCCAGGCTCTGCCATGTAGGCGGGATACTCTTGGTAGCTTGCTGGGCTCTCCAAGGGGGGGCAGAGGAATTGAACCTGGGTCGGCTGTGTGCAAGGCAAACGCCCTACCCACTGTGCTATCACTCCAGCCCATATATGCATATTAATATCTATAGACTTAAAATTGCAGTCCAGCACAGTGGCATGGCGCAGAGGAGTGAGAGCAGTCTACCACGTGGATGGAATCCTCCTTAGCTCCCGGAGCCACCACCAAGCTTTGGCCTTGAACCCCTGCTCCCCGGGCCGCGCACACCAGGAGCGGGCACTTAATTCAAATTGCTCCAATAAGAAGCACCTTTCCTGACTCTTGGGAAGGGACTGAGAAAAGGGGGAGCTGGGATGGGAACCCAACAGCTGGAGCTGAAGACATTCTGTCCCATGGAATCAAGCAGCAGAGAGAGACATTCCAGGTTTCCTTAGGAATATTCCTGTCTTCAGATGGAAGAGCACCATGATGGGAGCATGTTCTCAGTTTTGAGGGTTTTAAAATCTCATCTTCTCTAAAAATGGCTGCGCTGTGCATCAGCTACCAAACCTGGCCCCGGTGCTAGATGATGGTGGTGTTGGTAACCGCAGCAAAGTTCTGCACCCCTTTCCTGAGGGGAAGCGGGGAGGAGGCGGCTTGGCTTTCCTCTCTCTCAGGTGCTCGGTTCTCACTTCTAGGGCTCTGCTGCCTGGGATCCATCATCTTCAGGGTGGAGGCTACAGTGGGACAGTGGCACATTGGCTGAGGCACAGGCGCGGCAGAGACAGAGTCTGGGGTGGACCTCTGCTCTCTGTGCACTGCTCTCCACATCGCAGATGGCCATCTCCCCCAGCCCCCCGCACAGGCCGAACACCACTCTCTGCCTGGAGCAGGTAGCGGCTTCCTCCTGCTGCAAGTTCATGGTTGCCTCAACTTCTCTAGGTGGTTCCTTGAACCCTTGCCTCGGAAAATTCTTTTAATTAAGTTATTAAAATCTATCACTAATCTCTAGTCAGCCTAAGAAGGTTTTTTGTTTTGTTTTGTTGAGAGGGAGGCTGGGGTCCTGAGTTACACCTCGTTGTGCTCAAGGGTCCCTTGGAGTGGTGCTTGGGTACCACACGATGCTGTGGACTGAACTCAGATCTTCACTAACAGACAAAGACACTAAAGTGAGTGTCTTTACTCCTGGCCTATCTCTCTGGCCCATAAGAAGGCTTTTAATTTATGGTAGACAGAGAAACCACAAACACTAGGATTTAAGAATTCTTCCAGCAAAATGGCCTAGACTGCCTGAGAGTGAAAATTCACACAGCCAGAGAGCATGAGAATCCAGCCTAAGTATTTTTTCTAGTCTTCCCTTTTATCTTAAATATTCGGGAAAACCCCTTCCTTCTAAGTGCTAAAAATACTTTAATTATAGAGCTACCATCATCATACCAATAGAGAATGTTATCCAAAGCCAATATTATCTTAACTTCAATATAATTTTTTTAAATAATCGTGAACAAAATAATTACTTATCTCAATGACTTACAGGTGAGATACTAGTTCTCTAATTTATCAATTTTGGAAAACTGAAGGAATCCAAAGACAAGACAGTGTGTATTAGGTTCAGCATTCAGGCAATGTTCCTTTTTATAAAAAATGTTCCAATATTTGCAGCATTTTTTTTAAATATGGGGAGAGATACCCGGAATACTGAAATGTAGCAATATTTTAGGTTGTTGTTGGTTGAGTTGTTTAACAATAGAATTTTTATTATTATGTCTTATGCTGAGATTGAGTCTCTGGTATGGTGAGAAAAAGGTCCCTGGTTCACTGGCAATGGTATTTTACTGAATAATATATATATATATATATATATATATACATATATATGTACATATGTATGTTTATATATAGTGAGAAAGAGAGAAAGAGAAAGAGAGAGAGAGTATGCAGGGCATCACACATACAAACCATTAAAAAACTCTTCCTTCCCCTCCCGTCCTCTCCCTTCCCTTCCTTTACTCTCCTTTGTCTTGGGGGTCACATCTTGCTGTGCTCAGGGATCAATCCTGGCAGTGCTTGAGGGACTGGTTTTGGTGCTGGGGTTCAAGCTAGATCAGACACATGTAAGCCAAGTGCCTTAACCCTTGTACTATCTTTCTGTACAAAAAAGAAACTTCTCAAATACAAAAATTTTAGATAAATCATCACTGAAACTTTCATTACTACAACTAAGAAGCTAGATCAGATCTCAAAAGCTAGATCAGATTCGTGATCTTCGGTTTTCATCCGGCTCTTTTATCTTTAAAAAAAAAAATCTAGCTCTTGAATTGTATTCCACTGTAGTAAACTCTACTGAAAGCAAACAAACTTTCACAGTTTCCCTTCAGTGTCTCGGCCTAAAAAGGATTTGTCAAGAGTCAGACATGGGAAGAACACTCTTAAAAAGCTGAAAACAGCCACTTTACTCTTGCTAGCTAGCTTCTGTTTTCACTGTGTCAGGATGTCAAAGTTTAATTTCTGCTTAATTTCTCCAGGAGATTAAAAAACATTCAGGTGGCAACTCCCCTTCTAAGTCATTATATATCTAATGCATACATCCTTTAAGAAAAAACATGTCAAGAGTTCAACATGACTATTGAAGAGAACACAGAGAATGCTCAGAGCGGAATGACTGAAACGGCAGAGCAGTGTTCACAGGGAAGCAAGCAGTCACTGGTGGCCAGTGATGAGGGTAGGCCTGAGGCTCTTGGATAGGCTATGGATCTGGTCCATATGCTTGCATGCATTTACTTTTCATTTGGGGGCTACACCTGGCTGTGCTCAGGGAACACTCCTGGTGGTAATTTGGGGTTCTGTATTCAGTTCTAGGGATAAGACTGGGGTCAACCATGTGCAGGGTAAGAACTGAACCCTTGTGCTATGTCTCCAGACCTACTAGCATGCCTTCTTCAATTGATATCATGCTAAGATAATTATGCATCACTGATAATTTCCTCAGCTCTTTGCTTTTAATCACAAAATTGGTTGAAACCAAACATCTATTCATTCCATAGGTACTTGCTCAATATGTATGAGAGGGGTTGGAACACTTGGCCTGTAGGTAGTAAAAGAATCCTGTGGTTTGGCCCTAGTACACAGTGGGACAGACAGGCTTCTGTCAGCAGACTGCTTGATTGTGGGGTCTGTGGATGATGCTATAAATATGGTCCTTGGCAGGAAGAAAGTTTCCCCACCCCTGATACACACTATTTCAGACTCTCAGAGAACCTTCTATGCATGGGAACATAAGGTTATATCACTATCACTATCAAGATAACACAGTCCCTGCTCTCACAAACATTATCACTGATTCTCATAATAGGGATAAGGGGAATAACATTTGATATATTCTCAGATTTTTTTAGTCATAAACATGTGTCAAGTACCCACAATGTGAATGACATACAATGAGCATAGCTATGTACAATTTAAAGACAAGTAAGAGATATTAGGAAAAATAAAGTCATGGAATTTGCTTAAAAATGAATGAACATGGAAAGTATCATGCTGAGTGAAATGAGTCAGAAGGAGAGGGACAAATATAGAATGACTGCACTCACTTGTGGGATATAAAAATATATAGTATGAGACTATATCCAAGGCCAGGAAAAACAGAGGCCAGGAGGACTGGTCAATGGTTGGAAGCTTGTCACAAGTGTGTATGGGACAAAGGGCGGTCACTCTGGACAAGAACTAAGTGTTTAAAAGTAGGTAAAGGGATATACATGATAACCTTTCAGTATCTTGAATTGCAAACCATAGTGAATGCCCAAAGAGAGACAGAGAGAGAGACAGAGAGACAGAGAGAGTCAGAGAAAGATAGAGACAGAGAGAGAGAAAGGGAGGGAGAATGGGAGGGAGAAAGGAGAAAGGGTGGGAGGGACAGAAAGACAGAGAGAAAGAGAAACAAGAAGCAGGTGGCAGGAGTGGGGGTGAGGTGGTGGCTGGTGAAGGGACTGGTCTAGTATTGGAACATTCTATTACTGAAACCCAATTATGAACAACTTCATAACTGTATATCTCACTGTTATTCAATTAAAAAAAAAGACAAGCAAGGGCTGAAAAAAGAGTGCAGAGGTCAAGATGCTTGCGTTGTATGTGGCTGACCCTGGTTTGATCTCCAGAACTGCATAAGGTTCCCCAGCACTCCCACGAGTGATTCTTGAGCACAGATCCAGAGTAAGCCCTGAACACCACCAGATGCACCCCCTAAACCAAAACAAAAAAATTAAAAACAACAACAACAACAAAGGATTTGAATAGGCAGTTTCCCAAATAAATAAATAAATAAATAAATAAATAAATGACCACAGACATAAAATAATGCTCCCCATCATTAGTCATTAGGAAAATGCAAATCAGAGCCACAATGAGGTACAACTTCAAGCCCATTAGATGGCCATAATTGAAAATAAAAGGCATTAACAAATATTGGTAAGAATGTGGAGAAATTATACCCTTCAAACTTTGCTAGTGGGATGTAAAATAGTGGCCAACTCTGGAACTTTGCTCTCATTGTTGAACAGAGTTCAACAACCATTTACCAGAACAAAGAATTGCCCAGTGATTCACTTCCTGGCTACACACAGGAAGCTTAAAACAAATTTAAACATGCTTACACAGAATTTGTATGCAAAAATTCATAGCAACATTCTTAATAATAGCCAAAGCTGGAGATATCCCAGAAAGTAAATCCATAAACTTAAAAGTTGATAGAGAGGATCCAAACAATACATTTTATTTACACACACACACCACACATATACACACACACCACACACACAGACCAGTGATATATACTGCAACTTGGATGAATCTTGAAGACACTTTGCCAAGTGAAAGATGTCAGTCACAGAAGCCCCAATTTATGCAATTCCACTAACAGGAAATGCCCAGAATAGGCAAATCAACTCCACTAGAATGACTGATGATAACTCAGGAGTTCTAGCTCTGAATCTGGCTATGGAAATGGCTATGGAATGCTGTGACTCTGTAACAAAACCACTTATTTTTAACTTTAAATTATTAAATCACACACGTCACACACACCTTGGCCATATACGCTTGGTCCTGGAACACAAAAGTGGGTGTAAACCATCTGAGAGCCATATTCACCCACATTCTGTATTCCCAGATGCAGGATCTACAGGTAAGGGGGTCGAGTTGAGTGTGCATGGATTTTGGTATGGGAGTAGGAGTGCCCAGAAACCAGTCACCTTTGGAAGCCAAGGGACAGCTGTGCTTAGGGAGTCAAAATCCTGTATGCATTTCAGACCGTTCAGAAGGTGATTCTAAGCCCTGATACTCAAAGGCCAATTGTATTCTTTGTCGATCTTTTCATAACTCAGTAATCAATACTTGAAAAATTATTTTTCCCCACACCATTATTCATTGCAGCACTTAGTACAATAGCTAAACTATGGAGTCAACTTAGGTGTTCAAAGGAGGATGAACATTGAATGTATATACCGTGGTGAAGATATGGTACCTATATACAATGGAATACTATGCAGCTGTAAGGAAAGATGAAATTGCAATTTGTTGCAACCTGGATGGAACTGGGAGATGGCAGGTTGAGCCAAGTAAGCCAGAAGGACAAATACAGATCTCGCTTAACTGCGGTATATAGAATAACTAGATGAGGAAATGTAATGTAGTAAATGGGGGCACCTAGCTCAATCTTGACCATAGAGTACAGGAAGGACAGAGAAGGAACTGAATCAAGAGGGGAAGGAAGAGGAGGAGAAATGGAAGAAATGGAGGAACAGGGGGTCAGGGGTCTTGGGTATACTTGTGGTGTGGGAGAGTGCTATAGCTACGTATGCAAAGCACAGACTCAACAACACTGAAAACCTGAGATCACAGTGACAGACAACCACAGAACTCTGAAATGTGCCTGTCAAGGTGGCAGGTGGGGCTGGGTGGAGGGGAGGGGGCATGAAAACACTCAGCGGAGGGAAGCTGACAGAGGTGGTGGGATTGGTGTTGAAATACTATACGCCTAGGCCCCAACTATTAATAACTTTGTAAATCATGGTTCTTGAATTAAAAAAATTATTTCGAATTGTAATTTAGGTAAGCATAAAACTCCCTGAAGAGCCAAAGCAGTTCTGGGGGGCTGGGGGCTACTCTTTCTTAGATCCTGGGCTGCATCTAGACTGCCCAGAGAGGCATCAGCATAATCCCCTCTCAAACACAATAGCAGCTAATCCCCCGGCTCTCCTGTAACAGACTGCAAGATTCCAACAAGTCACTCCAGAGGCCTGAGAAATGGTACAGTGGGTAGGGTGCTTGCCTTGCACATGGCTGATGGGGGGGAGGGGGTTGATCCTTGGCCCTCCCCACCCAGGGTTCCCCTGAGCTAGCTCCCCAGCAGGGATCCCTCAGTGCAGAGCCAGGAGTAAGCCCTTAGCACGTCTGGATGTGGCCCACCCCCCCCAAAAAAAACCAAGGAATGACACAGAGCCCTTCCCATCCGCTCAGGCTTTTAAGGAAAAGAGCTTTGCTTTGGGGTGTAGGAGAGATAAAAGTTCGATCCCCGGGACCACATATAACCCCTAAGCAGTACCTAGCTTCTGAGCACTGACCCAGCACTAGCTCTGAACACTGCCTGGTGTGGCCCAAACCCCCACACCTACCCCCCAAATTTTAACTTGCTAACACTTATTTAACCAAATGGCTAATTTAAAGCAATGCCCTCTAAGATAGTTTAAGGATGACCTTATTTGAGAAGGAGAAGTGTATCTGCTGCTCTGATTCGCTCTGGTTTTCCTTCTTTCTCTCTTTTTTTTTTTTGTGGTCAAGGCTAGACCCAGGAGGCTCTATCACCTGTTGGGGGTGCATGTGGTGTTGGGGATCACACCCGGGGCTCTTGTATGCAAAGCGCGCCCTCCTGCAAGTCTGAGCCATTTTCTGCTCCAGTCAGGCAAAAGACAGTCAACTGAAGTAAAGAGAAGAATGTCAACCCGTAAAATTGGGTTTCACATTTTGCTCTGAAACATTCTTTTATAGGTTTAGATTTTCCAGGGAGAGTCAATTATCTTCAATTGGAGCGTTTATGATCTATGAAAGACAAAACCTGTGCAATGACTCATGTGGGTTTTATCACTGCCGCAGGGTTCATTTTTGGTTAATCTCCTATCTGGGAAAATGAAACAGGCCGCTAACACCTACTCTCAGGATTTGAAGGATCCAAAAACAACAGAGTTAAGCACAGGGGTGGAAAATCAACAACCGCACTGCTGCCTCTGAAAGGTAGAGACTCAGAGGTTACAACTTTTGGAACACAAAAGAAGCTGATGTGCTCTTGAGCGACAGACAGCAAGTGTGAAGAGCAACAGACATCTTGAGAGCGGGGCCAGGGTGGCAGTACAGAAGTTAATTCTGCAATCGTGGTTCTTATGGTCCCCTGACCACTGCCAGGGATGGCCCCTGAGCACAGAGCCAGGAGTAAGCCCTGAGCACCACCAGGTGTGACTCCCAAACCCAACCACACCCAAACCAAAAACAAACTTGGAAATGGGGCCAATTCCTTAAAGAATTGGCCGTAACCCATGTCCCACCTCACATCCTCCTGCAAGAAGACACTGAGCTCCCAATACTTAGTGGCCATGCAAATCAAGCAAAGCAGGCTGACTGCAGCTGACTGAGTTTCCTCTCAGGGGTTTTTATTCCTCTTGCAAAGGGACTGAGCTGCCTCCTCTTCTCACTGCGGAGAACTGTGGGTGTCGGGGGAGAGAGTGATGAGGCAATCTCAGGGAGCGCAATTGCAACTCCCATCACAAACATCACGATTTAATTGGCTAGGACACGGTGAGTCAAAGCAGCTTTCTAACCTAGAGAGAACACTGTATGGCCAGAGCAGTTCCAGAGAGCATCCATTAACTTCTATTTATGAACCTACATGTCTGTGACTTTTCCGAGGTCACCCTGCTTAGTGGCAAAGCTGGGACTGGAACCCAGGCCGCTAGACACTTATGCACGAAGTCCCATCACTGTAGCACACTGAAGATTTGTTTGTGGCTTAATGGGAACAGCTCATGACCCCCACTTCTGTCACCCTGTGTGCCCCTTGGTCATAAGGGGGTACTAAGAAAATACGCCTGACTAGGTAACAGTCTATAGTACCTGAAGAAAAATATAAAGAAAACATGCCCTACTAGGGTTAGCTTAGAAATTCTGCTCTGATTAGGACAGAAGATTAGATTTTCCTAAGTGTCTACCTTCAGGAGGAAAAAAGCTATACATATACATATATATATGTATATATATACACACATATATATATATATTTAAGCTATAGTTTTTGGTTCACATATTCAGGAAATAAATTACTGAATTCACAACATTTTAATAAATGAGTCACTCAATTTACATAAAATTTTAAGTTTGACAAATTGCTTACTATTAGTGTAATAAAGACACACCTCTACAAATTAACCTCAAATTCAGTTTCCATGTCAGAGTTGAAAAAAAATCAGGAACACAGAGAATTTCAAAATTCTTTCAAAGCTTATTCAAAATTCCTCCTAAAGGTCTTCTAGGGTAAAAACAACCCTGATTTTTTTTTAAGTCACAGAGGATCATTACTGTTGTGAAGGATTATATAAAACTGATATTTAGAATATTTAAAATTTAACTCTTTTTTTGTTTGTTTTTTGGGTCACACCCATCGATACTCAGGGGTTACTCCTGGCTCTGTACTCAGTAATCACTCCTGGCGGTGCTCAGGGGACCATATGGGATGCTGGGAATCGAACTCAGGTCAGCTGTGTGTAAGGCAAACGCCCTACCCACTGTGCTATCACTCCAGCCCCTAAAATTTAACTCTTGGTTAATGTTCATAACATTTCTGCTACAAATATGGAGATATATTTATCCCAATTATCAGATTTATCTAAAAACCTTAGTGAGTTCAAAGAGGCGACATTATCACAATATAATCAAGATGAGAATCTAAAATTGGAGATAATGATATGGTGTTCTTGTTTCTTGGATGTCCGGAAACTAAGAAACTGTTTTTGTTTTTTTGTTTTCATTACAAGATCACCCCTAGTAGTTCTCATGGATTACTCCTGGCTCTGTGCTCAGGGATGACTCCTGGTGGTGCTTAAGGGACCATATACAGTGCTGGGAATTGAACTTGGGCCAGCCACATGCAAGGCAAGAATCTTAACCACTGCACTATCTCTCTAGCCCCTGGAAGTGTTTATTATTTTTCTTAGAACTGTTTTCAAGATTCAGCATAGCTACTATTGAAGTTCCCCATGGCTTATTCAATATGCCAAAAACAGTAACAGTAACAGGTCTCATTCCCCTGACCCTGAAAGAGCCTCCAATCGTTGGGAAAGACGAGAGGCTGCTAAAATCTCAGGGATGGAACCAATGGAGATGTTACTGGCATCCACTCGAGTAAATCTATGAACAACGAGATGACAGTGATACTATTGAAAATGCCAACAGTTTTGGGTCATAAATGTGCAAATGAATTTCTCTACTGATCGCATTTTTCTACTTAATTTCTGAATACCTGATACCATCATTACTTTTTATTACTGCCTTAAAATCAAATATATAAGAGCAATATGTTTAGCTTATTAAATTTTAAAAGTTCGATTTTGGGACCAAACCTGGAAGTGCTCAGGACTGACTCAGGACTGACTTCTGGCTCTGTGCTTGGGTACCAAACTGGAGCTGGCTGTGTGCCAAGCAAATGCCCAAACCCCTATACTATCTTTCTGGCCCCACCATTTCATCTCAAATAAGGACTTAATATGTGGCAGATTTAGAAATGTTTGCAAAACCACTGGTGGTTGAAGAGACTTCCCTAAGCTGAAATCTCCTTCTATCCAAGATTTTTACTCTAAACTGGGCGATTTAGTTAGTCCACACGTTCTCCTGTTATCAGGAAGGAGGAACTTTATTCTCCAGGTTCTATGCCTTCTTGTCAAAGTAAGAGATAGTAGGTGGATTTTGAGATAATTAAACAACATAGTTCCACGAGTCAGAAAAATAGGCACATGTTCAGGAGAGAGAAAAAAAAAAGTCTACTAAATGTTTCAGTGGACAGCTAAAAGCCTTACTGCCTGGCCTGCTGTTCCAAATGAAAAGCTTCTAGATTAGCCTTGTGCACTCCAACTGCTCTGGCTAAGAAAGCAGGGGAAGGATCTGGTGGCACCCAGTGGAGGGGAAGTGTTACTTAGCAACCTTGCTTGAAGGTCTGTGCCAGGTGGTCGAAATGGGCTTCCGAAGAAAGGTTTTGGCTGAAAGCTGCACAGCTGGTAAAGCATTCAGGGAAAGGAAGGGAAGAAAGTCCTGCATAGAAATGAGTTAATTGTCTTGCTGCTTTATCGTGCAGGTAACAGAACAAACATGTCCTTCTAAGATAAAAAGCAAATCTCATAGAATTTAAAAAAAAATTATGTGTAGTGGTGTAGGTACCACTAAATGGGAGAAAAGGAGGCAGTTAAAAGTTCTGCTCATAGGCTGTCCATTTGAGAAAGATATATTTCTATCTCTGCTTCCATTTTTATCTGCTTCTATATATAACACAGGCATTTTTCAATAAGCCACATATAGATATTATATACAGCATTACAGTATGTAGCATTACAACAGACATGTTCTGGGTTCAAACATACTCGGTTTTTAAAAAAAAATCACGTTTTTTGAGAATAAAAACTAAAGGTTCTTATTTGTGACCCTGGTGTTTACTTTCATACAAAGGCAAACAACTACTAACAAGAAAACTCAGTGAAAACTCATTATCTGTATTCCTGAGCATTACTTTAAATACTGCATATTACTTTAAAAACTCATTATCTGTATTCCTGTGTATACTTTTTAAAAAATCTTGATTACACTTAAGAATAGAAAGGTTGTTGAAGGTCTTTTCTGCAATTAAGCTTGACTTTGAATTTAGAAATTAGGACAGCAGAATGCTGAATTATATTATATGATGGTATGAATTAATTTGAAAAAATTCTTACCCACAATAAATATTTTATTGAAAAATTATCAGTTCCAGAGCTCAAAAGAGCACATTTGATCACAGTGTGGGATTTACAAAGTCCCTCATAAATCCTATCTACAATCTCAAATAGTCAACTGTGATATAATCAATTGACAACTCTAAGAACAATGACAAAGTAACAATTAGTAACTGGAAAGTTGGAGTCAGAACAATAGTAGAGTGGGTAGGGTGCTTGCCTTGCATATGGTACACCTGGGTTCAGACCCCGGCATCTACATATGGTCTTCTGAGCTCTGACTCCTGAGTGCAGAACCAGGAGTAAGCCCTGAGCACAGCTGGGTGTGGTCCGAAACAAAAAAATTAAACAAAACAAGAATCCAAAAAGTCACTAGCTCCAAATATTAATCTCAGAACAAATTTCAGGAAATGTTATCTTAAAATATAAATATCTGTAAAATACCAGCTCCCTTTCACTGTATTATTTTTGCAAAAGTAGAAATTTACAGGCTAAAGACAGAGTACAGAGTTTAAGGCAATTGCCTTACATGTGGCCAACCTTGGTTTGATCACTGGCAGCCCATAAGGTCCTCTGAGCACAGAGACAGGAGTAGCCCCTGAGTACCACTAGGTATAGTCCATCCCCCGAGAATAAATTTATGCCACACAGCTATAGCTAATATTTCTACTAGTGTTAAGCTTATCATAGGGATACCTTTTTCTCTGGGATTGCTAAGGAGACCCTCTGTGGTGTCCCAGATTGAAACTGGGTGAGCGGGATGAGGGGCAAGAGTTTTAACTTCTATACTGTGTCTCTGGCCCCTGAAGAGAAAGTATTGTTAAAGACAATCCAAATGACTATTGTTAAAAGAATTACTATAAGGAAATGTCTCTGAACAACATTTATTCACTTAAGAGCAAGCTGAAATGTGTCTTGTAGTAAGATTCCTCCAGCTAAGATTAAAGTTAAAAAATTACTCAATAATATTTGGAGAAATTTGAAAGATTAAAGAGATACAATTTTATGAAGAAGCTTCACACATCAGTAGCTTCTCTAATATGTAAGCCAGTAAATTTGCTTTGCAAAACGTATGTGTTGATAAATCTTCCCAGATATGTTTTCTGTCGATTGATACTGTAAGATATATTTTACTTAAAATTAGGATTGTCTGGAGTTTGGTGGATTTAATTATTTGTAATTACCCAGTGGTTGTCAGCCTGTGGCCATTTTATGACAGTGGTATCTACTATGTGGGTCAGGTTCAACTGTATATCTTCTCAAACACAGATTTAATGTGCTATTGATGAAACCATTACTTGAACCAAATTAAAGTCTGGGCTGATGTATTGGTCCACAGGGAGCTGTCAGACATGAAAGGAGTAATTAGTATTCATTACTTCATACTCCACAACGTTCCAATTATTAATGAACTTCAACTTTTGGACTATGCTATATCTATCACAAGCATCTCCTCAAGACATTCATTATTAGACATAATAAACTAATGTTGGTGAAGAAAAAGGACCTCAAAGCAAACTGCTAAAAACAACAACAACAACAACAAAACACTCTTGATAGTTAAAAAGTCCAGGAAGGAGGAGGTTTTTTTGGAGTGAAAGTGTGACCCCACCTGCACAGAAAATGAGGATGAAGGGAAGAAGGGCAGACACTGGGGAGGCATCAGCAGGGTGTCTCTACGGACAGATGCCCTCACATTTTCTGACTTTCAATGCCACTTTGTCTTCACAGAGTCAGGGGACACATCTGTAATCCAACAGTCAACATTGCATAGAACTGAAAGGTAGAGAGAATTTAAAAAAAATCAAAGAAAAACTATATTAGGTAATGGAACAAAAGATCTTTTAGAAAACTGACCAAACAAGGTGGATGACTTTGGGGTATGATGAAGGCAGCCAACTTTTTTTCTGTTCCATTGCAACACTGCAGCAGGAAACCTCTACTAGTAAAGCCAGATCAAAATTTTACCCTTACCCAACCCCCCATTCTATTCTCTGAGGTTTTATTTTATTAAGAGTAAAGTAAACCCTCTATTTAGCAGTATACTTCCCCCCACCCATATTTCCTTAAAACTGACAAGCAGTTTTCAAGAAGGAACAAGGAAACATTTGCTTTATTTAAACACACTTCTTTGTTAGATGAAAATAATGCAACCACTAAAATAGTCAACTAAATTCCAGAGTAAATTTAAAGCTCTTATAATAAAATTAGTCTCAAATTTAGTGTTTCCAATTTCTTCCCCTCAAAAATAGTAGGTAGTAATACTTTGTTATAGAGAAGTTGGCTCCTCTTCTGTATAATAAGGAAATAGAAGAGGGGCTGGAAAGATAGTGAATGCAGAGGTGAAGGCACCTGCCTTGCACACAGCCTACTCAGATTCCATCCCTAGCACCAAAGACAGTCTCCTGAGCACCCACGTATGATTCCTGAGCATCACCTAGCATGGTCCAACACCCCCACACCCCCCAACCCAGCCCCCCAAAGAAATAAGACCAGTAGAAGAGCAAATCTCCCTAACTCAGTTCTCTGAAAGACCCCAAAATACTTTGTGTGTGTGTGTGTGTGTGTGTGTGTGTGTGTGTGTGTGTGTGTGGCGGGAAGAGGGTGCCTCACCAGTGATATTTAGGAGCCCAAAAACTGACGCACAGGTTCTGAGGGTTGCCTATGATTCTGGAGCTAGAATAAAGGCTTCATGAATGACACCCAAGTGTTCCAACTCATCAGACTAGCTACCTGGCCCCAAGCATCTGTAACTTTTAATCATTACACGTGAGGATATAAATTTGTTTAAACATTTTTTTGTTCGGTGGTGGTGGGGTAATTCCGGGGGCCCCACCAGCCAGTAGGTTTGGACCAAGAGATAGAGAATGTTGGTGTTGCTTGGATGCAGCAGGGCTGCGGGCTCTCAGCGGACCACGGAGGGCCTGGGATTGAACTGAGCGGTCCTATCGCTGTACACTTCCCTGGCTCCTTAGAAACAGCTTTGAATTATCTGGGAAATTATCACTGGGCATTATCTCTGAAAGCTGGAAGTGCAGAACTGCTGCAACCCAACTCTGCAACTCCTGCACACAAGCTCTAGGGAACCCTCTTGCCTGCTCGCATTGTATACTGATATTCTGTATATTGATATATTGTATATATTGATATTCCGTGGGGATGGAGCAATAGCACAGCGGTTGGGCATTTGCCTTGCACGCAGCTGACCTGAGTTCGATTCCTCAGCCTCTCTCGGAGAGCCCGGCAAGCTACTGAGAGTATCGAGCCCGCGTGGCAAGCTACCCGTGTGTATTGGATATGCCAAAAACAGTAACAATAAGTCTCTCAACAAGAGACGTTACTGGTGCCCGCTTGAACAAATTGATGAGCAACGGGATGACAGTGACAGTGACCAATTGGTATTCTGTATATTGATGTTTGTAGTGACATGACTTGTAGCAGCAAAAAAAAAAAAAAATTGAGAGCAGGCAAAACTCCTTCACTAGCAGCATTAAACTAAAGAAGAGTTCTATGTCCTATCATTTGACGCAGCAGGAGCGGAAGGGTGGAGTGCCAGGGAATTCAGTTGGTCACTTTAAATGTCACCCATGGAACAGGTAGTCAAGCAGAATTGTTAATGGGATGGCTGGGGAGTGGGATATGGCAGAAGATAAAAGGAAACCCCCGGCTCTGGCTTGCTCTCTCTGGACTCTCACTGCTCTTCTCTCTCCTCTCTCCTCCAGGACCAGCCCCTCCCTCTCTTCATAGACTGCAGGATCAGGGAGGGCTGCACGCTCCGACAGATTGCCAAGTGCAGGCAGGCCTCAGAGGCTCAGACAGGGGCAAGATACAGACAGGGGAGCTCAGACGCCCAGGGACACTCAGATTCAGGCAGGGCTCAGATGCCCTGGAAAGCTCAGTCTCAGGGCTTGAATGGACAGGTAGTGACAAGGTGCTGAGCACAGAGTGTCATCCATGTGCATGTGGTCAGGCTTGGAGAGTCATGCAGTACCACAGAAACTGCTGGGATACTGTTGGGAGGTCCAGTGAATGTACAGAGCACAGGGATCTCGCCCATTCACATGTGGCTGTGGCCAGAGACTGAGAAAAGTGTACAGGGGGATGGGACCAGGCCAGCCATTGTTCACAGGAGGCAAGTAGACAGCACGGGACGAGATAGGGAGGTGTTTCACAGGACGGGACAACGACAGGGAGAGGACCGGTGATTTTGCTCATGGGTAAAGGAGAGACCTGGACATCTGGGGCGGAACTTGGACGCATCTACTTTCTCTGTACAATAACTTTAATCTTCTGAGTGTACTTTGCAAATCTTTCATACAATTCTCAAGAACCCACCAATGCAGGGAAATCCACTTTTACACTAACACATTGGCTACTACAATGATACTTAATCACTGAATTGGTATTGAAACAAGGTTAAAAGGCTTAGAAACAAAACAATGAGTAAAAATATCAAAGAAAAGAGAAACAATAATGACCTGGCTACGCAGGCCTGATGGGTCATTGTTTGGGCCCGAGAGTGAGGTGCTGCTTGCACCTGGCAGAACTGGGGTCACCAGAACCATACCCAGCAGTGCTTACAAGTCATGTAGATATGGAGACAGAACTCACGGTCTCCTACACGAAAAGCACACACTCAGCCTTAAACCTCTAACCTGAAAAAAAGATGATTTGAACCACACTTCCTGGACTGGGAGGAAAGGACATGTAGACACGGGGACATGAAAGACTTTATTCAGCTCGAGGAAATGAAAAGCCTAAAACTATACTGTTGGGCATAGAGAAAAACAAAATTAAAAATTAAGATTCCAAAACAATGATGAGGAACAGCAGAATGAAATAGTAGGCGTTAGACTGGCTGAACAGCAGTCACAGGAATTCTACTGAAAAATAACAGTGTCTGCTTAATTGAAAAGCTGCTCAAGAAACTAGGATTTGGGGCTGGAGAGATAGAACAGTGGGTAACTTGTTTGCCTTGCATGAGGCTGACCCGGGTTCGATTCCCAGCATCCCATATGGTCTCCTGAACATTGCCAAAGTAATTCCTGAGTGCATGAGCCAGGAGTAAGCCCTATGCATCGCTGGGTGTGACCCAAAAAAGTAAAAAAAAAAAAAAAGAAAGAAAGAAAAGAAACTCGGATTCCAGGGGCTGGAGCAATAGCACAGTGGTAGGGCATTTGCCTTGCACGCAGTCAACTCATATTGGATTCCCCCGCCCCTCTCGGAGAGCCCAGCAAGCTACTGAGAGTATTGTGCCCTCACGGCAGAGCCTGGCAAGCAACCCATGGTGTACTCAATATGCCAAAACCAGTAAGTCTCACAATGAGAGACATTACTGGTGCCTGCTCGAGCAAATTGATGAGCAAAGGTATGACAGTGACAGTGACAGGATTCCAGGACCAGAGGTAAAGTATGGCAGGCAGAGCACTTGCCTTGTACTTAACTGTCCCTGGATGTATCCCTACCATCCCACATGGTATCCTGAGCCCCACCAGGAGTGACCCCTGAGTGCACAGCCAGGAATAAGCCCTGAGCACCATGGGGTAAGCCCCCACCATCCTCCCCCCCCCAAAAAAAAAATAACTAGATTGCCACTTCAGATAGTCACAAAGCATCTAACAAGATATTATTCTCTCCCAATCAGCATTTTCTCAACTGTGGAGTGAGTAGAACTTCTACTTTTCTGACTGAATAGCGTCTCCAATCTTCAACAGTACTGCTGAAGATACATACTCCATGCTCAGCTCCTATTTTTTTGAATGAATATCAAAGCAAGAACTCAGTCTTTGGGTGTCTAGTAAGGGAAGCCATTCCCTATTTCTCAGCCATCATTTCTACTTCTACATCCCTTTTCTCCATAAATCACACAAGCATTTAACTTGCAAGAAGACTGGAAATCACTCCTGAATTTTCTATCTTACCAACAAGAACCAGCTAATGGACAAGAACAATATTGGGGGTATGGTGCTGCCAACAGGTTAACCTGTACCTGCGGGACGAGTGTATCAGCAGCCTGATGGTGCCTTCAATCTTCCTGATACTCCAAAACTGCCGCTGTGCCTTTGGTCAGACCCCAACAACTTGGGACCAAGTTTACCAAGAAATTAAATGGCCAAAATCTAGGTACATGGGAGCCACACCCACAAACCACCTCTGGCTCAGCCATATAAGCTTATTTATTGGTCTTATTTCAGAGGCCCATAGATAAATCTCAAAAGAGATCAAAAGCTGCAGATAAGCTCAGAATCTCCCATGGCTGAACAGACTGAACAGACTGGGGTAAATCAGAGGGGGGTGGATTGGCCTGGTGGCCTGCCCAAGCAGAGCCCCCAGCAGCCACTTGCTTCCACAATTCAAAATCCCAGTCATAACCTTGGCCTGACTGCACTTCTCAGGATCTCAGGATAGACCTCACCAAGATGTAATCTGCTGAACATTCTGGTATGTGGGTTTTGTGATGGAAATCTCCAGGCTTTCTCACAGTTGGGGTGGGCTATCTCCCCCCACTTCCCAATACACACGGAAGCACTGGCAGTTACCACCATGAACCAACTCCAGCACCACCTGTCAGCTCTACTGCTGGCCTTACTTCAGAGACCCCTAAATAAATATCAAAAGAGATCAAAAGCTGCAGTTAAGCTTGGACCTGTGCATGGCCAAACAGACTGGGGTAAATTGGAGAGGGGCGGCTGGGCCTGTGCGCGCCCAAGCAGAGTCCCCGGTAGCCACTTGCTTCCATAATCCAAAATCACTGCTATAACCCTATCTTGATTCCACCCTCTCATGATAGTCCTCACCAAGATATAATCTGCTGAAAATTTTGTAATGTGTATCTCAGTGTGTAGGGAGCCATTTTACCTTACTGATCTTATCCTGTCACTATTTGTTTAATCCTTGAGAATCCTTTGTTTTTATTTCTATTTATAAGGTCATTGCCTTACTGTAGATGTCTCAATGGAATTACTACAATTGTTTGCAAATGAGTCTCTGGCTGAAGTCCATGCACCTTCAATCAATACTTCACACTGCAAACATCATGACCTTCCAGAAACACAAATTTCTGAGCATGGCTCTCACAGCGTGCTTCATTCGCTTTCTCATTTACTTACATTCAGGATTTTCAAGGGAAAGAGGACCCCCAGATTTATTATTCTAGAAAGTCATTGTCTTTTGGTTACAAAGAAAATAAATAAAACCAAACCCTCTTGCTGTTTTCAAATTGTGTTATGGACAGAAAATGGTCCTGTGAGTGGGGTTAGAGCATAAAAAAAGAAGACAGAGCTAGGGGCCAGAGCAATAGCACAGGGGTTAGGGCGTTTGCCTTGCACGCGGCCAACCCGGGTTCAATTCTCAACATCCCATATGGTCCCCTGAGTACCGCCCCGGGGTAATTCCTGATTTCAGAACCAGGAGTAAGCCCTGAGCATCACCAGATGTGACCCAAAAAGCAAAAAAAAAAAAAAAAAAAAAAATGATAGTGCTAAAGAAATTCCAACCTATGACTCACGACTCATTTCTAGTTGACCAAAGGTCAGCCACCTTCTAGTTCCTGCCAGTCTCCCTGGTGCCAACTCACCCTATCCATGTGATCCTTTTTCTCCTATTCTCAAAACTGGATTCCATTGAAGTCATCAGAGCGGATACACTCTCTCCAGTATTTGGTATTAGTCTTCTCTGTCCGGGATTTCTTCTCTCCTACTTGTCCATCTGCTCTGGTCTTCAGTGGGGAATGTTCACACCCCTCTCAAGATCAGCAATAAATGTCGATGTAATCACATGTAATTTTTACATAAAGCCTCGCCAAATCTCCATTACAGAACTAATGACTCTTGTGTATTTGTCTATTGTCACACCAAAAGCACTGCATTACTTTGTACGCTCATAGATCTGCCTAATCTCTAAGTAAATGTAGCTTAATTTGGCATAGGATCTGGACCTGATCACATTTAGAAACTGGAGTCTGAATACATGGCCTGAAAATATGAATGAATCTCAAGAAATCTGACTGGGAGGATCTATAGAGACTCCACTGTACTCAGATGAGAATCTCTGTGTAAAAACACTTTAAACACAGTTACATAGAAGGCGGGAGTGGGAGAAATTAGAGACAAAGGTCTAAATTTTACCATGATACAAGCTGTTATCCCTATATATGAGAGTTTTTGAGTTATGGGGCTGGAGTGATAGTACAGCAGAGAGGGTGTTTGCCTTGCATGCAGTAGACTTGGATTCAGTCCCCAGCACTGTAAGCACTGCCATGAGTGTTCTCTAAGTGCAAAGCCAAGAGTAAGCCCTGAATAGTGGAGAATTACTAAATCTCACACCTGAATTCTACTGTTGGACATCCAAGTTACTGCTAGAGAATATGCATTTCACTGACAAAAATTTTTAGGTCTTCATCATAGAGTCAGAACCTTAATAATAAGGATTTCAATTTTGTGACATTCAAGATTTCACACTATATTTTTAACACATCAGACACAGCTAAAATTATATTTATGTTAGATTTGTAGCTTGTCAAGTGGCTTATTAGATTGTTCTAAATGCATGTCTGGGTAAATTTAGGTTTATTAAACAATTATAAGTTGTCAGTCACTATAAGTGGATTTACCTGGTGAGTTGTATAATAAACACTAATCATTTGGAGACTATAAAAAAAAACAAAACGTAGGCATCTTTAAGTAAGCCTATTTCCATTTAAAATTGACAGGAGTAATCCAGAAAGTGGGTGTCAGAGAAGAAGGGAGGTAAGGGTGGAGAAGTTCTAAAATTATACACTGGTGAACTAGAAAAGAGAAAGGAAATTTAGTGAAATGCCTTGTGTGAGTGTTGGAATTCTGAGTGATGAGGCAAAGAGCTGCTGAAATTTCATGGTTTCTCCTGTCTACACAGCTGCAATGGATTGTTCACACACAGAGAACAGTGACAGAAATGGTAGTCTGCCTGTCCTGGAAGAATGTTCTGGAGGGAATAGCATACCAGCAGAACAATTCTTTTTTTTTTTTGGTATGAGTTCATACTGAACAGTGCTCAGGGTTTACTCCTGATTCTGTGCTCAGGGATCATTCCTGGTATGCTCAGGATTGAACCAGGATTGGCCATATGCAACGGAAGTGCCTTTCTCTTGTACTATTTTTCTAGCCCAGGAAGTCATTTAAACATTACACAGTACTTAATTGGAATGGTGGGTATTTCCCAGTGGTTAAATCTACCACTGCCAGTGAGGTGAAAATTTAACGGGAAAACAATGAACTTTTAAAATAACTACATATATATGTGTGTGTGTGTGTGTGTATATATATATATATATATATATATGTAAAAGAAAAATAAATTTAAACTATTTAGAAGTTGATTTACTGCTGGTCTTTCTTGATATGAGGTTAACATTAAAGAAGAGAAAAGGCAAGGATGAATTTAAAAGGCAATTTAAAGAAAAATATGAAGTAAATGAGAGTGCAAATGCTATGCAGTTAAGATACTAGAGGTACTTTGCAAATTATTAAGTCAGAGAAACTGTCTTATCCTTGTTATAAACTAATAGTACTCAGAGATTTGTAATAGCACATTATTTCAATTGGTCTATGAGGCAGAATCTGTATCCAGGAAACAAATAGACTAAAAGGCTGGATTCTCGTTGTGATCGTGTTGGTCTGAGGAGTATAGGGACTGTGGATTGGGAGAAATATCACCAACAAGATTCTAATAGATTATGCTTGGTGAAGAACCTAAAAATGCAAGGTGATAACCAACCCACAGGTAGCACAAAATATACGTAAGAAGTTCAGAATACCTACTTTCCCTTTTTTATCGTGTTCCTGCCAAGCAGTGGATCAAGTACTGGATCTATGATTTCCTCAAGATTTTCAATTAAGATGACATCTCCAAAGGCCAAAGCAGTCTCAACGGCACTCAAAAACCTTAAGATTACAACAAAATGCAAATAAATCCAGGGGAAACATTCAAAATTTTTATATTATAAAGCTATATTTTATATTTAAAAATGGACAAGCTAATTTAAAGAAAACCATTTTATAAGGTATTCTTCAACTAGATAGACAGAAAGCAAAAACTAGACTGAGATAGATTTTAACTAAAATTTCCACCTGAAATCTAACTGTTTGAACTATAAGTCCATTTATAAACTAGTTATTTTTAATAATAACCATGGTTGAAATAAATGCAATATATCCCCATAATATTGTTAAATTCATTCAATTGTTCTTTTTTTCACACAAAAATAACCCCTGAGTATCTTGTGATTTTATCAAACTTGCACTTTTAAATGTTAACATTCAGTTATATAAAGTGGTAAAATAAACTATCATTTTAGTTTGTGCTTCTGCTCTCCAAAAATAGCTCTCCTTTTGTAAAACAATTTCCTCCAAGTATCTGAACAAGAAAGAACTCCATTTATTCACACAACTGCAGACATTCCTTATTGTATTTCATGAATAAAAAGATGATGGAGAGGTCAAACAAAACATCAATAAATCTAAAGTTCTCTATTCACTATTAGCTCAACACTAATCACATACAAGATAACTTTCTACTTATCAAACAATATTGTCATGAGGACCCAATGAAAGAAAATCTCAGTGTGGATTTTATTCACAAAAAATGACACAAAAAGTTTGATTAGAGAGTTCAATTTTCTTGGGCAGTCCCCATGAGACCTTGCTTTCTTGTTAAGACCCTACTACAGTCCAAGTACAAATTTAGGACCAGGATGCAAACACAATAAGCCTGAATGCACAGTTGACAACTGCTAGGTGACTGCATGCCAAACATACAAAAGGATTATTGTAAGACATCCTACTACCACTCAGTCTTACAAAATGGAGACATGTCTCCTCACAGAAGCAGGTTTTGTTCTAACCTTCCACCTAATTTCTTCTTTGAGTAAATGGATGCTGTCACTCAAAGTGCTCTTTGAACAGAGAGGCTTGATGGGAAAGGTAAGTGGGCAGATCAAGTAGTTGTGGTCAATTGGACTATTTCGAGATGGCAGAGAGGCCCAGTAAAAGCAAGATTCATCAGGTCCCACCCCTTCCACAGAAGCACTGCAACAGACCAACCCTTCTGACTGCACTCACCCTTTCTGGCCCAAATGTGTGACCTTCAGGTCTGCTCCGTACTTGTTCTTGATCCACTTAATGCCCTGTTGCTGTGGGTCAATCATCAGGGGCCAGCGCTCACAGTGTGTTAGGATGGTGGCATTTTCAGTGGACATCCTGTCACTGGGCAGCCCTTCGTTATTCCAGGCTGCGATGGCAGCATCGTCTGTCAGCATGGTGATCAGGTCCAGGCCTTCAGTTACCAGAATGGAAACCTTTCAAACCAGAGTACAATGCTGTGAACTGCTGGTGTGGAAAGGACTCCGCATGGCATGCAAGAGAACAAGAGATCATAGCTAAAAGGATACATACAAAAAAAGGATACACATAATATTCTTTTTGGGTCACATCCGGCGATGCTCAGGGGTTACTCCTGGCTCTGCACTCAGGAATTACTCCTGGCGGTGCTTGGGGACCATATGGGATGCTGGGAACTGAACCTGGGTCGGCCGTGTGCAAGGCAAATGCCCTACCCACTGTGCTATTGCTCCAGCCCCGATACACACAAATTTTCTGTGGAGTTTCTGAACCTACATGAAACTCTCCTCATAAAATAAAATGTGAATCCATGAGTGTGGTACTTATGGCAGTATTGCATGCATGAGCATGTCCACACACACACACACACACACACACACACACACACATGCACACACACCCTATAGCTATTCCAACATGGTGAGACTAAATATGGACACCAGGGTGTGAAACACTAGAAATATATTTACCCTTGGAGCAGTCACCACACTGCCCACCCAGTATCCATTCGTTATGATATGACAACATGGCAACAGAGAAACTGATGTAAAAGCACATAGTTGAATCCTATGGTAATTCTATATTTAAATGTTTAACATTTTTTTTATGGCTAACTCCTGCTATCTTTTTAGTCAGCTTCAAAGACACCTCATTCCTTATGATTTTTCTACTCTTTTGTTCTCTGGCTCATTGTTCTTTTAACTGATTAATCTGCTTGTAAATCCTGCATGGAGGTTGGATTCAACATTCTCTGTCTTCTCTTTCCACTTTCAGACTTTGAGTCCTGCTGGTGAAAGCTTCTTGGCTAGGATTACAAAGGGATAATTTTCAAATTCGTCTTTGTTTTCTTAAAGCTACTTGGCCACACTTAACACCCACTCCCGTGGGTACCTCACTGGGTATCTCTCATGTTTCTTTCACTTTTTCACACTGGTTCTCATTTCCGCTGTCTTTCCTCTAGTCTGCTGGCTCTGCCTTCTCCTGCTTCCCAGAGAGCAGTGGTCAGCAAGGGCGTCCACATCAAGCACCCTTTTCTCTAATGCTCCCTCTGCTTGTGCCCACCTTTGCTGCTTATATTAGTGAACTGAAGGCACCTGCTTCTCCCATCTGAGTTAGCTGTACTCTTTACCTTATTCTGGAGCCCAACCTCTTCCAGTTCCTGATGCTCATATCTCTTCACCCTTTTGTTTGTTTGTTTGTTTGTTTGTTTGATCACAAATACTGGTGTTCAGGACTTTCTGCTGGCTCTGTTCTCAGGGATTACACCTGGTGGGCCCTGGGGAGCATGAGTTCTGGGGAACCTAACCCAGCCCAGCTGTGTGCAACAAGCTCCCCACCTGCCCGCCTATCTCTTTGGCCCTGTTCTTCATCTTTTTATCACCAGCAATTCCATCGCCAGTTCTTTGGAGGCCCAGAAATGTTGTCTGACTCGTGCTATGAAAACAAAGCCCTCATTCATCTTCAATGACTCACTTCTGCTGATCTCCCTTCCTTCAAACACAAGTTCCTGTAGAGGCAGGTTTTTTCCTGTCTACATCCTCACTTCCTTCTTGCTGTGTAACCCACTGTATCTGGCTTTGGGTTCTCTAAAGCTCTATGCTCATTTCATGACCACATTTTCAAATCTGAGGACTTTTAGTTCTCAGTTCTCTCACTGTCTCTAAAGGCCTGGGTACTTTTGACCCTCCCTATTATTAGTCTTGTCTCCACCTCTTGCCTGGGCTTCTCCAATTTTTTTTTAAACAGCTGTTTATTTATCATCTTCTGGACCCCCTTTACACGCCTGCACGGAACTGGTTTCCTAACCTCTTCTAACCTCTTGCCAGGGGATCTCACCCCACCTAGAGGTTCAAGAACTATCTACACGTTGATGACACCAAGACTGCCTCTCCACTGCAAAGGCATGTTCTTATCAGATCTATAGCTGGTCCATTTCACAGACCTCACAAAATAAGTTGTCCCTTAAACCAAATTCATCTTTCCTCCCAAACCTATTTTAATCTTAGATAATGGCATTTTCATACACTTAATTTCAAATAGCAAAATGACAATATCTTTGAACGTTGATGGGAATGAGATAGCAATTAACTAGTCGAGAGGAGTTGGTGAGCAGTGATGGCAGAACACTCTAGAGTTGTCCATCTAGAAGTAAAAGGACATGGCAAGAACAGACGATCAAAGGGTTGGGCTTAGACAAAACTGTTCACCTTGCAGCACAGGAGAAACCTATGTCTGAGCAGACACTGGCAGAGACGAGTGTGGCTGTGAGACTTTCACACACTAACACATAATATTGATTTGGAATATCCTTCTGCTTTCTTGAATGTTTATTACCTACTTTAATCCAGCTTTCTTTCTTCCTCTGCAGAATCACTCTGCTGTAATTATTGTTCTATTCAGATATATTCAATATCATTAGGGATGAGTGTCCTCTTCCATTCCAAAATTAGTGTGTTATTCTTAAAAACACATCATCCAATAAACTTTAGAGACACTGGGTCAAGTAAAATATGACTCCCCTGGAAATTCTGATTTGTGTTCAGAGAGATTTCTTCCCTAGCTTGGGAGAAAATGGATGCATTTAGAACGGGACATCTTCACTTTAAGGTATATATCAAGAATTGTTGACTTTTCTGCTTTATACTGTTGGTTCTCCCAAGTTTACCTTAACACGTAAACATGCCATTAACAAATGAGGATGCTTGCTGCTTCATTTACAAACTATTAGCATCCCCTCAGAAAAAGAAGCCAATTGATAAGCCAGAGATATTTACCTACAGACAAGAGGAGAGAACACCCTATATATTAATATTAAAAGATCTACTTCTTGGGAAGGCAGGATACGGGAACACTGCTTGAAGAAAATTGAGGACATCATCTAACATTAATAAGCAAGTTCAGCTCTGCATGTGTTCCTCTAGCCAATTTTCTCATCTTGTTGCAACTGAATTCAAATGTACTAGAACATTCTGAATATCTCAGAAAGTGGAAATCTACTCCACAAACACAAAGATTTCTTCTGGTTTATGTGGCATATTCCACCCAATATTTTCAGAAGGTATATTCAAAAAAAGGATACCATAGATAAATGAGAGAGTAAATACATGGTGTTAGGGTCATTTCTAAATTTGTAATGCAGCCTTGGTTTTAACAGAAAATAAGGCAGTGTTGTGATGACTGAGGATACTGAGAGGGCCACGATAAAACAGAGAAGCACAGCTAAAGCAAATACATGATTAGTAGATGCCGTCATAAAATTATCATGTCACTTCAGTCATATACTAGAATGGCTATGCTATTTAAAGTAAGTTTCTTTTGGTGGGAGGATGGGTGTTGGAACACTGTATAACTGAAACCTAATCATGAACAGCTGTATTAGGGACTACCTCACAGTGATTCAATTAAAAAAAAATAAAATAAAGTTTGTTTTAAAAGACAAAATTAATTCTCATGGAACCCTCATATTTGTAAATAGAAAAATACAAAACAATTGGTGAGAACTTCTCAGGTACATATACACAAAATAATGTGCCTGTGATTAAAGATATTTTAAAACTGAGAAGGTAGAATTTCTATGTAAAAGTGTAAAATATCTAAAGAACAACAAATACCATACTCCCATACACATCAGTTCAAAAAGCCATATACACACTGATGCTCACGTAAGTACTAACTACAATAACCAGGGTCTGGAGACAACCCAAATGTCCAAAGACAGATGGAAGAATAACAAAGTTGTTATATGTACACAAAATGGAATATTATGCAGCTGAAGAAAAGATGAACTCTGGCAGTTTGCTGCAACTTGTATGGACTTGGAGGTCATTGTATTAGGTGAAATAAAATCAGATGAGAAGGATAAACACCAAATAAAGTCACTCGTCTGTGGTATATATATATATATATATGTTTATATATATGTATAAACAAGGGAATAGACAGCATCTGTGGTATCTGTGATATACAAATAAACAAGGGAATAGACAGCAATGACAGATGATAACCCTCTAAAACACTTGGCCTCTGATTGAGGAACTAAGATTATCAAGCAGCAGTGTGTATGTGTGTGTGTGTGTGTATTTATTTGTGTGAGATATGTCACTTCTATTCCACTCTTTAACAGGAGTGAAACAGAGTGACATAAAACAGTAGTGGAAGGTTGTGGGTACACGTGCTAACACTTATTCTAGAAAGTAGTTGTGAATAACGTCTTTAACAAATTACCACTGGTAGAAAAATAAACATTTCTGAGAATGAAGAGATATAAGGTCTTGTGGCCACAGTAGTGGTCTCGAAGTTTTGGATTTCTGTATTTTAGTAACTAAGTCCAGAGAAATTTCTGCCAGAAGTTGCATCATTGCTAGCTTGTACCTCTCTGCTACATTATATTCTACATATGAGTGCAATCTTTCTATGTCTGTCTCTTTCTTTCTGACTCATTTCACTCTTCATTCTCAGCAATGGAAAACAAATTATCAAATGCTTCCTTTCCAGCAGGTCTGACTTTGGGGGCGGGGGGAACTCCAAACAATAATAGTGAGTTTTTTGTTGAAATATTGAATGTAATAAAAGTAAAGAGAAAGTAAAGTGAAATTTATCAGCTACACAGGCAGGGTCGGAGGCTGAGGGGGTGGAGAGGTGGAGGGGAGGTTTACTGTGGTTCTTGGTGGTGGAATATGTGCACTGGTGAAGGGATGGGTGTTTGAGCATTGTGTAACTGAGACTTAAGCCTGAAAGCTTTGTAACTTTCCACATGGTGATTCAATAAAAAAAAATAAATTAAAAAGGAAAAGAAAAACATTTCATGCTAGACAACAAAATGAATAATCCAGATTTTATTTTGGCTCTCACTGCCTTGTTAACAGCAGTTTCCAATAACCTAGCTATAATTCATATAAAGGTTTATGTTTCCATCTCCCCTCTGGAACCATCAGTAAAATAAGAAAAAAACTGGGTTAGAGTGACAGTACAGTGGGTAGGACGCTTGCGTTGCGCATGGATGATTGAGGTTCAATCCCTGGAAACACATATAGTCCCCTGAGTCCCACCAGAAATGATCCCTGAACACAGAACCAGAAGTAAACCCTTCACACAGTCGGGTATGCTCCCTCTACCCCCCAAATAAAGAAAATAAGAAACAAACTGCAGCATACAGAAACATCACCTTCACACTAGAATTTCCAGCTATTGTTACTGTGGTGCAAAAGAGCATGGCATTTCCAAGTACCACAGGGCCCTGCAGCATTACAGCCTTGGGCCTGAGTGTCCCCAGTAGTAGACCCAGAGCCCCTGAGTGCTGTTTAGACACACCCTCCTCCCCAAATAAAATTTCAATATGATGCTTCCAAACAATGAGATTACCTTCTGTTGAAGAAAGGGAACCCAACTGCAGTCCACCAGCTCCTGGCGATACTGTTTCGTAAAGGAGCCAACGTAAGACACAAATGCAGCCGTAAGGAGAACATCTCCACAGAGTGTCTTCTCTTGAGCTTCAAAGGATTTAATTGATTGACCCCAGCGAATCTTCTCTGACTGAAAAATAAAATTGCTCCAATGTAATTGATGTAATTGCTGGGTGACCATCAATTCAACACATAGATCACTTAAATGACCTTATGGCACTTTCCATCCATGTCCTTTCTGCACACCAGAAGTGGTTGGCATGACAACTATAATCTTCCATATGTTAGAAAACCCTCATGAAGGAGCTCTCATGCTCTCACAGGAGATTCTGACTACAAAACAGAATTAGATCCTTAACATCTTATTGGATGCCCTAACTCTTAAAGTGCAAGTGGAGTTTTTCTAGAAAGTCCCACAGTTGCTCTTCTGACTCTGGGAGTGGAAGACCAAGAGCTTTGACCAAGATGGAGTGATGATGTGACTTTAATTTCAACTAGACTGCTCCCCCTCTTTCTACTTTTCAGCAGCATTATGGTGCTGTACTAGGAAAACTTAAGACAAACCAAAATAAAACAAAACCACTAATAGTGGCTATGGACTTATGAGAGAAAAAAGGAAAATGGCCAAAATCATTCATATTAATTAAAACATAAAGCTGGCCAAAGAGATAGTAGAGAGGGCAGGATGCTTGCCTGGGATGCAGCTGACTCTGGTTCTATTCAAGGTACAGCATATAGTCCCCCAAGTATTGCCAGGAGTGATCCCTGAGCACAGAGCCAGGTATAGGCCCTAGGCACAGTGGGTGTGGGCCCCCAAACCCAAAAATAAGTAATTAAATAAAACACAAAGCTAAAGTGGTAACCTGTCCTGGGTTCTGTTTATTAAAGGGCAATGGCAGTTATGAAACTCATTTTTTCTCTAATATTTGGTCAGTGGAGGAACTTATAATCTATATATAAGATGGAAGTCCGGAGGATTTCAGAAATCTTCAAGACAGCATACTCAAAGAATGCTTCTGAAGTCGTTTTACCCACTTGACTTGCCATTTAAAATCTGATTTCCAGGTTAAATATGTAAAGCCCTTATACTGGATTTGATTAAACTACAATACATCTATATGGGTTGAAAGAAGTGTAGGATAGCATACTGATTCATTTGGTTTCTAGACATGCTAAAATTTATATAATATTTCAAAAACATGCAAATTAATGTCACTGGAGACTAGCAATTTGATAATAAAATCAACCCCCCCCCCACCCCGGTGCCTTAACTGGCAGGGCAGGAATTTAGCTTTTATGAAAGGAACCAGAGGACAGAAAATAAAAATGATGTATGTCAGAATAGTCTAGAATCTCAGTCCCTGCAAGTCATCATAAGACCCACATCACTGAGATCATGAAATTAGCAGATGAAATGGTTATCAAAGTGATTTTCATAGAGTCTCCTTTCTTTGCTTGATAAAGATCACTACAAGTTAGTTATATAATTAAGCACTAAGGAATGTCAATTCTTTAGTCTTCTTTGTAGAATTCATTCATTGCCCTCCTCAGCTACAGACAATATGTCCATTAATTTTGAAGAGGAATCTCTCACCTGCCTTCCCGCCATCCTTGTTGTCTTTCGTTAGTAAATAATATACAATAAAGTGCACCCACCTCATTCTCCAAAATAGCTTTGAAATTTGAAGATTTACTAAACATAGACTTATTGGCTATTGAAAGAGTCAATAATTTCACTATCACCCATGCAACATAAATCATTACTGACACTGTCTAACAAGGGTTTAGGAGTTGGAACATGTCCTGTAATAAATTTCTAGACAGTTAAAAATCACTATAATTTTATTCTAATGCATTATAGATTGCCTGTAATGTCATCCTGGCTGGGGTGACCCATTTCTAATTTTGAACAGCTGTTCAGCTCAGGAGTTAGTTAATGATTAAATATAAATTGCCTGATTTATTAGTCTGAATGGCTGAGCTTCCAGGTCAATGCTATATAGACAAAATCATCAGTCTTGATGCTTTTCAGAAGTTAACTGTCTCGTATTCTAGTCAGAAATAATTTGTCCTTAAAGGAAAAGGTCTGACATTCTTAATTAATCCTTTAAGAATGTATGTACAGATATACATATATACACACATGTATTTTCTTAGCTAACATTTTCCATCCTTTACCCACTTTGCTGTTTAAATCAAGGTGACCTAAAGGAAGTCTTGGGAAGATAGTGCATCATATCAGAGACACAGGGTGGGGCATGTTTTTCCCATGACTTTCAGACATTTTATAGCTACTGGGAAACAGTCTCATTGAATTCCACTTTTTCTTTTCCTCACCAATGGTGACTCCTTCAAGCAGCCTAACTACCACTTAAGCTGAGAGATGTTGTAAACTGCACCAAAAGTGGCGGGATTTCTTAACTGCCCTGAAAAGTATGAGCTTCCAAAAGGCTCCAGTTTTTTTGCTACACAGGGAGGCTCCCAAATTCCACATTTATTCATACAACAAATATCTATTGAGACCCAAGACATACCATCAGGGGTTCTGTGGTCTAGCATGAATTTCCTGTCCTTGAAGAGTTAATATTCCAGTTAGAAATAGAAGCCCGAACACTGCATGCATTCATTTATGTACATATATAAGTGTGTGCTATGTGGTGATAACATAAACAACAAGGCAGAGTTAAGTGGAAAGTATTGAGCAGAGGCAGGGGTGTGTATGTGTGTGCATATGTGTGTGCTTATGTGTATGGATGAGGTGCAGGGGGGATGCGTGCTTCCTTAGGGAGACAGATAACTAGGTGATAAGGAGAACTATTAGCAGAGAGTTGAAGGAAGTGAGGGAGTCCACAATGAGATTATTGGGGAATGGGTAAGTCATGTGGCAAAAGACACAGGGTGAAGAATGTAAGATGGAGGCCAAGGAGGACAGTAAAGATGGATCCAGAGGTAAGGTGGCAGAAGTGAGAACAGAGGTGGTCCTGAGCTGGTCATCTAGGTTTTAGTGGGCCTGGTGGAGCATTTGACAATAACCTTGAACTGGACAATTAGTTCTGGGGGAATTCTGAGAGCCCTGGCATGAATGGACTTCATATTTTGAAACATCCTTTAGCCACAGCAATTGAGTGGGCTTTGAGAGGGTAATGATAGAAACTGGAGAGGTTGTCCAGGGCACAGATGCAAGTTGTGGGAATGCCATGACTGTAAATGGATTTTCAATGGAGAGCCAGAGAGTATGTAGACCAAATACAGGGGAATACTGTATATGAATAGACTGGATAGGAGTTAGGAAAAAGAAAGCAGATTGAGGACTCCTCCAGAATCTGTGTATTACTAGACTAGAAGAGATCTGCACTCACTGAGATGAGCGAGAAGGAAAGTTGCAGAATGAACTACAAGTTGATGCATCATGAATTGTGAGTTTCAGAGGGACAATGGGTTTACACTGGCAATAAGTTTAAATCAGAGTTTTAAAGTCTATTGTAATGATAATAAACTAGGGTATGGCTCAGCCCAATCGCCTCCTAACATACACTTCCCCCTTCCTTGCGATTACAACTCTGATTGAGTGATAATGTGTCTGTTCTCCTGATGTTAGTTTGAGACTGGCTTAGTCAACTCTGATCATCCTTTCTCCCACTCTTTGGGTCTTCTATGGTGCTCAGTGTCATAACCCAGTTCTCCCTGAAAGATCTGGAGTGGCAATTCGCCATTAGGGTTTCCAGGAAAACAGCAGTTTTCCATAGGAAGGGAAAAAATACAGCAGACTGACATTACGCTTCATGCTTCACTTATAAACTATAGCAGCCATCTGTGATAGTGTGATAAATACTAAGAATCAAGGACCACATGCTAAGTATGAAGAAGCAGAGAAGCACAGAGTTTGTGTTCTGATCACTAATAATAGGAGTTAACATGGATAATGATTCACCCCTGGAGCTTTTATAATATCTGAAAAGTAAACTCCCCTTTAAGTCATGAAATTATTTCCTTCAACTAAATGCACTTCGAATAGTGAAGTTTTATACTTTTAGGTCGCATTTAAATATAGTTGCCTGGGGGCAGGAGAGATAGTAAGAGGTTAAGATGTTTGCCTCATAATCAGCTGACCCCAGCTCATTCCCTGGCACCATATAGGGAACTAGCACTGCCAAGAGTGATCTCTGAGCACAGAGCTGGGGGTAAGCCCTGAGTACAACCTGATATGGCCCCAAACAAAAATTAAATAAAATGTTAAAATAGCTGCCTTATTGATATCTGATTTAAATATTAGGGAATTCACCCTTTCACAGCCATGCTCAAGGCCACTCTCCACACATTCAGACGAGCCTCACACATGAAGGGACGGGCAGAGGAACCCAGGTCTGTGGGACCTGGGGCTGAGATCTCCAAGCCTGCTCCGATTGGGACTGGGCTTCCTCCACCCAGATCCCCTCATTTTCCAGTAGCTTGGCAGCCATACCCACAAACTGCCCTAATAGTCTTGTTCTCCCTCTTGGAGAACCTGACAAGCTACCAGGAGTCTATTGCCTGCACGGGAGAGCCTTGCAAGCTTCCCATGGCGTATTCATATCCCAAATACAGTAAAAGATATATACATACCTCTTGGAGAGCCCAGCAAGCTACTGAGAGTATCCTGCCTGCACGGCAGCGAGTATCCCGCCCCCACAAGCTACCTGTGGAGTATTTGATATGCCAAAAACAGTAATGATATATCTCATTCCCCTGACCCTGAAAGATCCTCCAATCATTGGGAAAGACGAGTAAGGAGAGACTGCTAAAATCTCAGGGCTTAGTGTAACAAAGACGTTACTGGTGCTTGCTCGAGTAAATCGATGAACAATGGGATTACAGTGATACAGTGATACCCTTTAAGAGTATAAAATGTTAATGTATTCACAGATGTGTGAGAACGTGCCCACTATCTAAGTTTAGAACTTATTTTTGCACACACAAGAGAATCTCTGAACCCATAAACACTGTGAAAAGTGCTCACCACATTGTTCAGCTCCTGACCTGGATATAAATAATGCTAAATTTTATTTCTATATATCTGTCAATTTTAGACATGTTAAATGCATGTAGTCACATATATGCAGACCTTTGTACCAGTCTTCTTTTATTCAGTGCACTTTTAAGTTCTATTCATGTAGCAGTACACATCAACGCTTCAATTCTTTGTACAGTTGAATAATATCCCATTGCATTAACGCATTGCACAGTGAACAAATAAAGCAGGTCACTGGCAGATTGTCAAGGGCTATATCTTTTTCTACCATTCATGTTCAAACAGGACAAAGTGAACAAGATTTATTATTTAAATATTAACTCATTTATTATTTAAATATTAACTCCAGCATGCCAGTCACTGAGAAAAAATATCTCAGAAAACAGTAAAACAAGGAAGTTTAGATTGAAGGAATATTCTGTGGGTAGAATTTAATTTCAAGTACATGGTAAAAGTATCAGGCCAGGAGAGATAGCTAAAGCAGAGAAGCACATGCCTTGTCTGTGCAAAACCTTGAGTTAAATCCTGATACCGCCATATAAACTCCCATCTGGAGGTTCATAAGCATTGCTGGGTCTGAGCACCAAACTACCAGGCCAATACCGCTGGGCTACGCAAGGCTGAGAATGACCCTAGGACCTAAAAGCTCTGTTGGGAGTGGCCCCTATTTAAAAAAAAAGTGAGACTAGAGTTTAATATCACAGAATATCCAGTTGTCCTGAGTTCATAACATATGTTCAGCCAATTATATGTTCAGCCATAGAGACAGTAGAGTGGGTAGGGTGCTTGCCTTGCATGCAGCTGCCAACCTGAAAAAGTACAATCCCCTGAGCACCACTAGGATCCCTGAGTACGTGGCTCAAGGATGTGGCCACCGGATGTGACTCCCAAGCAAAATGAACTCCTACAAAACTTACGGCTATGGGGCAAAAATACAAAAAACAAGAAACAGAGACTCATTCACTTTTTTCTTTTGTTAAGTTAGAACAAAGTAGGAATGAGAATGAAATATTTCCTTTTGTTTTGACTCTGTTTGTCTAGCTAGCACTGACAGCATCTGATGACAGCGTCAAGAGAAAACAACCTGGTGTAAAGGCCAACTTGCCTCCAGTTCCTTTACAAGCCTGTTGGCCAGCTCAATGGTGGTGTGGCTCTGGTTCACCTCTTCTTGGCACCGCACTTTCTCAGCTGTTGCTTTTTCAAAGGAAGCCGTGAGTCTGCTGAGATTCCGATCCAGATCCTGCAGAAGAGTGAAGGTGAACTTTTTTTGAGCTATTTTTATTATTATTAAAATAGAAATACTAAAATATTTTTTTTCTTTTTGGGTCACATCCTGCGATGCTCAGGGGTTACTCCTGGCTCTGCACTCAGGAATTACTCCTGGCGGAGCTCAGGGGACCCTATGGGATGCTGGGAATCGAACCTGGGTTGGCTGCGTGCAAGGCAAACGCCCTATCCACTGTGCTATTGTTCCAGCCCCGAAATACTATAATAATCTTAAAACAGCAGTCCGCTCAAGGGAAATGAAACAGATGTTTTCCAGAGCTGGAGGGATCATACTATGGGCAAGGTGTCAGTTTGGCACATGGCTGACTGGGTTTCAAGCCCCAGCACTCCATATGGTCTCCCAAGTACCACCAGGAGTGATCCCTGAGTACAGAGGCAGAAGTAAACCCTGACCTCTGCCAGTTATGGTCCCCAAACAAACAAGAAAATAAATTAAACTAAATGCTCATTTTACAGATGAGCAAGCAGAGGTTCATGGAGGCACATTAACCAGAGCAGAGTAATACTGCGAAGAGAAGCGCCAAGATGACGAGCTGAGCAGTCCGGTTCATATGTGGCTTCTACTACTGAGCCATGAAAGTTGTTTAAGGGTAGAAAGAAATACTGAGCACTTCCACCTTTGCAGTACAAGAGTCTACCACAGCAGAGAAGGAACATCTGAACGAGCATATGAATGAAGACACTCAGAAACAACTGAGCTCCTTTCTGTTTAGCAGTGCTCAGAGGGGGCCCTCTGGAAAGGTGGAATCCTAAGGCTGAGCTTCAAAGAGGGTGGGAGTAAATAACTCTTCACTCCAACTCTCTGAGCCTTCTTTAGTTTTATAAATTACACTCACCTCAAGCTTTTTCCTGATCACCTCCAGCTTTTCAGTGGCTGTGGCCAAGTCTAAGTTTGCTTGGGCTAATGCCTGCCGTTTGGGCTCCACGTCACAGTACACCTGAAAATCCAGACAGGGTTGAACTCAACAGGTAACGATGATGCTATGAGGACACATAACCAATCAGCGCTATCTCTGCTTTCCAGCAACTAAATTACGATTTAAATGTCTAATTCACCTAGCAATTTGTTCTTTGTTTCATAAAAAAAAGGTATAGCATCCAATGGCAGGCAAACATTCACAGTCTTGCAAGTTCTTCCTAGTAGTCCATTATTTACTCATCTATTCTGTCTTGAATAAATAGAATTTTAAGTAGCACTGTAGCACTGTAGCAAATCATTGTTCATCGATTTGCTCGAGCAGGCACCAGTAACGTCTCCATTGTGAGACTTGTTGTTAGTGTTTCTGGCATATCGAATACACCACGAGCTTGCCAGGCTCTGCTGTGTGGGCAGGATACTCTCAGTAGCTTGCCAGACTCTCCAAGAGGGGTGGAAAAATCAAACCCAGGTCGGCTGTGTGAAAGGCAAACACCCTACCCGCTGTGCTATTGTTCCAGTCCGGAATTATAAGTACTCACACAAAATGCTATGCAGGTCAAACACATCAATATTCTATAGTTAGTTCTTTATTAACTTTGAAAACAAATTTAATCTCTTATTTTTAGAGATTACAGTGTGCAGGAATTGTAGCAAAAGTTATGATCAAGTTGGCCTTTAAGGCAGAAAAGAAGTATGAAAAAATTCTCTGCACCCAGAGAGGAAAAGTAGGAGACCCCCCTCACAAGATGTTTCTCACATTTTTACTTCCTTTTCTAACTTCCTGGTGACTTTAAGTATGTGTTGTTCAAAAGGTCAATTTGAGAATTCAGTGGGGGTGGGGGAGGGAAGTGGTGGGAAGGGGTCATTTGTCTCTGATTGGAACAAGGGATGTAATTGGAACAATTGGAAGACATTAAAATGAAAATTTCTTTCTTTTTTCTGTTGTTTCTGCTTTTATTGTGGGGCCAAGTGCTTGACAGTCACTTCCATGAGTGTTCAGGGGACCAGATAGTGCTAAGGATCGAACCCAGGGCACCCATACACAGAGCATGCACTTTGAGACTCTGAGCTATCACAGGCACCTGATTTTTAATTTGATAAAAAATAATAGCGAGCACAATTAGAGTCTGGCTCTAGGCTCACTCTTGTCATTTACAATGCAAATAGAGCACACAGCCAGGCACCTTATCATGCAAAGCTTTTGTATATAAGCTACAAGCTGCCCACGCTCTTGCTCTATATCCACACAAGCCGGAGAAATATCAGCAGGACCCTGTTTCTGCAGATCTCCAACATGAAGATCTGGGAATGTTGGTTTTTTAGAAAAGTCATTTTGAGAATGATAATGGCTACACTGTATTTTCTCAGTACTTCCATGTTTGAATGAAACATACAACCATCCAAGACAAAACTAAAATTGTTATTCAGATCCAAGGCCTATGTAAACCATTTGCTTTTTATACCCAGTACTCTGCAAAGTACTTAAACATAGTGTTGGTAAGCAGTATTTGATGATCAGATGAGTAAATAAAAGGATGGCCTCTCTCTGAACTGATTGAAAGTACAAACTTCAGAAACGACTGTAAACTCAACAAAATAGCTGGGCCTTAAGGGCCGTGCGGTACTGTGTGCTCAGCCCCCTGAGTTCTCTCCGGTCCTCAGCTGCAAGTTTTGCTTGGAAGCAAAGACTATTTCACGGAGTAGTTTCAGGTCAACATGAAATTAATATATATATATGTGTGTATATAATTTTTTGGTTTGGGTACTACATCTAGCAGTTTGCAGGGCTTACTCCTGGCTCTGAGCTCAGAGATCACTCTTAGCAGTGCTTACGGGACCTTCCAGAATTCTGGGAATTAAACCCAGTTTGGCTGTGTGCAAGGCAAGTGCCCTGCCCACTGTACTATTTTCTGGACTTGAAATTAATGTTTTTTTTTTTTTTTTTGCTTTTTGGGTCACACCTGGCGATGCACAAGGGTCACTCCTGGCTCTGCACTCAGGAATTACCCCTGGCGGTGCTCAGGGGACCATATGGGATGCTGGGAATCGAACCCGGGTCGGCCGCGTGTAAGGCAAACGCCCTACCCGCTGTGCTATCACTCCAGCCCCTGAAATTAATGTTTTAATGTAAATAAATATAATTCATCGACTCCATAAATTTATATCTAATCAAATTTATTGCTGCTATTTGATCTAAACTAGCTAATCTCCCTACACTCAAAAAATATTTTTTCCCCACCTTTCAAGTGGTTATTATCTTCCTGTATAAATTTGTTTAATCTCATGGACTTTCATGACTCATTCTTAGAATTTCTATCATTATATCACTGTCATCCCATTGTTCATAGATTTGCTGGAGCAGGCACCAGTAACGTCTCCATTGTGAGACTTGTTATTATAGTTTTTGGCATATCAAATATGCAGGAGTAGCTTGCCAGGCTCTGCTGTGTGGGCGAGATACTCTCGGTAGCTTGCCGGGCTCTCCGAGAGGGACAGAGGAATCGAACCCAGGCTGGCCGTGTGCAAGGTAAATGCCCTACCCGCTGTGCTATCGCTCCAGCCCAGAATTGCTATCATATTCATAAAATTAAATGTCAAATTATTTTATTTTTTTGCTGGCCTAGAAAGCAGTGGTTTACAGTCCCTTTGTGAATGATGCTTGTGAATCATCAGATACAACTGGTACCTCATAGAACTTAATGATGTTGATGACCCAGGCACAGAGACCAGCGGCTGCAAAAGATTTGGTCCGAATCAGGTTCGGATTGAACTCTGGATCTTTCAAATACTGTTCATTCACCACTTTCAGACAGTTTTCTGGAATGTGCTCTTTGTCATAGTTAATTAAAGCTTGCAAAAAATCATCAACCTACGGAGCAAAAAGACATATTGCAATGAACCCATTTTGGCTGCAGAGAAAATTCCAAGATCAAAAGTTAAAATCAGCTTTTAGGACTCAGATAACAAAGGCAAAATTGGCAAGCTACACTTATCCTACTGTTTGACTTTTTCAGGCTTTAGAGGGTGAAGTTAGAATTAGCAATGGACACTTTTAAAACCTCTTCTATCCCAGGGTCGAATATTCAGTCCCTCACAGGAGGCATTCCCATTTGGAAGAAAAGAAAGGCAGGAAGGAGAGAGAAAACCACATACCATAAAGCCCCCTTGCTTCACCTTCCTGTACATTAGTAACATTTTTCCAGCATAAGAAATCCATGTAATTTTCTCCCTCCCACACTTAACTGCTTTCATAATTTTGCAAATAATTAGCAATCTTCTAACTGCTGCTGCTGGTGACTTGGGTAGGCTATAACCCCAATCTAATCTCCAACCTGGCAAATAAAAAAAATTTAAGTGTAGAGAACATAGAGCAAATGACACTCCCTGGGCAATATGAAGATTTCTTTTGCACGGAACATGTTTAGGTTGCGAAGTGTCACCCCGGTATTGGGAACAGTACTGAAACGGGTCAGATACTTGTCTTGCCAGTGTGTCTAGAGGTACCTTTCCCATGAAGACCTTAGCTGCTTTCCAGCTTCGGTCTTTGGGCACTCTGCCTCGGGGTGCGAGGAGGACCATCACAGCTGCAGTGACGTTGGTGACTGCATTGGGCGGGTTGGGGAAGGCTTTCAGCTCGGAGAGATTGACCTGAAGGAAAGCAGATGCACACTCAAATCAAGGGCCAAGCAGCTTATCGGTGTCCTTGTCCCTCAAACCCTGCTGTGCCTGTCCTTTCTTCTTCACCCAGAAATCCCACCTACTGATCTCCAGAGGCCAGTTCTGGTGGGCACTCCCCATAGCCTCATGCAACATCACTGTCCGGCTCGTCCCTGGGAAAAACTGCCCATTTAGTACAATGTCCTATACAGCCTGGCTGGCAGGGCCCAAGGGATTCAGAAATTTAGGTGTTCAAGTAGTTATGGGATTGATCGCTCCCATCTACATGGTAATTTGCATTTTGATCCAGCTTTTCCAGAAACATAAGTCATTGTTGAGTGTCTTGTCATTTTGCTTTTCTGCTTTATGTGTACAAAAAACAGCTCCCATATTCTATTATAATGGTTCTCAACTAGGAGTATGGCCAGAGAGGTTTGGTCCAACTCCTAATCTTACTTTTGGTTCAACACCTAACCTGATACAGCCAGAATCTTGATTCATCCACCACATACATGGTACTAATGGTATAAATGGTATAAATTTCAGGAGTGAGCCCTGAACACCACGTTTTCCCTATGCCCTGCCCCCAGGAACCCCCCCAAAAAAGACCCCCCACAATCTTAAAGGTGTAAATTCAGAAAAATTATAGGGCCAAACTTAGGTGACAGTTGCCAGGCCTTCTGTCTTTCTTTGAAGAGTTCTCATCAGTGCAACTTTTTATACTCCAGAAGAAATGAAGGTCTTAAAATAACACATTATTTTAAAAAAATGGATCATAATAAAACAACTGGATTCAGTAGCGAAACATAGAATTATCTTTCATTGCACTTTTGGTTTTTGGATGTGTGTGTGTGTGTGTGTGTGTGTGTGTGTGTGTGTGTGTGTGTACTCAGGCTCTGCATTCAGAAACTACTCCTGGCTGTGCTTGGGGGACCATATGGGACGCCGGAAATTGAACCTGGGTCAGCTGCATGCAAGGCAAGCACCCTACTATTTTACTATTGCTTCAGTTCTCTATAACATTTTCTTTTTAAGAAACTTTGCTCTTGAATGCCCTTTACTTTCAGTTCACTTATCCAAACTCTAGGAACCTTTCAATATTATATTTTATGTAAACCCAAGAAACAAATGATCATCTTTACCCTGTTGAGTGTATTGAGGGCTGCTGTGGCAGCCACCAGCGCAGGCTCTGCCTTGAGTAAATCAGCCTCGCACTCCCTCTGCTTCTGGGACACTTCAGTCTGAATGGCTGTCACCTAATCAGAGTGAACAAGCAAACAAATCATTGTAGACCTCACCACTGAAAAAAGGCAAGTTGACTGTGGATTCAAAGTTCAACAGTTGGTTAATATTTTGAGCAGCAGAGGAAGTTTGTGGAAAGACCAACTCCCCCGAAGGCACAGCGAATATGTAAGCTTTGTATATGCACAAAATACACAGTGACAAATCCCAACAAAACAGATTCAAATATCAAGCAACTCCAAGAAGGACTTTGCCTAATGAACCTGAGACCCGGTCTACAGAACTGAGTTTATCACAGGAGAGAAAAGGAGATGGAAGTGGGGATAAAGGGACCGAGACAATGGTGGTGAGAAAAGGACACTGGTGGAGGATGTGGAATATTATATGCAGGAAACCCTACCATTGACAGTATTGTAAATCAATGCCTAAAGGTTAAAAAGAATATTTAAAAACATATTAAGGTGTCAAAGGTGGAAAATAAATGATTCCTCTGTTCTGTTCTGAGTCCTGCATAAGTGAAAATCCAGGCTCACCAAGATCATGAATTATTCTTATTAGAATTAGAATTCTCTATCAAATATTTTTTTTTGCTTTTTGGGTTACAGATGGCAATGTACAGGGGTTATTACTGGCTCTGCACTCAGGAATTATTCCTGGCGGTGCTCAGGGGACCATATGAGATGCTGGGAATTGAACCCGGGTCGGCCGCATGTAAGGCAAATGCCCTACCCGCTGTGCTATCGCTCCAGCCCCTCTCTATCAAATTTTTGTTATTTGCCAAAACTCCATGTTAAAGCTCTTCTAAGAATAGATGTGCATCTTTTTGTTCATCTGGCTTGAAACTACTGTTCTGCGTACTTGCCCACAGACTCCTCACTGCTTTGAGAGCCCTGCTAAAAACCACGGCTGCAGTTGTCCAGGTTATCTCTAACAATGACATTTGTGGTTCAACCTCTGCTTGACAGGCCAGTGGCCCTTTTGACACACATAAGTGGGTGCTCAGTAATCTGACAAGACTGTATCCAGTTGGATATAATAAACTCATGTTGGTAAGCTCAAATCATACTAAGATGCTTTGGAGCTTTTAGCCCTTTTCTCTTATGGTAACTATAAAAGTTTAATGACCAGGGAAAGTAAACATTGAAACCTCAGCAGAAATCTGAGTTTTAAAGCTGTGGCATGGGTCCTGCCAGGATGGTGATTGTGGAGTACAAAATGGGAACAAAAGTGCAATTCTTCAGATGTGTTTGGAATGAACAGGTTTAACTATACCATAAAATTAAACACTGCTCACAACAAATTATATTGTCTACTACAGCTTTATTAGCACTAATTACCCTTCTCCTGATTAACCATTATTTTGCTGTGTACTGCACCTTCTTGAACATAAATCTGTTCAGGGTAGATATGTAATCTCCTGCCAATACACCCAACTACCATTGATAGAAAAAAGAAAACTGCATGATAATTGAGAATTACTTAAAAACCATCACCATAGAAACTGCTGGGAATGGACCATGAAAACCTTAAGAACAGTATTTTTTTCCGTGTTAGAGAAACTGTTATTGAAAATGGAAGAGTGTACAAGAGAACTTTGTACCTTTGGTTTAATCCTTTCTCTCCTCATAAAATACAATGAAACAGTAAACTGTTCTTTGTCACTATTGATAAAAGCATATTTTGGAATTGGACTCTGGATCATGAAATTTTAACTAGAAGCATTCTTTAGATTCTTTTTTTTTTGGGGGGGGTCACACCCAGCGATGCACAGGGGTTACTCCTGGCTCAGCAATCAGGAATTACCCCCTGAGGGTGCCAGGGCACCTTATGGGATGCTGGGAACCGAACCTGGGTCGGCCGCATGCAAGACCAATGCTCTACCCATTGTGCTATTTCTCCAGCCCCTTAACTAGAAGCATTTATTCTATGCTTCAAAGATACAAAGGAGTATTTCTTCATTTTTTTTGTGATATAGGAATCACTTTTTTGGATATAGGAAATACTCCTGGTGGGGCTGGAGGACCAAAGCAAGCACCTTCCCCACTGTACTATCTCTCCAGCCCCAGAGAACATTTCTTTCTAAGTGCTATTTCTGATTTACTACTTTTTCTGACTGCTTTATGGTTAAAGAATTATTACTTCTTCTAATTTTTAGAAACAGGACAATCTTGAACAGATCTTTATAAAACAGAGGAATCTTGAATATATCCACAGACGTAAATACAACTTAAGGTATGAGATTATTTTCATCCCAACTAGTGCAATGCTAGTTGAGTATTGGCCAGCACCAAATGCAACTTCTTCTGCTCCAGTGTTCCTGCACAGTGGTAAACAAGGTTCAATTCTATGATTGAAAATATAGACAGACATTAAAAAAAGAGAAATTTTTGAAAGGCGTCCCAAAAAATAGTTTTAGTTGTACAATTTAGAAAGTATTTCCACACACAAGAACTGCACCGCACACAGCAGAGAAAGCCCTGTAAAGAGGAATAGGGCAGATTTTAAAGAATCGAGCTGATCAAGCGAAGATGGAAAAACTAGCTTCACAGACCTGATGCTGTTGGTGTCAGGTAAATCACTACTGACAATGCTGGGGGTTCAGTTAGGCCTGAACTGTTTCATGAATTTGAAGTGACCACTTCCACTTACTTGTTTAAGGGCTTGTCCAGATGGATGGTAAGGCAGTTTTTAACCAATATTTTTATTTAATTAACTTATTTTTGTTTAGCTTTTTGAGTCACGTCTGTTGTTCAGGCACTACTCTTGGCTCTGCACTCAGGAATTATACCGGGTGTTGCTCAGGGGACCATATGGGATGCTGGGAATCAAACTTGGGTCGGATACATGCAAGGCAAACACCCTACTCACTGTATTATCACTCTGGCCCAGCCAATACTCGGTCATTTAAATGTGCCAGAGTAAACTATGAAATATACCTTTATTTCTCATGAATTAAGAGTTGAGATCCCAATTTTAGAGAATCATAAAGGGTTTCTCTCTGCTCCCTCTAACGCCTGTAGAGAATGTAATATACTGTTTGTGATTTGTGCTTTGGTTTTTGGTTTTGGGGTTACGCCTAGTGGTGCTCAGGGTATACTCCTGGCTCTGTGCTCTGAGATCACTTCTGGTGGTGCTTGGAAAGTCTGGGAAGCCTGTGTGCTCGGCAAGCATCTTCCCTGCCTGGCTATCTCTGTGGCCCGACAGCACACTGCCAGATATGGTAAGTGTGAGCCTGTAGCACAAACTCAGCCAGTGATTACTGCCTTGACTCCATATGGCTTAATTTACAAGTAGATCTTCCATTTATGACAGCATTTTGAAACAGTCCCTTTCACCATCTACTTGATTCCACAGATCTACTTGATTTTCAGCTCAGACCACTAATTCTACCCTGCCTATTAACATGCTACTTTCCCCACATCTTTTAGTCTTTTCTTTTATAATGCAATGCCCACGGGGCACCTTGCCTGTCACTTGGGTCCAGGATGACAATGGCAGGCCCAAACAGGATCTTAGTTGCTATTTGCAATTCAATGATGCCTCATGGATAGAATAAAAATATTTGTAGGTACTAGTTTTTGTATCTTGGCATGAGTTAGATATTTTAAGAAATAGCATATCTTTTTCACATTTGAAAATACTCAGGGGAATTCTGATCTGCTAGAGCCTTTCATCCCCCTTTGAGAGCATAATTTTGCCTGAAGAATTTAGATACCAAAAAAAAAGAATACCCTTTGAGGACCGTTTTTAAGATATTTGAAAGGTATGGGTAGAGATGATTTATGATATAATTACTAAAACATCACTCATTTGTGTAATGCCTAAAAAATATCCCTTGGGTGGAATTAGCTATGATAATTATGCTACACGTGAAACCAATGTGCTCAACAGAATCATGCATGTTTTCAGGGTGTTTTTGCCTTTGCTAGAGCTGAGTGGAAACATGGTAATTCCAGAACTAGCAATAAAGTGCCCCCGGACATGCCAAATGTATTTTATCTTCAACTCCAAAAACGTGTAGTTTTGATTTTCAGTATACTTTCCAAGTGTTTAGATGTATAAACTGAAAGCTAATCTGTTCAATGCACATTAGAATAATAAAAAGGAAAAAAGAAAAACTCAGTCAATGGTAAAAAGACAACACCGCTGGAAAAGCTCAAATATTTTCTGGTACCATAAAGTGCAGGACAATAACATAATGGTTACTGCTTCAAAGGCTTGAGAGTGTTAGTAATTCATAATATCTTATTACCAAAGCCCCAATTATAACCTTTTGACTAAAATAAAGAAATTTATCTCACACATACATATTCACAGAAATTTTAGGCAAATATCTGTTAATCATTCTGCTACTATGATATTTCTTTTGAAAAATAAACTATACACATACAAAATGTATTCCTTTCATTTGGAGCTAAAGTTTTGCTAAAAGAAGAAGACAAAGGAAGTTGTATTTATTTCAGAATTGCCGGAAACTGGAGTACAAAGAAAGCTGAATCTCTATAATCTTAAAAGTAATTGTTTCCAACAGTAAAATATAACACAGAATGCTAGGGCCTCAGCAGAATTTAAAAAAGAACAAATTTAGCTTAGGATTTAATAATAAACTTAAGTTGTATTATTAAAATGCGAAATCTGAAAACCATCTTGCAAAGTGATGGAATGGGCTTTGTTAACAATTGAGTTGTTCAATTTGCCTAGAAACTAAAAACCTTTAGAAACCTCTGAGGTGACTTCCTGACCTTTACTGTATTACAAATAGGCCTGATGTTCAAGATCCACATCCATTATATGCTTGAATGAGCTCAGTATTTATTGTTCTTTCATATCATTAAAAGAGCTAAAAGGTTGGGAAAATGCATAATGTAAAGAAAGGTCAAGTGGTAATCATGGTGTGAAATGCTGTTACATGTGTAACTATAATAATTCTTTAGATTTGATGCTCCCTGGAGAGGAAGTTGTTCAAAATTGTTCACCTACAAAGGTTTATTTTGTGCTAAATATAGCCCAGCACTCTAAATGGTGGAATTAGCCTGACCTTTCTCTCCTCGGCATCTGCGATGGCCTTTTCCTGGCTCACTTTGTCCGTCTGGAGCCCAATCTTTGTGATCAGAACTTCAGCATCCTGATTTCTTAGTTGCAACTCAGCTTCTTGAGAGGCAAGTCTGGCTTTCAGATCTCCCACCTAAAGGGAAATCATTGGGAAGTAATTTATGTGGGTAACAACAAATATCAGATAGCACTCATTTTAATTCCTTTTTTTTTGGGGGGGGGGTCTTGGGTGGATTTTTTTTTTGGCCACATCCAGTGATACTCAGGGATTACTCTTGGTAGGGGTTGGGGGACCTCATGCAGTTTTGGGGATCAAACTCAGGTCAGCAGTGTGCAAGACCAGTACCTTTCCCCCTGTACTATCTCTCTAGCCTCCTTTTTAAAATTTAATGCATGCAGGGGGCCCCAACAGTTTGCATCTTGCCTCTCGTTCTACCGCTACTTGATTCCCATCCCACCTTCAAAGGGCAGCATCCTTTGAATTTTCACTTAGGACGGAAAAGAATATTTCTGATGGTTTGGTGGAAAAACGGTTTGCCGGGTCACAGCTCTTCTCCTCTCTGTGCAGTCAGGAAAGCACAAGGACAGGACAGGACCCACAGAGCACACCCACTGGTGCCTCCTGCTTTTCTGCTGAAAGTGGCTCCTGAACAAGGCAGCCACGGCTTCAGGAGCGCAAGTTTGGTGATAACCTGTCCTGCACGCACCAGCAGGAAATCACATGAGGTTTTAGACAAGTTAAAAACACAAAGGGCTGGTGAGATAGTACAAGGGTCAAGGACCTTGCCTTGCACATGGACAATCTCTGTCCCCTGAGCACCGCCAGAAGAGATTCCCTGAGCACAGAGACAGGAGTTGGCCCCAGCACTCTTTGGTCCCCAAACAAAACAAGATTCCAAATAGTCTGGGAGATAGTGCAGAATGGAATGCACCTGCCTCCCCCAAATCCTGAACCTGGCATCACATATGGTCCCAGAAGCACCTCCACGGGGCACTGCTGAGCACCTGAGCAGTGCTGGGTGTGACTCAATTCTACCCTCCACCTCAACTGCATAAAGATACCAAATTTCCTGGGCTATTAATCAGTTGACTTAATCAACTGCTTATTATGACTAAACTGCTCACAGAGAGAACTGAGCTCTTCCCGCCAAATATGAACTGGCTGTCATGGTTTTCTGATAAACCCCCGTAATAGTCAGCTAATTCCTACAACAAGGGACAAACCACTTGTGCCTTGTGCGTATCAATGTTGTGTGATCACAAGTTCCCAAAGTGGCCCAACTCTTTCGCAGAGTCCCAGAATACCAGTGCTTGAATGTCCCAGCATGCATAGACCTGCTTGGACTCCACTAGCAAACCTCACCCAGTTTCTGTGGAACACAGCCTTTCCAAGGTACCCACACACTCATCTCTAAAACAGAACAAATCTGCCTTTAAAATTATTATTACGGGTAGGGCGTTTGCCTTGCATGCGGCCGATTCCGTTCGATTCCTCCGTCCCTCTCAGAGAGCCCGGCAAGTTACTGAGAGTATCCTGCCTGCACCACAGAGCCTGGCAAGCTACCCGTCCAGTATTCGATATGTCAAAAATAGTAACAAGTCTCACAATGGAGACGTTACTAGTGCCCGCTTGAGCAAATTGATGAACAATGGGATGACAGTGCTACAGTGCATTATTATTTTACTTATTTTTTAATTGAATCACCATGAGACACACAGTTACAAAGTTCTTCATGATCAGGTTTTAGTCATACAATATTCCAATACCTGTCCCTCTACCAGTGTACATTTCCCACCACTGGTGTCCCCAGTTTCTCTTCCATCATTCCCAAACTCCAGCCTGCCTCTACGACAGGTGCTATTCTTCTTTCTTTTCCTCTCTCCTTTTGTCTGCCTGCCTTTAAGGCTGAGTTGTCTGAAGTTTCAGAAGGCAGCACTAGGTTCGGCATCTGACAATCATGTCAGTAATAGCTGAGTCGAAGCACTGGTGAGAAAATCCCAGTGAGATTCTTGGAAATACATGGAATACATGGAAATACATGAAAGTGGCTTTTACACATAGTGGCAATGAACTCTTCATGCCATCTATTTTCTGGAAGTATAATTGATTGGGGGTGGGGGCTGTAGGCAGAGAGATAGTATGCTATCTCTCAAGGTAGGGCACTTGCCTTGCATATGGCCAACGGAGGTTTGATCCTGGCACCACATATGGTTCCCCAAACTCTCAGGAATGACCCTGAGCACAGAGCAGGGCTATGTCTTGAGCACCACTAGGTGTGACCCAAAAACAAACAAAAAATGATAGCGCAAAGAACAAATCATAACCCCTTGACTTTACACAACCACTTCTGGGTTTCATCTGTGGACCAAGAGCTTCTTTAATATCCAAGTGACTCTCTAACCCCTGTCTCAACTCAGCTACTTCATAATCTCCTGAATGGCATAGCCACTAACCTCTGAAGTGTGGGTTTTTTTTTTTGTGTGTGTGTGTGTGTGTGTGTGAATCTCAAGCAGTGCTCGGAGTTCCAGGGGTCACTCCTGGGTAGCCTTGCCCAGGTACATAGAGCTGAAAGTTCAATGCTCAGGCTGGCCAGTGCTGGAGGCCACCTGGAACACTCAAGTGGCACTTAGGCCACCACGTGGTGCCAGGGATCAGCTCAAGAGTCCACATGCAAGGCTGATCCTTTCGGCCACCTGTATGGCCCCCACTCTGCACTCTTATAGTTTAAGTTAAGACGGAACTGTTTGGTGTTTGTATTTTGTTTTGTTTCTAGCTACTTGATGAACAGAGGATAGCAGTCTAGTGAAAATGGCTTCTCTGCAATTCTTAGTCACATTAGGGCAGAAGTAACAGGATCAGAGAGGAGACTGAGAGGCCACTGTCATTTTAAGCCCTCATTTCAGTTTGAGCCTTGTGACACTTTGGTTTTTGTTTTTTTCTTTTTGGGTCACACCTGGTGATGCACAGGAGTTACTGCTGGCTTTGCACTCAGGAATTACTCCTGGTGGTGCTCAGGGGACCATATGGGATGCTGGGAATTAAACCTGGGTAGGCCGCTTACAAGGCAAATTCCCTACCCGCTGTGCTATTGCTCCAGCCCCATAGGAAAGGATCAGGTCTGAAATATTCAGGCTTAAGTCCTGGAGCAGGACCTCAGGTATGAAGAAAGGGCACTCTGTAATCTCTAAGCAGAGACCTAGAGAGGGACTCTGGCAGGAGGGGCGTTCAGGTCTAGTGCAGTTCTAGATGCTAACACTTCTATGTGATATTCCTGCCCTGTGCAACTGCTTAAGGACACCTCAGAGGACACATGCTTCCAGAGGAAGGCATTCTGCTCTTCATGCAACTTGATATTACACTATATGAGACTTCCCAATGTTTACATATGAAACCATGCTTCCCTTTCATGGTACTTTGACCCTTGCCCAGCAACCAAGCTACAGATCAAACACATGCAAAACATGTACTCTACTGCTAAGCTACATCCCTGACCCAATCCATTTTTGAGAGGGGTGGGGGTCGAGGGGCTTTGTTGGGAAGTGCAGGGACCCCTGTGGTGGTGCTGGGATTTATGTGGGTCACCTTGGTGATGCTCAATTCCCCAGGGTTCTCCCAATTATGGTCAGGGGAACATGAAGTGCTAGGGATCGGGCCGAGGTCAGGCATATTCCAGGCAGGAGCCCTAGCCCTGTGTCATGTCTCCAACCCTAATACATTGATTTTTAGAATCCTAGGGTGCTATGGAATATTCTAACCACTCCTCTGATATTAAGAGCATCACACCTAATAAAAGGAAACCGCCAGTAAGACCACCTGCCTGTGTTTCCAGCTGAAGGGAAGAAAGGAGCTGACCACTGACCCCCTCTCCTCTTTCCCTCTGGCTGATGTTCAACTATCAGAGGAATAAAGTGAGCTGTTATACCACATACTTGCATCTCTGTCTTCTGGGAAGAAAACTCAAGTCTGACAGGCCCTATTTTTTCCCTCACCCGTATGAAAAGCTCAGTTTGAACATCAACATGATCATTTCCTGGGGCAAAGTCGACAGGCTCCATCTGGGACATCATGCAAAGGAACATAAATATTCTGTGATACAGACGCCCTTCACTCATCTTTGCGCTCAATAGGACATGCAGAAGTGACTCTTGACTAGAAAGGAGCGTCTTGATTTACGTGAAATGGAATCAAAAAGGGAGAGTGATGAAAAAGGGGATTAAGAGCAAGATAAATTGCAACAGACTTGCAACAGAAATTAAGAAAGACATTGTTTGAGAGGGAAGAGAAAGAGGATCAAATAATGTGGACAGATTATTTGAACATCTCTTATGTGCTCTTCTCTCCATCACTCAATCCTGGAAACTGTCAGGCTGTAACCAGGAAGGTTTGGTTCCACCATCACTGCAGGGCCAGTCAGAGGAGAGACATGTGAGGGGTTAAGAGAAAGAGGTTCATTCCAACATTGTCAGTCTGGAAGATGGTGGACGCCTGTCTTCAAAGCAACTGTGTTTTTCTGCACAGTCACAAAAAGGATTGTTATGGAGAAAGAAAATAGGGAAGCACATTTCTAGGAAAGGTAAACCATAGGTTGGTGGGTGCCAGGGTGACCAATAAACTCACTCAGGGGTTGGTCCTCTGAGGCCCATTTCTGGTATGACTGTAAACCAAGAGTTCTTTTATTTGCCTATTTGGGTTTTGGGGCCACACCTGGCAATGCTCACGTCTTCCTCCTAGCTCGTGGATCCCTCGGGGTGGTTCCCAGGGGGACCAGATGGGGTGCAAGGAATTGAACCCAGGTTAGCTGTGTGCAAGGCAAGTACCCCACCTGCAGGACTATGACACTGGTCCCTGCAAATAAAAATTTTTGCTGAAGGTTCCTTTCCTCTTGCTTGTCCTCTTAACAAAGGACACTGTTGGCATTCTCAACGGGCCTAACCAGCCAGGGTTTCTGATTTTGAATATTGTATTCAGCTCATTTCTTTGGGAGAAGGCTCCAGTATCTAATATCTGGGGGCTGAAATGTTGTCTCTTAAGGAAATTTTGTTTTTATTTGACAAGCATAGTTTTTTTGTGTGTGTGTGCAGTCGGTTATACTTCTAGATATACCTGAGAGGCTGTGGTTTTTAGCTTCTGGATGCCATTCACCAGGTGCTCTTTCTTCCGGGAGACCTCCTCCTGTTTCTTCTTCAATAGGTTCTTAAATAGTGATATTTGTCCAAGAAAACTCTTTGGGGTAGTATAGTTGTATCTTCTCTCATTCCGGTAGTATCTGGCACTCATTTCATTCACGCTCATGTGAACGTGTGCCATGAAAAGGCTGATGGAATCTTTATCTTGTGGCTGAAAGTGAAAACCACTGCAATTTGTATTAGGAAGTTTTCTCAGGGGAAAACAAAAAGGCAATGCTTAAGAAAAATCGACAAGATTATTACCCAGTTGGTTTTTTTAAATTAATTTATTTCTTAATTAGTGAGTCACAGTGAGGGTACAGTTACAGATTCACACATTTTCGTGTTTGTTTTTCCCTCATGCAATGTTTAAGACCCCATCCCTCCACCAGTGTCCATTCTCCACCACCCATGAACTAACTCAGTATCCCTCCCACCCCCCCAGTCCAGTTGGTTTTCTTAAACACTAGAACAAACTGTAATAGAATCTAGGAAAATGTATTTAATTCCTTAAGAGAAAGGGATGGGAGGAGAGATATGACAACGGAGTATTCAGCTTTGGGAAACTCTTTTGCCAAGTAGGACAAAGATTATTTTATGTACTCCACACACCAGCCCCAAAGCCAACATACAGCACAAGCACTGCTTTTCACAACTTGATTTGTGTCTATGAAGTGTGGGAAAGAGAAAAAAGAGAAATTGTGACACGGTACTCTGAGAAAGGGCCATAACATAGTGTTGCTCTGAAGCTATCTGCATCGCAGTTACTTAGGCAAAACCAAAACCAAAAAAAAAAACAACCCAAAAACCCAAAACTCCAAATCCTCCAAATAACAATAACAGAAAATTCCCCAGAACAGAGCTACCTCTTAGTTGTAAATGTTCCGGAGAACCCTCTGCTAAATAATCTTTCCTTTTTGTCCTCTGTGACTTCTGAAGTAGTTAACTTTTTAATTTGTGGAGTCACATCTCCCTCATTTTAATGATTATTTATTGCAATCTGTACAAGATGAACCAGGTTCAATTAATCAAGGGAAGCCTAAAAATCAATTAATATGAATTAAATGAGCTACACCAACTCTAAGGAAAGTCACACATAATTTACCAAAATGTTGTCAATAATGCTCTGATGTCTTTGGGAAAATTGCACACCAGTGGCTGGTGGAGCAGTTAAACGCTTCGAACCTGTACCATTAATATTACACCTGGGTGTGAGGAGAAACAGGCCAACTCGCACTGCACAAAAACAGCCGCCCCAGAGCCTGCCAGTGGCAGGAAAATATCCTGAGTGGGTTTGAAACATTCGTTGCTGGATTGCTCTGCATATGAAAAATTGACCTCGAACAATACTCTGAAGGCAGAAGTTAAGCATTGAGTGCCTTGCTTCACATATCAAACATCCTTCCGGTCTGCAGATCTGAGACCCAAGTATATTCCCAAATAGTGGGCTTGGAAATATAAACACATGTGAAAGTTATGTGAGCTCTGTCATAAACCACGTCCCCTGGGGATTTTATTTTTAAGCGAGTCTGACAGCGGTGGAAATGCTACAAAAATTTGTGCCTGCCCGGTCTTGTTTTAATGGGAACTAAAAGTGCACACATAGCTTCCTACAATAGAGATAGATACTTGCCCTAGCCAAGGGCAACCTCCTTACAGGAAGAAAGAAAGGAAAAGAGAAAGAAAAGAAGAAAAAAACAAACCCTGGCCCCAGCCCAACCATGATCCCTATGAGGAGGCTCCTCGGCTGCCCTGAAAAGCTCTTTAACAACAGTTTCATTTGTAAATCCGCATTGGAAGAAGTGGTTTCCGGTAGAGCTGGAAGTGGCCCGAGACAACTTGTCTCAATGGGGCAAAATAACTATTGTTATCGGGCTTAACAAAATGGCACAGCATGGGAGACTCGCGGAGCCAGGGAGCAGCTGGTTGTAATTCACACTGTTTTTCAGAAAACTCTAATCGTTCCAGAACAGACCTCTTTGATGACTGGTCTTCCCTGCATTCTCAATTTGTCACTTTCTCTTATGATAAGGTCAGTAGTGACAGCACTTCCTGACATTAACAGCTGTGGCTTTTAAAAGGGTCATTGTAGAACTACTAATTGCAGTAATTTCATTAGCATAAATTATTTATTCTGCCATTCATTTATCTACAGTTTTCTTTGGGGGTGGGGGGGCAGCGGGGAGCCGGCTGCTGGGCTGCAGCAGTGAGGGGGACTCAATGCTGTGTTTTTCACTTTTAAAGACACCCCTAAAGAGCATCATTCCTGCTACATTTGGCCCCTTAATGAAAACCAGTGGGTCCTGTTCAGCAGCCATTGAGCAGCCAATCGTGGTGGAGGCGAAAATAAAACCGAGCCAAGGGTCAGGATGGAATGGTTATAAAACCAACGTTTCCCACCCCCTTAAGACGCACTGGAAAACAATGCGGTGTCCAAGGCATAATCAGATGCAAAGGCGCAACTGCTTTTTTCTCGCATGAACAAAGTGTTTAATTTCTGCTCCCTTGGTTGGCTCACTGTAAACAGAGGGACAGAAACAAATGCCAGTGACTTGCTCTGACAGTTCTCAGGTGGTAGCAGCCACCCCAAGCACCCCAGCCGTCCGCCCACCTCTTGAAGCAAATCCCCCATAGCTGAAGTAACAAACTTCAAGCCAGTATCTAAATCAACTATCCTAAATGTTCCTGAGGATGCTACACCTTTCCAAGGCGGTGCTGGTCCATATTGCATTCCAGGAAGAAAGAAATGTGTGTAGTGTGTGTGGGGGGAGGGGAGGGACTAGCAGGTAGACCAATGCAATGCAAAACAATTTTCTTAAATTTAAATGGGATAATTTTCATAATTTTCATATATGCCACATGCCCACCATCCATCTTGAGAGTTTTTCTCAAAATTATTACCCTGTAAGTGATTTTACACCTTTCAGTGAGGTAGAATTGAACAGGAAAAGCTGTACTTACATGATATCTGTTTTTTTGGGTTTTCTGGGCCACACATGGCACTGCTCAGGGAATCTATGACATGCCAGGATCTAGCTTAAGTCAGCCTTGTGCAAATGCCCTATCCAGGCTATACTATCACTTCCATTCCTCTGCTGGTCTTTTTTGTGTGTATGTGTGGGGTGGGGGTGGGGAGCCCACTCCTGGCCGTGTGCTCAGGGATCACTCCTGCAGGCTTGGGAAACCATAGGAGGTGCTAGGAAACAAACCCGGGTTGGCAGTGCACAAGGCAAACATTCGATACATTGTACTATCACCCCAACCCCCTCTGTTGTTTTTTTTTTTAAAAAAATAAAATTTCAAACCTGACCTTTCAGCTTCTGAAAGTACCGGAGCTAAACTCCCCCACCCAAACCAGCCCTGTGTGATGAAAGTAGGAAAGACATTAGATACTTAAAGGCTGTCTTACTAAATGAAGAAAACAGACTAATGCACAAAACGAGCAGCAGTGTGTATGTGAGCCCCTCTCTTAAGCTCACCGGGAGAGGCAGCCAGGAATGCCAGGTTTGACCGGTTAGGAACTGTGCTAGGTTTTCAGTTTTGTAACAACAGGCAAGTTATGGCACTCCCTGAGCTTTGCTCTGCCTATAAAATCTAAGGTCACTCTTTTCCTGCCTTCCCTTCACACTCTTTCCTGTCACAACAGCCACCACTTGGGAAACAGCCAAATGAGGAACTGGTGTCCCTCACAGGCAGAGGCTCTGGCATCTAGGCTCCCCAGATGCCTTGGGGCGCTTCCCTGTGGAAGGATCTCGCACCTGTGGCCTTCACTCCTTCACCTGGGCCATAAGAAGACCAGCAGTCGCTTCTCAGTGGGCTGGTACTTGTAGTAACAAGCACCTTGTAGTAGCTGGTACTTGTAGTAACAATGCACCTCATTACCAGACTGGGGTCCATACACAGTGTGGTCACTAGTGCTAAGTAATGAGATGCTGCCACCACTGGCTCACTTGCAAGCTGGTTTCTGGTTCTTGTTACTTGGGTGACTGCATTCTGTTGGTCATTTATTCTTTGATCAAGTCTCTGTTCAAAAGCACAATCAAGTCCAGCAGAAGCCAACAACCTTCTAGGTAAGTTTGCAGGCACTAAAAGAGGGCACTGGCCTGGTTCCTCGGACAGATCATCCCAACAAAGCAGCAATACAGACTGAATCCTGGAGGAAGCAGAACAGAACCCAGCGGCCCCTCTAATAGTGTGCGGGACAGGAAGGCAGGGGCTGGTGCAGGACCTCGAGCAATGTGTTCCCAAGTGGTCAATGCAGCCACCGCTGAGGGTACAAGGGTGGGCGGGGGGCGCTTTTTGTTGGTTTTGTTTAAGGAAGGGGGATTTCCAGGGAGCCACTGAATGGTTTCATTCTGCAATGGGAGGTGGCAAACCATGTAACTGTGGGAATCTCTGAACGACAGGGAAACTACAAAACTACAACTGGAGGGTTGTGAGAGCTCCATTTGATGAAGGCAAAATTCTAGCTGAATAGTGTGCAGCTTAAACAAAATTCAGACCTTGGTAGGAAGGATTCTTAAAGTTCTATATCAACTTAGCAAAAACCCTGGAATGCAGCCTACTGCTTGCTACAATTTGATCATTATGCGGAGAGTAAAACTCACATAGGGTACAGCCTATTTGTGCTGATGTGTAAAGAAGAAAAGGGAAAAGATATTGATAATTCCACATACCGTTCTTCACCAATTTTGATAAAGGTTTCATTTAAGCCTATATGTGCTGTGACATGGACAGCATAACTACTTATTAGCTTGTATCATGTCGAAGAGACAGATCATTTCAACGTGCCAGTTGGCCCAATGTCTAAAGCACTTGAGCTCCTCCCCATGTTCGGGCTCCATTTAATGCCAACAAACCTCACGCCTCACGCTCCTGAGTTCCCAGTTTCTTCTCAGCAGCATCATCCGTCTGAAGGCCCCGCTCTCATGGATGCTTATTGACAATTTTGACTTGGAAAGCAAAAAAGTACTTTATTTATTCATTTATTTTGGTGGGAGCACACCTAGTGGTGCTCAGGGGTTATTCCTGGATCTGCACTCAGGGCTCTCTCCTGGTGGGGACCTGGGAGACCCCATGTGGTGCCGGGGATGGAGTCTGGATCAGCCAGTGCCAGGTAAACCCACTTGCTGTACTATGGCTCCCCTCACCCTTTGTCTTTGCACACCCAAATCTCCCACCTGTTTGCCCAGAGGGTTCCAAACCCATGTGCTGCCCAGCACATTCTTGTCCAGGAGCATCTTGCTCCATTCAAGCCCTTCCCAGGGGTGCTCAGCTGGCCTCTTCCCTCCTTGCACAGGGCCTCGCCACCTCCATTTCAAAGCTCCTCTGAGCAGTGCGTTGGCACGGTGTCTCCAGATCATACCAGGTGATAACAGAGTGTCAAGCTATTTGGGCCACTCCGTCAGCTGACTCAACGCCAGGTAACAAAAAAGTTGCAGCAGCAACTCCTCAGGCACCGTCAGCCCTTGCCCTGGGTGCTGAGAGTACACCCTGACATGTCAACATGACATGTCAGCTTATGACAAGGCTTGGCTTTAACAATGCCCTTCTCTGTGCCTAGATGGGGGTCACCTGGCACAAGGACCGGGGCACTCCGCAAAGGAGGTCAACCATGAAAAAGTGCTGATATTAACTTTTGGTCTTAACGGGAGACATTGAAATGCAGAAAGTCGTCAAATTAGCATCCATTTGAAAAAAGGGAAACGCTGTCTATTGCGATGTCTCCGGAAAAGACACTGAACACGTTTAGCAGAGCATGGAAACACTGAACTCCGGATTGTAGTGTTTGCTCTGGAGTAACAAATTAGGAAGGTGGGAAGGTTAAATAAACACACTGAGCTGCCACAAAATCCCCTTGCGAAGGTGTTTCCCGGCTCAGCCAGAGAGCAACGGCTAAGCGCCTTTGCAAGTTCCTCCTATAGGAGGCGCTGTGATACCACGGGACTGAGCGAGCACCAAGGCCAGCCCTCTGGCCTCGGGCAGTGCAAGTCCTGCCTCATCCAGCAGATGTCAATGGTCACCTGCAGATCAGAGCTCCTTCCAATGTTTCCGAAGGGGCTGCTACTTTGCCAAGAGAAAGTCTGCACCAGGCCCTGCTCTCCCCGTCTTGCTCCTGTCTGGGGAAACCATGGTGAGTGCCAAAGTGGATGCTCACTGTGAATCATTATGTGTCAGGCTACATAGCTTTTTCAGATTTTGATATATAAAAGAATTTCTGGCAGACGTCGCCGAGTATGAGTTTCTGCTACAAGGGACTCACTGACACGTTGGGTAAACAAGCAATGGTGGGAGTAGCACATCAGACAGAATCTATCCCCTGCTACGTGCGTCCTCTACTCTCACCTGTCATTACAATTTGAGTAGTATTTCTCCACACAGAGAAAGGGAGCTATGATCAGGTGAAATCCACTTAAAAAAATCAATATGTTATTTACTCTTGTTTTTTTTTGGGGGGAAGGTTGGGTCACAGCTGGTGATGCACGGGGATTACTCCTGGCTCTGCACTCAGGAATTACCCCTGGCAGTACTCAGGGGACCATATGGGATGCTGGAAATCAAACCTGGGTCAGCCCCGTGCAAGGCAAACGCCCTACCCGCTGTGCTATTGCTCCAGTCCTGTTATTTACTCCTTAACTACACATCTCCCCCTTAAAAAAAATCCTCATAAATACATTAATGTTAAGGTAAGGCAAGGAACAGAACTGAATGGATTCGGAGAAAACTGTGAAATAAAGAGATCATATTTCTTCTTCAATTGTAGAAAGAGTTTTAAAGTGTGGGGACCATATAGTATAGGGGTTAGGGTGCATGCCTAGCACTGCCTGACCTGGGCTCAATTTCTGGCACGTCATAGTCCTCTGGACATAGGGAAGTGCATCCCTGGAGGCTCTCTGAGCACCTTCAGGGGTGGCTCATGTATCTCTGGCACTGCAGGGGCCCGAGCAGCACTGCACCCTCAGGCCCTGGTGTTGATCTGCTCGCCTGCTCAGTTGACAATGGTATATGCGACCCCTGGACCTCTGAGCATCACCTGAGAGAGCTTCCTCCCCACCAATATCATAAAGTCTCTATCAAGTATATATTTCAAATATTACTCAAGACTTTTTCACTGCAGTCAGCACTAGATTAATAGACATTTGGGACAACACAATAGACTATATATAATAAAGCTGCATATATGTGTAAAACTATAAATGTATAAGCAATAAGGCTAGCTGCATACAAATAATGAAAGGTGTAGCTGTGCTCATACTTCTCACCATCTGACTACCAAAAGGCATAAAATATTAAGGGGCTGCACTGGAAAAAGCGGCAGATATAACTCTGGAGCCAGGAAGCTGTAGTAGGTTGTGTCTATTCTTATTTACTTTCCAACTGACATCACTCCTTGCATTCCCCATTCTATTTTTGTCTCAGAAAAGCACTTTTGTTTATTAGCCATTCCAGGTATCGTTTCCCTGATGGCTCGGTGGAAATCAAAAGACAAACTTTGCCAGGAAATTCTCCATCACCACTCCCCCAGGCGAGCTCCTCGGAAAGGTACTAGACAGAAACCTTCATTTTTAGAAGATATAGAAGTTGTAAACGATACTTTCAGATTTACTGGAAAGGGAGAGAGAGCAGAAGGACAGAGAGAGAAAAACAGGGAGAGAGAAGGAGAGGAAGGGAGAGAAAGGGAGAGAGAAAGGGAGAGAGAGCGAGAACGAGAGATGCGAGAGCAAGAGATGTGAGAGCGAGAGAGAACGAGAGGGAGAGTGAGCTAGAGAGAGAGAGAGTGTGTGTTAAGGCATACCTCAATGCCATCCGTTTCCTCAATGAACCGCCTGCTGACTGAAACCAGGGCCTCCTGGGGCCAGGCATGAAACCAGTCAATAGCTGTGCAGTTCACTATGGCTGGGAACTTCCGAGCTCTAACTCTCAGCGTGTGGCCAACGGGAGAGAAACACAGAATGACCTGTGGAGACATGGGGGCAGGGCAGAAACAGGAGGGTGATGAGTGAGCAAAGAGTGACACTGCAATCCCGGACAATAAAAGAAAGGAGAGCGACCACCCATGACCTGAAGCTATCCTAAAGCCCCACAGAGAGGAAAGCAGGAAGCACCTCCCTCCAGCGCCCATGAAAGCATAAACCTGTTCCAGGTGGCTGCCCCTCACACACAAAGGAAGGCAGCTACACAGCTACTTTCCCTAGGATTGGTTTCTCTTTTTTGCCCAGCAACTCCACTCCTTGGAAAATTCCCCAAAGGCCGAAAAACAAAATGGAGAAAAGACATCTGCATCCCTATGTTCCTGGCAGCGCTATCCACTGTAAGCCAAAAACTGGAAACAAGGCAGATGCCCAAAGATAGATGATGGGATAAAGAAACTATGCACACATACACAATGGAATATTACTTGGCCGTAAGAAAAGATAAAGTCATGTAATTTGCTGCTCCATGGAGGAACCTGCAGAGTATCATGCGGAGTAGTTACCCAGAGGGAGAGAAGCACACGAAATGAGCTCACTCATAGGTAAGATATAAAAAACCATAATGGTTGAATAAAAATGCTCAAGACAATGGAAACAAAGAACCTGAGAACTGGTATTCAGTAGGATGCAAGTCCCCATGGGAGATGGGACATAGGATAGGGGGCTGGAGGGTGATGCTTGTGGTGGAGGGAATCATTCAACGGGAAGGAAGGGGGTGCCGTAATGTGGTAAGATGTTATGGATAAAACCCTATCAGCAACGGTACTGTAAACCACAGTGAAAAATGTATGTATGTATATCTGTTTTTATATATGTATATACATAAATACATTACTTATATACATATATACAGTGTCTCATAGAAGTAGACTGGTGGGTGGGAGGAAAATGGCAGTGCAGAAGGGCACTGGTGAAGAGATATGTTGAAACAATGCATGCCAATCATGAATAACTTTGTAACTTCATGGTATCACTGCACTGTAGCTCTGTCCTCCCATTGTTCATCAATTTGCTCCAGTGGGCACCAGTAACGTCTCCATTGTGCGACTTGTTACTGTTTTTTGGCATATCAAATACACCATGGGTAACTTGCCAGGCTCTGCCGTGCGGGCGGGATACTCTCAGTAGCTTGACAGGCTCAACTAAAGTTTTTTAAAAACAGAAACTTACTTAAGGAAAAGGAGCCTAATCAAGGAAGAATAAAAGTAAGTGTAAGATCCAACTCAGACGCAGCCATGGACATATCAATGTTTTCTTGATTTACAATGCTATTAATAAGGGTTTTATGCATACAATGTTCCAACACCACAAACAGTTTTGGTTTCTTTGGCTGGAGAGACAGTACAACAGGTAAAGGCACTTGTCTTGCATGTTTCAGGTTTGATCCCTGAAACCACAGATGGTCCTACAAGCACTGCCAGGAGTGACCTGTGAGCATCATCAGGTGTAGGTAAAAAAATTGAGTTATATTCCAAGAAGTGAAGTTCCAAAAAGAAGAGTTTCCATTGTCTTTGGGTATTTGTTATTCTGTCACTATGTTTCTTTATATTCCACATGAGAGATCATTCTGTGTGATCATAACTCTCCAGGTTCCTCCATGGAGCAGCAAAGTTCATGACTTTACCTTTTCTTATGGCTAAGTAACATTCCGCTGTGCATATGTACCATAGTTTTTTTATGTTTGCTTCTCATCTTTAAAAACACTGTTGATCATTATCAATGGTGGAAAATTAGATTTTCCCATTACACAATAATATATTAAAAAATGACAAAAGAATACCAGTACCCCTCACTTCCCCTTCCTTCCATTCTTTTACCCACCAGCTCAATAAAACTGTGTAAGATACTTTAAAAACCTGCAGTGTTTGACCATATGGAAGGCTCACTTCGTTCCTTAACAGTTTCAATCTGACATTCCTCTGGGGTCTGTCATGAGTGCCTGAGTGTGTCTCTGACTCTGTGGCTTTGCTTTGGAGGAAGCGAACCTCAGGACTCAAAGCAAGTCTGAAAGTTCTTTTTCGCTACTTTTTTTCCCTTTTGAGTTTTGGATCACTCCTGCTTTTTCCCCTCCTCCATTTGGTTTTTGGATCACACCTGTTGGTACTCCCACCTTGGTGCTCTGGAATCACTCTTGGCAATGCTTGGAAACTCAACCTGGGCTTCCTGCGGGCAAAGGCAGCCTTCACTGTCTGTCCTCCAGCCTTCTGGGTATGTCTAACTGTCACAGGAGTTTTGGTCATGGAGTTGCCCTGTGTGTGCTAAGTGTGAGTGCAAATGGAAACATCTTTTAAGCCTCCTCCAGGCCCCCTAAGTTCCTGCAGAGCTGAGGGCACCCAAGGAGTGAGGGCAACAGGGTTAGGTCTGAGAACCAGAGTCTTGATTAGGTCTGAGAACCAGAGTCTTGATTTGAGTGATGGTTCTGACTAGCTGATATATAACAACGCATTGCTGTTGACGCTGTGCGCTCAGACAACCAATGAAATAGTGTTTTTTTTCAAAGAACGTTTCCCCTACAGCATTTAAAAATGTCAGTCTTTGGATAGGCATATGTGGTATATTTCTCCATCTTCAATCTTCAGGATTTGCCAGCATCTCAAACCGAGATGTGTGCCTCTGCCCTTTTACTTGAAATAAAATGAATTTATCTTAATAAAAATTCACATGATGAAAATATGCTGCACATATAAACGAATTTATCAGGTGCTTTCACTATCTTAATTTTTTGTACTAGAAACTGAAAACAATTTGGGAGATAAATGCTAAAATCACAAATACTTTTTAATGATGCACTAGCTGACTGATCATGTATTCATCATATTCAAGATTCTAGTTATAAACTGAATGATTGCTGTAATGTTGCTTGCTACATTAACAAGCTGCAGTTACAATGCATAATTCTCACTTGTGTCTCAGTTTTCAGATTCTCTTATCAACCTTCTTTTCTCCTTTCACTTGACTATTTCTCTCTTGTGCCCTGGAAGTTGGTTTCTAACACCCAACTTCTTTCCTGGTGATGACAACTTTGGAAAACTTCACTGACACATAACTGCAGCAAAGACAGATGAAAAATAGAATCTTTTATCTGATTCTACATATTTCTACAACTTCTACTGTTATATTTCTTCATTGGGTGTTGGCATAGGTTGGCATACACTGTGTGATAGAAAACAGTATATCTGAACTGCGTGTATTTAGACTCATGAAAAAAAGACTTTCTTAGAGTTAACAATATGCCTTTATTTATAGAAAGATCATATAGGATGATTATGTACAGAAATATTTTTCTTTTCTATACCATCATAGTTGAAGATGCGTTACTATGTTGCTATATGTAAATAAGGATTCCACTGTGCCCCTCGAGATTTCCTCTGGGGATGGGTGGTGGTGGCAAGAGAACAGTGGTGCCCAAAGGGTTCTCTGAAGTTGTTGGAGCCTCTCCATACCCCAGGAATAGAAACCCTTAGGCTGGGACTTGTCGATCTGTACTTTCTTGAAGATTTCAGGTAATTCTGACACCCACAAGTGTAACATAATGCTTTTATGTGTTCTATGAAAATACTGAAATGAATCATTGACATTATCAGTGTGTCTGTATTGGGTGAAATACAAAATCTGAACCTACATACAGAGTAAAATGAAAGATGTAAGAGAATTTAAAATTAATTAGAGACTTGTCACTACATTAAATTCTATCACCTAAAATAGACCATGGGAATGAAATGAGAGGAATATAATTATCGGTATACTTCCTCTAAGGGAAAGGATAGAAACATACCAGCTATGAGAGCTGCAATCATCAAACCCCATTTACTGCACAGTAATTCCTAGTTTTGCTAGAAATCTAGCACAGATTTTTCTCCTGATATTTTTCTCAGTAATTGTCTCACCTGAGGATTGTTGGGAATATGTCAGTCATTTTGTTTTTTCTAAAATAGTTTCCAACTTTTTAACTTAAAACAAACTCAAGTTGCCACAAGAAACATTACTGTGGGGAAAAAAAATTATCCTGGAGCACTGTGTTATTTTCTTTTACTCTTATTTTCTCTAATGAGAGATTAATCAGCAAAATATTTATAAAAAGACAAATGACTTTATAAAAGGTCTGAGACTGTTATGTAAATTTTTGTCAGCTTCACTAAGGCATAATGTGGACAAAATCACAAGACGTTAAATGTATGTATAGTATGGTGCTTTTATGCATATAGATACAGGGAAAGTCTTCCCCCAGTGAGCAGTGAGCATGATGTCTGGCACTATATTTGTGTCTGTCTTTCTGTGTCTCTGTGTATTTGTATCTTTACCTTATTTTTTTCAATGGACTGGAGCAATAGCACAGCAGGTAGGGTATTTGCCTTGCACATAGCCGACCCAAGTTTGATTCCTCCGTCCCTCTCGGAGAGCTCGGCAAGCTCAGCAAGCTAGGGAGAGTATCCCGCCAGCACGGCAGAACCTGGCAAGCTCTCCGTGGTGTATTCGATATGCCAAAAACAGTAACAAGTCTCACAATGGAGACGTTACTGGTGCCTGCTCGAGCAAATTGATGAACAAGGGTATGACAGTGCTACAGAGCTACCTTACTTTTCTCAATAGAAAAACCTAAATTCTACTCTCTGTAAAACTCAGATTTTACAAATTGTCCCCTAGACCTAATTTCTCTTTTTTTTTTTTCTTTTTGGGTCACACCTGGCAATGCACAGGGGTTACTCCTGGCTCTGCACTCAGGAATTACTCCTGGCGGTGCTCAGGGGACCATATGGGATGCTGGGAATCGAACCCGGGTCAGTGGCATGCAAGGCAAACACCCTACCCACTATGCTACCACTCCAGCCCCTAGATCTAATTTCTCTTATAACTGAAAACTTATATAGTATACTGAAAGCTTATATACACACACATATATATATACTACAGATAAGCTTGCAGCATATACACATATAAGTATATGTACAAAAGCATATACACATAAGTATATATACAAAATCTATATATAAACTTTCATTATATACTAAAGCTTATATATTGTACTCATATACTCTGTTATATCTCCCACCAATGACACCCTAGAAAATACTTTTGTTTCTATGCTTCTATGAGCTTGATGTTTTTATCTTTTAGGGTCTATATTTAAGCATATATATATATACATATATATATATAAAACAATGATTCTAACTCATAATGGTTTTTATTGTAATTTCCCTGATGATTAGTGATCTTCAGAGTACCTTTTCAACTACCTGTTGGTTATTTGAATGTTTTCTTTGGGAAAAAGAGCAGATGCTTTTACCATTTTTCACTAGAGTTGTTGTTTTTTTCCTACTGAATTGCAGGAGTTCCATGCACATGTTGGTGTTTACCACTCACTGAGCATGTGGTTTGCAAATATTTTCTACTTGTTTCTATTTTGTTTTCCATTTTGTTGATAGTTTTCTTTGCTGGAAAGCAGCTATTCAGTTTAATACAGTCCCAGTTGTTAAACTTTGCTCTTGTTGTCTCGGCTTTTGGTGCTAAATTAAAAAACTCAGTGTCAGATGTTAATCTTAACCCCATATTTTCTTTAGGAGCTTTAGTGCTTCAGGTTATTCAAGTATTTAAACAACTTGAGCTGAATTGCACAGCGGGTAGGGTGTTTGCCTTGCACGTGGCTGACCCGGGTTTGATTCCTCCATCCCTCTCAGAGAGCCCGACAAACTACCGAGAGTATCTGCCCGCATGCCAGAGCCTGGCAAGCTCCCTGTGGTGTATTCGATATGCCAAAAACAGTAACAAGTGTCACAATGGAGACGTTATTGGTGCCCGCTTGAGCAACAGGACGGCAGTGCTACAGTAAGACAGGAGCCCATTTTCATTGCTTTGCACATAGTTATCCAGTTTTTCCAAGACTGATTTATTAAAGAGACTATCCTTGCCCATTGTATGTTCTTGGTTCCTCTGTAAAAATTAACTTACTTTATACTTTTACTTAAAGACTGATTTATTAAAGAGACTATCTTTGCCCATTGTATGTTCTTGGTTCCTCTGTAAAAATTAACTTATTTTATACTCATACTTATTTGAGGGCCTTCTTTTCCATTAATCTACGCAAATTTTAAATTTAAACATTGTGAGTTTTGATGAGGATAGCTTTGTAGCATACTTTGAAATCAGAAATTATGATTTTAGTTCCACTTAAGATTGTTCTAGTGATTTGGGATCTTTTATGGTTCCACAGAAATTTTAGTGCTGTATTTTCTATTAAAAATTTTGTAAGTTGCTCTGAATCTTAAGACTGTTGCAATGCACATTTTTAATCAAATGTACATTATAATAGTATTTTAATCCATAAGCAGAGTCTAGATTTTCTGTTTCAAGTTTTCTTCAGTTTCTTATAGATGTCAATGTTTTTTGTTTTTTAAATTGAATCACAGTGAGAAACAAAGTTACAACATTGTTCATGATTGGGCTTCAGTCATACAATGTTCCAACACCCGTCCCTTTACCAGTGTACATTTACCACCACCAATGTCCCCAGCTTCCCTTCCACCACCACCATCCCCCACACCCCCAGCTTGCCTCTATGGCAGGCACTTTTCTTCTTTCTCTTTCCTGTTGGGCTTTATACTTTTCAATACAAATATATGTGTCCCTTTACCTACTTTGAGCACTCAGTTCTTTTCCAGAGGTTTCACTTCTTGAGTCAATAGCTTAAAATTTGGGGAACTTCATCATCATCTTGGGAACTTTGTCCCAAGATAATGGAATCCAGTGAGAAGCAAGGTAGTGATTTAGGAGCATAGAAGCGATCAGTTGCAATTCTATTTGGACAGGTACTGGGCTGACCCACTCCTTCTGATCATCTCAGCCATAAATGGGTGTCCAAATACTTTTGATGGCTGGTTGATCTCTTCTGAGATTTATTTATGAGTCTCTAGAGCAGGGCAGGTAGAGGAGTTTCCATGGTGGGCCAGAGGTAGTTTGTGGAGGGAAGAAGGAGAGGTAGCCCATCCTGACATCGAGAAAGTCTGACTTCAGTCATGAAGACCTGCATACCTACATTTTTTTTTTTTCGGCAGGCCAATTTCTTGGTGAACTTCGTCCCTAGATGGTGGAGTCTGCCCAGAGGCATGGATGCCTAGCTGTCACTTTATAGCACTTTTCTATCCTTAAATTTATTCCCAAGTATTTAATTCTTTACAATGCTTTCCCACATTTTCCTTCTAGCAGCTCACTCTTAGCAGGGACACATACTTGTCTTTGTGCATTTGGTGGTGGTGAGTGTATCATGTAATTTTACTGAATTTTCTAATTCTAATAGGATTGGGGGGTGGACTGTTTAAGGTTTTGTATTAATAAGATCATATCATAACCATCCTTTCCCATTTGGATACCTTTTATTTCTTGTCTGATTATTCTGGCTAAGACTTTCATTATTATGTTGATAAAAGTAATGAGTGGACACCCTATTTTGAACCTAACCTTTGAAGATAAGCTTTCAACTTTTTATAATTTAGTAAGATGGTAGCTGTGGGCACAACGAAATATCACTGTATCACTGTTGTCCCGTTGCTCATTCAGTTGCTCAATCGGGTGCCAGTAACGTCTCCGTTCATCCCTGTCACCTTCAGGGCCAGGGGAATGAAGCCCACTATTGTTACTGTTTTTGGCATAATGAATACGCCATGGGTAGCTTGCCAGGCTCTGCCACCACAAAATATGAATAGAATTTTTATTGATGAAGATACGCTAAGTCTTGCCAAGAGAATACTGTCTCCCAAGAAACCTTCCAAGTAAGGACTACTTAGCTCCAAATATAGAATTTAGATTACGACACACTTCCAATGCCGGTTTCAAAACTCATGTGCAGTCTTTCTTGGGCATATCAGTCTGAGACTTCCTCTCCTTGAAACACACCTTGAATTGGAGGCTTGGAGAGAAGAATCCTCTTCACCCAACAGGTATCATCTACTGCTAAATACCGAAGGTTACTTATATATGCACCTTTCAAAATAATTCCAAATAACTGCAATGACCAAACTGGCTTAAGTTAGTTCCCAGCAGTGAATTGGAAAGAAAAGTCAACTATAAAAATAAAGTTAAAAATGCCTCAGACAGCTGTGCTCTTCTCTAAAAGCAAATTCTCACATGTAAAAAAGCAAACCCTGAAATCACCATCTATGGTCGCTGCAGCTCTAACATTTGGATGTCAAGAACTTGCTTTTGGAATCCAAACCATAGAATTTTCTATTTTCTCTTTCTTTTTCTCTCTGCGCAGGTGTTATGATTCATTTGCAATAACCCAATTTTCATTGTGCTTTGTAATACATTTCTGTTTCTTTTAGAGAAGAACCCCTTGTAACTATATATTTATTTGTATATCACTAACAAATGTTAGTGATAGGAATAAACTCAGTCCATTTCCTCTCATAATGAAAATTTGAATTGCTACTATCACTCAGAATTCAATATTTTTTCTAGATGATATAGCTTATTCTCAAATAGATGTAGCCCTCCCAGATATTTATATTAAGAAGCTTCTATTCAAAACTTATTTTTGCATTTATTCTCAAAAGTCTCTGAGTTTTCAGGAAAGCTGAGAGCCAAAACAGAGAATTCTAAAAATGAGGGTTTGGGACAGAAAGTATTACCCATTTTAACTATTTTAATATTATTTAAAAAATCTTTCTGGGTCACTTGTCCATCTGATAATAATATCAATTATTTTTATAATGTCCAATAGTATTTTCAACATATATGCAGCTAGTATATTTCGACAAGGTATTCTCCTTTTAGGAGACACAATGAAAATTATTCCCATGACTTTGTCCTTGTGACTACTGATCATTATAGATTGATACATTTTACATTGGGGGTTCAATTCTTTCCCTTTCTTTCCCCTTTTCTTCAACAATGAAGGACTTCAATAAAATTGCCTGAGGAGCCCCCACAAAGAGCAAGTCCATGCCTAGAATTGCAGGCAGGGGGATGGGGCCTCATCTCTGCCCTGCTGGCTACCAGCACCCTGGACTGTCCACACACAAGTTTACTTTCCACGCTTGGCTGCAGCCTCAGAACCTCATAAACAGAAAATTAGTGCTGGATTATCTCCTAGCAAGGACCACATCTCAACTATGTCATGCTATGCTTTGGGCTTATAACCTATGGTGCTCTGCCAGTAAAGGAGTGGCTACCTCTGTGGACACTGTGTAATCACACTAGTAGCTGTGGAACCAACTTCATATTTTGCAGGAAAATCCTAAATCCCAAACACAAGCAAAGTGGAAAAAATAAGAGGATGATTTTCTTAAAAAATGTTATTTGGAGGGGCTGGAGGGGCTGGAGCGATAGCACAGCAGGTAAGGCGTTTGCCTTGCACGTGGCTGACCTGGGTTCAATTCCCAGCATCCCATATGATCCCCTGAGCACTGCCAGGAGTAATTCCTGAGTGCAGAGCCAGGAGTAACTCCTGTGCATCACCAGGTGTGACCCAAAAAGAAATAAAAAATTATTTGGAGAGTTGGAGTGATAGTACCGTGGGTAGGATGCTTGCCTTGCACTCAGCTGTCAGCCTTGGCACCCCATACCATTCCCTGAGCCTATCAGGAGTGATTCCTGAGTGCAGAGCCAGGAGGAAGGCCTGAACAACCTCAGGTATGCCCCTTCCCCCTCAGGAAACAAAAACCACGGTTTTCTTCTCATTTTTGTGCCATCTTGAGGTGTTCAGGGCTTACTCCTGGCTCTGAGTACAGGCTAAAGGGACCATATGTGGTGCCAGGGGCTGAATGTGGGTCGGCCACCTACAAGGAAAAGTATCTTACCTGCTAAAGCCCAAGAACATGATTTTCCAAATGCAAAGTTGATCTCATCTAAAATGATGTCTTTTATGCTGGAATCAAGTCCTTAATTTCTGGACTTAAATAATTATTTACAATGTATAATAATGGAGACAGAGGTTTTAATTGCTCTGAGACACTTTTTGATCATCTTCACTTTCAATGAGATCTTTACCATCTTTGTGTTGATGCAAAGATGAAATTCCAAGGTTTTTTTTGTTTGTTTATATTTGTTTGTTTTTGTTTTAGGAACATGCCTAGTAGTACCCAGGACTTATTCTTGGTTCAGTGCTCAGGGATCACTCCTGGAGGGAACTGGGGGACCATATGGTATTCTGGGGATCAAACTTGGGTTGACTGCATGCTTTACCCACTATACTGTTCTCTCTGAGCTATTGGGGCTTGAAAGAAGACTATCATAAAATTAAGAAAAATTTAAAAGCATGTAAAGGCTGAAAAATAACTACAAGATAATTCCTCTGGAGTTTACTTAATATAGAAACTTGAACAAAGGGATAAAAATGTACCTCATAATCTCTATAGGCTAGAGGAAAATTAGGGAAACCCATGATGAGAGAATAGGCCCCTTAAAGAGGGGAAGCTAAAGCACTCACATTAGACATAAAAGAATATGACAAAGATTACCAAAATTGTTGCTTAAAGGTTTAAAATTATCAGAAAGTTATTGCCATTTTTAGACAGAAAAAATAATCATCATTAGAAGTGAGTAAGATTCCAAGATGAATTCACTGTAAACCAGCAAGTCCAAGGAACAAACTATAAAATCTATTGGAACTGATGGTAATTTTAATATAAAATTTAATATACAGTCCGGCAAAATATCAAATACCTTCTTCTACCTTCATTAAGTGACTATCTTATACAAACACCATGATCAGTTAAAAAAATTGTCAAGATCAAAAAAAAAATTGTCAAGATCAGGGGCTAGAGTGATAGCACAGCAGGTAGGGCATTTGCCTTGCACATGGCTGACCCGGGTTTGATTCCCAGCATCCCATATGGTCCCCCAAGCACTGCCAGGAGTAATTCCTGAGTGCATGAACCAGGAGTAATCCCTGTGCAACACCAGGTATGATGCAAAAAAAATTGTCAAGATCAAAATCTATAAAATACTGAGAAAAATTTATACAATTTGCTATACAATCTAATATACTAAAAACATTTCATATTAAAAACATGTTTAACAAATAAGTGCTTCAGCTTTCTGGACATAAATCATCATAAAAATTTCATTTGTTAATGAATGTAATAATAAGCCACGCTAGTTAAACCTGGTACAGTGGTTATAAAGTTCACTTGTAATTAAAAAAAAAAAAAATATATATATATATATATATAAGGATGTCAAAAAAATTGACAAAAGTGAACACTGACAAAGGATTCACACCATGAGGAAATAAGTCTTATTTTATTTAATTTTTAATTTTTTTTTTAATTTTTTTGCTTTTTGGGTCACACTCGGCAATGCACAGAGGTTACTCCTGGCTCTCCGCTCAGGAATTACCCCCGGCAATGCTCAGCCCTACCCGCTGTGCTATTGCACCAGCCCCAATAAGTCTTATTTTATAGGTAAGACAGGATCTGTGAGTGAATGGAAACATTAATCATTGCCAAATTAACCTACACATTCTCACTGAAAATTTTTTAATTGTTAAATTGATTTGATGAATCTCTATGAATGTAAAGTTTCAAAATCCTACATAAATATAAAAAGGTGATATTGATCTACTAAACTTCATAATAAACCATAAAGTCACAATAAAAAATGTGTATTTATAGAGTCATAGCTGAACATATTTAGGAACATGATAGAAATAGATGCTCTCAGTAGCTTGCCGGGCTTTCTGAGAGGGGCGGAGGAATCGAACCCGGGTTGGCCACATGTAAGGCGAATGCCCTACCACTGTGCTATTGCTCCAGCCCCTCTCCCTACAAAGGAGAATAATAAGGAGATACATGGTATGAGGGACCAGACAACAGTCTATCTCCTAAATTCACTGAATTCTTAATAGTGGGAAGATTGGTCCTGTCACACCTCTAATCTGAATAGACAGAATACCTATCCATATTGTTTCATGTTTTAAAATAAAATACTGCAATATCATCACACAAATGTTATAAGCTGTGGGAGAGGAAAGGACAGGTGTTCTATGCATGTTACAAATATTAAATATCTGTATCTATTAAAGGAAATGGGCCACAAAAAATTCTCAAAATACAAGTTTTCATTTAAAAATACATGAAATAGATTTTATTCTTTGTCCTTTTTTTTGAGCCACACCAGCTGTGCTCAGGTTCTACTCCTGACTCTTGCATTCAAGGATTACTCCTGGCAGTCTTCTGGGACCAATCAATTGTGGTGCACGGCAGAGCCTGGCAAGTGACCCGTGTTGTATTTGATACAGGAGTAAAACAGTAACAAGTCTCAAAATGGAGACGTTATTGGTGCCTGCTCGAGCAAATCGATGAGCAATGGGATGACAGTGACAGTGACAGTGATAGAAATAGATATTACAAAATAGAATTGTATACTTAGGCATTCAATATGAGATAGGTAACATTTCAAATTAGGGGTGAGAGATGATACAATAAATTATACTAGAAAAATTTGGGAGAGGAAACTTGAAAAGCTTACTTATACTGTATCTAATAATGGAAAACTAAAGAAAATTCAGAATAATACTTTCATAACCATGGAGTATTGAAACACTTCCTGTAAGTACCTTAATTCTGATCTTTTCTGAAGTAAAATTCCTTTAGAGAAGTGTGAGGAGCAAGAGCCAGAGACAACTGGTTCCTTCAGAGGAAAGCTGAGAGTATACAACACAGGGTGAGATGCAGGTGAGTCTTCAAGACACAGAATTGTTTGGGGGATAAACCCGGTAGTGCTCAGAGCTTACTGCTAACTCTGGACTTAGGGATCACTCCTGACAAGACTCAAGGAACCATATGTGGTATTGGGGATTAAACCCAGCTTAGATGCACGCAAACAAGCGCTCTACCTATTGTGCTATCTCGATGGCCAGCGCCTATACTTTTAATAATATAAATTTTAAAAAATTTATGTAAATAAAGCATAATGATGAGCATTTATAAAAAGTGTTACCTTACAACATGAAGAAAGACATTATGAGTATATTAATATTATTTGAATATATGAAGAGCTCCTATCAATCAATCAACAACGGATTCTAACTAGCAGGGAATTTAGAAATGGGTTTAAGGTTTTTTACAAATGGTTATTCAGAAAAAATACATACAAATGTGTCAAATTCTTGAAATCATTTGATATTTGTTTCTATATCAGATTACCTCTAATCTGAAAAGGGGGAGGTAAGAAAGTTGATGTTAATGGGGCTGGAGAGATAGTACAGTGCATAAAGCATTTGCCTTGCATGCAGCCAACCCGGGTTTGAACCCCAATATCCCATATGGTTCTCTGAACACTGTCAAGAGTAATTCCTGAGTGCAAGCCAGGAGTAAGCACTAAGCACTGCTGGGAGTGGCCCTAAAACAAAACCCAAACCCAAACAGAAACATAATATGTTAAATCAAGTTTGGTTCTGAACATGCGCTGTGCATGAGTTAATATGCACAAAGAAAACAGAAAGGAAATATAGCAATATACTATCTGTCATTGTCCTTAGATGTTCTATAACTACTCAGAATTTATTTCTTCATGTAGTTCTCTATTTTCAAATTCTCCACAATAAACTTTTTAAATAATAATTGGACCGCCCTTTAGATATATAAATATATTTAGGGAGGCAGACAAGGAGAGAGAAGGGGAGGGTGAGCATGGGACTGAGAAACAATAGACATCTAAACTCTTGGGAAAGACTCAGAGGCTGATAGACACATCAAGTGTGTTTTGTCATGTGGTATTGGGAAGACTAGGAAGGCAAGAAAGGAAAGTTTGAAGGCTGAAAGTACTATATTCTGGGTTGCAAGACAATAATTATGCAGGAAAAGATGTAAATATATGGAGGCAAAGGAGGAAGGTGTTTGGCATTAATTGACTGGGTTATTTCAGGCAACCCAAGGACGCACATCTGATCATCATTAGCGGGAACTGCTCTGTGGGACTCAGGGGCTGCATTTTAAATGCCAACAGGTTCTCACTGCCCCTGTAGTCCAAATGGGAACTGCTTTGGGGTGGCGAGCATGGGTAATGGGGTGGCAACTTTACATCATTTACCTGGACCTGCCAGGTGTGCTCACTAACCCTTGTAATGCATTTAGTTTCCCAAGATGCCCAACTAGGATGATATGCAAGAGAGGTATCAGCTCATCAAACTCCCATCTTTAGTACTTGCTAGTGAATGTAATGGTTTTTTAAGCAATAGAGAAAATCCAGAAGTCTATATTTTAAAAATCTTAGGGATTTAAGGGTAACTTATATGGCTTAAAGAAAAATACACTGAGGCAAAGATGAAGATGAAGATTGAGAGGATCCATTCTTACACCATATTGGTTCTCACTTAGGGAAGGGTGCTGGTGGTTAACTTTTTTTCATCATGAAGCAAACTGAGAGACAATGTTAAGGATTGGGAGTGTTTGAGAGAGATACACTAGTCTTCCTTAGCATTAAACAATGCAAAGGCATGGAAAAAACCCACTAACTTTCACTGATTTTACTAATGAAGAGATATCATTCAATTAGTAATCCTATGATGTTGGGGAAAGAATAATGTTCTAAATCCAAGATAAGTTTTAGCTTAAAACAAAGAAAACACTAAAAAAGGATAATAAAAAATGTCGAGTGTGGTGCTGGAATAAAATGCATCATCAGCAGTATTGTAAATAACACAATCTCAATCTGATTAAAAGAAGTGATACTATTCAAAGAATTATGTGACAACAGAGATAAACATAAAACTGACCTCAGTTTTGGTAAGGACTGTCTCAGAACATAATCAAAGGAAACATATTTAATATGAAAATGTAATACTTCATTAATCCATCTTTACTATTTGATTATTATTTAAAGAGAAGACCACATATAATGACCTCAATAGGTGCTGAAAAGTAATTTTATAGATATTTCCTTAGAAATATATACTAAAACCAAAGCTAGCCTAAAATCAAATAGTGAAATATCACAAGCATTCTCATTAGGTAAAAATAAAGACAAAATTCCCACTATTTCCAGGATTACATATCATTCTTTTGTAATAATTATCAAAGCCATGGAGGAGGATAATTGATAAAAATTATAAAAGATGAAATATTACCTGTAAGGTACATATTATCAACCACCTAACGGAAACTACCAGAAAGGCAATAAAATATCTAGTTGTGAACTTAAAAAACATCTCTAATATGTAAATTATATACCTTGAGAAAATATTATAGAAGAAATATTTCTTTCATAAGAGCAAAGATTTTTATTTTATAAAGGTTAAATTGTCCCAAATCAAAAAAAAAATTTCAGTCTGGTTTTCATCAAAACTGGAATATTGGCTTTCTTTCCATTCTGGAGAAGTTTGTGTTCTCTCTTGAACATATATTCCACTTTCTCTCTCTCCTCACATCTATTTCTTTCAATAAAAACTGCTTTGCTTTTATTCAAATATAAATGTGTTCAGAACTTAACAAAATTATTGTGATGTTTATCCAGATATATAGACATGTGAGAACAACCAAGGAAAATGAGACAGCAGTTGACTAGTAGTTATAGGATATATATATATATTTTTTGGTTTTTGGGTCACACCTGGCGATGCACAGGGGTTACTCCTGGCTCTGCACTCAGGAATTACTCCTGGCGGTGCTCAGGGGACCATATGGGATGCTGGGATTTGAACCCGGGTCGGCCGCGTGCAAGGCAAACGCCCTACCCGCTATGCTATCACTCCAGCCCCAGGATATTTAAATATGTAATAAAACTAGAATAATTTACATTGCATAAGGATAGAATCAGTGGTAAAGACTCACCAAAAATGAGAGTAGGACCTCTGAAAATAACGCAGAAGTAGGAGCACCAGAAAGAATCTGAATATAGAGGTGGAAGGTCTTTGGTACTTTGACAGTAGTGATATAGAAACTTTGTTTCTTTATGTGAGAAGCATAAACACGAACACTATTATAAACCACATTACCTTAATAAAAAAAATAAATAAAAGGTCAATTCTACCAAGAGTCATCAACGTAAGCTTCAATGTACTCCCTATCAAGATTTAATGACATAGGGACAGTAGGAAAAAACACTCCTAAAATTTATAGGGGACCACCAAAGATCCCAAGTCAAAGGAATCCAGAGAAAGCACTGGGAGGATTTTCCTCTTATTTCCTTCTATTCTTTCTTTTGCTGTATGCATATGAGAAGATGAATCCATTTATTTCAGTTGACTCTAATGTGGCAGTCATTTCTCAACAAATCTAGATTATTTCTCAACAAAACTAGAAAAATTTCAAGCAGTTTTGTTGAGGTTGGGGGATTGAATAGTAGATAGGTTTGTGTCCCACCCAGGTTTGGTTCCCTCTGAGAATCACTGGGTGCAGCCCTGGTGGCCCCTAAGAGTCAGCCTACTGAGAATCACTGAGGGGTGTGGGGATGCAGGGGTGCGGCAGATTCTACCCCTCCTCAAGGATATATAAGTAGTCTCAAAAAAAATTGCACATAAGAGACATAAATAAAACCAAGTACAACAGCAAAGCAGTGAGTCCTTTATGATTTAGCCTCTGCGGTTTCTTAGCATCACTGTACTGAATTCAAGCCCAGATGGAAGAAGAAACTGAGATCCCAACCTATAACTGCAGGCATATTCTCATACCACTGGGAACTGTAACTCGTGAAGCTTGCAATTCCCTTCGAGGAGTTTATCCTACAGAAGCAAGCAGAGTTGTCTACACAAGAGCTTGTTAAAGACTGCTTCCTCAAGCATATCTGCAGCAATGCTTCATGGGTTTCAGTCCTCCTGGAGCCCTGGGGTTTTGTGAAGTCTTACTGCCGGGTCATACCCAGGATTTCTGACTTGAGTACCCTGGGGTAGCACTGAAGTACTGGTCCTTTTAAAAAAAGATTCTAGGCAAGGTTGATTCTGCTGCTCCGAGGAACAGACATTGACAGACAATGATTTACAATGTTACTCTCTCAATTATATTATGGCATCCGTTTTTCCATTTCATAGAGAAAATCTTATCTACACATATTATTATGGAAGATGGAAAAAAATCCCTGGCCTTATTATAGAACCTGGCAAGTATAGTCATAGGGATCTTTTACTTTTTGGTGGGGAGGGATTCTTTGGCCAACTGAACCTTAAGTTCTAACCTTAAGACCTCAGGCCTGCAATGCTCATTAAGATGAATGTGGAACCCGAAAATACAAGGTGGATGAGAACCTTAACATCATTCTGTTCCATATGCTGCAAGCCAGGAGAGGGGGGGCCCTGGTGTTGTGCACTGTGATAATCCAATCCTCTGGAACCCAAACCAGCCCCAAGAAGACCTCTGAAATACAGAAGAAGCCCTGTCAAGTTTAGGAATTGGCTGGGCGTCTGGCTGGACCCCTTGGAGGAGAGGGCCCAACACAGAGACAAAGACTGTGATACTTTTACAAGGGCCATCAACAATTCCAAGCTGTTGAAACAATGGAGCCAAACCCTAGTAACAGAATTGGTGTGTGCAAGTTCCCATTCTGGGGGGTGCCCGTACCTCTCCCTGAGAGAGATAACTCCTTTCTTTTACTCCTACCTTCTCCACCCTAGCCATTAGTCCCCAGCTCTATCCGGGATTTGTCCTTAGCTTGCTCCACTCTGAAGAAGTCCATGATTCTCTCCTGAGCATGCAGCTCTTCTTCTCTCCCCCATATTCCCCCCAAAATGGATCCCACTTCCCCCATTCCTCTGCTTCCTGAAAGTCTTTTCTGAGTGGCAGGCAATGGGCCAGAGGAAGCCCCAGCAGAGGTAGGATTAGCATTTACTTTCCCTTCAATGAGCAATGGTGCCCCAGGGCCCCCAAGCAACCAGCTCTTTCTGTGCCATGAAGATCAAGTGGGGCTCTGGCATGGTCTGATGGTGACTGCCGCATGAAGCTGACTGGGGGAAAGGCTTATGTCCCAAGCGTGTGCAGAGCTGACTTTAGCAGGCCGATCCCCTCACTCCTCCTGGCTGACAAGGTGTGTGAAGAAGAAGGCAGCGGAATCCCTTCTCGGAGCTCCTGTCTCTGTTCTCCCAAAGTCACATCAAGTCATCCGGAGCACTTATTCTCCACATAAGGAACATTCACGGTGAACGTCAGAAAGTCATTTCCTTCCTTGTGTACTCCAAGGTTAAGAATCCCACTGCCTGTTACTATCGTTCTCAGGCAGAGGCTACTATTACTGCTGCCACTATGGTTACTTTGTCCAGGGTATTACTCTTTATTAATACTCAGAAGTCTTAATTTCCCATGCAGTATTTATTCTTCTAATGGCTCTGGGTCATGCTAATGAGGAGTTTCCTGTTTTCTTGGAATACTGATATGCCTAAAAGTGACACAACAAGATACTACAACATAGCATAGTCTATGGCGAAGATCCTCAGGCAACAGGTCTCAATTATTTGCCCTCAAGTATTACTATTATAAAAACTCTCCCATTGTTTCCTTAATGATTCCCAACCCCCTCATCTCATTCCCGTGTACACCCCCAGACTAGGGCCTCGTTCGTCCATTAGGAACTTCCTGTGGCAGTCATTCAGGACTGCCAGGTTTCTGCAAGTAAGCAGGGCAGGTGAGAGGTGGAGGCCACTCCCTGTAGAGTTCTGGACTCTGCTTAGCAGTGACTCCCTCTTGTGCTTCTGGGACATGCAGTGCTAGGGACCAAACTAATGCAAGTTTCCCAGATGCAATTTGTCTGCTCGGCTGTTCCTCTGGGTCCGCTTACTCTTAGATACATGGCACTTCCTCTCTCTAATTATTTCCTTCATCCATCACTTTCCCAGGAATTCTAGCTCCTGTAGGACACGTCACTTCCTCTAAAAGGATTTAGAGCTGCTGGGAAAGATGCCACCACATCCTCTGTAATTCTCAACGCTGGCACTTTGTGTATGGGGCCAGGGCTACAGTTCTTTCCTAAGGCCTCTTTTCCTGTAAGAGTGGCAGCTCCTTGAGGATGGATCTCATGTGCAGCTCCATCAAACACGGCACAGGCTGCTCTGCATGACGCTCTGTAGGAAACAGCAGCTCAGGCAACTTCAGGAGGACATACCTGAGACAAGAGCATGGGAAACGCAAAGATGCCTGCATAATGAATGCCAAATATAAAGGCAGGTATGAGGCATGAAAGAGAATCATTTCATGATGCAACGGCAGGCATTGAAGGATAGACAATAAAGGGGAGTGTGTCTTACTTTGAGCTGCAGTCGCACCCTGGCCAAAAAGAATTTCCAACAGTTTTCCCTGGAGTCCACCAGGCCCAGACTTCGAACTTCATTGCGAATTCCAGAAATGATCTTCTCCTCATCTTCATCACTAAACAGATCCGGGATTTCTCCTGCTCCCCCAAAGAATGAGAAGAATCACTGAAAGATCAGCACAATTAAATTTTGAGATATGCTTTTCTACTGCCTGTGGTTCATTCAAAGACAAGGTTCAGCTAAAACAAGAAAGCGAGAATTCCATTTATCTCTTTTTTTTTCTTTGCATTTACAAGACCCACCACACAGCCAGGACGAACATCCCCTTTGAAAATCACTTGAGGGGCAGGAACTGATTAATAACTGAAGGGAGGAATAACTGAAGGCCCTTCCAACACACTTCACCAAAAGCAGACTCCGAATGCAATACACCTCAAATTGGTAAGGTTTATTGGTTTTCTCCCCAAAGACTGCCCCAGTGAACATCTCAAAGACAAATTATCTCTCTTTAAAGTTCACTGAAACCACAGATAATTTGTCACTGGGGGAAGATATTTCAAGAAATGCGTTGCTTTAATCACCTGATGCCAGCAAGTCATTAATCAGCACAAGGAAGCTCTCATCTAGAACCTGGGCATCTGTCAGCAGGAACACGGTGGGCATGTTCTTGGCTCCTGCTCTGCTGTACAAATTGGCAAGATCCACCTGCAAGGAGAGGCCATCACTCATGGTTTGTTAAAATGCAGGGGCCATGCTGGGGGTGCGCATGTGTGTGAGTGCTCGGACGAGTTGAGTGACTGTAATATCAGGGCACTGAGCTGTGCTTTTCCTGTTTGTGCATGCTTTCCTCTCTGTGACCCTGTGACACAGGCCAAAGCAGGCGAGCACAGCCCTCCGCAGCATTTAAGGATGAGCATCACCTCTGGGGTTGCACGGAGCTGACGAAAGCAGGCCACAAAGGCAGGCGTCCCTTCGGACAGGGCTGCAAATGGGTCCACTGGTCGAGGAACTAACTTGGTGCAGAGGAGTTTTGGCTCATTTGGACAGTTGTTCCTTTCACTGAAGACAGTTTTTCTTTGGTTCTTACTTTGTTTAATAATACAGAAAAGTGTTGGGTTTTTTTTCCTTTAAAAGAACACTTAAGCACAAACTCCAAGTCATGTTTTAGGAGTCTTAGTATGACAAAAAACAAAAACAAAAGCAAAAACTAACAGTATTAAACTGTTTCTGGAAAGCATTCCCAGTAGGCATTAGACTTTCTTAGTCTTCTCCAAGGTGAAAAAAGTTCTGTTTGCACCTGTAAAAGCAGCTTCTTTCTACCAACCCCAACCCTATCAGAGAGGAATGCTAATCAAGTTGGATAGCAGGCATGATCCATGCAAAAAAAAAAAAAAAAGCATGTGTGTGTAACCAAGGGTATAATAAAACACTTTCTGGAACTGGTCTATAGACTTCTAGACCTATAAAAATCTCTAGAATTTCATGCTTACTCAACCATGAATGAAAGATGGGTAGAGATTGTTGGATCTTCTACAGAGCTCGTCCTCCATCTTCCTACCCTGTGGAGTCTTGGGCTGTGTTGGGGATTTAGGGAGGGTGTGAGCAGCCGGTAAAGCTCAGGCTTCATCAGCTAAATCCAGGGGCGAAGGCCCCGGAGCCCTCTCCTCACCCGCAGCTCCTGGATTCCGAAGCCTTCGGTCAGCGTGATCTGAAAGACCTCCAGCCCGCACATGAAGGCGGCTAGGCGGGACAGGCTCTGCTTGCCAGAGCCGCCCACGCCGATCAACAGTGCGTGGCCTTGTGGGGCCTGCAGAATTCGGCTGATACGGCACCTGGGAAGAGAGAGGGGCCAGTATGCCATCTAGAAACCCCCCACATGACATTTAGCCTCCGTTTCAGAGGAATAACTGGACCCTGAATTCGCGTTTTGATTCTGAGCCTTGGGTCCTTATCATGGTTCCCCAAAGATGCTCTCTGCATCTGCTCTGGCCTGCTCGGCCCTGATACCAGCCTTGGCCAGCAACATCTGTGACTCCCGAGGCTTTACTCTCCTCCACCAAAGCCCAAGAAGACAAAGGCAAGGTCTTTGGACCGTGCACCTACTTTGGTGTTTGTTTTTGGGCCATGCCCAGCAGTGCTTAGGGCTTACTCCTGACTCTGCTCAAGGATCACTTCTGGCAGGCTCGGGGCTAGACCATGTGTGGTGCCGGGGATAGGGGATAGAACCTGGGTGGGCCATGTGCAATGGCCCCATATCTAATTCTTTGCTCAGTGAGAAAAATTCCAGTTCCACATCAGCAGGAAATGGAGCAGGAAACCTTCTCGGGGCAGGAAAGGGAGAATGGCCTTGAGCAGAACTGTGACTGGTGGGCAGTGGGGGAAGGACTGGCCAATGTCTCTGTCTGAGATTAACACCTACTGCTTCTTTGTTTCATCCTTCTCTGGTACTAGATCTTTCCCCAGGCTTCAAGTCCACTAGAAATTTTACTGAGACCTCTCACAATCACAGAACCAAGTTCCAGCAAGGCCTACGAACCCGTTATTTGGTCCCATCCCAGAGACTCTGAATACTTATGCGATCAATAAGACTACTTGATACTGTTATAGTGAGAGTGAATGGGCTTCTCTAGGATCCCAATATGTGTTTGAAGGAATGTGTTATGATTACACAGATAGTAATAAGAAAAACAAAATAGATGCATATAAATACCCAGGTGCAAATACTGGACATCCTATATCTTTTTTTTTTTCTTTTTGGGTTACACCCAGCATTGGACAGAGTTACTCCTGGCTCATGAACTCAGGAATTACTCCTGGCGGTGCTCGGGGGACCATATGGGATGCTAGGAATTGAACCTGGGTTGGCTGTGTGTAAGGCAAACACCCTACCCATGTGCTATTGCTCCAGCCCCCATCCTGTATCTTTTTAACACAGTTTTTCTACACAGTAGTACTCTACACTGCTTTTATGAAATGACTCTAAATGTCAGACCCTGAATGATCCTCTTAGTTTCTCTTCTGCTTATATGTGCATGTTCTTACAAGTGTCTATCTGAGCCTCGAAGGGGAAAACTCCAGTAGAGACCTGGCCTGTCCTGCTGACCACGGTATCCCGCACACCCAGGCCAGCGAGGGCTGCACAGGCTGGGCACTGCATCAGGCACCCAGCACACAAGGCAAGAGAAGGCCTCGTTGGCCAGGCCCTGCACCAGGACAGGGAACTAGTTCTGAGTGACTGCTAAAATAATATGCCCCTCACCCTGCTGTTTTTCTAGTTTGCAAAGTCCTGAATCACTGAGTACAGCACTCAGCAGGCCTGAATAAAGCTGTTTAGTCACTGAAAATCCGTTTGGGCCCATTCTGCCTCAACCACTTTCCAACATCACAATGTGAACAAATAATTTCTCTTCTTCTCTCTCAACACTCTGACCTATCAGGACTAGAGTGAAGGAACATGAAACTCTGGCTAAAATGGTGATGCTTGAGACAGTGGACCCCAAGAAGACATTAAGATGGTGAGTTAGCCAAGAACAGATGACTGGACTGAAATATATATATATATATATATATATATACATTTATGGTATACATATACATATATATGGTATGCATACAACAGAGTGCTACTTGGCAATGAGAAAAGGTGAAATCATGCAATTTGTTGCTATGTGGATGGATTTAGAGAATACCATTCTGGGTGAAGTCAGGAGGAGAGGGGCCAACACAGAACGATCTTTCTAATATGTGTGATATAGAGAAACATAATAAGGGAATAACACATGGCCAAAGGTAACAAAACCTGAGAGCTTCTGTACAGAGCTGAGCTTACCAAGGGGGAGAAGGTGGGTGAAGATAATCTCTGAGACAATGGTTTAGGGACGTGGACACTCTGATGGACAGTATGGTGTTGGAATATTGCATCATTGAACCCTACCATTTGCATTATTGTAAGATCACAGTGCCTCAAAAAAATTGTCTAAAAGAGAAAAATATCACCGAAATAGCACCTTGATAATTATTAAATACTTAATGATATTATGAATTGTAATAAAAATATTTGACTACAACTGGGGATTAGAATAATAATTAAGCCACCATCTGAATGACACTTGGAATTCTCTTCTGTCTGGCACACAGTAGATGAGAGCTGGCAGCCACCGGGCACTAGCAATGATGCCATGACAACAGCGGTGGATGCCCCGTAGTTTTCACTCTGCCCAAAGCATCACAGTGCCCCACTCACACGTGCTGCATGGCATCTTCGAATAAGACCAGGTGCATGGCAGCATTGAGTTCGTTGTAGTTGTCCAGCATTTCCGTAAGAACCATCCTCAGCACCTCCCAGTCCTTCACGGGCAGGTACTGAGGGTGTCCCCCACTGCTGGCCAAGTGGCAGTAAATGAGGGGCTGCTGCAGCAGTGTCTGGCGGTCTACGCCCTGCATCAGGAGGAGGAGAAAAACAAGCTCATGTCAGCAGCCCTGATGATGCCCCAAAAGAGACAGAGTGGCCAAGTGGTCTGTCAGGCCTGAAATTATGGGTCAACCCTTGGACGGAGCAGATGGACACAGGAACCATGGCTGTTTTAGAAAGGTGAGTATTGGCCAAAACCACTCATGTCTCATCACACTTCTACCCTCAACACACCAGCCAGGAACTGAGTCGACGGGGACCACTGTCACTTGTGCACTTACTTCAAAACATTTACAAGCAGTTTCCAGCAGCTTTTTCTGAAACAAATCACAGTCCTTTGTGTCTACCAGTTTGTCTCCGTAAACACGACAAGATTCATGAAGCCAAAGGCGTATTAAATCATGTGGACCCTTCAAACATTCAGGAGAAGCAAATAAAATCCCCTAATAAGAACAGGAAAAATAAAAAATTCAGAAGCTGACAACATTCCAAGAGAATGTTTCTATGGCATATTCTTTTTTTTTTTGGAGGGGGGAAGAGGGGGTCAGTTTATTGGGGTGGGGGGCACACCCTGAATCACTCAGGGCTTACTCCTGGCTCTGTATTCAGGGAACACTCCTGGCAGTTAGAGGACCATATGGGGTGCTAGGGACCAAACCCGAGGTTGGTCACAAGCAATACAAGCACTTAGCCACTGTACTGTCTCTTCAGACCCCTTTAACATGTTCTAAGACTCTGTATGTGATTTAGCAGCTTATCAAGTTAAAGGAAAAATCAGCCAACTGGTGCCTATTGTGTCTATTATGTCTTCCAAATGCATTAAGCTTCCAAAACCCAAGAACAAACAGCTAAGGTGAAAGGCATAGGATTACAGTTATGTAAACTCTAAAAGCTTCTAGTATCAGTGCAAACTTCTCATTTCACAGGCAAATACAAGATCCAAAAGTCAACTGCCCATATTCACGATTGTGGGCTGACCCAGGACCAGTTCTGCAATAGACTCAACACAGCCCTAAAATGCTGCCTTCATAGAGAACTTCCTCCAGGGAGACTCAGCTCACTCAGGATGCAAGTAGAACCCCCAGGGAGTCCAGAGACTGGACTAAAATGCACACAAATATGATTTGGAGGTGTTGGGGCAGCTGACACATGGGGTATGAGGTGAAAGGCAGGCCTTACACTTCGTGCCACCTATGACCTTCCTTCTCATTTCTGCTAAGATTAAAAATCTGCTGAAACAATACTTTATGTGTCAGACAGATATGAAAAATATCGAGAAGGGCCAGAGAGATAGTATAAGGAGATAAGGCTCTTGTCTTGCATCCGGCCAACCTGTGTTGATCCCCAACACCACCTATGGTCCCCTGAGTCTTCACAAGTGATCCCCGAGAACAGAGCCAGGAATAAGTCCTAAGCACTAAAGAAACTTTGGTACATCTACACTATGGAATACTATGCAGCTGTTAGAAAAGACAAAGTCATGAAATTTGCATATAAGTGGATCAACATGGAAAGTATCATGTTAAATGAGTCAGAAAGAGAGGGACAGGCATAGAAAGATTGCACTCATCTGTGGAATATAAAGTAATAGAATGGGAGACTAACACCAAGTGTAGTAGTGATAAGGACAGGAGGTCTGTTCCACAGCTTGGAAACTGGCCTCACATGCTGGGGCAAAAGGCAGCTCAGATAGAGAAGGGAACACCAAGTAAAGGGTATTGGGAGGACCCATTCAGATTGAAAGACGTGTGCCAAAAGTAGACTATGGACCGAACATGATAGCCGCCTAATGCCTGTATTGCAAACCACAACACCCAAAAGGAGAGGGGGAGCAAAAGGGAATGCCCTGCCACAGAGGCAGTGTGGAGGGGTTAGGGTGGGGGTGGTGGGAGGGATTCTGGGACCATTGGTGGTGGAGAATTGGCACTGGTAGAGGGATGGGATCATTGTATAACTGAACCGAAAGCACGAAAGTTTGTAAGCCTGTAAGTGTACCTCACGGTGATTCACTAATAATAAAAAAAAGATAAGGCACACACATGCAAAAAGAAATATGTGTTAATAAACAACATATATTAAACATAAAAAAATCAAAAGAAAAAAAAAGAAAGGGAAAAAAGTAAAAAAGTAAAGAAAAAGGTCCAGTCTTAGGAAACTGTTGGCTAGAGCAGCATTACAGATGAATATAGAAAGGTGGTTTGTAAAAATGCCAAGAAATAAAAATTATCAAATATAAAGGCCCCTGAAGTTTTTACTTTTTAACAAGTTGGGCACCTTCTTTCTCATAAAAGTAACTCAAGTCAGAAATAATTCTTTAAACTATTTCTACTTGATAAGCAGATCACATTTTACTATTTACATTTTTAATTTCAGATGAAAAATTTCCTCCTTAGATTTTTCCCCCTAAACCCAATACATAAACACTGACATTTTGCCAAGTAAGTGTTAAGACCAATGCAAAATAAAATATAAATTTAAGAAATCACAATTTCTTTAAATGTGGGTTTTAAAATTATATAAACAGGGTCAGAAAAATAGTACAGGGATTAAGGTACTTGCCTTGCAGGCAGCTGACCCTGGCTGATCCCTGGCACTACAAATGGTTCTCAGAACAGTGCCAAGAGTGACCCCTGATTGGGGCTGGAAAGATAGTACATCGGGTATTGTGTTTGCATTACATGCAGTGGACCTGGGTTCAATCCCCAATATTTCATATGGTTTCCTGAGCACTGCCAGGAGTAATTCCTGAGTGCAAAGCTAGGAGTAACCCCTGAGCATCACTGGGTGTGAGCAAAACAGTGAAACAAAAAAAAATAAGAGTGATCCCTGATCACAAATCCAGGAGTTTGGGGTATTGCCCCAAGATAAAAAATTTACATAAACACATATTATGAAAAATGACAGTTATTCTTTTCACTTGGCACAAAGAGCCGCACAGAAATACTTACATAAAAGAAATAGGGAGTATAGGCTCTACCCTTGTTTCTCTTGCCAAGCCTCTACAAACCTCATTGATTAAACAGTCCTAAGCTTTCATATATGAGCTTATGGTCTAAAAATGAAGGCTAGATGTACAAATGCATCATTTTAAGCAGAGGTCTAGAAATGAGTGCCACCACTGTCATAGTCATAGACTCCTCCACTCAAGACAGGTAAGAGAGCCAACAAGTTACCTGGAAGATGCTTGACAGGTCTCTCAGATTAAAGAGGTAGTGGAATTTAACAGCCGTGGGCAAAAAGCTCTGTGTCATCATCTGATGGGCCATGATGGTTGCCTGGATCAAAGTAGGGCCAGTCCTGAGAACAGAAGGATCAAACGCTTGCTGCTGGAAATGCAGACTAAGGATCTGGCTGTAGATGGTATTCAGAGCCTCCAAGGAGGGAAAGTTGAAGGCGAACACAGTGAAATGCCTCTGAAAAGAGAAACAGATAAGCATCACATAAAGAGGGATTATCAGGGGAGCAGTAGATGGTAAAATAGAGCTCTCTTTTTTTTCTCCTTGTGCTCCATATCTATGTCCATCACACGTCTCTTGGCAGAGCCTTCTGTGTGGCTGGGACTTGGCCAGATGGCCTGTCTGCCCCAACAGACTGACTGAAGTGAGAGAGCACCAGTTACAGTCGGAGGCTTTATTTTCCAACTCGCTCTCTTCAGCTTCTCCCATCACTGTGAATTCTCCAAGTATATTGGGACCCGGAAGCGAAGCCACACTCCTGCCATCCCACCAACCCCTGACACATGGGAGCAGCTGAGAGTCAATGCCCAGACCTGTGAATGGTCTCACGAGTGCCGGCAAAGTCAACCAGTTGAGCCCTAGTCCCTCCACATAAACACATAAGCAGCAGGCACTATGGTGCGCCGTGGCTGTATGTGTGTTGGGGTGGTTGTTATTATTATTAAAATGCTAAGAACTACACACAAAAATCTGCACATAAATATTTATAGGATGTGTCTCTGAGCTGTCAAAACTTGGAAACAACTATGGTATCTTTTGGTGGAGGAATAAACTGTGGTGCAGGCATACGCAGAATATTATTCAGTGATGAAAGGAAATGAGCTATCAAGTCATGAAGAGGCATCAAAAATGCCTGTGTAAGAGAAGTGAAAGAAGCTAATCTAAAAATGCTTCATACGATTCCAACTACATAACATTCTGGAAAAGGCAAACTATGAAGACAGAAAAAGGACTAAGTGGTTGTCACAGAGAGTTAAGTGGCTGCCAAAGGATTAAGTTGCCACAGAGTTAAGTGGTTGCTACAGGGAAAAGGATTAAGTGGTTGTCAGAGGGTGAGGGTGGGAGGGATGGGTTTGTAGAATACTGGGTATTTTTAGTGCAGTGAAACTATACTGTATAAAACTTCAGTGGAGAATAGCTGTCACAATAAATTTTCCCAAATACACAGAATGAAGAAATACTGGACTTTAATATCAACAGAGGCTCAGCAATAGAACAAATGCACCACACTAATGCAAGACATTTTCAGGGTGAGGGAGCCTATGGGAGCTCTCTGGACTTTCAGCTATGTTGCTGTATATCTAAAACTATATCACTGTCATCCCATTGCTCATCGATTTGCTCGAGTGGGCACCAGTAACGTCTCCATTGTGAGACTTATTGTTACTGTTTTTGGCATATTGAATACGCCACGGGTAGCTTGCCAGGCTCTGCCGTGTGGGCAGGATACTCTCGGTAGCTTGCTGTGCTCTCCGAGAGGGATGGAGGAATCAAACCCGGGTTGGCTGCATGCAAGGCAAATGCCCTATCCGCTGTGCTATCGCTCCAGCCCAGATCTAATCCCAATCATTTAAAAATCCTATGAATGACGGGGAAAGATTCAAATGGTAGAGCATGTGCTGGCATGTGCGTGACCGGAATTACACTTTTGGTCCTACATGACCACTGAAGCACCAAATCCTCAGGCCCACATTACTGCTGGGCCAAGATCACTGGGAGTGGCTACTACGCAAACACAAATAGATAAAAAGTCTGTTTGTTAAAAAATGTATATGTGGAACTGGAATGATAGCACAGCGGGTTTGCCTTGCTCAGGGGCTGACCTGGGTTCGATTCCCAGCATCCCATATGGTCCCCTAAGCACCACCAGGAGTAACCCCTGAGCATCACTAGGTGTGATCTAAAAAGCAAAAACAAAACAAAACAAAATGTTTATGTGTTTAACCAAGTCTAATAGGAGCCCCAATTTGTGCTGAAAAAACACAAAGAATCAAGGTATGTGGTAACTAAGTATTCTATTTAGGGGGGATGAAGTTGAGCACATGTCTCATATGTGTGAGACCCTGAGTTCAATCTCTGGAATCACAAGACCCAAACCCAAAAAACCCAAGAAGTAGGACTCGGGACTCTATGGGGAGATGGAGGGAAAGAGGGAGAAAGAGAAAGAGGGGGAGGGGGAGAGCGAGAGCGAGAGAGCACAGCACTTAACACCCTACCTGGAGTCGAGGGTTGATGGTAAAACTGCCGACCATGGGGTTCATGCAGGCAATGTATTGACAGTTGTGGACTTCCTTAAGCATCACCTTCTGTCTGTCATACCTGGAAGACAGAAGCCAGAACTTTAAGACCCACACTGGAGATGATAGCACAACAAAAAGTTCCCGAAGGACTTCACAAACTGATTCCAATCCTTACAAATACTCAGTATATTGAAAGATATAAGGCTAAGCTCAGTTGGGGTGACCCAGGGATCCACTTCTCAGCTTCTCCCCCAAAAGCCCAAATACACTGTTTCATAAAGGTATTTGTGTTCCTCTGTTCCTTATAGCTCTATTCACAGTAGCCTAGATCTGGATTAATTGAGTGTCCAAGAACAGATGATAGAAAAAGAAACTGCGGTACATATATACACAATGGAATACTTTTCAGCTTAAAGGAAAAAAGATAAAATCATGCAGTCTTGCAGCTATCTGGGGAGACCTAGAGAGCACGAAGCTAAGCAAAGTCAGGGAGAAGGAGAGGGACACAGAATGATAGTCTGCATGTGGATATGGTGAGGGAATATGAAATACCCAAAGGTAACGACATGGAAATGGGTCTAGAGAACTGAGCTGGCCAAGGGCGGGGCTGGAGGGGTGAGTTATGGGGAAGGATATTAGGGAGGGTATCCTGAGACAATGGTAGGGAAATTGGACTCTGGTGGGCAGGGCTGGGGGGTGGTGTTGGAACTTGTATTATGAAACCCTGTCATTAGCACTGTTACAGATCGTGGTGCTTCAAATAAAAATGCACTGTTGTACTGTTGTCTGTTGTCCCAGTGTTCATCGATTTGCTCGAGCGGGCACTAGTAAGTTCTCCATTCTGAGACTTGTTGTTACTGTTTTTGGCATATTGAATACTTCACAGGTAGCTGGCCAGGCTCTGCTGTGTGGGTGGGATACTCTCGGTAGCTTGCCAGGCTCTCTGAGAGGGATGGAAGAATCGAACCCGGGTCATCCACATGCAAGGCAAATGCCCTACCCGCTGAGATATTGCTCCAGTACCAAATAAAAATAAACTCTAAAAAACATCCACTCTAAAGCTCAGACAATTAAAGGCTACTTAATTTCTTCAATGCTAAAAATCAAGACCCGGAATGGAAGACCTAACTGCTTATACACTCTCACTACTTATTGCTCCTCAGATGACAATTTCTGGGGAGAAAGACCCACAGCAAGATTTGGAGGGCTCTCCTTATGGTTAATGGTGGGGACTGGAGGATGGCAACATCCCCAAATTTCAAGGGGTACATCCCACAGAGTCAGGTCATACTCTTCTACAGTGCTCTGGCATAAGTTAATGCCTACAGTGTACATGATTTGGGGGTAATTTGTTTTTCTAAGATCTACTTCTGATGGGACTGGAAAGATACCACAGTGGGTAGGGCGTTTGCCTTGCACGCGGCCGACTGGGGTTGATTACTCTGCCCCTCTCGGAGAGCGTGGCAAGCTACCGAGCGTATCTTGCTTGCACGGAAGAGCCTGGCAAACTACCTGTGGCGTATTCGATATGCCCCAAACAGTAACAACAAGTCTCACTTGGAGACGTTACTGGTGCCCGCAAAAGCAAATCTATGAGCAACGGGATGACAGTGATAGTGATACAGTGATGATCTACTTCAACCCAGTGCTATGAAGACACAGTGGGAAATGATTCCTTTATTCCACTGATGAAGAGGGATGCCAAATGAAACGCAAAATTATAATAGAAAGTGTGTTTCCTCAGAAGAAATTAAGAGCAAATTTGTTTTTTTGTTTTGTTTTGGGGGCCATACCCAGCAATGCTCAGGGGTTACTCCTGGCTCTGCACTCAGAAATCACTCCTGGCAGTGCTTGGGAAACTGGGATGCTGAGGATCGAACCCCAGGTTATCTGTTTGCAAGGCAAACACCCTACCCCTTGTTCTATCACTCCAGCCCCAAGATCAATTCCATTATTAAACTCCTCTTGGTGATGATGACGATGATATTTTGGAAGAGAATAAAAGGTGGAGACTCACTCACCAGTGTCCATAGTCGATATGCTGCCGAATCAGCGTGTGGGGCTGAACGGAGCCATACACATCCACTTCAGGCATGTTCATGTCATCAATAAAATACACCAATTTCTTATTTCCTCCTGGGCCATAGTTACGACCGGCTTTTTTCTCCAGAGGTTTCTCAAGAATTCCTGAAGCAAATATGTAACTGAGTCACTAATCACAGGCAAAATGTAAACCATCAGTGATCAGTCCTTTCCCCCAATTTGTCCTGCCAACTCTTCTACTTGATTACTTTAAATATCACATCTGTGCAGGCTACCGCCAGAGATGCTTCCCTGCCCACCTCCCCACCATGCTCCCACGCCAGCCTTCTTCCTAGGATGAGGCGCCACCAGGTGTGAAAGATCCGGTCACTACCGTGGAGGCACTTTCCTCCCCTCGACCCACTTTCATACCCCGGCTCCTCCAGGCAGGCCACAGTCCGCTCCCTCAGGCCTCATCTCCAGGCCCTCACAGAAGCATCCAGACAGCTAAGAAAGTTTCTCTGAAAGCTTATTTCCTCCTGGGCCGTAGTTACGACCGAAAGGTCCATCTCTCTTCTTGGACCACCAGATCATAAATGTGAGACATGAATAGATAGAGATGCCTGAGTCTGCACCATGGAACATTTCATCCTGGGCCCATATGATTTGGGAAGGCAAAATGATGAAAAAAAAAAAGGTTTCAGAGAGAGCACTGATAGGTGAGGTCATAAGGGCTGTGTGTAAGAAACTTTTAGTTGTCTCCGCTGCTAGAGCTAAGGAAACAATGAACAATGCAGCCTCACACGCTCATGACTCGGAAAGCACGCACAGACAACACAGCAGGCGTTGCTGCTATTGATGTTGTTTTGTTTATGGGTCACACCCAGCAGTGCTCAGACGTCACTCCTGGGAGTGTCTGAGGAACTCTGTGTGGTTTGGGTTGGCCACCCGAAAGGTGAGCGTCTCTTCCAGTGTACGATCTCTTCCGACGGCACTTAACAGTTTCTGATTTCGCTTCTGGAACATAACGTAGAGAAGCACTCACTTTGCAGAGCCGCAGACGTCGTGTGGTAGTTGAAAGGCACACGAGACACGATGTAATCCTCAGAGAGCTTTGCCAACGTGTCCCCCACAAAGACGGTTTTCCCCACCCCTGCGTTTCCGACCAGCATGAGTGGTTGTCTTTTCTCGAGCAACAACTCGATGAAATACCGAAGCCGGGTCGTCTCTGAAGTGTGGACCAGGAGTCTCTGGGCGGGGGGAAAGAGTGGACACAGCTCAGACAGGCATTCTGGTGTTTCATATCTGAACTCACAGAGCCACTTCAGCGCCCCAAAGAATCCTGAACTCAGTGTCTCACCCACAATCTCAACTAATTTTCTTTGCTTTTTTTTTTTTTAAAAAAATGGTTATAGGGTCCACCAGCAGTGCTTGGTGGTCACACCTGAAGAATAGCTAAGGGATCAGATCTGGGAGTGGGGTTAGGGATGGGGAAGGCATGTGGTTGGTATTGGGGATTGAACCTGGATCTCTTGCATGTAGACAACGCATGCTGGCACTCTGAGTCAGCTCTCTGGGCCCTCATTTGCTTTTTTAGATCATCAGAGCTCAAGCATCACAGCTTGCAGAAAGAGCAACTGGGCAGGGCTGTCAAAGTTTTAGCTCATAGACAGCAGATTTACTTTGCTTATGCTGAGTTCTAGCACCTTAGTACAAGGCGCCCCATTTTATTTTTCCTTTTTGGGTCACACCTGGTGATGCACAGGGGTTACTCCTAGCTCATGTACTCAGGAATTACTTCTGGCGGTGCACGGGGAACCATATGGGATGCTGGGAAATTGGACCTGGGTCGGCCGTGTGCAAGGCAAATGCTCCAGCCCCAAGGTTCCCCATTTGGAATAGATATTTGCTTTCTTCTGGCTTGTATTTTTGTATACAAGAGAACATGGTAGGTAAAGAAGAAACTGCCTACCACTCTTTAGACCCCAACAGAAATCCAGGCATACATGAAAACTGGTAGCAAAGCCTTGGTCTGGTCAGGTTCAGTGGCAAGGGGCCAAGCAGATAGCACAGTGGGTAAGGCACTTGCCTAGCATGCAGCTAACCCCAGGTTGGATCCCCACCACCACAGAGGGTTCCCTGAGACAGAGCCAGCAGTCACCCTCAGTACTGTTGAGTGTGGCCCTTTGAAAAAAATTTAAGTGGCAAATGATGAGGCACAATTTATGCTAAAGGAATTGAGTACAACGAGACAGCAGTTTGGGGGAACAGTGGCTTTTATTCCTGTGAAATAGAAAACAAAAATTAAAAAGCATGCTTTAAACATAATGTGAAGTGTTTGATTAAGAATTTCTATGACAACATTGCTGTGCTGAAAAACGGTTGCTTAATGAGAGACTCTCTGTGCATGTGTTTTTGAGTCACACCCATTGGTGCTCAGGGTTTACCCCGGGCTCTGCTCACGGGGCCTCTATGTGGTGCTGAGGAATAAACCTGGGTTGGCCTTAGCTGTTGTGCCCTCTGGCTACCATAGTTCTCACATAGGATTTATTTTTTTTAATTTAATTAATTTATTTTTTGTTTATTTTTTAATTTTAAATTTTTTATTGAGTCACCATGTGGAAAGTTACAAAGTTTTCAGGTTTAAATCTCAGTTATACAATGCTCAAACACCCATCCCTTCACCAGTGCTCATATTCCACCACCAAGAATCCCAGTATAGCTCCACCCCGCACCCCCACACCCCTAACCCCCCCACGCCCCTAGCCCCCCCACCCTTAGCCCCCCCCCCACCTGTGTAACAAATTTCACTTTACTTTCACTTTGATTGCATTCAATATTTCAACAAAACTCACTATTATTGTTTGGAGAGTCTCTCCCCTAAAGTCAGACCTGCTGAAAAGGAAGCATTAGATTATTTGTTTTCCATTGCTGAGGATGAAGAGGTATGAGGTCGAGTGACCACACTTAGCGGCCTCTCCGTTTCCGGTTTCTGTATTTTAGTATTTTAGTAACTAAGTCCAGAGAGATATCTGCCAGAAGTTGCATCATTGCCAATTTGTACTTCTCAGTTACATTATATTCCTCACTTAGGATTTAAGACGGTCACAGGAACAAATGAAATGAAATAGAAATTACACTCAGCGGACAAGCACTCAAGTATTAGTTCCGGCCAGCGGAGTGATAGAGAGAAGCACGCAGGACACAGAACTCTGAAGTGACTAAAGGTAACCAACACCTTGCTTTGACTAGGGGTCAACTTGAAAAGAGGGTGAAGAATTCCTTGCAGGTGGCCCCGGGACGTGGCTCCATGGTAGAGTGTCTGCTTTGCAGACATGAGGCCAAGAATCTTATCCCTGCCAGAGTCCCCCGCTGCTGGGGGCAATCCCAGGTGAACAGCAACCAAGAGTGTGACCCAATGAACACCACAACTAAATGTGCCAACTCCAGACACAGCAACCTGGCTGCAACAACAAAGGAGGGGGAGGGACAAAATTCCCTGCAAAATGCACACCCTTCCTAAGACAAAGAGTAGATTCTACAATGACTAAGATTCTTCTGTACTTAGGGAGCACATGCTGACAACACCTGAATATTTTGCATTTGCTCCTGTTACTTGGCCCCACACTGGAATGGGGGAGGGCTGGGGTGGACCCTGGCAAATGAGAAGCAGGAAGAGCTCTGCCTGGGTCCCTGAAAAGATCTCTCTCTCTCCTCTCTCTTTCTCTGTCTCTCTTTCTCCCTTCTCTCTCTCTCATTCCCCTCCGCCCCCCATTTAACTTTTTTATTGAACAGTTTAAAAAGACCAAACCCCATGTGACCATCAGGTTCCTCAGACTATTCTTTGATCCCACTGCCTTCTCCTTAGCACAGCGGGTAGGGCGTTTGCCTTGCACACAGTCGATCTGGGTTCGATTCCTCCGTCCCTCTTGTAGAGCCTGGTAAGCTACCGAGAGTATCCCGCGTGCACGGCAGAGCCTGGCAAGCTACCCGTGGCATATTCGATATGCCAAAAATAGTAACAAGTATCACAATGGAGACGTTACTGGTGCCCACTTGAGCAAACTGATGAACAATGGGCGACAGTGCTAGTCTTCTCCGTAGCTGGTCCAACCAGCCCCCACATCATGCATCAGGCTCCCAACACCATCGGTGGCAATGCACTGGCCATCAAGCCAGGCTGAAAGGCTTCACGCTGACCTTCACCTCTGTGCTGAGGGCACTGATCTAAAATTGAATTTGAGCATGTGTGGCCTGGATAACACCTGTATTGTTCCAATAGTAGTGTATGCGCTACACTGTCCTCACTCTTTATATAGAGATATGAGAACCCACACCCCCTCCCCCGGCCGCTGTTAATGGGGCCACTGGAGCAAGGGTCAGCAGTCTGAAAATGAAGCCTGTGTGATGGGCAGAAATTGGGTACATGGGGACCTTTAGCGGTATCCCCATAGCATGGAATGAATGAGTTCTGCTGCCACTCTGCCTCCTGACTTCCCATCTGTGAGACAGTGGGGTTCCTTACTGTTCCTTACTGTTAGGAACTGGGTCTCCCTCCCTCCCCCACATTCATCGGTTCAAGGCAGAACCCCAGAGTGCAGTGACGTGGCAATGCTGGGAGGTCAGGGCTGCAACCTGGACAGTGGATGCTATACGGAGAGGGGCTGAAAGTGAAAGGCAGCTGGGAACATTGGCGCAGTCCAGTCTTCTCAGAGGAGGCAACTGGTGCCCACACAGTGGCTAGGGTCCCCTTCCCAGGAAGGAAAATCCAAGTGAGGACACAGGAAGGGGCACCATCTTGGAGAACAAGAGAAAAGTCTCTGGGGAAGCCAACCCTGTGGCTGGTCAGTCTTGGACTCCACCCCTGTGGGGAACAAAGTCTGGCTTAGGGAGCCCACCCTGGCATTCATTTCCGGTAGCCCTGCCTGGCAACATGAGCAGGGCTGGCCTCCCATGCAAAAGACCTGGTTTCCCTATAAAAAGAGGGGCTCACTTTATATAGGAGACAAGGCACATGGGAAGCTCCCCCTGTGAAGATGGGAATTAGGCTGCCCTGAGTGAAACCAAGCTTACCCTGAACTGCCAAGCATTTGGAGAAGGCCTAAAACACGTGTGCCCTCAGAATCCTGAGAGAAATCAATCTTGCTGCCCTGCTGGGTGATGCACTTCCTGACTGCAGGACTGTGGGGTGACATGTTTCTGTCGTTGATGCCAAACCTACCTAGTGGTGCTTTGTATTGGCAGCCAGGGCTCTATGTGTTTGTGTTCGGGGAGCTGGGGGACAGGTGAGGGGGACAAATATACACAGCGTTTCCCCTCACTGTACACTAGATGCTCCCTACACAGCAGAGATCACCAGATTGCAATTGATCTTGCCACTACTTCAAATAAGCAGTTTTAAAAGAAAACAGGAGAACATGATTTGAGAAAGATGAAAAGGAACACCGGAGGCAGTATAAGCTGAAGAACAATCTGATAGCAGAGATATGGGGAAGGAAAATCAAGGGAGAGAGACAAAAAGATCCACACAGGCAGGTGAGTTGCCACAAGAGTTTGAAACACATGTGTTGAAGAGATGAAGCAATAAATTATGTTTGGCTTGTGAGGCAGAGCAAAAAGTTGAAAAGAGCAGTTTAAGAAATGGACAGTTTGGTCAGTAAAGAGACTCAGTCAACCAGGGTGGTGTGCAAGGCCCTGCATTTGACCCCAGTACTTCATTGCCTCCACATCTCAGGATGCCCCCGACAACCAGCAACAGCAACAAAGGTTGGGGCGGGGGGGGGCACCGTCATGAAGACAGGAACATTTTCACAAAATCCACAGTTCCCAGAAAATTATGAACAAAGCTGTTACCTCAAAATTGTTTAAAAAAATTAGTTTGCAGACAGAAAAACTGACTAATCACTGTATAAGTAAAATTCCTCTTTGCCAAGAAAGATGTTACATGCTAAGAATATCTATCAACACACTGGGAAGGACATTAATATATTTTGGGGGGAAATTTATATTTCTGTTCTCCCATAGAAGGCAGAGGAAGGTTCAGAATAAGAGTGTGGCCAAATACCCCCAAACTCACACCTACCTGCAGGGGCACATCTGGGTCCACAGTCAGCTGGGGAATTTTATCAGTCCAAGGCAAGAATTTCTTTGTTTTGTGATCCAGATAATAATCGAAGATGGTTCCCTGGGATGGAAATTTCACTGTTCTCATTTCCTTATGCCACCACTGGCTGAATTCAGCTTGATAGCCAGAAAGCTGAGGACAAGAGAAATCCTTATTGTAGACTCAAGGGTCGTTTTGAAGAGCTTCATAGCCACCCTTCAGATCCTGCTCAATGCAGTTGGCAGGCCCGAGGCTCTAACTACAGACAGGAGCAAGCAACTGACTCAGAAAAATAAACAAAAGCCACGTGTGATTATGTCAGAGTGGCAGAAAGCTGTAATATTCATCATTTTTGGGAATAATTACGAAGCCTGAAAAGCATGGGAAGGTTAGATGGACCTTAGATTACCCTGGCTAATTCAACTTAGTAACAAACTGTCATGCAAATTACAAGGCTAGGAACATACTCAGCTTCATCAGGACAGAAACCAAACAGCAGATGCCGATTTTTGCCAATGCTTGTATCAAGGGAGGATTCAAGGAGGAAAGTAAGATCCTTCAAACATCAATAACTTTGGGGTTAGAGTGATAGTACAGCACGTGGGGCATTTGCCTTGCATGCGGCCGACCCGGGTTCAATTCCCAGGATCCCATATGGTGCCCTGAGCACCGCCAGGAGTAATTCCTGAGTGCAGAGCCAGGAGTAACCCCCGTGTATCGCCAGGTGTGACCCCCCAAAAATAAACAAAAAAATCAATAACTTTATTTGATTTATTATTTTTTCATTTTTTTATTTTTTGCTTTTTGGGTCACACCCGGGCGATGCACAGGGTTTACTCCTGGCTCATGCACTCAGGAATCACCCCTGGCGGTGCTCCGGGGACCATATGGGATGCTGGGATTCAAATCCGGGTCAGCCGCGTGCAAGGCAAACGCCCTACCCACTGTGCTATCGCTCCAGCCCCACTTTATTTGATTTAGATACAACCCTTTATTTTCAATTGCTAACATGTCCGGAGGGAGGGGAGGGAAGAGAATCTCTTCCGGAGAAAGCGCTTTGTTTCTGGGTAAGATGACAGAACAGGTTCGGGCTGGGAACACACAGGCAGGGGAATGGCAACTGGGCTCCAGCACGTAAGCAACTCTGTAACGCCAGCAATGACCCGGCACAGTGCCTCTGACAGCCAAAGTTCACTGGCCCTGGGAGTTCTGGAGAGCTCTGAACCCCCGTGAGCCCACTGCGCACTCAGCCACCACATACTAACCCAGCAGCACTGCCCCACTTTGACTCCAGGGAAATAGCTCACACCTGCCCTGCCTCGGTACACACAAGGAGGAGGGACTAGGGGGATGGAGAGGATTGATCAGTTCTACCCCTGACCAAACTGCTCTGCACGGGCCACTCAGGTGGGAATGGAGTCAGGGTCATTTTGCTCTTTAGCGATCTGGGGGCCGGATCAGTTTCTCACACTAGAAAAGTTGTTGGCCTTGGCCTTCATTCAGAAGCTTTAAGTAACGGTTGCCCTCCCTGCCTGGCTCCGAATATAGCTTACTTCTAATTTATATCTAAATTTGTCTCACCTGATCACCACTTCAGCCCAATCAAAGAATAAGTCTTTGATCCACTATTTCAAATAAAATGGATCTGTTTGCAACTGAGACAAAAATCAGTAGGATGGTGACCCTCATAGAGTTTTGGAGGGGAATCTAGATGGAAAAACTAGGGGAGCATGAGAAAAGAGGGGGTTGAGTCAGTAAATATAGATACTTAGAAAGTAAAGTCTGCATGGAGGGAGAGTAACTGGGATGAATACATTTTATTTGGAAGTTCAGAAGGTCTATCTTTGAGGAGATAATCCAGGAAGCAGGACTCAACCAGCGTGTGCAAAGGCCATGTGGTATTATGGAACTTGTCACGTTCTAGAGAGTGATACGTGCTGCTGGTAGGATAAGATGGGAGGAAGTAAATGAGGAAGTAGACAGAGATAGGCAGGACAAGATCTAGAAATGGGACCTAGAAATAGGACTAAAATTTAAAAAATTTTTCTTTTATGACAGAAGGGACCTATTAGCATTTTTTTTCTCTCTGCCATGAGAGAACACAACAAAAAGCTGTTCACCAGCCAGAAAGAGGGCCCTTTGCAGAATACAAGTACACTGGGAACCTTGGACTTGCAGCTTTCTACGTGGGGTGAAAAGACAAGTCTTGGTTAAGCCCCCAGTGGACAGGACTAGTTTATGGCAGCCTGTCCCCATGTCATCGAAAGATGAGTTACACTAGAACCAAGGCTGGGGGCTGGAGCAATAGTACAGTGGGTAGGGCATTTGCCTTACATGCGGCCGACCTGGGTTCAATTCCCAGCATCTCATATGGTCCCCTGAGCACCACCAGGAGTAATTCCTGAGTGCAGAGCCAGGAGTAACCCCTCTGCATTGCCAGGGGTGACCCATAAAGCAAAAAAAAAAAAAATAGAACCAAGGCTGTGGGGATAAGGAAGAGTGGGCAGACTGACCACCACTTCAAAATTGATGCTGAAAGGTTCTGAAGACCAATGAGTGTACAAGCTAAGCCTGCAATCACACAATAAATGAGTGGGGGTGGCATGGCTCTCTCACCTGTCACATGTGTTCAGTGGCCATGAACCACTTCCCCACCCCGGCCTGCAGCCGCTGCCCACAGATGCATGAAGGAGAGAATAGGACTGCCTCTATAGGCTGGTTGGTGATCAGTTGTCATTTACTCCAATCGTGTCTCCTCTGCCTCTTCCCAGTCTCTCCCACCCCCGCACTCCTCCAGTCCCCCATGCTCACCTCTCTGAGCTCCATCTCAAACCTTAGTCTAGAGCCCAACCTCCCATAAGTTGAGGGAGCAAGGACCCCTTGGTGAGGTAGCACAGTCAACATATGTAAAGCCCTTCCCTTCTTTCAAGGAAGCTCTTCTAAGACAATGATCTCTGGTTAGGAGATCCACTCGAGGGTGTGTTTTTATCTAAGGACATGCTTCTCCTTCCCTTAGCCATAAACAATCACCTTAGATTCACTTCCCAATAATCTTTCTAGTGATTTTGAATGGACACAGTAAGAGATATATTAATCTTAAAGGGTGGCTCTCCTGGGGACATCTTGCTATAGATCCCAGACTACAGTGCTCAGGCCAGATAGTTCTTTTCTAACCCTAGCAAGGTCCTTATCTAGTTGTTACTCTTTGGGTCATGACAGAATTTGTCCATGACTGTGTTCTTAACTTATAGTTAAGTATTATGGCACTTGGCATGTCCTATTTCAATGTCAGGGTTGCTCACAGCTTGCCCTGGGTCCATTCATTCCCTTCTGGAGTGCTAGAAACTAAGAACAACTGAGGCTTAAGTTGAGTAAATATGACAGATGCCCAGGTTATTCGGAGTCAATTAACTCCCAAGTTACAAAATCATACCATAACTGTCTTTCTGTGCCTACACAGAAAGGACATTGCTCTAAAGTAAGCTATGCAAAGGACATAAGGAAAACAGAAAAATGGTATTTTACTTATAAAATACAAATCTAGAGATCTGTGAAGAGTTTGACTTTACAAATCACAAGTCACTGCTTAGAAGAACCGAGTGATTAACAGGTAGAGAAAGCACAGAAAAGTTAAAAATGAATACCAAGGAAATGGGAGTGCTTCGGAAGCATTGTGATGGGTATTACTCAATAAACCTAAGCTCCTTGTGATGAGAAAAAAGCACAAGCCAATGTTATCCTACAGCACTAAGAAGTAAAGAGTAAGAGCAAGTGGGTGTGTATGTGTGTGTGTGAGTGCACACACACATGTGTGTCCATGTTGGAGACATGAGCACATCTGGAGCTACAAGCATAGAAATCAGACCTGCTGGGAGGCTGTGGATTTGGTACTACCCATGAGCTGAGCACTGAGGGAAGGATGAACCTGCCTAGAGAGTGGACAGACTTCTGAGACACTAGGGCAAGTGGGAAGGATGTTGAGACAACAGAATGAGATCCCCAGAGTGGCATATGAGATGCTACCCCCACCCCCAAAGGAACAGGCTCTGTACATGTTTTCTAAACTTACCTGATCTTGTGGCAGGGTGCCCCCGAATGCCCAGATACAAGCAAAGACAAAATAGACTTCATACACTTCTTTGGGGCTGTCAGAAGGGATATTTTCCGGCGTCAGGAGGCACTCAAGAAGAACACAAATAGTCTGAAGAGAAAGTCATCAAGGGCAAACATGTAAAAATCCTATAGTAAACTGACAGGACCTTGTAAAAATAAATCTGCTTAATCAAGAGATTCTACATTTATGACTGAGACTTGATCCTAAAATCCCTGTAACTGTTCTCACAGTGACTCAATTAAAAAAAATAAACTATTAAAAAAAATAAAAATTAAAAAAAAGAGATTCTACACTTCCTTTACCTCTATAATGTGCCACCTGGGGAAAGACACAAATTATTAAGTCACTGGTGGAAGATCACCCACTTTTACCAAACTGATCTTCTAGGAAATTAAAAAAATAAAATCTTTTAAAAAAAACCCTAAAGTCAGAATGATCTGATTCCCAATACTGTAATAAATACATAAAGCAACAAGACAAAATAGTGAATATATATTGACTCCTTTGTTAGGCATACAGGACTTTAAGTCAGACTGGCAGTCTGAGCCTGGGTCATTTTGTGGGAGGAAGAGAACAGCAGGCCAAAATTTCACTGTATCACTGTCATCCTGCTGCTCATCGATTTGCTTGAGCAGGGACCAGTAACGTCTCCATTATGAGACTTGTTGTTACTGTTTTTGGCATATCGAATATGCCACGGTTAGCTTGCCAGGCTCTGCCATGCGGGCGAGATACTCTCGGTAGCTTGCTGGGCTCTCCGAAGGGGCAGAGGAATCAAACCCGGACGGCCATGTGCAAGGAAAATGCCATACCCGCTGTGCCCTACCCGCTGCTCCAGCCCAGGCTAAATTTAACGCTGGAAAAATACTGTTCAGGAACTTGTTTTTCATCTCCGGCAGGCAAAACAGCAATGTGCTGGGCTGCTTCCCCGAGCAGCCAGTGCTCAGGGCTCTGGCGTCAGTGACGAGGGGAGTGTGGCTGCTGTACAGTTTCCCGTGTGAAAGCTTGGAGTTAGTTCTCATGCTGTGGTTCTCAAGGGCCCCTTCCGGCCTGGTTTTCTTCCTGTGGCCCACCTCCTTTGGGATGCTCCCCTAGCCTCATGTCATAGCCCCCTATTTGTGTGATTTTCACCTGGGGCCTCACTGGAATGTCCTGGGCACCTGTGAAGTTTGAGAAATGCTGCTCTGAAGGACAGAGCTGTGGCATCAGCAATGGCACAGACCCATAGGATGCCTGCTCTGGTTCCCTTCAGGTTTAGAGAGAGCAGTTGGTTTGCACCATCCTCATGGACACTGATGAATGCAAGTCTGGTCTGTGTGAGCACTGCCCCCTCTCAGCTGGGAAAAAAAAAGGGAAACTCATGGCAAAGTGCACCAGGGGGTCCTGAAAGTCATTTCAAAATGCTGTGAATACTTGAGTACCTGTTATGCTTTTTAATCTTCTCTCTTGATCTCTATTATGCTAAATTATGCAAAGTTTGCTAATGGAAGATCATCTAGTAAAACCATTCTGAAACAAAACCTATTTGTTATCAAGAAAAGTAAGATAGAACCCAGAGGCTTACCATTCCTGAGTAGAGGCCCTGTTAGTTTCAAGAACTGTTAAAATCACAACGGAAAGGGGGGGAAAAGGCTACAAAGTCTCAGTGTGGCATTACCTATAGATGAGTGTCCTAATAGTTGAAACTATGGTTCTGTTTGCTCTCAAAAAAGGTACTTAAAAAGCATTTTGACTTATGTCAGTAATTCATAAAATGACACTTTGGTGCATGCTCTGAAGGAGTTAATACATCTTACCAAGTTTAAAGAAGGTTCATACACTGGAAAACATAGTCATTACTTTCTTAAAGAGCCATTTAAAACCATTCTCATATGTTCCCATTTTTTGTCTCAAATTTTGTCCTTGCAAAGCAATCATAGAAAGGCATTCTATTGAAAAACAGCTAAAAAGGAGTTAAGGACAAAATGCCTTTTCTGAGCACTACAAAAGAAGAAAATGAGAGTAAAAGTCATATTAATTCCTACTGACCTATTTTCACACTACTCCTGAATGAAAAAGTTCACACCAGAGAGAATCACACAAATACACAAGTCAACTTGAGAAAGAATATGATCAAGCTTTTTACAAGTATTGCACCAGAGGAAGTCTAATTAGACTAACCACATAATTAATTCATTATGAATAAATTCAGACCTGCTTTCAGAAATAAATTATACCTCAGATAATTACTGTTGAAGACTATCGTTTACTTAATTGGTGTGTGAATTATCCAAAAACCTGAACTTTCTCTTATTATGCTTTTGACTATGTCTAATTTAGCTTCAAACAAATTTGGTAACATAGAAAGTTAATGGTAACAAAGTACTTAGAAACCTATTTTACTCCTATAGGGAACACATACACACACACACACACACACATCATAATTGCAAACCTTTTCTGAAGTTTTATACTTGTGGAGACTGAAGCTGGTTTACCCTTCCTGCTAAGATTATGATCATAGCTTTCATCTCCATGTGCTCTGAATTATTTCCACTCACTTCTGTAGCAACATGTCATACATGCTCCTCATTCTATCCAGCTGCTTCCCAACAAGAGTCAGGAGGAAAAAATGTGTCCCTGAAATATTGTGAACTCTCCTTCTACATTGCCCTAACTTTAAGAATTCTTTTTTTCTCTAAGAAGGAAAAAGGAAAAAGAGAAGAGGCTGGTGGGATTGGGAGAGGAGAGAGTTGCAGGGATGGCATGGGGGGGGGTGTCGAGGAGGGGAGTTGGTTGGGAAGTATGGTGTAGAATTTAAAAAATGTTTTTTTTTAAACTCATTGGCTAAGATCTTTGACTACATTAATTCACAGTATTCAGAAAGCCCGTCTAGGCCAGTTCCTCAGGAAAAAGGGAGAAATACCAAGGTTATCACAACCTGTTCTTCTTCCTTCCAATTATGTACTAGAGAAAGCAATGATTCTGTGGACATGAACTTGGTCTCCACAATGCACTAGGAACAATGGGAGTCACTTGTGGCAGGAAAACATACCAAGCCTGACTCTGGTCCTCCAGTTTACAGCCCTGTCAGAGAAACTGACCATGACCACAGTGGTCAGAGAATGCACTAAGTATCTCATGGAGGTTTTGAGTTTTACAAATGTGAAAGAGCACGGGGGAGCACTCAGAAGCAGAGAGTCATGGAAGAGCGTTAGAGCAATCTGGGAACTTGGAAGCGTTTCCATTTTTTGGAGTGAGGAACACTAGCCAGCCCCTGCCACACCGCCACTGCAGTAGACAAAGGTGCTCATGCGTATCGCAGAAGGCAAACCTGCACCAGGCTGGTCTCTGGAATGGAAGTGATGGTTTTAAAGCTTGTCCGCAGTTTCTCCAAGCAGGCAGGAACATATTTGTCAAAGAGGATAGTTAAATTGGCCTTTTCTGACTGGTGCCGTCGTCTGTCTATCCAGCTGGCCACATACCTGTGAAAAAGAACCCAGAAAAGCTCTCCTCCCCACTTTTAGATAGCACTTAGGGTAACATTTCTGGGTCATATTTAGCAAATTCATCCTACTTCTCAAACAGTAAATATTTTTAAAACAACCTTAAGAATGCTTTTTCAAGATCTTTTGTTGTCTTGATGAAAATAATGTCCAAGAAACTCCAAATAGCACTTACAAGCTAAGCATAATCATAATCAAGTGAGTGAGTGTAACAAGGCCATTAGAAAAAAAAATGCAGCTTGTCATTTCCTAAAGGACAGAAGTTATTTTCATAGGACAGGCCTTGTATATGAAAATGGCCCTGGACTGGTTTTGAATTATCTCACATAAGTCACTTTTTAATAGAAAATCCACTGCAAATTAAAAGGTGAAAAATATCAGGGCTATTCCAAAGTTCCTCCTCTCTCCTGTGACAGAAACAACCTTAATATAAACGCTAATGACGTGTCTCCAATAAATGGCTCTGATGTGGCATCTCATCCAGTCCCAGATATATTGATTTGCAGCTTGCTTTGACATGTTAGAATGTCTAACACATTCTAAAGATAATCACTGTCACTGTCACTGTCATCCCATTACTCACTGGTTTGCTTGAGCGGGCACCAGTAACATCTCCATCATGAGACTTCTTGTTACTGGTTTTGACATATCAAATACACCACGTGTAGCTTGCCAGGCTCTGCCATGCGGGAGAGATACTCTCAGTAGCTTGCCAGGCTCTCCGAGAGGGGCGGAGGAATCAAACCCGGGTCAGCTGCGTGCAAGGCAAACGCCCTACCGCTGTTCTATCGCTTCACAGCCCTCTAAAGATATACTGATCAATAAAGTTAAATGAAAAAAATATGATTTAGTAGCACCCACGGTGGTTTCTGGGAGGGGTAAAAGGATGTATCTGCATGATAAATGAAAAGTAATCGCTTAAGGTTGGAGAAAAAGTACCATGGGTTGGGCACTTCCCTTGCATGCAGCTGACCTAGTTTCAATCCCTGGCACCAGAGGTGGTCCTCTGAGCCCTGCCAGTAGTGTTCTGTGAGCACAGAGCCAGGTGTAAGCCCTGGACACCACTAGATGTGGACCCAAAACAACACACACAACACAATTAATGGCTCAGAACATTCTCATCCAAGAAGGGAGCTGTGACAAAAAATACACCTCAGGGGAGCAGAGCAGCAGAGCGAGCTGCACACCCCTGACAGCTAATGCCTTGCTCTAAAGAAAGTCAGAATTCGCTCTGGAATGATGGAAGAACAAGAGGCTAGATGATGATCTTACAAAAGGTTCCCCTTGATTGTCACAAGGCTTCACAAGAGTGTTTATTAAAGCTTCACTCCTTTCACACGCTCAGCTGTAGGAAACATCAGCTATTTTGGTTCAAGAGGAAAGGCTATCGGCTGAAGTCCAGCTTTGGGATGGAAACTTGGGTTCCCCCTCTGGTGTCCGGGGGATCAGTCACAGGAGAGTGGGCCTGGAGCCCAGAGTGACATCACAGCTACTGAATATAGTGCACATCCACTGTCAGAAGTGGGATCCAAATAAGAGTTCTGAGACTCCTGCCAGGGGAAAAAATCCAAGAGGAGTTAGAGAGATAAAACAGCAAGTTAGGTGCTTGCCACTGCATGAGGCTGAGCTGGGTTCCATCCTAGGCACCCCGTATGGTCCCCTAAGCAACGCCAGGAGTGACCCCTGAGCACAGAGTCAGGAGTAAGGCCTGAGCAGCAGATGGTGTGGCCCCAAAACCAAAATCAACCAATAAAACTTCCCAAAAGGCTCACCCTGGAAGATGCTGAGTCAAGCTGCCTAGACATGTAACATGTAACCCTCCTTAGGGAACTCGGTTACTTTTGGGCAAGAGACTTTACTTCCTGTGCCTTTTGTTACTCATCATCTGTGCAGATGAGTATGGCCTATGGCCCACATAGGGTTGCTCTGAGAGCTGGGTGAGATCTCATGGCTAAGTGCTTAGATTAACATCTGTCCTAACAAACTCAGTAAAAGTTACTCGTCCGCACCAAGTGGGTGGAATTAGGAGAACTGGGTTCCACTCTTGGCTCTGCTTCTTGGCGCTTCTCCTCAAGGCATTTATTCTCTGGAAGGTCACGGATTGGCACTTAGTACTCTGCTGGGTACTAACTGAATTCCTCCTCTACCTCCTGGCAAAGTTTTCTGGACTCTGTAGGCATAAGTAACCACACAGGGCTAACGAGGAACAGCACAGCCTGGACTAAGTCCAGGAGGAGGTAGGGGCTTTGATTTCAGGAGCCAGAGAACAATCACTTTGTTGAGCCATTTGGCAACAGTGAAAGCCTGGAAGAGAAAACCTAGGAGGTCCACAGGCACATGATGCTAATTCCCTCCCACGCAACAGCCATTCCTTCAGCAAGGAGGGATGCTCAATCATATGGGTTGCCCTGTTAATAAAAATGAATAAGCTAGAAGTCAACTGCACGCTTTAGCTTAGCGAGTTCAATATCCATGCAGATATATAGGGGAAATTGAAATTTTCATGTAGAAATGACTACGTGTGTCCACAATTTAAAATAAAAAAAACATTAAAAGATAGCAAATTTAAAGGTGAGTATTATTTTCGGCCATGGCGAAAATGAAAGACCTAGGCATGCATTTTGCTGGCCATTCTTTCTGCCCTGTTTCACTTATAAATATGCTTGTCATTTTCAAAGGCTGCCACAGATTTGAATGTGGTAGAATGAAACATTCCACGCCAATGGGACACACTATTGAAAAGCGCACAGGACACGGCAGATTCACTCCCTGCCTATAGAAGAAATCACTGACATTGGTGGTTCTGACTCCAGAAACAGTCACATTCTGATGCCTTCATGAATCTCTTCAGCACTTACAAATGGGCTTCAGATCATGAGCCATACTGCCCTTCTCTTCTAGACAAACAGAGGAAGTCTATCTCAGAAAGTTTTAAGACCCTGTGCTTTGGAAGTGGTCCGGATAGTCAATTTTTTAGAGGCCTTATTTATGACTTAATAGTCTGGGGATGAAAGTCCCTCATAATGGATGATGGAAATTCATCAGAACACTCTACAATGTGCCCTTTCCAGAAAACACCAGGTTCTCTAATGTCCATGATGACCTGAGAAAGTGGCAGCAGGGGGACATGATGATCATCAGTGAACACCAATGGCTTCTAAAATAATAAACATGCACTCATCTACTCAATGAGTAGATGAGATCTGCAGGGACAGCCAACTATAAGCTTTTAAGGGAGGTGATAGAATCTGTGAGTCAAAAAGAGTGTATTAGGGTAAAGTAATGCAGAGAAGTCCAATCTAAAGTTGCTGCTCTTCAGTTAAAAAAATAAAATAAAACACCAACCCCCCTGGTACATATATACAATGGCATGCTGCTTGACTCTAAGGAAAATAAAATCATGCTATTTGCCACTATGTGGAAAGATCTGGAGGGTATTGTAGAACTGTAGCACTGTCGTCTCATCCCGTTGTTCACTGATTTGCTCAAGAGGGCACCAGTAACATCTCTATTGTGAGACTTGTTATTACTGTTTTTGGCATATTGAATACCCCATGGGAAGGGTACTGTATTGAGAAAATTTAGTCAGAAGGAGAGGGACAGACTCAACTCTCTCAGAGACAGGATATGGAGAAACAAAGTTGGGGAATAACAAGTGACCAAAGGCAATAGAGCAGAGAAACGGATCCATGGAACTGTGCTTATCGAGGTGGGGCAGGGGATGAGGTGGGGAAGTTGAGGGTTGGGGCACTTTGATAGAGGGTGTGTTATTAGAACATAGTGTGAGTGAAACCCTATCTTTAACAGGATTGTAAGCAACTTTTGGTGCCTAAAATAAAATAAAATCAAAACCAAAGTTGCTGCTCTCACAAGATACCCTGCAATCATCTCTTAAGACTCAGATAAAATTTCACAGATTCCCAACTTTTTCTATTATCATTACAAGACGAATAATGCACTTGGGAAGATTCTAGTCTCAGTGCTATGCTTACTTCGAGAAGTTTTAATTTAAATAACTTAAATAATTATGAATAGATTTAATTAATGTTTTTCCTTTCTATGCATTTTCAGCTTTTTCTGCTCTAAAACATTCGCATTGAAATCCCCAGAATTTACCTTCTAACTTCCTTTTCTCTATTTTTCAGGATTTCAGACATGTATGAACTGCCCAGTATTCCAAATAAACCATGTAGAATTACAATAGCAGTTGGTTTCTACAATTAGTCATATCCTTGATTATGATAATAAGGATGATGCTATCCCGCATATCTGTAAAGAGTGGGCACACAATGAGTTTTTTTTAATCTACCAGTGAATTTTAACAAATATATTATAAAAAGTTGGACTAGAGAGATAGTACTGGGATTAAGATGTTTGCTTTGCTTAGGGCCAATGTCAGTTTGATTCCCAGTATGTAGGATGTCCCGAACACCCTGAGGAGCAATCACAGAGCTAGAACTAACCCAAGCATTGATGGACGTGGCCACAAATAGCAATAATACAACAAGCTTAGATGATAATGGCACTAGAGAGTCCTTAAAGGAAAATTTACAGAGATACTATGGACAGAGTATTTCACAACTTCCTCTATGTACATTATTTCATCAGTTCCTATAATATGAATTAAGAAAAGATATTTCCTAACTGCACGGAAATGGAAAAGAAGCAATAACACAGTGGCAGCAATCAGCATATCTGGCTCCCCTCATGTGGATCCTAAATACCATTCTTGATACAAAGAGCCATTTCTCCTGGAAAATAAGAAGTGCTAATGAGATTTTGGTGAACTTAAAACTAGGTACTAGGTGGGTACTGAGGATGAAAATGAGAAATCATACAGACAACATGGAAAATGGTATAATGCTCCTTAAAAAATTGAAAAAAAAAAACAGACTAAAGAGATAATGCAGGGATTAAGGCACTTGTCCTACATGTGACTGATTCGATACCCATATGGTCCCCTGAGTCCTGCCAGGAGTGAACCCTTAGCACAAAGTCAGGTACTCATGCCTGAGTACCACTGGGTATGTGTCCTTCCCCAAAAACATGAAAAGAAAAATATTGAAAAGCAGAAATAAAAGCCAACAATTCCATGAGTGATTATACTAGTAAAAAAACTGAAAGTAGGGACTCTAAAAATAAAATATTTGCATGTCCACGCTTATAGAAACATTATCTGCCACAGCCAAAAGGCAATGACAGCCCAAGTGTTTGCTAAACAGATGAGTGAATAAGCAAAATGTAAAATACACACGAAGGCCCATAATTCAGTCTTGAAAAGGAAGAAATTCTGGCACAGCTCCCACATACAGGTGAGCGCTGAAGGCATGCTAAGTGAATAATGACTTTATGGTCCCATTCATAATCTTTCCCTAAAGCATTCATATTCAGAAATATCAAAAAGTCTGGTTAGTTGTAAGGATGTGGGGACAAGAGGAACATGGAGGGTTACTGCTTAGCTGGAGGCGGGGTTCAGTTTGGAAGCTGAGGAAAGTTCTGTATAAGGATGCACAACGCACTGAATGAACTGAATGCCGCTAAAGCATGCTGAACTGGTGAAAACTATTGTGTGCAATTTCACTGCAATCGAAAAGAAGAAAAAAAAATACTCACGGATTCCAGCCCAAGTCTTGTGGGTTTACGTACAGAATCCCAGCTCTGGAGACGGTGGCGGGGGTGGCGGTCCTTAAGTGATGAATCTCAAAGAGCAGTCTCATGGAGGGGGTCAGGGCAATGCGTTCGTTGCTGGCCAAGGTCAACACCTGGAGGGGAAGCACAGGGCGAAGTGGGCTGGACCTGCCTTTCAGGAGCAAGTGTATGGAAATTTAGCAGCAGAACAACACAAAAAGTACCGCCAACCACTGCCTCCAGGAAACACCAAAGGTGGCCTGCGCACTGTCCCTGGTCCAGTGAAGTCCAAACAAAGTTCTTAGTTTAACACTGAGAAAGAGAGCCACCACAAGGATTGGTTCATGCTAACCTCCAAATTAAAGAGTGGTGATTCTTACTAAACTGAAGACTTCAAAAAGCTATTCATATACAAAGTTTTGAGTGTCACAAACAAAAGAAAGCTCCTTTAGAATCTGACACAAGCAAAGACCACTTGTCAGGTTGAAAATGGATGTATGTATAAAGATGACAGAGGGAGATTAATCCAGCCAATCCAGTTTGGAGCTCCCAAACCACATATGGTTCCTTGAGCACTGTCAGAAGTGATCCCCAAGCAAAGATTCAGGAGTAAACACTAAGCAACTGCTGGGCATGGCCTCCTCCAACAAAGCTCCAGAGGTCCATGTTTATTGATTTATGAACAACATCTCTACTCCTGAAGCAGTATTTGCTGCTAGTTAATTCAAGGGGGCCACTAATTCAGTAGTGTAGCAATGAGCACCACAATCCTTCATCTATCAACAGACATTGTGGCTCTCAAGTCCTGCCTCACAAATCCATTCCACCATCTTTTGTTTATGCTGGAAATACTGGTATAACCAAGGCAAAGTAAATTTACAGTCCATCTCAACACCCAAGTGTCACCAATTAACACTAATTAACAAACTGATATTCTCACTATCCAACTCTTCCCTACTTAATCAAAGACAAGATGTAATAATAACAGACTTAGGTTTTAATTTTTAAATAATTTCCCCTTTATTTATTTTTATTTTGTTATTGAATGACTGTGAGATAGAACCTTACAAAGCAGCTCATGATTAGATTTCAGTCATACAGTGTTCCAACACCCATCTCTCCACCAGTGTATATTTCCCAGCACCAGTGTCCCCAGATTCCCTCCCATCATCTCTCTCTCTCTCTTGTGCCCCAGATTCCCTCCCATCAACACACTCTCACTCTCACTCACTCTCTCTCTCTCACCCCCTCACCCCACCCCCCTCCCTCTGAGCATTGTGGTTTGCAATATTGGTACTGCTTAGGTTTTAGAAAGTGGGAAAAACTAAAAATTTTGGAAACACAATCTTTTAAATGTGACTAAACTAAAAAATAAATAAGTAAATAAATAAATAAATAAAATTTAAAAAGGGGGGCTGGAGTGATAGCACAACAAGTAGGGCATTTGCCTTGCACACGGCCGACCCAGGTTCGATTCCCAGCATCCCATATGGTCCCCTGAGGACCGCCAGGGATAATTCCTGAGTGCAGAGCCAGGAGTGACCCCTGTGCATCGCCGGGTGTGACCCAAAAAACAAAACAAAAAAAGTGACTAAACTAATTTTTGTTTTTCACTGTGTCACTGTCATCCCGTTGCTCATCAATTGGCTCGAGTGGGCAGCAGTAACGTCTCCATTTTGAGACTTGTTGCTACTGTTTTTGGCATATCAAATATGCCACGGGTAGCTTGCCAGGCTCTGCTGTGAGAGCGGGATACTCTTGGTAGCTTGCCGGGCTCTCTGAGAGGAGTGGAGGAATTGAACCCGGGTAGGCCGTGTGCAAGGCAAACACCCTGCCACTGTGCTATCGCTCCAGTCCTTTTGTTTTTAATTTTTATTATTTAAAAAGATTTTTTTTTATAAATTTGATCCATTTACTAACAGCTTTCAATATGGTAACATTTTGGAGTGGAGCTTCATCCCTTTTTATGTGTGTAAACCTTACCACATCCAACACCAAAGTTCTTGCACTATTCCATGATCAGAAGGACCCCACTCGTCACAAGGATGGTACAAGGGCTCAGGTGCTTGCCCAGCCCACTAGTGCGGTCACAGCACTGGTTTGACTCCTACCACATATGGTGCCCTAGCACTGCCAGGTGTAACCCAAACAAATAAATACACACTGGCCCTTTACCCCCTCCTCCCGCCCTCCTTTCCCCTTTCCTCTGATAAATGGACAACATTTCTTTCCTTTTTTATTTGACTGTAGTTGAGAACATGGTTACACAAATGAATTTGTTAAATGAATCAAATTTATGCTTTTGGTGTACAAAGTTACTGCATCCTCAACACCATGGTCCAATGCTGAAATTCACACAGAAAAGGTAAATGAGTACTTGAATACTGAACAGCAAAAGAATTATCAGAAAAGTGCTATTTATCAAAATAAAAGTCACACAAAGCACACCATGCAAATTGTAGCACTGTAGCACTGTTGTCTCATTGTTCATCGATTTGCTCAAGCAGGCACAAGTAACATCTCCATTGTGAGACTTGTTGCTACTGTTTTTGGTAGCTTGCCAGGCTCTGCCATGCGGGCAGATACTCTCGGTAGCTTGCTGGGCTCTCTGAGAGAGATGGAGGAATCGAACCCGGGTCGGTCGTGTGCAAGGCAAATGCCCTACCCGCCGTGCTATTGCTCCAGTCCACCATATAAATTATTAAAAAAATAATAATAACAACCCAACCCCAAACTATAAGTGAAGGGAAATTTTTTGCCTGAAGGGGGCACCCAAGCAATGTTCAGAAGGCCTCATGGGGATTTGTGGCCAACCAGGCCAAAAGATTCATGGCAAGCGCTGAGGAAGTGGTGCTGCCGGGTGTTTTGATGCTGGAGACCACCTGGGTCACACAAGAAGTGCTCTGAGACCGGTAGGGCCAAACTCAACAGTGCTTTACTAAGGGGCGGGTGGGTGGGGGCTCCAGTTGCACCAAATAGTGCCTGGGGGATCGTGTTGTGCCAGGAACTGAACCAGCCTCAGTTTTGCAGTTTGCACTTGCAAAACATGAGCAGCAACCCCTGTACTATTTCTGGCCCACAAGCAGAACTCTCATAACTCATTTTCCTTTCTTTTTTCTTTTTTGGGTCACACCTGGCAGTGCACAGAGGTTATTCCTGGATCTGTACTCAGGAATTACCCCTGGCGGTGCTCAGGGGACCATATGGGATGCTGAGAATTGAACTCGGGTCGGCCGCATGCAAAGGCCTTTCCCATCACTCCAGCCCCGTAACTCATTCTCAAGCTGGGCACTAAGTTTACCGCTAAGGTTTCATTACTCACTTTGTTGTCATCCATGACAGTATTCAGTGATTCAATCCACATGGGATCAATATCTCCATCTAGAACTATCCATTTTGGTCCATCATGCATCAGGTTTGCTTGTTCTCGCAGGATGAAGGAGAAGAGACCTATGAATTAAAAATGAAACAATGTAGGCCAGTGAAGCCAAAAAGAAATCAATTTTGTTTTGTTTTGGTCACACCTAGTGGAGATTTTGGGTCACACCCAGCACTGCTCAGGAGTTATTCCTGACTCTGTGCTGCTCAGGAATTACTTCTGGAGGTGCTCAGAGGACCATGGGATGCTAGGGACAGAACCCGGGTCGGCCACATGCAACGTAAGTGTCTTCCTACCCACTGTACTATATCTCCGGTCCCAATAAATCAAGTTTTTTTTTTTAAAAAAAATAAAAGAAACAGAGCAAATCCCAGATACTGATCCTGCTATACTATCTCTCTGGTCCCCTATGCATATATTTTCAATAACAATAGTCCTGAATCCTAGTCCATTCTTGGTAACCTGTAAACACACTGAGACTATATGTTACATGAGTCAACAAAATATTATGTTTCTGATGAGCCTAAAGAACAGGGACATGGAGAAACACACACACACAGACACATACAGACACACACAAACACACACCACTTCAAACACTTTAAAATTTTAGGGATATTTTTATGTCTTTTTTTCTACATGTCTATTACTACATGTCTAAGTATTGATTTAAGTGTTTTGTGAGTTATATTTAATAGTTGCTCATTTTCACTAAAAACTTTAAACTTGCATTTATTTATTTTTAAATTAATTTATTTTTTAATGAATCACTGTGGGGTAGTTACAAATTTTCGTGCTTACGTTTCAGTCACACAATGGATTGGAGTGCCCATCCTTCCACCAGTGCCCATTCTCCACCAACAATGTTCCTACACCCCTCCCATCCCCCTCAAAAAACTTTAAACTTTTAAAAACAAAAATATTAAAAAATGTTTTGTTAAGCTTTTAAAACATATACTTTCTTAAAAAATGAGATTATAGCAGAGATGCTTCTGGACCCCTGCCCCTGGCTGAGTCTCATCTGGGGCACCCTGGAGTAAGGTGGGCTCACCCACCACCCACCCAGATACCCTGCAGCCCCAAACGCCAAACTCCAGTTGGCACCATGCTCACAGCTGGACCCCACCACTGATTGGGATTAGCCTCATCCAGAAATTGATCTGCTGAAAAACTCAAGTATTCGGATTTTGTGATTTAAATCTCCAATCACCCACGGAGTCAGGGATGGGCTATCTCCCCCCCACCCCTTTCCTATTCTTCCAGGAACCAGCAGTCATGTCCATGAACTGCCTCCAGCTGGCATCAAATAAACTCATTATCTGGCCATGATCTAGAGACTCATAAATAAATCTTGAAAGAGATCAACAAGCTGCAGAGAAGTTTCCAGAACCCTAAAATCACCATTCAGTTAAAAATTTAACTCCAGCTGTATTACCCCACTCAAAAAATTTTTATTCCTGGATATCTCAAACTCTACACAACTGATATACCACATTGGATGGGATATGAAGAAGAAGGCAACCCATTTAGATTAAGAAAATATTAACAAACAAGGCTTAACCTGTAACAACATCTTAGTAATCTCTTATACAAGGGCTTAATGGCTCCATGGTGAGACACAACAATCATCACACACTTTCTTCTAAGAAAAGCTTTTTGGATCATTTCTAACAAATTATTCACAAAAGCTATATAAAATAAATCATTTAGGGCTTCCTGTTGGGGCAGGCTTGGTTGGGAAAATAAAAAGTAATGGTGGTGGGAAGGCGCAATAATAGTTGAATTGGTATTCGAATACTGAATGTAACAAATCATCAGGAATAACTTTATAAAAATAAATAGTTTTTTTAAAAATGAGGTCAAGGGTCAAAAAAAGTTTAAAGGGTTGAGTACCTATTTCACATGAGATCTGGATTTGATCCCTGGATTTGGCACTGCAGGAGAGGCCCCCTCAAGGAACTAAGGCAGGAGTAGTTCCTGAGCACTGCCAGGAATGGCCCCAGAACCACACAGACACACACACACACACACCACCACCACCACCACCACAAATTAAGTCAGGCTAAAAGAACAAATTTTGGATGTCCCACAAAGAAAATCGTGTATACACCTAAGGTATGAAGAATGACAAATAGACACCTTGAGATGGGGTTATCAGGGAAGTCCTGGTATGCATCTCACAAGACACCTCACGAAAACCATGGAGCAAGTCATGCAGCTATTTTTGAGGCTGTACGTGGCTGGTACATCAACACAAGGGCCCCATGCTGGGAAAGTTCTTGAGTATTTAGGGAAGAACAGGAGGCCAGAGTGAATGGATGGATATGTAGGTGTTGGGCAGAGCACAGGAAACAACATCAGTGACAAGAGAGTAGGGAGGAAACATAAGGCATCTGGGAGGCTTCTTAGGAGAATGGAACTCAGTGGGAGTTACAAGTAGAAAATAATCCTTTGGAAAGTGTTCTCTGCGCTTAGGGAACTGGCTCAAGGGCTGGAGCTCAGCTTTGCATGCAGGAGCCCTAGATTCCAAATGCAGCACCACAAGGGCTTCCTTCTCCTCCCCACCGAGTCCTGAAAGCATCCTTCAGCTCCTTTCCAGAAAATGATCAAGAGGGGAAGGTGAGCTGAACTCAGATTGGTAGTTACGGAGAAGACAAGTACAGGAAAGCAGGTTTTAAAGGACAAGCCCATAAGGATTTGGGAGAGGTTGCATGTCCATGATGACAAGAAGAGAGGATGCAAGGGTCACAGGAAGGTTTCTTTGTGATTTCATGATTCTTTCTGAAGTGGGACGCTGTAAGAAGTAACCAAGAGATGTGCTTGTTTGTAAACCCTCTAAGGGCAAAAATACATGTCCCTGACTTTTGTCACTGGCACCTAGAGAGGGGATACATTAATGTGAAACCCACTCAGTTCCCCATATCAGGTCCTGAGGCAGCAAATGTTGGATTCTCTCCTGGTCTCCAGGGAGCCTTGACAAAATAGACAGAAAAATTTCAAGAATGGTTCTGTTGAACACAAATTTCCACCTACTCAAATCTAGCTTTAATTTCTAGACTATAAATACTATAACCTGCGTTTTTGTGATCTGCTATACTTTCAATAAAGCCACATATAGACAGAAAATCTACAAATATGACTATAAGTAGCTTGAACTGCAAAAAAAATGGATGAGGAAAAAAAGGACAATTTCAGCATTTCAAATGGGGGTCAGAGAGATAGTACAGAGGTTAAGGTGTCTGCCTTGCATGTGGCCCCAGCTAGGTTCAATCTCTGGCACCATCATCATCTGAAAACCTCCAGGAGTGACCCATGAGCACAAAGCCAGGTAGTAAGCCCTGAGCATCACCAGGTGTACCCCTCTCCTCCCACAACCCCAGAAAGGGGAAATTCTACTTGCCATCCTTCCATTCTCGGGTGGCATGATGTATGAAGCCGAAGAGTTCATCCGTTGTCACAGCTTTGGGGTTTAAGTCATTCCAAACAGGTTTCTGTTTCATGTTGACATATGTTCGATTCAGTGTTCTCAAAATCTGAAGAGAAGGAGGGGAAGAGTTAAGACAATGAATATTGGGGGCTGGAAGTACAGTAGGTGGGTTGCTTGCCTTGCATATGACAGACCTCAGTTTGACCTCCTCCCCCCAGCATCACATATGGTCCTCTGGGTACAACCAGGAGTGATCCCTGAATGCAGAGCCAAGAGTAAACTTTGAGCATCACAAGGTGTGGCCCCCAAAAATTTTTTTAAAGAAAAAAAAAGAACAATGACAATCTTTCCAAAGGATCTCTCTTAACTCATTTTATTCCCTGAACGTTTCTCACTATTCTGCATTGGGATTGAGAGGGGGAAAGGTTTTCTGTAGAATGATATTACTTTGTCCTCTCCCCCTTTGCCACGAGTAGCTTTTCCCAGTTTTTCCCGAGTTTAGGCTTACCCCAGTCTCACCCATCAAGGTGTTTCCGAATCTTTCCCATCCCTTTGTTTAGCTGTAATCACGTCTCTATGCTCTCTTCCCCAAAAACAGTTAATCAGCTTCTCCCCCTAATCTGACTCTGCTAATTTGTAAGGTCAGACCTTCCTAGGATACTGAACTTATATTATAAGTTAGTATTACCTTTCTCCTCTCCTTATGCTTTTTGATTAATTTACTTTAAAGCAATGTCCTTTTTGTATAGACACAAGATGACAATATTATGCTTTTGTAACTTGGGACTTAATTGGCTTTGAATATAATTCATTCCCGGGCATCTGCTTTCTCCACTTAAGCCTCAGTTGCCCTCAGTTCCTAGCACCCCAAAAGCAAGGTCCCAATGAGGGATGGGACAGATCCAGGGCAAGTGGTGAGTTATGTGCTACCCTGGCATCAAGATGGGCCTGGCAAAAGTGCCTAATTCTTAACTATAAGTTAAAAGCTTGATCATAGACAAATGCCATCAAGATCTAAAAGTAATGACGAGACTAGGACCCTGCTAGGGATAGGAAAGACTGATTTGGTTTGAGCATTGTAGTCTGAGATTGAGATGGCCCCAGGAGAGCAATTCTATAAGCTTTAATGCATTTCTTATTGTGTTCATACAAAATGATTAATATTATGAATTCTTATATGTTTGCTGGATAAGGAGAGGAGAAACACACTCATGGGACTCCGCCCTTGGGTGAATCCTCCTTCTGAAAGAGAATCAGTCCTAGGAGAAGCATCCCCTGAGGGAAAGGAACCTTACCCTATTGACTGTGACCACACCTATGTGTACGCCCCAATCCCCTCATCCCGGGGGGATTTAATTAGGCTGTAAGAGTGGATTGGGGGGCCAGATCCAGAGATCCAGAGAGAGATCCAGATCCGGGAGAGAAGCAGAGAGAGAGAATGAAATAAACTGATCAAGCAACCAGTTTGGCCTTCTTCCTTCCGTCGCCTGCCCTTGACCAACAGCCACACACAGCGGTTCCAGGACACCGAATGTGGGCAGTGAGACAGAGCCGCCCGGAGAGCCCGTGAGTGCACATGCCCCTAGGCGTGCTTTAGTTTTTCACAGTTTTCACTTGTGTATGTTTCTTTTAGCACCTTGAAAACTATAAGCCTACAATCCCTACAATCCATCTTGGAACAAACTGGACTATTTTATCTTTTGAGATTTTTAATCATATATGTAAAGTGTTCATCCATGTCATGGGAATTCACATTGCCTGTATTTTTATCCTCTCAAAACCCAGCCAGCATCAAAGGGCTGCAGATGTGCAAACATGTAGATAGCTCAGCCCAAGCCTGGGCTTTCTACCGCAGGGAGTCAAGGGTGAGATGCACCAGCGACCTTTCCAACACAGCCCGGGGTAAAGTCTGGACTGTGCTATGAAATCGTGACCTAGAGCAACAATTCTCAATGGGACGCTCTGGCTGGGCATTGGGGAGAGGTCAGAGGGCAAAAGTCAGGGAGAATTGAGGACACTGCTGAACACCCTCTGATACACAGCCACAGTGTCAGTAGCACAGAGACGGGGAGACCCAGGTCTGAGTAAGGCAGAGAAGCAGCCTGGGAGACAAAACTCTCACAGGACAGGGGCTGACTGTGTGTGCAGTGAGTTAGAACCACCTTAGCTCAAATACCTTCCCCAACTATCCTTTCAACTTTCTCCACAAAGCCATGGCTTTTATTTTTGGTATTTTTCATCTTGACCTATGCCCAGGGATGTGAAGGACGGATGATTATATTCCAATTCTTAGAATAGTGCTTTAAGAAAATGTTGAAGAGAACAGAACCAGTAAAGACTGGTATGCCTGCAGAATATTAAGTTCTATTTTTTAGAAACTGTCAATCTCATGAAAATTATAAAATTCAATTTTACCATTTCTTCAACCACAGTCCATATTGGGAACTCACTCTAACACAATAATTACTGCTCAGTTATCTATTCTAATACTTCAATTATTAACATTTCTCACTAGAAAAATCCCTACACAGGCCCTTCCTTTACCAATGACTCTACTCTGGCTTCTGATCGCTGGCATGTTGTGTGTGCCATGCTCTGGAGTCTCTAATGCCGACTCTGGTTATTTTTAGTCATTGACTACTGACTCTGTTTATAATCCAGCACCCTGAATGAAGATGCATGCGGTTCAGCATATACCATCAGCCAACCAAGAAAACATGATGCCAGCACTGTTGGTAATACTAAACAAAGTCTAGCAGTGAACTGAAAACAGGGATAATAATACCCAGAATACATCATCATTGTGCCGAGTAATCACACACGAGGCACCTCACACAGACATAAGAGGTACCTCAAAAAATGCAGCTTTGGCCTCCTTCCTTTCAAGTTTTGTTTGGGCCCTTGAGTGGGCTTGACTTCTGGGGAGAACTACATGAAAATATTTGGATTGTTCTTAATGATGTGGGAAGAAAAATCTGGGACATCTTGGCAAAGATAAGGAAACAGTTTTGATAAGAGTGGGAAAGATCAATTAATTCTTCCCAAGTCAAATTTATTCCACAATCCTTCAGTATGTTTACTTTGGACAACAGAATTCAGGTTCCAAAGGCGCAGGTTCAGTGGGACTGTCCTAAATGCAGGAAGAGGATGCAAAGGATGGCATGTGGGAAGCCGAATCTCCAGCTCGAGGAGAAAAATAAAATTTCTCTTATTGGAATGGAATGTTCCATTTGTTACTCTTTTTGCTACTTCTCCAATATAAAGAAAAAAAATTGTCAACTGAACCAAGAGCAGTATTAGAGTTTCTGGTTCTAACTGAATCTTTTGGTGGATCTCACTGAGTAGCATGGAAAACAAAGCTCACCTACACAGCACTTCTTCCAAGGCTGGGCACTGTCGCACTTTCCCAAGGCTCAGCACTGTCGCACTTTCGTCCCACTGTTCATTGATTTGCTTGAGTGGGCACCAGTAACATCTCCATTGTGAGACTTGTTGTTACTGTTTTTGGCATATCAAATAAGCCACGGGCAGCTTGCCAGGCTCTGCCATGCGGGCGGGATACTCTCGGTAGCTTGCCGGGCTCTCCGAGAGGGACGAAGGAATCAAACCCGGGTCGGCTGTGTGCAAGGCCCTACCTGCTGTGCTGTCGCTCTAGTCCCTATGGCTGAGCACTAATGGCAATTCACTGTACCTTACTCTTTCCTGTGCCTGCGTTTCCAACCACGAACACTGAGTGTCTCACGGCCAGAAGTTCTTCAAGCTGGACAACCTGCAAATTTAACAAGCTGGTGATTTGAAAAGAAATATCCATTTGTTTTTGCATGATTATTCCCTGTAACTCAAGACAGCCACAACTGACAATACTAAGTTCTGGAAAAGTTTAAAGAGATGGCAAGTGTCAAGAATGGTTACTTCTGTATGTCCCAGCACAGAATGTGTGAATGAGGTTGACCAAAAGCCAAATCACAGAAAAATCACTGACCAGTGGAAGTGCAATACAAAATTGCCAGGCACAAGGCAGAAATTACTGTCAAAAATCAGTATGTCTTTTTGAGGTGTGGAGCAGTACCAGGTCAGTTATCACTGACAAATGAATAAAGTCTAGATACTTCACGTGTGTTTTACTGTTCATGCATCACTATACCCATGTTGAGCCTATGTATGCACAAGTCTTTAAAAAATTGATGTCATCACATATTTAGGCATTTAGCCCCCTCCACCCTCTCTCCCCACCCCATTTAAAGGAATGCACAAATGATCTTACTTCTAATTCTCTCTAAAACGGAGAGAAAAGAGCAAAATTAATTTTTGGTGCATGTCACCAAGATAATTTTGGACTTAATGAAAAGCACATTTTTATTTAAAAAATTATGATTTCATCATATACATGCTTTCGTCCTCCCATGAACTGGTACACAAAACATTTATTTATATTGACTATAGTAAAGCTGATCATAGGAGAATGCCTTTAAGTATATACAGAAATAAAATTAAGGTCACTTTACCCCATAGTTCTCAACTATTTTACACCCATGTACCAGCACAGTCCATGGCATAGCAGTTGAAAACCACTGTACTACAATGTCACTTAACAACAGTTATCAAAGGGCTGACGCAACAGTACAGCAGGTAGGGCCTTTACCTTGCCTGTGGCCAACCTGGATTCAATCCCTGGCATCACATATGGTCCCCCCCCGAACACCACCAGGAGTAATTCTTGAGTGCAGAGCCAGGAGTAAACCCCAAGCATCACCAGGTGTGACCCAAAAAGCCAAACAATAAAAACCCAACAAAAAACCCACAACAGCTATTGACTCTGTGCATCCCCAGGGCGGGGGGACACAGGCAAACGCATCTTTACTTTGAGGATGAAGCTCTCCTCGGGCTGCAGGCGCAGTTCCAGCGTGGACTGTCTGACCATCTGTTCCAAGTGTGGGGCCCTCCTCCGCGGCACACTCAGCGCTGGAAACAGGTCACTAACCAGGCCCAGAAACACAGGGATGTCATCTGTCACTATCTTGGGCATATTGAAGTCCCTTAACGCTCTCATGAGTACCTAGAATCAGGGCAGAAAATGCTTTATAAAAGGGTCTATGAGAGGCCTACCAAAAACCTCACCAGTTAGAGATGTTAAATGAATCCTCGTAGCTGACGCCTGAGCTATAAATACTGTTCTTCCAGGATGGCAATCTGCATTTTATTCATAGAGAGGTTAAATACCTGTTTACAAGCTCACCAATCCGAATGTGAAAAGGCTCTGCCTATACCATGAACAAGTCTGACTAAAGTTGGCAAGTCCTTGCCTACCAATGATGTTTGATTTTGAAAAGGGGCCCTTTTCTTGTTAATCCTTATGCTCCAGGATACAGATTAACCAGGCCTACCAGATCATTACATTCAAAGTACTCTCTGAGAATCTCAGCATGATACTGAACTAATTTTAGTTTTTGTTTTTGTTCTATATTGGCTGAAAACCTAAGAGGGCTTTAGATTTGTAAAGCAGTAACTTAAGCATCAGGATTGCTTTTACAGAAAAAGGTTAAGCATTTCAGCACCAACTCACCAGCAAAAGAACAAATAAATGCAAGTAGTCTTGACTCCATCACTGATTGTGAGAGGAAGAGAGAGACATATTGGAAAAGAAGAAAAATCACATCACGAATGTCTTTCAACAAAAGTTCATGATCTGGTCATTATTGTTTCTTTCCAAGAAGGAGAGTAGAATCTGATTAAAATTATTTTAATTTTAAATATTATTTTGTAATATTTTTGTTGAACAGATGGCATTTAATAAGTAATTTTAAATGATGTGTGCCATCTCTGGTAGCTCTGAGCAACCTAAGTCAATAGTGGTGTTAGATGACCATCCTTATTTCATTTTTCACATCTACCTCTCATCCCATAAAACAGACATACTTTCATTAGATTTCCCTGTCTTTTTTTTTAAAGGATTACTACCCCAACTTACATATTCAGATTTTTAAAAACGTTCCTTAGAAACAATCAGTGATGGCTGAATTATTTGCTTATCGAAATTATTTTTGTCACTGATATTTTAAAAGTACTCACGAAATCACATTTTCTTTTCAAATTCATATTTTTGTACTTAAGAAGACTTGGAAGCTTTTTAAAGAAATGCCAGTCCCCAAAATAGCTATTAAAAATAGATGTTACGTTTTTTTAAATGTCACCCTAGACATGACCCACCCTCCAGGCATATACTTTGTTTTTAGGAAGGAGCTTCACTACTCAATCGACAACATCCTGCTCAGACTGCAGTACCTGGTCTTCCGGCCTATTTTTATCTCCACGTTTCAGGGAGCCAGCTACCACCAGGACAGACTTAATAGCACGGAGTCCCCAGTCATAATGATCCTAAAATTAAAACACAGGCATATTTTCTCAACAGCTTTACGAAAGATGACAGAAGACCTCCTTTCCTGAGGAAAAAGCCAAACGCCGGAACAGAAGACTTTGGAGAAACCCATGTGTCTGTGATACAGTCCAGTTCCCTGCAGTCCCTTGGAGACGGTGAAGAACACATCCTTCAGTGCCCACCCCCACTTCTTTCCACAGCATTTTGTGTGTTACTGGTCCAAAATGTTCTGTTTATCTTGCTCTTCACTCAATAAACTCACTGACTCAAGAGTTCAGTCACTTCCCTGTTATGTTTTCCTACCACAATACGGTTCTCCTGTTTTCCCCCAACAGTCCTGCAGTTCCACCGTTGACCAGCTCACACATTTAATTTCCCTGCTTCACTGCATGGAGGCTTCAGCCAGCACGGGCACTGAACAGACTGTTAGAACTCATTGAATCATTCACATATTTCTGTGAAGATTCCTCTCCCAGGTTCTCATCTCCTGGAGGACAGAGCCCCTATTTGACTCACTTTTGTCTTCTAGGTGCTAGCACAGTTCACAGTGTACATGCTTTGCAAATACAGGCTGAGTTAAGCAGGATCCTTCCAGCTACTATCCCCACAGCAACCACCCTCTCTGCTGTCTCTGCTTGTCGGTGGGGAAGCCGCTAAGCCTCTCCACGCTCCACGATCACTATCTATAAATGAGAGCACCTACTTTACTCCCAAGGTTGTTATGGGAGCAAACGGAGTTCATGCTTTGTGGGTAGTAAAACAATATATACATGTATGAATGCGCCCTGTAGTATAGGAGTGGATTTAAAAAAACTGATTTAGTGGGTCTTGACCATCATTTTATTGGCAATAGCACAGAACTAAATAGAATGAACAATATGAAGTACATTGCAAGTAATAATATCAGTATTTGGTAAAAAATTTTGGTTCTATTGTGTACATCTGTGTGTGTGTGTTTGAGTGAGTGTCTGGACAAAGGAAAAAGTATTTTTCACTGAAGGTCATGGAAAAAGTCATTTGAAAGTGACTGCTGTAGAAGGAGACAGGATTTGGAGAGGACAGAAACAGGTGATGAACCAGAACTTAGAGGCCAGGTTGTGGGGCAGAGGATGGGGGATTTAGCTACTGTACTAATATTATAAAGGGGGTGAATGTAGAATAAATTCAAGATACAGATATAAGAGGATTTGGGGACCCTCTTAAAACATTTCTATGTTAAAGTAACTTTCACCACTTTTATTCTGCTATTCTTTGGATAAAAAAGAAAAAGCACTGATTCTTTTAAAACTCTTCTCTATAACTTAGAAAGATAGGAGTGCATTAATTCTTAACTCAGCAATTCTTTTTTTAAGTCTCAGTCATATAATGATTGAACCCCAATCCCTTCACCAGTGCACATGTCCCACCACCAGAAACCCCAAAATACCCCCCTCCCACCCAGCCCCCACCTAAGTAGCTGATGATCTTCACTTTATTCTCTCTATACTTTGAATACATTCAATATTTCAATAGAGAACTCACTATTACTGTTTGGAATTTCCCCCAACAATCAGGTCTACTGAAAAGGCATCATTTAATAATTTCTTTTAATTGCTGAGAATGAAGACTCTATAAACTCAGATTTTGGATTTCTGATATTTTAGCTCAGTTCACAGTCCCAATGCATTGCTGTAAGAAGCCACTCTGGGCACCAAAATGGATTAGAAGACCTCTGGAATCAGGGTCTTTAGGAGCAGAGGGTCCATTTTGTGCTCAGCAGTTCCGGATCTTTATTTTTTAATTTTTAATTAATTAATTTATTATTTTTTTAATTAGTGTTTTTAAATTTTTTAATTAGTGTTAACTCAGCAATTCTCTCATGGCTAATAGATTTTTCTTCGCCCCCATCACATTCATAACATCTAAGTTGGGGACCTTTAGCCCTGCTTGTTCCACCTTTTCCCCAGTATCTCCATTTATAACTGGCTACAAATGGCCCCTTCCCCAGACAGGATTAGAAAGAACTAAACTCAAATCTTCCTCGCACCACTTACTAGCAGTGGACTTAGATAACTTCAATAAGTTTCTGCTTTATTTGCCTTTGGGGCAGGCTTGGGTGATGATGGGAACACTTGAAATAATAATTATGGGAAGGTGGTGGGATTGGTGTTGAAATACCGAATGTAATCAAACTGTGAATAACTCTTTGAAAATAAAATAAAATATATAAGTTTCTGCTTCTATAATCTAAAGCAAAAAAGAGCATATCCACAAACTGGTAAAAATATGAAAAGATATCACACTGCTTCTCTTCCATAAATTTCTCTTCCAAAAAGAAATCCCTTTCTTCCTTAAGACTATAGTAAGTTTTTCAGGCTTGATTTTCTTAAACATTCCTTTCATGAAAACTTGATCTTCTCAGTAACTTCTTTGAAATCACAAACCTTAGAATTTGTTTCACTTGTTCTGTGTCTAACCTCCTTCTGAAACTATACATTTATTCTATAGATACAGTAAGTGCTCAAGGAATGCTTAAGTCTTATTCCTGGGGATGGAAACTGTGCAGTTACATGTTTCCTGGATTCAGTGATCTTTTTTTTTTCTTACACTTTCCCCCCCCCCACATTTTAAAATGGAATCATTGCAGGGGAAAAAGGATATCACAAATAAGAAAAAGTAGAAAAATTTTAAGTGTTCACAATTACCCAGAGACAAATGCTAAAAGTCATAATGTCGGTGCTTGCCCGGTATGCAGTTGAGTCTGGCTTAATCCTTGACACTGCATATGATCCCCTGACATCACCAGGAATGATCCCTTATCCACAGCCAGGAATAAGTCCTGAGCATCACTGGCTGGGGCCCAAAGTACAAAATAAAAATAACAATGCTAATAAAACAAAAATACTATAAGGTAATGCCAAATCACTTTGTGTGTGCCTAAAACACTGTAATGAAAAATTTATAATACACTAAATTATACATTGCACCTATAGTTTGGTATGGTGTATTATTGCATGACATTATTGTAAATGTTTTGCCTTATTATTATTATATACGACATGACTTCCCCGTATAATGTAAATTCACACTAATCATAACGACAATGTGAATTTATCTCTCAGATTCCAAATTTTGCCCATACCAGGGGTAATTTAAGATGAGTATGTTAGCAGCATAAGTCGCTGTGATATTTTACTTTTTATTTTTTATTTTTTTGCTTTTTGGGTCACACCCGGCGATGCACAGGGGTTACTCCTGGCTCATGCACTCAGGAATTACTCCTGGCAGTGCTCAGGGGACCATATGGGATGCTGGGAATTGAACCTGGGTCAGCCGAGTACAAGTCAAACACCCTCCCTGCTGTGCTATTGCTCCAGCCCCTAGATGTGATATTTTAAACTTTTACCCTGGAACACCTACTAAGGAATACCACCAGAAATTCCTGAAAAGGAACCTAAAGACTGAAGTCAAAAAGTGACTACAAAGCTAAAGTTTAAAAATAGAAGTGCTGATACCTATAACATTTTTGTGGCACGTCAGTAGTTCCTAGGAACTGCTTGGAAACCAATGAAGGATGGTAAAGAATATGCAAGTTTGACCCATTTCAGAGGTCAAGAAATAGTAGAGCAAAAAGTTAAAAGAAAAATAAAGGCCAAGTCAACCCTGCCAAATAGAAGATCAGTAACAAAATTATAAAATAACATTTCTTGAGGTTTTTCTCAGAAATTCAGTTTTACCTGACTATTTAAGAATCTAATATTTTTTAACAGAAAAGGAGGCATCATTTTCATTTATAATTATAGCACAGGCAAAGTTGTAAAGAAAATCACAAAGCCACCGTTAGAAACTATAGAAGCACAAATTAAACATTAGACCTAAGATATGTCAAGTTTAATTAAAAATATATGCATATGTACATTTTCCAAACTCATATGGGAAATACAGTCACTCAGTACAGTCAAGAAAAAAGCATAAAAATTCAGAGAAAATGCCATGAAGTCCCCCTCACCTGCTTGGAGAGCAGCTCCCTGCACAGAGTGTACAAAGTAATAAACTTTCGGGCTAAAGAACGTGCGTCCACAAAGCCTTCTGCCACAAGCATGATTTCACAGATTAGCTCAATGTCAGGGGCTACCATGGCACAGGGTCTGAAAAGCAATATGACCTTCTGTTTTAAAAGGTGATAAGGTAACAAATACAAACGGCTGGAATTGAGTGATCGGCGTATAGCAATATACTAGTAACCATTCCCACGCAGGTCAGTTTCCTTGGTCAGTTGCCACTAACATAGCCCTTGACCATGACTGAAAAAGGGCCTGCGGTTATGGGACACAGAGAAAACGACAGTTCCCAGAGTGGCAGGCAGCTGTACAGGGGTGAGAGATTAAGCCACATCTGTGGGTACCTTTGAGAAATTTCTAGTGTGTGGGTCGCAGCAGGAAAGATGAGCCCTGGTGGTTTGTGGTCAAACCCAGGCTTCATCCGGGGCCTGCACTTGGCAGGCAAATCTTTAACCAATGGCTGTCCAGAAAACTACGCTTGCTGAGTGTGGTACCCACCATGGGTGATTATAATCCCCCAAGATGACAGCACCAAGAGCAGAGCCCAAATGAGCAACAACATGCACTAGGGGGACAGGCAGGGGGACCCAAGCTTCATGTGGACAGAGGAAATTAATTAGGAAGTGATTTGACTCTATATCATCTGGTTGTTAATTTATTTCATCAATAGCTAACATAGCTTAGCTTCCATAACTGAGCTTAATAACCACCTCGCAAAAATTCACAAAAACGGAACCAGGAGTCTTCCAGCTCCGACAACCCACCTCTCTGTGGTAAGAGGCCAACAGGGTGAGTCGAAAATGAACAACAGCCTTACAAAAATGTGACTTTCAAATTCCCTTCCTTTTGAAGAGGTGACTTCCAGAAAGTTCTCCCTGAGACAATGCCATTAACAGCAAGAATGGAACAACTTCCACTCAACTTAAGTCAAGTGCAAAGAAGGAGCCAAAGGAAAGTCAGGAATAAGTCCATTGTCCTAGACTGTAAATGTTACATTCCAATTGGATCTATCCCCTGGTTTTTATGTAGATAACGACTGTCTACTTCATGGTTTCTTCTCAAATATTTCCCCTAAGTCCTTCAGGATTGATTTTACTAAGGGTTTCTGTCTAAGCTGGCCCCACACTTTCCTCACACTTTTCACTCCTTTTCACAAGCTAGACTTTAAGAACAAGTATCACTGTCACTGTCATCCCACTACTAATCAATTTGCTTGAGCAGGCACCAGTAACGTCTCCATTGTGAGACTTGTTGTTACTGTGTTTGGCATATCGGATACGCCACGGGTAGCTTACCAGGCTCTGCCATGTGGGCAAGATAACTCTCGGTAGCTTGCCGGGCTCTCTAAGAGGGGTGGAGGGATCGAACCTGGGTGCACGGTTGTGAGCAAGGCAAACACCCTACCGCTGTTCTATTGCTCCAGCCCAACTTTCCTAGTAGTAGGTAAATTTTATAATTCTAAAATTAAATGCAATTAATATACAAATCCATTGCTCTATTGCATATTCACATACAACATTCTTACTACATGCCAAGTTCTGTTGCAAGCCATCAGAGCATCTTAAGCAGCAGTGGGGAATTTTATGATTAAGAGAAAATTAAAAGGCTTATTCTATTTCCATCAAGTATCACAGGAGAAAAATGTAGCATGTTTGCTTGATATTTATAAAAACAGACAACTAGTGTCGACGGAGCACTGTTTTCATGCCATGCGGGATGCTAAAAGCTTATAGTGCGTCTTCTCCCTTAATTCTTACTGCGCTCTCTAGGAGGTGCCTGCTATTCCTGTCTGTATGTTCTCAAGGCAGATCTCTACTCTAGGAAGTACAGCACATACTTGTCAGTGGTGGTCAATGGGGATCAGCTTACCACACTGCCTCCACACATGAAGATGATTTTTATCACCCAAATTACCCAACATAAATGATGCTGCACTTAGCTAAGCCAAATTTATGAAAACTTAACACAACGATCTCTGTGCTTGGAAGTCACAAAAAGCTGGTAAGTGAGATGGGGGCTTCTTTTTGTACAGGCACAAGAAATCTTGAAGGGGGCGGGAAATGTTTTGAGCATTGACAGTAGTAAAATTGTCACAAACTGTAAACTAAACCAGGTGCATTTTATTACACACAATGGTACCTGAACAAAATAAAATATGAATTCATGCAAATGGTTCAGAAGGGAAAGCTCAGTTTCTTTGCCAACACATGTATTTTTGGACAGCAGGGCATCAATAAGTGTTTTGATCATTCATCAAACAATTCTACATTTAGGGAAATAGTCTGAGATAAGGTAGCTTTCTATGAGAAGATAATTCTTTTTTCACTCTTTTATAATAATAAAAAACTGAAGAGCAAAAATGCAAATTCTACATGTCAGATAATAGGCAATCAATAAGGAAATTACGAGCAAGTTAAAGAGACTAATTTGGAGCTACCCAAAATAATATTTAAAAAGTTTTTGCAACAGTATGATAAACTACTTATGTAAAATATAAAATGAGAGCTAACTAAAAGTTATACTTTGCTTACTCTCTTAACTCCAACTTCATGAAAAAGTAATTATAAAAGAGGGGGCTGGAGTGATAGCACAGTGGGTAGGGCCTTTGCCTTGCACTCTGCCAACCCGGATTCAATTCCCAACATCCCATATGGTCCCCTGAGCACGGCCAGGGGTAATTCCTGAGTGCTGAGCCAGGAGTGACCCCTGTACATCGCCAGTGTGACCCAAAAAGCAAAAAAAAAAAAAAAAAAAGAAAAAGAGACTAAAAAAACATAATAGCTATCATTTCTGAATTGTAATGCTATATGTTTTCTTCTTTATTTTTCTGTATTTACCAAGTATTCTATAATGTGAGAAACTTAGGTTTATAATAAAACTATCATTTCAAAGAACTAATATTAGTTTCCCAAATTTAGCTTTCGGGCTGAGATTCTCGGGCGAAAACAAATCGTGCGACAGAGCAGACCAGCAACGTTAGGTGGCAGGAGCGCTCCAGATGCTAAGCAACAAAGCATAACACTTGCCTGAAAAGAGCTTTGAGATTTTCCGGTAATTCGGTTCGACCAGCATATCCTGGGTTCATAGTAATAAATATTCCGACTGATGGCTTCAGTGTGATAGCTTCTCCAAGAAATACAAATCTACCATAAAAAGAATGTTGATGGGATTAAATGTGTTCATTGAATTTGAATGCACACTGACAAATGCAAGCCACTGCAAAATGCAAATTATTATTAGGAAGCTGTTTATTTTGTGTAATTTGATAAAAACTCATACGCATACATATTTTGAGTGCCTCAAAGTTGTTTATTAAAAAATACGCCCCCATCCCCGCAGAGGACTCACAAATATGGGAAGCATTTGTTTATATTTCAGAAAGGAAAAAATAAAAGAAGACCTGACTCCTTTACCAGTCAATGAATGCTGCTATTGCTGTGGCTGCAATGTGGGCTGCAACTGTAAGTGGCCTGATGGGACTCTGGACAAACAGATGTCCACGCTGAGAAGGGGACTCCTTGTTTAGACTTTGTCTATTTGCTCACTCTTCCTCTACCCTTCCCTTCCTCTTATTTAACGAACATTTCCTGATTGCCTCTGAGAGGTTAAGAGCCTGTGGTTACAATGGTCAGTGCTGGAGTCAGCCTGTGAGCACTGCAATACTTCAAAATTTTCCAAGCCAAATGGGGGTTGGCCAGGGAATAATATATTCACCTACCTCATTGGCCTAGATAAGAATTTAAAGATAATGCATGTACACACACACATACACACACACACATACACACACTGAAATGCCAGAGTATGGTGAATACCTAAAATAAGTTAATTATGGTTGTTGTTATGATGACATGAAGGCAGTGGAAAGAAAAGATTTTCAGTAAGATTTTCAGATACCAAATTGATTCCAGAGCAAAAGGATGGTAAGGGGCAGTAGAAACCAAATAGAAAGAAACAGAAAGCAACTGTCAGACTAGGCCAATGAAAATAAGTATAAGGCTTCCTCTGATTGGCAAAGGAAAGAGCTAACATAATTAAGGAGCTGGGAATAACTACAGAATAGGGAGGAGAGAGAGAAAGTCAATGTTTAGGACTATGAGCTTGCTGAATAAATTCTAGATAATTAAGAGAAGAGGAACTGGGTGCAATCAAGGTGAAAACAGGAACATCTTCATTCCCCTAACTGTGAGTGAGGCGAGGCAGAGCTGGCAGCAGGGACTGGAGAAGTGAACTGGGCAGCCAAGGAACCAGCAGCTTCCCTGGAACAGGAGGCAGGACAGCCGTAAGTCAGGGACATGGATCTTGAAAGGTGAGAGCCATGAGATGCCGGAAGACTTTATGGTTGGGACATGGTCCTGTCCCTAAAACGCACAAATCTACAAAAATCTAATAAAACTCATGAAAGCATGAAATGTTACCAGGGGAGATGAAAATGCAAGCACTCAGATGAAGAGGTACACCTGACCCCTCCCTTACTGTAACCCCCCCCACACACACACACAGATGCAGAAAGAGGAGAAGATGGAGGGAGAAGTATGATGGAAGATTTCAGAATCCCTTGTATGAAACAGTTTATAGAACTCTCCATGAGGAGATCCATAAAGGACATCTGGGTTACATAAAATAAAAGATTTTTCTATGCCAAAAAGGATGTGAACTAAAATAAGATTATTGAACCAAGGGATCAAAAGATGAAAGAACTTTGCTTCTTTAGCATGGCATCAGAATAAGGGCAGTTATGCCATTGACATCTGGTGACAGGAAAGATATCCCAAATTATACTGAAAAAGGACAGATTTTTTCTAGAAGAAACATCCAAATGTAACCACAAGTACTGGAAATTTGTATAGTAGATTCAGAGTTTTAAGGGGCTACATAATCTCTCCCTAACTGGAAAACAAAAGTTCCTATGGATAAGAGAGCGAAGCTAGAAATATGCACATAGAAGGGCAGGTCAAACACTGCATAGGCAATACACTATGAGAAGTAAACCACATCTGCATAGTTCCTGAATTAAGTCACTTAGCCCAGGTGGCAGTTATGGTTAGTCTTTTGAAGTGTGGCATCATATTGAGAAGTGGTTGGCTTGGGGCATATTTGAAGTGCCTTTGAATCAAGTTACTAGAAGAATTGAGGGGGTAATCCACGGGGATAGCACAAATAAAAGAGCCAAGACAGCCTCTGGTTACAGACAGGCCTCAGATATCAGTGCAGTCTTGAGATGCCTCCACGGGCAACAGCTCCAGGAGTGTAGATGTGAGGGGGAAATGCGGCCATCAGGTAGCAAACGGCACACAGGGATTGAAAACTTGATAGAGAAGAACCCAATAATTCAACCCTGTGACATCAAACATTAGCAATGAAAAGACCTGTAATAGACGCAGCGTGTAACACATGGTTGGCTCTGAGTATGCTTTCCATGCACTCCTCGCAACCCTCGAAGGAGTTGCTGTATGCTTTCCTGCCCCCTTTACAGAAGAGAAGAGGAACAGGGAGCACCTGGGAGGGAGGGAAGAAAAGAGCAAAGCTGTAGGGTGGGATATCCTGGAGTCTACAGGAAGAAAGCGTTAGAAGGGAGGGAGCAACTTTATCAAATGCTGCTGGCAGGTGACAGAAGATGAAGCTGGAGATTGCATCACTGGATTGCATCAGAGGGTGTTCATTAAAAACAAAAACATTAAAGTAATGTAACATGCCTTTCTGGTATTCAGTACTTAAAAACCCTTATCATATGCAGGGGGTTCCTTAAAATAGCTTCAAAATTTAAAAAAAAATAATAATTCTTTAAATTCTTCTCTCTCTTTTGATTCATTTCACAAGTCAGAAAGAAAGGGCAATGATTCCATAGGATAAGGCTGACTGCATTGTTTCATGTTACTCTTTCCATGTGTAGCAAGAGAAAAAGTGTCACCCCGTTTGCTCACTCACCTTTCTTTCCTGTTTCTGATGGCATCATGTATCATTTTCACCTGCACTGCTACCACAGACAGAACTTCAACAGAAATTCTATTGAACTCATCAAAGCAGCCCCAAGCTCCTGTCTGCACCAGTCCCTTATAGATGTTCCCTATGGACTGAAGGATGAAGGAATCAGGCATCAAGAATGGAACAGACGGGGGTTTACAGCTATTATTGTGAGTCTTTTCATATCTGGAAAAATGATATTAGAATAGGGGATTTAATAGAGTTTGAGAACTGGCTTACTTTGTAGTCCATTTGCTCTGAGCAGTTGAACACGTAGACCATCATGCCAAGGGCACGTCCAAGATCTTTGGTGGTTTCTGTTTTCCCGGTACCAGCTGGGCCAGCTGGAGCCCCACTCATAGTAAGATGAAGTGATTGGGTCAAAGTTACATAGCACCTTTGAACAATAAAAAAAATATACACGTGACTATTATAAGATCTCTAGGAAAAGGTGCAACTCAATTCTTCAAAAAAGTTCCAGAAGTTAAGGTCTAGAATGTGGTAGTATCAGAAAACAGTGGTATATCTATGAGTTGTTTACGGTGAAGAGTCAGAGTAAGAGAGCACTTGTATTATTAGGTGGGAAGTATATAAAAAGAACAGGTCAGAGTGCCTGGATGTTTCGGTGTGTGACTGAGCTGGGTTTCTCTGCAGTGCCTGCATGTCCTAGTGCAGTGCCTGCATGTCCTAGTACAGTCCTGGTGACACTGCCTTAGGAGATCCCTAACCACGAGAAAATGTGTGATCTCTGGAGCACCATAACCACATGTGCAACCTCCAGCAAACACAATAGCCAAAATGTGCTCCAGCACCACAAGGAAAGTGTGTGAACCTTGACAAGGGTGTGTGTAAGTACTACAACTGAGTGTGACAGTATCCCAGCACAACAGGAGAGGAAGAAGGGGGAAATAAGCACATACATACATTAAAAAATAATAGAGAGGGGCTGGAGAAAGAGCACAGGAGGTTAGGAGCTTGCCTTGCGTGCAGCTGACCCTAGTTCAAATCTCTGGAACCATTTCCCTGAGCATTGCCAGGCTCTCTCCTGATCCCAAGCACAGAGCCAGTAATATCCCTGAGCACTTCTGCATGTGGTCCCAACCTCTCCCCTAAAATAAACAATAAAGAGGAATGTATTGCTTTTTTGTTTGGGGACCACACCCAGTGGTGCTCAGGGCTTACTCCTGGCCCTGCACTCAGGGATCACTCCTGGTGAGGCTCAGGGGACCATCTGGGATGCTGCTGATTGGATCTGGGTTAGCCACATGCAAGGAAAGTGCCCTACCTGCTGTACTGGCTTGTACTGAGGATAAGGACCCAGAATGTATTGCTTTAATTATTTCATTTCCCTAGAGTGTGCTTTGATACATATTTCTGGAATTTTGAGGCAACACTACAGTTACTATGGCAGGCCACATCTCAAGCTATAGTTTAGAAAATGAAAAAATGGGGCTGGAGTGATAGCATAGCGGGTAGGGCGTTTGCCTTGCACGCGGCCGACCCGGGTTCAAATCCCAGCATCCCATATGGTCCCCTGAGCACCGCCGGGGGTGATTCCTGAGTGCAGAGCCAGGAGTAACCCCTGTGCATCGCCAGGTGTGACCCAAAAACCAAAAAAAAAAAAAACAGAAAATGAAAAAATGAAGTGAATTCCTGCATAATGAATTAATTAAACGCTCATTTCATTAAACTACTACCTAATGGACACATGAAATGACGAAACATGTTAATATGTATATTTAAGTACAGAACATGCAAATAATACAGCTTATTTTAATGTACAAGGCAAACATAAAATGATAATTTGTTATATCAAAACGTATTTTAGAAATATCCTATGTAACTATGGATATTTAGATTGTGACAATACTTTTTGCAGGAAAGATTCAGGCTGAGGAGAATCAATGATGGAGAGAACACTTGTAAATGATGGAAAACTGGTGCCTGGCTCCGTTTTGGACTGGACACAGGTGAGCAGCTCTCCCCCGCCCTTCACCTCGCCCTGCCCCCACCTCTCCTCAGATCCAGGCCAGCAGAGCAGTGGGACTGTTCCTTTAGTATTTCAGAAGTGTGCAGCTACCAATGCAGCCTCACGACACATTTCCCTTCTTCATACCTCATAGGAGCACTTAAGAGTCATTCAGTGAACCCAGGGCCTCTGGAGTGTCTTGACTGTCCCCAACCACATCGTGCTAATAATAACTTAATACTAGTTTCAAGCACCTACTCCCACAAAGAGTCACAAAGGAAACCATGGTAGTAAGAAATCACAGAACCCCAAATTACAACTGGAGGAGAGGTAGAACCTATGGCACTGTAAGTCCCCCTGCAACCTTACCTGGAGTTCCAGATAACTAGACAGAAACAACAAAATTGTTTGGGCTAGCTCTGGCAGGCAGGAAGTGAGCAATGCTCAACTGACTCCCTCAGAGAACTCCCTGGTGGGTGGAGGATGGTGAATGAGAAAAACTCATCCTCAGACCACAACAGACACAATGCGGGAGCATGTGGGACCCCACCACGCTTCATGGAGATGCAACATCCTCAGGAACTTCAAAGCCATCTTCGCAAGAAGCACTGAAGGAACTTAAGACAAAACAAAGTTCACAACTGTGCATAATGCCTACAAATCTCCAGATTGATGGAACAGAGTTGAGTATCCTGAAATAGACCCTCAAGTGTCTGATCAATTAATCTTTGATAAAGAATAAAAAACATGATATGGTGCAGGGAAAGCCTCTTCAACAAGTGGTGTTGGAAAAACTGGTCAGCTACTGCCAAAAATGAATTTAGAACTCTTTCTAATGCCATGCACAAAAGTCAAATCAAAATGGATTAAAGACCTTGATATCAGACTTGAGTCCATAAGAACAAAGAGGAAAAGAACTCTTCATGACATTGAAGCTAAAGGCATCTGCAAGGATGAAACACCAATGACCAAGTAAGTGGAAGCCAAGATAAACAAACGGGACTATATTAAATTAAGAAGCTTCTACCTCAAAGGATATGATGGTCAGGATACAAAGATAACCTATGGAATCAGAGAAAATATTTATCTAACTCTCATCTGATTAAGGGTAATATCAAAGATATATAAGGCACTTTTAGAACCCCATCAGAAATACAAACAGTGGGGCTGGAGCGATAGCACAGCAGGTAGGGCATTTGCCTTGCATGCGGCTGACCCGGGTTCGATCCCTGGCATCCCATATGGTCCCCCAAGTACTGTCAGGAGTAATTCCTGAGTGCAAAGCCAGGAGTAACCCCTGAGCATCGCTGGATGTCACCCAAAAAAAAAGCAAAAAAAAAAAGAAATACAAACGGGCAAAAGGTAGTGGAAAAAATACTCTACATCACTAATCATCAAGGTGATGCAAATCAGCAACAATGAGATATCTCATCACACCACAGAGACTGACAACATCAAAAAGAACAAAAACAACCAGTGCTGACAAGGATGCGGGGAGTAACTAGGGACTCTTCATCACTGCTGGTGGGAATGTGGACTGATCCACATTTATTTCTGGAAAATAATATGGAGATTCCTAAAAAAAACAAAACAAAACTAGCAATTGAGCTTTTACTTGACTCAGCAAACCTCACTTCTCAAAATATATCCCTATGGTCCAAAAATAAACTGAAAAAAACATTTGCATCCCTATGTTCCTTGCAGCACTATCCACAACAGCCCAAATCTGGAAACAACCCAAGTGTTGAAGCATAGATGAATGGATAAAGAAACTATGAGACACGTATACAACAAAATAGTACTTGGCTATAAGAAAAGTCATGAAATATGCTGCTACATGGAGGGACCTGGAAAGTATCATACTAAATGGAGTTAGTCAGAGTGAGAAAGGCCAACACAGAATGATCTCTCTCATATGTGCGACAGAAAGAAACATAAAGGTGCAATAATGAGTACCTAAAAGCAATGGAAACAGTATGAATTGGAATTCCATAGGAAACATGCCACTTAATGTGGCTGAGGGATAGGACAGGGAGGGGCAACATCTATGGGGGGGGGTAAGTGTTCAAAAGAGAGAAAGAGGTAATGCTGAAAGGTGGTAAGGTATTATGCACGAAACCCTAACAACAACAGTACTGCAAATCACAGTGCAAAAACATATTTTAAAAAAAAGTTCTTCTCATAAAATCAGGGTGGGAAGTGAATGTGGGAAGAGGGAGGCATTTGTGGAGGAAAGTGGGCACAGGTGAAAGGATCAGAGTTAAAACACTGTGTACCGCAACCCAATCATGAATCACTAGAACTTCATAATAATTAAAAAAATTTAAAGCAAAAAGTATCAAGTGGAGCAAGAAAAGCCTCTTCAACAGCTGGTGAAGGGAAAACTGGTAGGGCACAAGCAAAAAAAAATGAATTTATAACATCATGAATAAAGCCACATCAAAATGGATTAAAGGCCTCAATATCAGACCTGGAACCATTACCTTATACAGAGGAAAACAGGCCAAATTCTTTATGACACTGATTACAGAGGTATCTTTAAATGATTCAATGCCACTGGCCCAGCAAAAGACGCAAAGTAAAGAAATGGGACTACATCAAACTAAGAAGGCAGGAGTGGTAGTATAATGGGTAAGATGCTTGCCCCACACACAGCTGATCCAGGTTTGATCCATGACACTCCATATGGTCCCCTGAGCTTACTAGGAGTGATCCCTTAGCACAGTGTTAGGACTAAGCCCTTAGCACAGCCAGGTGTGGCACCAAAACAAAACTAAGAAAAAAAGCTTCTGCAGTGTCAAATATGGAATGAGGAATAGACTAAAGAGATTAAAGAGATGTCCCATGGACTGGGAGAGGGTATTTACCCACAACTCTCTCCATAAAGGGTTAATACCCAGGATACATAAAGGTCTAATAAAACTTTGTAAGAACAAACAACAGACCCCATCAAAAAATGGAGGGTGAAAGATGAACAAAAAACTTTCTCCAAGAAGACATACAGATGGTCAAAATATACATGAAAAATTCTCTGTATCACTTATCATCAGGAAAATGCAAATTTAAACGAGATATCATTTCACACCTGTGAGACTGTCACATATCACAAAGGAAATAAAACAACTGTTGGTGAGCATGTGTGGGAAAAGGCACCCTCATTCACTGCTGGTGGGAATGTCAATTTGTCCAAACCGTCTGTAAAACAATATACAACCTCTCAGAAAACTTGGAACTAGAATTGAGCTGCTGTATGATTTTGCAACCCCATTTTTGGCATCTACCCCAAAGGCCCAAACATTCTATTCAGAAAATACACTTGCTTGCACTCCTATGTTCAGTGCAGCACTATTCACAGTAGTCAAAATCTGGAAACAACCCAAGTGTCCAAGAGAACATAAATGGATAAAAAAATGTTAGTATATAGACACAATGGTATACAACTGTGGCTTTAAGAAAAGATAAAATCATGCTATTTGCTGCTATGTGGACGGATCTGGTAAGTATCATGCTGAATTTAGTCAGAAGGAGAGAGACAAACACAGAATCACCTCTCATATGTGGTACATAAAGAAATAAGAGTAGTGGAAAAACAAATGTCCAAAGGCAACAGAAAATGAGACCTGGTCTTGAGTAGGAAGCCAACTATGGTAAGGGGGATGGGGTGGGAGGGGAAAAGGATGTAGGCCGGGGGCACTGGTACAATGGTGGAGGGAAGCAAATACTCTGATGGAAGGTGTGGTGCGGTAATATTTTATAGATGAAACCCAACATGAAGAATATTGTAAAAGAAAATCCCAAAGAATAAAATAAGAATATAAGGAAAACTATAAAATGACGAGATCCTGACAAATGGTTTCTTAGAAATATACATTATTGTTGTTTAGAACAGACAGTGGACATGGCAGAAATAGATGGAAGTCAGAAGACCAAGAATAGTATCTATTTAGCAGACTGCTATATCACTGTATCACTGTCATCCCATTGATGGTCGAATTTGCTCAAGTGGGCCCCGTAATGTCTCCATTCATCCTAGCCCTGAGATTATAGCAGCCTCTCTTTACTTGTCCTTCCCAATGGTGCCACATTAGGGGCTCTTTCAGGGTCAGAAGAATGAGACCCATAAGTGCTACTGTATTTGGCATATAAATATGCCACAGGGAGCTTGGCAGGCTTTCCCGTGTGGGCAGGAACTCTTGGTAGATTGCCAGGTTCTCCGAGAGGGAGAACTAGGCTATAAGATGTTGAGTGGCCGCTTTGTGGCCGTGCACTTACAGGAGCTTTCTCGGGGCAGGGAGGGAAACTCAACCCACCCCCTCCAAGGGGCCCTGGTGAAGACAGCCAAGCGTGGGGGCAAGAGACTCTGCTGGACTGCCATATATAAATCATATATATATATGTGTATATATATATGTGTGTGTATACACATATGTCCACTGTCTGTTCTAAATAACAATAATGTATATGTCTGAGAAACCACTTGTCAGGATCTTGTCATTTTATAATTTTTCTTATAGCACAGCGGGTAGGGCATTTGCCTTGTACACAGCAGACCTGGGTTCAATTCCTCCATCCCTCTCAGAGAGCCCGGCAAGCTACCGAGAGTATCCTGCCCACACGGCAGAGTCTGCCAAGCTCCCTGTGGCATATTCAATATGCCAAAAACAGTAACAACAAGTCTCACAATGGAGACGTTACTGGTGCATGCTCAAGCAAATCAATGAACAATGGGATGACAGTGCTACAGTATGTATATCTATACACACACCTATATATACATATGTGCATATATATATATATTTGATATATTTGGGAGGGCACACCCAGAGGAGCTCAGGGCTTACTTCTGGCTGTATGCTTAGGGATCACTCTTGGGAGTGCTCAGAGGACCATAAGGGGTGCCAGAGATCAAACCTGGAAGCTCCTTACCTGTTGTACCATCACTCCAGCTCTCCATATTAATATCTACTAATATCAACATATCTCAGAATGATCCCATAAGGTGAGTTTTACTGTAGGGATATATTAATAAAGCCCAAGATAAATGCATTGGAAAATTCACAGGTCATACAAGCAATCACTAAGTGGAAAGTGTTTATTTTATAGTCACCTCACAGTTATGTGACTCTTACAATAAATACGAAGTGGAAAGATCTCTGCTTTAGAAATTATAGCACTGTCTACTTTGGGTGGGTGTTGGGGGGCACACCTGGTGGTGCTCAGGGGACCATATGCCTGAGATAGAAGCAGAGCTGACAGAAGCAGCTGCATGCAAAGCAAGTGTCTCACACCTGAATTGCAGCACTTTTTTGTAGTGGAGACGATCCCTTAATAATCTTCTGAAGTTCCAAGTTTGGTTTGACATATGGTTACCAGACTGCATTTCCTGCCTTCCTTCCAGTCATGAATGACCAATGATCAAGGCTCAACTGCATGTTATATGCTCTAATGATGTGAGCTCTGGCTAAAAAAGAGCCCTCAGAGACTGCTTTCCTCTTTTTCTCTGGCACATGGAAGCCTCCTGCTGGCCTATACTGCTGGATCACCCTTCTCTGCATGGTTGCCCAGAAGACCATCAGTTCTGGGTTGTTGAAGCCACTGTACATTGGTCTCTTTGTTGGCAGCTTAACTTGCCATTCTCACCCAACCAGTCAAGTTCCAGCCCAAGTTTCTCAATGGCTGCTTGAAAAACTGGCTGGCTGATTTAAACTGCAGAATCTGGACACATAAGAGAGGATATGCTGTGAGATTTGCCTACCACACAAAGGGATGATCAGCATCAAATAAATTAGCTTAATGTACATAGCATCTACATAGCATCCTTGTGTTATTAAAAATAATATCTGAAGGATCAAAATGGAAAATAAATGTATATAATGTAAATGTAGATTATCTAGAACTGTTCACACAACCAAAAGCAACATTCATCTTCCATTTAGATTCCAAGTAAACTAGTGATTTTTAAAAGTAAATGAAAGTAAAAAAAAAAACCTTTTTTAAGTAAAAATAAATCTTTGTGTGTAAAGATGAACTTGAAAAGAATTCTTCTTTGTCCCTTCTTCCCCGGGGCCTCCCTTCTCTCTGTTATGGTGACACCAACATAACAGCGTCTCTGTTGGGTTGGAGAGATAGAACAGTGGACAAGTGTGCTCATCCTGCACACAACTGACCCAGGTTCTATCCCTGGATTCATATATGGATCCCTGAGCAGTGCTAGGAGTAATTCTTGAGTACAGAGTAAGGAGTTAGCCTTGAGCATTGCTGGATGTGGTCCCCAAACAAACAAAAACCCAACAGACTTTCAGCATCCGCAGCTTTGAAACTCTAAAGTGAGTTTTTCAAATCACAAATTGTAGTCTCTCATATTTGAAAGAAAAAAACAAGCCCATAAATTAACTCCTTAAGATAGCCAACACTGAATTTTAGTTAGAGAGTTAAATTTGAAAAATTGAGTTTAGAAGCCCTATGATACAAAACTGATGAAATCACAAGCAGATTACTGCATGCATTGAAGAACACAAATCTAGTGGGAAAATCTGCCGTCCTCACCACAGCCCAGCTTTCTCCACATATATGTGAAGCCATCTCCCCTGATTGTCCCAGAGAAATTTACAGTGTGGCGGCAGTGTATAACTGAGGACATCCCTATTATTTTGTCATGTGTGTTCTCTTTCGTGAGGTTCAGAATTAAATCTTTCTCCCACCAAGTAATTGAGCAATGGTTGAAATACCAACAAAAACTAATTTCTTAGCAGTGTAACATATCATTACCTCTATAACATTCTGATCGTGTGAATTTATTTAGCTAGGTCCATGAGATAAGAAACTTTAATAAAAATAACCTTATCCTCTTGACATATGGGAGCCATGCTGGATTTCTAGTTATCCACTTGGACTGGCCAAACTCCTTCCCACCTGAGAATCACTGAATTTCTTTGCAATTTTCTTCCTAGAAAGTTGCTTACTATAGTTTCTCACTATCAATGAGGTCTCAGCTCCAAGTCTTCTCTCTCAATCTATGAAAACTCTCAAAGAGCATTTTTAACATAGCACCATGCTTTATTTTTGCTGTTGCTTATATTATTCCCTGAAATAGCCTGGAAACTTAAGTAATTATTTATTATCATTTTACCCTTCTAGGCCCACACATGCTTCACCCAACTCTAAAACCAGAATACTTAGCACAGTGCCTCAGAAATATTTGTTGAATGATTTAACCAATCCATGCTATCCCTCTCTTCTTTCCACAGTGGTATTCATGCCTTTAAAAACAATATTAAACATTCTTAATCATAAATGATCCAGATGCAAGGTGGTTACAAACCCTAATACCGGGAATTTAGGTGTAGAGAACCAGGAATAAGTGATCAAAGATGCCGTCCCAAGAAATACTCATCAATTTTTCTCATAATTTCATATTGGCAGGCTGCAACCTGCTGTGACTTTCTTTTTCTAATTGTCCACATTTACTATATGACCAAATGAGATCATCAAATACTGCTCACAACAATAATAGTGAGTTTTTTTGTTTGTATGTAATCAAAGTAAAGAGAAAGTAAAGTGAAATTTATCAGCTACACAGGTGGTGGTGGTGGGGTGGGGAGTGGGGGAGTGGGGGGAGGTTTACCGTGGTTCTTGGTGGTGGAATATATGCACTGGTGAAGGGATGGGTGTTTGAGCATTATGTAACTGAGACTTAAGCCTCAAAGCTTTGTAACTTTCCACATGGTGATTCAATAAAAAATAAATTAGAAAAAAAAAAAAAGAAATACTGCTCACAGTTGCCCAATTTGTTCATCTTCTATCATTCTCTTTAATCTATAACCTTTTTTTCCTTGCTTTTTGGGTCACACCTGGTGTTGCATGGGAGTTACTCCTGGCTCATGCACTCAGGAATTACTCCTGGCAGTGCTCAGAGGACCAGATGCTGGGAATCAAACCCGGGGCGGCTGCATGCAAGGTAAACGCCCTACCCGCTATGCTATCACTCCAGTCCCTCGATCTATAACTTTGTATGGGCTAGAAGACATTTGGGGCTTGGGTTTTTCCAGTCCAATCCCATCGATCTTGCTACCTGTCTGTGAGAGGAGTGATCACTAGTCGCGGACTGTTTCCTAGGTATTCGTAGAAGTACTGGAACTGGGCATCGCAGATATTAACGAGGCAGTGCTTCTGAGAGTCCTCCCACCGGTGACGAAGCTGAGACAGCCAAGCAAAAGCCTGGGGACTGACCACCTAGAAATATCACATGATCATTACAGAGGATACTATGCACTGGTAAGGGAGGCAACTATTTCTCAGGTTTTATTTTATATGAATCTCACAAATGGGGCAGGAGCAGGATAGTGGGCCTTGCATGCAAGAGAACTTGGTTTATTCTCCTGAACCGAATGGTGTCCCCATCCCCCAACTGCTGGGAGCAACCTTCAATCACTGAGCAGAGGGCAGCCCTCAGTACTGTTCAGTGTGGCTCTCTCCACCCCATGCTCACACAGAGAAGCTTTTTTGCATGTACCACAACTCGTAATTACATGGAGATGGCTGAAAACTTGTTCAGAAAAAAAAAGAGCAATCACCTTCATCATAAGGTTTTTACTATAAAACTATCAATTCGTTCAAGCAATTTTTTCCCATTAAGAAATCCCTCCCTAGAGGATTATCATGTTTGTAACTTTACAGTGATATCACTGATATAAGATAAAAAATACTGTATTAAAATGGCACATATCTATACTTCTTGGTTGTCAGATACAAACTCTATTAACAACAAAAGACAATGTAAAACCAGTCTTCATTCAGTACAGATAGTTTCCTTCTTAAAAATTTAAATCATAGTATTTTGGGGTTGGTGTTCTTTTCTAGCCTACTCAGTACTATCTAGTCTTCTTTTTCAGTTTGTGGAAGATCATTCTAGACTTAAAAGAAAATAAATATGCCCCTAGGGATTTTGGGGCATCAACTGAAGTACCAAAAATATTATCCACTGATTTGACAGCTATCTAAGTCTGACATGCATATTTCATTATGATAAGGAAAAAGACAAAGCCTCTATCTCTTTGTCACAAAAATAAAGAAAACATTTAAATCATAATTTATCCTACTGCAAGCAAGTCACCAACAAGTTGAAGGCTGAATACTTGAAAACTCATCACAAAATTACCAAAGAAAGAATACATGTTCATGGTGTGGAACCATTTTTATTTTTTAGTTTTTGTTTTGGCTGTGCTCAGGGCTTACTTCTGGCTCTGTGTCCAGAAATCCCTTCTGCCTGGGCTCAGGAAACCATATGTGGTGCCAGGGATTAAACCTGGTTGGCCACATGCAAGATAAGCGCCTTACCGACTGTACTTATTAACCTGTTCAAGCCCTTATTATTAAAAAAAGATAAGAAAAACAAACAAACAAAAAACCACCAGCACAGCCTCTGGTATAGGGAAGTAATCTGAGGTCCAACACATGTTAGATTAGAAACATGCTCCACTCCTTGAGTCATATCGTTGGCCCCAAGAATCAACTTTGGACTAGTAATTAAGAACATTATTGACTAATAGCACCAAATCTGGTTCAAGAAAAAAAATTGTTTAAGTTCATGGCTTATACAAAGAAGCATTTGCTTACACTTTGTGAGAGAATTAAAATTCACTCTAATTTTAATAAAGAGAGAAAGAACAAGAAAAGCAACAGCAAACTCTTCACAATGCATAGACACTCAAACCACGAAAGAATTCATCTTACTCTAGCACCATCACCCCTAGAAAGCAAAAGAGATGGGGACTACAGATTTGACAGGTTTGATCTATCAATGCAGAGCAGCAGCAGACAGGCACATGCACACTTTTTACATTTTAAGTAGATATATTTTTTAGAAAAAAAGGATGAGAAAAATTTTCATTTTACGTGAAGTACTGCCAGTCACTGGAACATGGACTTAAAAAAAAACATATCCCGGAGAAGCAAAAAAGTATAGTTGAAATGATATCTGCACTTATAAGTTCATCGCAGCACTGTTTACAATAGCCAGAATCTGGAAAAAACCCGAGTGCCCTAGAACAGATGACTGGTTAAAGAAACTTTGGTACATCTATACAATGGAATACTATGCAGCTGTTAGAAAAAATGAAGTCATGAACTTTGCATATAAGTGGATCAACATGGAAAGTATCATGCTAAGTGAAATGAGCCAGAAAGAGAGGGACAAACATAGAAAGATTGCACTCATCTGTGGAATATAAAATAACAGAGTAGGAGACAAACACCCAAGAATAGTAGAAATAAATACCAGACGGTTGACTCCATTGCTTGAAAGCTGGCCTCACATTCTGGGGGAAAGTCATCCCAGATAGAGAAGGGAACATCAAGTAAAATGTGGTTCGAGGCCACGCCGGGGAAGGGTGATGCATGCTGAAAGTAGACTAGAGACTTCATGCGATGGCCATTCAACACCCCTATTGCAAACCACATCATCCAATTGGAGAGAGAGAACAAAAGGGAATACCCTGCCACAGAGGCAGGGTGGGGTGGAGGGAGATGGGATTGGGGGGTGGGAGGGATGCTGGGTTTATTGGTGGTGGAGAATGGCCACTGGAGAAGGGATGGGTTCTCGAACATTGTATGAGGGAAACACGAACACGAAAATGTATAAATCTGTAACTGTACCCTCATGGTGATTCACTAATTAAAAAATAAATTAAAAAAACTATTTAAAAAAGAAAAGAATAAAGAAAAAAAAGTGTTATAAATGTGCTGGAAAAATTAGAAAATAATTTCTTTAATAATTTAATTAGGGCCAGAGAAATAGTACAAGGGTTAAGGTGCTTGCCTGGCATGCAGCTGGCCCTGCTCTGATCTCTGGCATTGCATACAGTTCACTGGCCAACTCCGGAAGTGACCCCTGAGTATTTCTGGGTATGGCCCAAAAACAAATAAAAAAATTCAGTTAGTTGGGAATTCAAAAATTGAAGGACTAATAATTCTTATTCATTCTCTCTCTCATTCTCTCTCTCATTCTCTCTCTCCTCTCTCTTTCTCTCTCTTTCTCTCTCTCTCTCTCTCTCAATTGGGTAAGTCACAGGGTGATCTTCACAGGCTGCTGACTGGGATAGTATTATAGAGAAGCCTGGAGATCAGGAATGAACACGGACTTCTCAGAGTTCTTCTGACCTATTCTGCTTTCAATGATCTGAACAGAGGCTCCTGGCCTGGAAAGACCCTTTGGGACATTACTTTGATAAGGATCCTTTTTTGATATAATTTATCACCTATCGCAACTGAAACACACCCCAGGAAGAACAACCAACCTCTGATGAATGTCAGCTGAAATATACAAAATTACAATCAATGAGTTTCATAGAAGTACTCTCAACAATGAAAGCTTTCAGGGAACAGCAGAGCTCATGGGATTTCTATAACTACTTACCTTCTGAGAAATAAGCTTGGCCACCACATCTCTGGCATGTACATCTATGGTACAAATTGTCATGATCTTCTGCCTGTCTCCAGGGAGAAGTTCTCCCAGCAAAAGGGCAATCAGAGTGTTCAGTTGAGAAACCTAGAAGGAATATTTTAAAATTAGAATGTAGAGTTACAAGTACAGACTCTACCTGTCCACTAGTCTTTCTATTTACACACAGGCTTTGGGTATATAAACTTATCTAAAGTGTTCTCTCAAGGGTCCCTGAGCCAGCTCTGGGAGTGGGTGAGGGAAGAGGACAAGTAAGATTAATCTCTCTGAGTTGAGACTCAGAGAAAACAGGTCAGAACAACTCAGATCTGAGAGCAATGGCAACGCCAGGGGGAGAAGCAAGATTTCTTGGCTGTTGTGAAGCGACTCTCCACTCTAACGGTGATCTAGTTCACAACTTGGCAGGGAAAGAAACGACTACCTATATTAAAAGGTTAAATTGTGTAAGCTCTGAATAAATGCAACATGAGTGAAAAATGAAGTGCTTTACTGTTTTACATAGAAGCTAGTGATGATTACTGGAAAAAATGCCAACTGAAGACTCTCTGACTTAATTCTTCATTCATGTTGTTAGAAACAGAGTAAGGGCACAACAAATGATCAGAGACCACAGCCCTAGAGAGCTGGTGTACAGAATGAAGCTGCCACTGGGGAGAGAAGAACGGGAGATTCATGGTTGTGGAAAGTTACAGTACACCAGACAACCTCAATAAAAATGAAGAATAAAATTCTTCTATGTCTATTCTCATTTTAAGTCCAACTGTTTCTTAGATCAATACTTTTCTAAACCACTTGTTTCTTCACAAAATGCCAGGGACTAGAAAATGTTGTGCTGCCATAATATAGAGAGTAGCTCTGGTTTTGTGAAGCAACATTTCAGTTTCAGTCCTGAGGGTGCACATGTAGATCTGATAGAAAATATTTCTCATTGTTAATTGTGGTCAGAAAGATTCTGACAATACTCCTAGGTGGGGTCATTTTGTTAACATGTTCATTCACGTAAAATAGCTTTACTCTGGTTTACTGAAAAATTTTTAAAAAACCTGCTTTATTCTAGGATAGCATATTATATATATATATAAAAAGATATCAGCTTCTTTCTTTTATAATGCTGCAAAGGATAGTCAATTATGAACTGTGATCACTGGAGTGAGGTGGCAATGGAAGGCATGTGATGGATCCCCAGGGCTCTCAAACCTCTGTAGCCTACTGTAAAAAGTAGGTCCCATAGAAGGCAATTATTATATCTAGACATGAGACACTGCAGACTCCCCCGAAACTGCTGGGAGGCTGACCTGTAGAAGGTGATAAAGTAAGAGGAAAGAAGGTCACAAGATGGTAACCCAGAATGTGTACAGGCGACACGAAGAGAGAATAAATGATGCACCCGACATCCATGAAACATAGAGCTTGTGGCAGCTCATCTAATCTCTGGAAATTTATTTAACCGTCAAGTCAATCATCTTATTTTTGTAGGTGAGGAAAGGGAGTCACAGATGTATTAACCACATTTGCTGATCAGGTAAAGGAGAACTCAGGCACAAGGCGACCTGAAATCCTGGGGTAAAGGAAACCTGGGGTAAAGGAGTGAAAATAGCTATTTTAGAGTCAGAAGCAAGCCTTGACTATGAGTGGCCTAAAGCAAATAAATAATAATAATTAAAAATAAATGGGTGGGGTTCTTATCTCTCTTGCTGAGAAATACAGCCTGCCATTAGCATAGTATTCAGCTTATGCTCAGTAAACATTCATGTATGAATATAGGAAGAAATGAACAAAGAAATGGCACCAATATATTGTCTTTCATAGAAGAGGACAAATGTAGTTCTTGTTTCCAGGTCCATGAGGAATACAGATAATCACTGTTTTCGCTAGGACAAACACAAAGCACTACAGTAACACAAATAAATAGTGCCTTGTAATCTAGGACTTGAAAAGACATTCTGGAGGAAAATCATTATGTTAACTTTGGTAGAATGAGTCTGAGTCTGAGTTAGGTGGTGGGAGTGTAGGGGTTGGCCATCCAGGAGACAGTATCTGATCCCAGGAAACGAACCTTACGGAGATCCAGCAGACAGCCGCTGGCCTTGTTAGGCAACAGAACACAGTGAAAATGAGGAGATGGGGAGGGAGAAAGACCAGGCTCATGGGGATGCTGATGAGGGAAACAAGAAGCATGAGGACTCGTTCAGATTACCGAGGGGTCTTGTTTCCACTGAAGGGCACTGGGATATTACTGAAGGTCTTGGGGAAGTGGAGGTAATAACCGGATGTGTGAAAAGATTTCTATGGAAGTGGTAGAAAGAATGTATTAGAGGAAAACAAAATTGAAGGAAACCAGACAGCACGGTTTTACTGTAGTTCAGGAGAGAGAGAGAAAGAGTATGACTTGGACCAGAACACTTAGAATGTGCCAGATAAAAGAACAGCACTAGAGCTTTTCGGCACTGCTGGAGAGAGTGGGGATCAGGGTAACTGGCCATTAGGTCTAAGGATCAGGCAGATGTCTAGTGGGAGGAATGGTGAAAAGACCATTGGGAAGACTCAAGGAGTGGGTTTAGAAGAGAGAAACTATTTCAGATGTTCTAAGTGGCATGTGCTTGTCTGGCTTCCCCGTGGAGAATTCCAACAGGGTCTGTCATTGCTTCAGGAGCTTACCTAAGCCAGAGGTCAAAGCATCAGCATATTACAAAAGAAACTGAGCAGCTGGGATGTATTTACATAGAGAAATATGAAATGTTTTTATTCTTTCAGGGATTGTTTCTGGTAGGGCTTAGGGAACCATTCAGTGCTGTGGATAGAACCTAGTGTCCTGCATGCAAAACATACATTCAAGCCTTTTGAGCGCCAGCAATAGTAAGATCGAATATCTTACAATGGCATAAAATTAAAAGTTTCCTTCATCTTCAGTTACAAGGTATTTTCACAAGGTTATAAGTGGATAGACATGGAGAGTATCATGCTAAGTGAAATGAATTAGAAAGAGAGGGACAGACATAGAAGAACTGCACTTATTTGTGGAGTATAAAATAATATAACATAAGGCTGATATCCAAGGACAGTAGATATAAGGGCCAGAAAGAATGCTCCATAGCTGGAAGCCTGCCTCATGAGCGGATGGGAGAAGGCAGATGGAATAGAGAAGGGATCACTGAAAGATCATGGCTGGAGGAATCAGTCGGGATGGGAGATGTATGTCGAAAGTAGATAATGGACAAAACATAATAACCTCTCAGTATCTGTATTGCAAACCAACATACCCCAAAGTAGAGAGAGAGTATGGGGAATATTGTCTGCTATGGAGACAGGGGGAGGGTGGGAAAGGTGGGGGGGTATACCTGACACATTGGTGGTGGGGAATGTGCACTGGTGGAGGGATGGGTGTTTGATCATTGTGTGATTGTAATCCAAACATGAAAGCTTAAAACTATCTCACAGTGTTTCAATAAAATTTTTTTAAAAAGTAAGATGGAATACAAAATGGCAAATTTTATTAAATTTTGAAGTTAAAAAAAAAAGAAAAATAGGAGCTAACAAAACCCAACCGAGACCCATCAGTAATGTGGTGTGGGGTAGAAGAATGAAAAAGGGAGCTAAGCCAGAGGCAAAAAAAAAAAAGAAATGTCTAAGGGCAGGAGGAGAGAAAGGATAAAGAAAATTAAAGAATAGCTCAAGAAGGAGGTAGAACATAAGATTCAGATCAACATGCAATGGAGCAAAGAAAGTCTCTTTAACAAATGGTACAGGGAAAGCTAGATAGTCACAAGCAAAAGTAAGAAACTGGACTGGTATCTCCTACCATAAGCAAAAGTTAACTAAATATGTATTAAAGACCTCAAGGAGACCAGAATCCACAGAAAACTGAGAAAAAACGGGCAGAACACCCCAGAACATAGACCTCAGGCATCATTAATGACTTTATTCCAGGACCAAAGACAACAAAAACAAATCAAAGGGATTCCATCAAGTAAGTTTCTCCATGAAAAAAAGACACTCTGGCTAAAATAAAAGACAGTCCACTGCATGAGAGAAAATATTTGCACATACAATGGATAAAGAGCTCATATCCAACCTATATAAAACACAAAGTTCAACAACAACAAAAATAAACAACTGGGAAGGGGAGAGAACACACATTTCCCTGAGGCCTGCATATGAAGGGCCAGTAGGTATAGGAAAAAAATCTTTATCAACACTGATCAGAAAAACACAAGTTAAAACAACAGTGAATCTTCTCTCACATGAGCATATATCAAAAAGACTGGAAACAACCAGTATTGGTAGAGATGTGTCAAAGAAACATTTGTCCCTCATTCACTATTGATGGGAACTTTGTCTGGTTCAGCCTCTGTAGAAAACAGCATGGAAACTTAAAAAAAAAAAACAACCTAATCATAGAGCTTTCATATAAGCCAGTGACTCTGCTTGTTGGCATCTCCCTCCCCTCCAAAAATTCCCATTTATTCAGAAAGATATATGATACCTATGTTTATTGCAGTACTTAGAATAAGAGCCAGGTTATGAAAACAACCCAAGAGCCCAGTGGCAGGTGACTGGATAAAGGAACTGTGGTATATATGCAAAATGGAAATATGATGCATCTGTAAAAAGAGATGAAATCTTGAAGTCTGCTGTGACTTGGAAATGCAAAAGCATACTACAAAAAACAAACAAACAAAAACCCAAAGACTAGTACCAGGGGGTATCGTGTTCAGTGAAATAAATGAGAGGGAGAAGGACAAATTTCAGATGATTCACTGTGCTGAGAAATAACCCCCCAAAATGGACAGTATCAAATGATAACTAGCCCTTGGCTCTGGATTGCAAAACTGAGATTACCAAGTAGTCAGGGGAGTGAACAAGAAGAACGGAGAGGAGGGATCAAAGTGACTTGAAGACTAAATTAAAGCCCTGATTTAAAAAAACATGGGGGGTGCAGAGCGATAGTACAGCGGGTAGGGCATTTGCCTGCATGCAGCCAATCAGGGTTTAACTCTCAACACTCCATATGGTCCCCTGAGCACAGAGAGAATTGATCTCAGAGCCTAGAGCCAGGAGTAAGCCCTGAGCACTGCTGCGTGGACCAAACTCTACCTCCCACCAAAACACCAAAAGCAAAAGCCCTTAATTAAAAAAAAATAAAATAAGTGACTTGACCATTTGTGGAGGGTCTTGGGCACTGTGAGGTTACTGTACATCAAATCCGAGCAATAACACAGCAGGTAGGGTGTTTGCCTTGCACGAGGTCGACCCGGGTTTGATCCCTGGCATCCCATATGGTTCCCCAAGCACCGCCAGGAGTAATTCCTGAGTGCAAAGCTAGGAGTAACCCCTGAGCATCGCTGGGTGTGACGCAAAAAGAAAAAAAAAACCAGAAAGGCTGACACTACTATAACCACGTTATGTAACAATAGAAATTAATTTTATGAAACATGAATTTGTAAATGAAGACAGCATTTGATGGAGCAGGAACTGTTTTTAGCATTAATGAAAGAAAGAAGCAAGTGGCAGGAATAGTTGGGAAGAAGAACGGGAGAGGGAATAAGCATGGATCAATATTCGGTTTAAAAATTACAATAAAGAGTAATAAATGAGAGAAACTATGCAGCAAGCAACAATTTTGAGTGCTTGTTTTTTTTTTTATGCAAAGAGGAAGACTTGGGTAAGTGTAATGGTTGATGGGCATGAACCAGAATGAGAAACTGAAGACACTGCAGACAGTCAGGAAATCCCAAGAGTTCAGTACAGAAAAGACCCAAAGCATAGGGAAGAAAAGTCTCCAGACAGGAAAAGATGTGCAGAGGGTGGCCCAGTGACTCTTTGCCAAGTGACCATTTCTTTTCAATGGCAGCAGCAGACAATAAGGCTAACACGGGGCACTTACTACCTAAGAGGCATTGTGCATGCCTGTGCTATTTATATGCATATTGTAGATAATATGAATCAACAGTCTTAAACATAATAAAATCACAAAATTCTTAGAACAAGAATATTATTGGTTCAATTTTTTGCTCTGGGGACATATCCAGTGTTGTTTTCAGAGGTTTTGCACCATTGTATTGGCCACAGCTGCCTACTAGGTAAGCACCTTAGACCTTTGTTTTATCACTCCCATCTCTCCAATTTTATACCAAAGAATATGAGACAATCCATTCAAAGCCACCCAGTTATTTTCTAAGATTCTATTGCACCTTGTGTGAATGTTAAATTTTCTAGTGTGAATAACATAACATAGGCTGGAGCGATAGCACCGTGGGTAGGGAGTTTGCCTTGCACACAGCAGACCCGGGTTCGGTTCCTCCGCCCCTCTCAGAGAGCCCGGCAAGCTACTGAGAGTATTTCGCCTGCACAGCAGAGCCTGGCAAGCTACCCGTGCTGTATTCAATATGCTAAAAACAGTAACAAGTTTCACAATGGAGACATTACTGGTGCCCGCTCGAGCAAATCGATGACAAAGGGATTACAGTGACAGTGACAGTGAATAACAAACCTACTAACAGAGTATCTTGGTCAGGCAAACACTGACCTCTAATGCTGTGGTGACTAACGGTAATAATTAGGAATTCTCCACATATTCATTCCTTTACACAAACATGAAAAGAAACATGAAGTAAAGTATCAAAATGAGAAAGCAACAGACCCCAGATCAGGGGGAAAGGCTAGTTCCTCAAATGTCAGAGTGGATGTTCCTTAATTCTGTCCTTAGCCAGCTGCTGTCTCTCTGACAGAAGGAGGTCATGTATGTGAAAGTATAGTGCTCTGTCTCTATACTATGGCTTTAGAAAGGCAGTGCAGGAAGAACCTTTCCTTGCATAAGCAGAAGTATTGCAATCTCACTACCAAGAGGTTTGGAAGATTCCCCAGCTTCTGCACTTCCAAGCAGCTGGAAAGCCCCGTCAGAGGAAAGCTGAGCTCTGGCACTTGCAGTACAGCAAGCCCAAGTGAAAATTATGATCCAACAGCCAAAGGTGCACTTCGGAGATCAGGGACCAGATGCTCTTGACCCATTTCCCACTGGACACCGCAAAGAAGCAAAATTCTTTGTGTTCCTTTCATTCATTACACTAGCAACAAGGGTCTCTAACCCTGACACCTGACAGTGTTAGCAGGATGGGGAATAATGGATGCTCATTCTGTCTAGAACAAAGGAAAATGCCAAATGGAACAAGTCTCATACTGGTTGACACTCCAGGGCACATGTTGTGGCATTCCAGTTTGCCGCTGTCCTTTCCAATGCTCATTTCCTACCTCTCCTTTCAGCATGTTGCTAAAACCACCAGCACAATATTGAGCAATGAATGTCAGAGATAGTGCACATAATTACCTCATTCTTGACACTAATGGAAATGATTCTAATGTTTCACCATTAAGCATGACTTTCTCTGCAGGTTTCTATAAAATATTCCTCATCATTACAGTTTCCATCAAATGCTTATAATAGAAAAGAAAAGGGAGTAAAATCAATCATCTAAACCTTTACCTTAAGAGACTTGGGGAGAAAAAGAGGAGCAAATTAGATTCAAAGTAAATAGAAGGAAGTAATTGAGATAAAGCAGAAATCCAACGGAATATAAAACAAACAATAGAGAAAATCAACAAAGTCAAAGATCAGCTTTTTGAGAACAAAGCTGAAAATTTTTATTCTGATTAAGAAAATTCTAATTAAGAAAAATTCTGAGTAAGAAAAATCAAGGGAAAATACAAGTCACCAACATGAAGAAGGTAAGGATCCTATGTGCATGCTAAAAATAGAGCTGAGACAAAAGGCCAACTCACTCCACCAAGCCAGAAACCTTAGGTACAGAAGGAGTAAATTATTTTTTCTAAAAAAGACTGAAGTGATTTCTGGGTGACTGGTCTCTTTCTTTTTAAAAATTTTATTGAATCACTGTGAGACAGTTACAAGCTTTCGTGTTTGGGTTACAATCACACAATGATCAAACACCCATCTCTCCACCAGTGCACATCCCCCGCCACCAATATCCCGGGTATAACCCCCCATTCCCAACCTCCCCATGCCTCCATGGCAGAAAATATTCCCCATACTCTCTCTCTCTCTCTGCTTTTGGGCATTATGGCTTGCAATACAGACACTGAGAGGTCATCATGTTTGGTCCATTATCTACTTTCGGCACACATCTCCCATTCTGACTGATTCCTCCAACCATCATTTTCTCAGTGATCCCTTCTCTATTCCATATGCCTTCTCCCCTCCACTCATGAAGCAGTCTTCCAGCTATGGGGCAATCCTCCTGGCCCTTGTATCTACTGTCCTTGGGTGTCAGCCTCACGTGATGTTATTCTATACTCCTCAAATGAGTGCAGTCCTTCTATGTCTGTCCCTCTCTTTCTGACTCATTTTACTTAGCATAATACTCTCCATGTCTATACATTTATAAGCAAATTTCATGACTTCATCTCTCCTAACAGCTGCATAGTAATCCATTGTGTAGATGTACTAAAGTTTCTTTAACCAGTCATGTTTTAGGGCACTTGGGTTGTTTCCAGATTTTGGCTATTGTGAACAGTGCTGCAATGAATATATAGGTACAGATGTCATTTCTACCGTGCTCTTTTTCATCCTTGGTATATATTCCCACAAATGGTATTGTGGGGTCATATGGAAGCTCAATTTCTAGTTTTTGAAGGACTGTTCATATTGTTTTCCAGAAAGGCTGGACCAGTCGGCATTCCCACCAACAGTGAAGGAGCGTCCCTTTTCCCCCACATCCACGTCAGCACTGGTTGCTTTTGTTCTTTTGAATGTGTGCCAGTCTCTGAGGTGTGATATGAAACCTCATTGTTGTTTTGATTTGCATCTCCCGATGACTAGCGATGTGGAGCATTTTCTCATGTGCCTTTTGGCCATTTGTATTTATTTTTTGAGGAAACCTGTTCATTTCCTCTCCCCATTTTTTGATGGGGTTGGAAGTTTTTTCTTATACAATTCTTCTAATGTCTTGTATATCCTGGATATTAATCCCTTATCAGATGGGTATTGGTAAATATTCTTTCCCATTCTGTGGGCTCTTATACCCATGACATTTTTCAAAGAAATAGACAAAATATTCCTGAAATTCATATGGAACAATAAGCCCTCATGAATAGCTAAAGCAATCCTTGGGTGACATCACCTTCCCCAACTTCAAACTCTACTACAAAGCAGTAGTAATTAAAACAGCATGGTATTGGGCTAGAAACAGACCTGCAGATCAATGGAACAGAGTTGAATTTCCTGTCACAGACCCCCAAATATATGGCCACTTAATCTTTGACAAAGGAGCAATAAATGTGAAGTGGAACAAAGAAAGCCTCTCCAACAAGTGGTGCTGGGGAAACTGGATAGCTACCTGCAAAAAAATGAACTCTGACCTTTGTCTAATGCCAGGCACAAAAGTCAGATCAAAGTGGATTAAAGACCTCAATATCAGACATGAATCTATAAGGTACATAGAGGAAAATGTAGGCAGAACTCTTCGTGACATTGAAGCTAAAAGCATCTTTAAGGAGGAAACAACATTGACCATGCAAGTGGAAGCAACATAAACAAATGGGACTACATCAAACTAAGAAGCTTCTGCACTTCAAAAGAAACAGTGGCCACTTGTCTCTCTTATGATTCTACCAGCCATTTTAGGTAAGAATAGCCAAGTTAGGAGCCGGAGCGATAGCACAGCGGGTAGGGCGTTTGTCTTGCACACGGCCGACTCGGGTTCGATCCCCGGCATCCCATATGGTCCCCCAAGCACCGCCAGGAGTAATTCCTGAGTGCAAAGCCAGGAGTAACCCCTGAGCATCGCTGGGTGTGACCCAAAAAGCAAAAAAAAAAAAAAAATGAATAGCCAAGTTAGGGGTTGGTATCGATTTTGCCAGAAGGTCAAAACTCACCAGTCCCAGGGGCTGGAGCTATAGCACAGTGGGTAGGGTGTTTGCCTTGACCTAGGTTCGATTCCAAGCATTCCATATGGTCCCCTGAGCACTGCCACGGGTAATTTCTGAGTGCAGAGCCAGGAGTGACCCCTATGCATCACTGGGTGTGACCCAAAAAGCAAAAAAACAAACAAATAAACAAATTCACCAGTCCCAGACCTAGATGAAGTAATTTTCTTAAAAACCACAAGCATCCAAAACAGACTCAAAGAGAAAAAAAAGTAAAAAGGGCACACACTAGGGCTGGAGAGCTAGTATAAGACTTAAGGCATAATGTTTCCCATGGCCTACATCACATATACTTCTCTGAGCACTTCCAGAGTGCTTCCTGAGCACAGAGCCCAGAGGCTCTGAGCACTTCTGTGTATGTGCCTCCTACCTTCACCAATAATAAAGGATACACGAGGCTCTAAGGAATACAGCAGTGACTTAGAGTGCCATGTGGTCAAGAGTTCAAACCCCTGGTGACACCACACATTACGAACACAACTCCAATAACCCTACTGACAGCCTCACAAGTGATTTATGGCCACACTAAAAAGTGTGATGGTATGACTGCCCCCTCCCATCTCTTAAGTATATAATGGTAAATGGGACCCCTATGGTGAGCACATGTGAGCACCCAATGCCCCAGCAGGCAGTACAAACAGAACTTGCATGACTCAGCTCTAAAGTGCAACCCTGACCAGCATGTGGGCAGGGGCCAAAGCTACAGCACGGCAACCTTTGGCAAACACCGAGGCGCAGCATGCAAGACAGCAGCCTGCAACCACAGCCGGAAAGATGAAGCTTAATCACCAGGGGCAGGTGCATGTGCAAGCACGGGTGTCACATCAACAGCATGAACAATGAAGGCGAGGCAGGGAGGGGAGGGAACATGGACAATAAGTTAAGTCATTCATTAAAAGGTTACACAGCACCAAATGAATTCATGATTTTTAAAATGTTCCTTGAAAAAAGCTCAGGGTCCAGACGGCATCAGTAGTGATTTTTATCAAAAACCTTTCCACAATTGCCTAAAAAAGAATACCTCGGGCCACGGTTAGTGCTCAGGGCTTACCCTGGCTCTATACACAGGGATCGCTCCTGGCAGCTCAGGGAAATACACGGGTACCAGGCATCAAACCCAGGTTAGCCACATGCAAGGCAAATGCTCAATCTGCTGTAGCATCATTCCAGGCCCTCTGACTCCTTTTAAGGAGGACAGTCCTGATCCCCAGGCCTGGCAAAAATGTTGTGAGGAAAAAAATATTACAGGTGTCCTCATTGGCATAAATGAGATTTAACTCCTTGACGAAATGTCAAGCATACAGAATTCATCAAGAAGGGACAAAAAGGACACTGTGTCTCCTGTATGCAACCAAGCCTGGTTTGATGCCCAGCATGACCTATGGTCCCCGAGTACCGCCAGGTGATCCTTGAGCACAGAGCCAGGAGGAAGCCCTGGACACAGCCCCGTGTAGTCCAACCCCCATCCCAAAACAAAACAAAAAATAAATACATTAAAAAGATCACAGGTGGGGGACCGGAGAGATGGCACAGTGGGTAGGGCGTTTGCCTTGCACGCGGCCTACACCGGGTTTGATTCCCAGCATTCCATATGGTCCCCCGAGCACCACTGGGAGTAATTCCTGAGTGCATGAGCCAGGAGTAACCCCTGTGCATCACGGTGTGACCCAAAAAGAAAAAAGAAAAAAGGATCACAGATGACTGGAACATGAGCACAAAAGTTTATGGCTCTGTAATTGTACCTCACAGTGATTCACTAATAAAAAATTTTTAAAAGAAGATCACAGGTGATAATGATCTGAGTTTCATTTCCAGAGTTCTATGTTGGCTTAACATTGAAACATGCAACACAGTAACAAAACAAGAGAGGTAGAGCACAGGAATGCCACAATGAGCTGAAAAAGTTCCACACTTCTTCAAGGATGCACTCCTTCAATGTAGAATAATGAGCAAATATTTTTTCTATTTGAGAAAGGATATTGAAAACCTCTGTAATTATGACCATACCTAATGGCGAAAATCTTTTCCTCTCTAACACTGGAAACAGAAAGCAAAACCGTGCTGACTACTTCTAGCTAGTACTGTGCACCAAACCCACAACTTGGGAAAAGGAAATAAAGAGCAAAAAAGAACTAGAGACAAGCAACAAAACTCAGTATTTATAGTATTTATAGGAGATATTTATATATATTCATATATTCAGTATTTATAGTATTTATAGGAGATAAATTTATGGACACATTAAAAATAACTATTAAAATAGCTCTTACTGGGCTGGAAAAAGTATAGAGAGTAAGGTGCTTGCATCTGCCTTGCAAGCCACTGATCCAGGAGCCATGTCCTGGAGCCATCCCTGAGTGGAATAAGCCCTGGGAACAGCTGGGTGTGGCCCCCAAACAAACAAACAAACAAACAAAAAACAAAAAGCCAAAGCTACTACTATAATTAGTAAGCAAATTTGACATAGCCCCAAGACTCAGGTAAAACTTTCAAAATTAACACATTTCAGAAAGACTGGAGCGATAGCACAGCAGGTAGGGCATTTGCCTTGCACACAGTTGATCTGGGTTTGATTCCCCCTTCCCTCTTCGAGAGCCCCGCAAGCTACTGAGAGTATCCCGCCCACATGGCAGAGCCTAGCAAGCTACCTGTGGCATATTCAATATACCAAAAACAATAGCAGTCTCACAATGGAGACATTATTGGTGCCCATTTGAGAAAGTTGATAAAGAATGGGATGACAGTGCTACAGTGCTACAGAAAGATTACTTCCTGTAGAAAGGTGGGATATAAAGGTGGAATATAAAGAAATATCGTATGGGAACAAAAAATAGTTGAAAACAAGAGAACTAGAGAGTTAGTCTACAGAACTGAGCTGACCAGGGAAAAGGGACAAGAGTCAGCTCCTGGGGCATTGGTGGAGGGGGACACTCTGGTGGGATGTGGTATTGGAAAAACATATACACGAAACTGTCATTAACATTATTACAAAAATGTACTTCAATAAAAATGACAAGGGAAAAAGACTCCAATATATTTCTCTATTCATCATCATCCCATTGATTGTCGAATTTCTCTAGTGGTCTCAGTAACGTCTCCATTCATCCCTAACCCTGAGATTTTTTAACATTTATTTATTTTTTTAATTAGTGAATCACCATGAGGGTACAGTTACAGATTTATACATTTTCGTATTCATGTTTCCCTCATACAATGTTCGAGAACCCATCCCTTCACCAGTGCCCATTCTCCACCACCAATAAACCCAGCATCCTTCCCACCCCCTAATCCCATCTCCCCCCACCCCACCCTGCCACTGTGACAGGGTATTCCCTTTTGTTCTCTCTCTCTAATTAGGTGTTGTGGTTTGCAATAGGGGTGTTGAGTGGCCATTGTGTTCAGTCTCTAGTCTACTTTCAGCACGCATCACCCTTCCCCTGCGTGGCCTCCAACCACATTTTACTTGGTGTTCCCTTCTCTGAGCTGCCCTTTCCCCAGAAATTGAGGCCAGCTTCCAAGCCATGGAGTCAACTGTCTGGTACTTATTTTTATTATTCTTGTTAGTCTCCTACTCTGTTATCCTATATTCCACAGATGAGTACAATCTTTCTATGTCTGTCTCTCTCTCTCTCACTCATTTCACTTAGCATGATACTTTCCATGCTGATCCACTTATATGCAAAGTTCATGACCTCATTTTTTTTCTAATGGCTGCATAGTATTCCATTGCATAGATGTACCAAAGTTTCTTTAACCAGTCATCTGTTCTAGGGCACCCAGGTTTTTCCCAGATTCTGGCTACTGTAAATAGTACTTCGATGAACATATAAGTGCAGATGTCATTTCAACTACACTTTTTTGCTTCTCTGGGATATATTCCCAGCAGTGGTATTGCTGGGTCAAATGGGAGCTCAATTTCTAATTTTTTGAGAATCGTCCATATTATTTTCCAAAAGGGCTGAACCAGTTGGCACTCCCACCAGCAGTGCAGAAGGGTCCCTTTCTCCCCACATCCTCTCCAACAGTGGTTGCTTTTGTTCTTTTGGATATGTGCCAGTCTCTGTGGTGTGAGGTGGTATCTCATGGTTGTTTTGATCTGCATCTCCCTGATGATTAGGCACTTTTTCATGTGCCTTTTGGCCATTCGTATCTCTTCCTTGGGAAGAGTTTCTGTTTCTGTTCATTTCTTCGCCCCATTTTCTGATGGGGTTGGATGTTTTCTTCTTGTAGAGTTCAACCAGTGCTCTATATACCCTATAACCCTGAGATTTTAGAAGCCTCTCTATTCATCTTTCCCAATGATGCCGCATTGGAGGCTCTTTCAGGGTCAGGGGAATGAGACCCAGCATTGTTACTGGTTTGGGCATATGAATACACCATGGGGAGTTTGCAAGGCTCTCCCATGTGGGCAGGAAACTCTTGGTAGCTTGCCAGGTTCTCCCAGAGGGAGAAGTAGGCTATAAGATGTCCTTCTGGGAGCTTGGTTTTAAGTCTCTGGATGTTGGCCTTTGGTGGGATTGCACAGCACCGGGGGCAGTCCCTGGTTGTGACCGCCTAGCCACTAGAAGATGGGAAATCTGGGTGGAAGAGGCCCAGTCCAGATCCAAGCAGGCTTGGAGGTCTCAGCCCCAGGTCCCACACACCTGGGTTCCTCTGCCAGTAGCTTCATGCATGAGGCTCGTGAGATAATAATTCACAAAAAAAATTTAATGTTTGGCAGTTTTCTAGAGTTAAGGGCAGAATGATAAAGAGCTGAAAGAACTAGAAGATAAAGGGAAAAACGAAACCAAACAAGAAGAGAACTTCAGGCAATATAGAGCAGTCAAATAGCACCAAATAATTCAGAAAAGGATGAGAAAATGTCCCAAAATTTGGCAACAAAAAAGACAGTGGAGAATGTAATGAGCCCTTTTCAAAAAAAGAAACAAACAAAACAAAAACAAAAGAAACAACTGTGCTGGGAGAAGCCAAATCATAACACTTTGAAGATTAAATAAGAAATGAGAACATAGGGCTGGAGCAATAGCACAGCAGATAGGGCTTTTGCCTTGTACTCGGCCAACCCAGGTTCGATTCCCAGCATCCGATATGGTCCTCTGAGCACCGCCAGGGGTGATTTCTGAGTGCAGAGCCAGGAGTAACCCCTGTGCATCGCCAGGTGTGACCCAAAAAGGAAAAGTAAATGAGAACTTAGAAGCTTAAAGTGTGAACTCACAATATGAGAAATTTGGCTGAAGAAAAGAAGAGATTGACTGGTACATAACTATATGCATAGTAGCTTATTTGGTCCTGCTTTAATTCTCTGTTCTAATTAAAAGTATACATATCCATATTAAATGAAAGAACAATTATCCCTCTATATAAAACTGCAAAAATAGAAAATAACCAATTATGGCAATGTTCAAATCTTACTGAATCTTCATACCAATTCTGTTATTCCATTCCTACTCTTTTTATAGAATTAATGATGCTATATTCCAACAAGTGAAGAAAAAATTATTTGTGATTTTCCTTTTTTAAAATATTAGTAGTTTCAACAGCTTTATGTAATTGCTTATAATTTGCATTTTATCTAGATTACCAACAGGACATAACAGTGTCATTTCTTTTCAATGCACCTCATGCTGTACTCTGGGTCAGGGTGCCAGAAAATCCATGTTCCTCACATCTAGTTTTTTGCTCCACACACATGATGTTTTCTACTCAAAATGTTGTAAATATAATATACAACATATTTTCTTATTATGAGCCACAAATATTGGGAAACTGTCACACTGTCACACACACTGTCATCCCGTTCTTCATCGATTTGCTTGAGCGGGCACCAGTAATGTCTCCATTTTAAGACTTGTTACTGTTTTTGGCATATCAAATACACCACAGGTAGCTTGCCAGGCTCTGCTGTGCAGGTGGAATACTCTTGGTAGCTTGCCGGACTCTCTGAGAGGGACGGAAGAACTAAATTTGAAAATTAATTAGTGTAAGCTTATAGCATCAAAAACATATCAAGCATCTAAAAGCATAGCAAGAAAGGTGAAGACCTCTTTCTTAGAACATAGTAACTATTGCTTAGAGAAATTGAAGATCTTTATCAAGAGCTGTATCATGATTTTGGACTACAAGAACATTTGCTGTTGAGAGATGTATCCTCCCAATAATATTTTTATTTGTACTAAATTCCCTCCTACTCAAACACAATTAGCCTGAGTGATTAAGTAGATTTTAAAAAACCTTTTTTACAAAAAGGTTTTACTAGCAATGTAATCAAAAAAATTTTATATAGAACTGAAAAGAACCTAGCATTAACTAAACAATGTTTTTAAATGTTGGAGGCAATAAATAACATTACTTCAAGGCTTACTGTACAGCTACAGTAATTACAATGTGAACCTGGCATAAAGACAGAAAAATGGATCAACATAACAAGAGCATCTGGAAATAGGCGCACAAATAAAAACAGTCATTTGACTTCTGACCAAGATGCCAAGTTAATGGAACTGAAAAAGAAAAGGTGTGTGGATCATAGATTGAAATGAAAAACCCAGAACCATAAAACAACTAAGAGGAAACTGGAAAATTCTTTACACCAAAGTGGAATGCCTGGCACATGACACAAAATGCAGCAATCATAGAAGAAACACAATGGTATGCTACCTTGCAGCCAAGTTAAAGCGTTCTTATCACAATACATACCATTAAGAGAATGAAAATTCTCTTCATTTTTCTGACAAAGGACTTACTATGTGAAATAAAAAACACCTGAGAACCAACAACAGAGAGATAAACAACCCTCTTTAACAAAACTGAGCAAATTACTTGAATAGACACACCACAAGATATATAGATGTCAATATACACTTGAAAGAAAACCATCTTTAGATTGTGAGAAGGGCAAAGTAAAGCCACAAGAATGCAATTCAGCCCCTTCTTCCTAAGGGCAGGAAGAAGTTCTGCCTATTTGAGTAGAACTGTCTATTTGAAAGTTCTGTGAATGGTTCAATACACGTCTTCCCCATGATTCTGGAATTTCATTTTTCAGTATTTACCCAGGATAAATGAAAAGTCATGTCCACAAAAATCTCTTGCACAAAAATAAAGATATTTTAGGAGACTAGATATTACAGTCCCTAACTGAAAGTCCAAAAGCCTGTTACAGTGACTTTGGGGTCCTTGGGGAAGGGACGTGGTACACTAGTGATGGGGGCGATGTTGGAATTATGTGCCTGAGAAACCATCATTAACTGTACTGTAAATCAAAGAACCTCAATCAGTTAAAAAAGATAATAATGCCTAGCAACTTCAAATAATCTAGCATTTTCAGCAGCAATATGAACTTTTCCATATACCTCCCTTTTTGTTTTGTTTTGTTTGGGGGGACCAACCTGCTGTTCTCATTCCTGGCAGTGCTCAGGGGACCACATGCAGTGCCACGGATTGAACCTGGGTTGGCTATGTACAAGGCAAGTGCCCTGACCGGTGTACTAAAGCCCCAGTCTTATATACCTTACTTGTCAGTCATCAACATCTCTGATTCGGGAGGTAGAGAATGTGTGCTCTGTCCATGATCTTTGGTAGATAATGAAGACAGATGCAAGCACTAAAGAGATAGTTCAACAGGCTGGGGCACGTGCTTCACATGCATGGCATCCAGGTCTGATCTCCAGCACCACATGTTCCTTGAGTACCACCAGGGGAACATCCAGAGATGTAGCCTACTCCAGCCCCTGGGCAATGCCCATATGACCCAAACCCCCTGTAAGAAAAGAATGATGAATATCAGGCCATACTTTTTTTTTTCTTTTGGGTCACGCCCAGTGATGCACAAGGGTTACTACTGGCTCATGCACTCAGGAATTACTCCTGGTGGTGCTTGGGGGACCATATGGGATGCTGGGAACCGAACCTGAGTCGACTGCGTGCAAGGCAAATGCCCTACCTGCTGTGCTATCGCTCCAGTCCCCCAGGGCATACTTTTACACAAAGTCAGATTTTTTTAAATTTATTTATTTTTTAATTAGTGAATCACAGTGAGGGTACAGTTACAGATTTATACATTTTTGTGCTCATGTTTCCTTCATACAAAGTTCGAGAGCCCATCCCTTCACCAGTGCCCATTCTCCACCACCAATAAACCCAGCATCCCTCCCACCCACCCCCAATCCCATCTCCCCCTACCCTACCCTGCCACTGTGGCAGGGTATTCCCTTTTGTTCTCTCTCTCTCTCTAATTAAGTGTTGTGGTTTGCAATAGGGGTGTTGAGTGGCCATCACCCTTCCCATGCGTGACCTCCAACCACATTTTACTTGGTGTTCCCTTCTCTATCTGAGTTGCCCTCTCCCCAGAATGTGAGGCCAGCTTCCAAGCCATGGAGTCAACCTCCTGGTACTTATTTCTACTATTCTTGGGTGTTAGCCTCCTACTATGTTATTCTATATTCCACAGATGAGTGCAATCTTTCTATGTCTGTCTGTCTGTCTCTCTCTGACTCATTTCACTTAGCATGATACTTTCCTTGCTGACCCACTTATATGCAAAGTTCATGACCTCAATTTTTCTAACAGTTGCATAGTATACCATTGTATAGATGTACCAAAGTTTCTTCAACCAGTCATCTGTTCTAGGGCACTCGGTTTTTTTCCAGATTCTGGCTATTGTAAATAGTACTTCGATGAACATATAAGTGCAGATGTCATTTCGCAAAGTCAGATTTTTAAAAAAGCATCCAATAGACGATGGCTGAAGATTTAGAGAGAGCCTCCCTGCTCAGTAATTAGCACTGCCACAAGGTAAAAAACAAACCCACGATCAACACACTGTTCCATTGTGTAGTGGCTATCACACTGGCCTCTCACAAGAATAGTATCAACACTTCATACAATTGTGTTTTAATGAACTTACCGGTCAGCAACTAAAATTGGCTCTAAGCAGCAAAATGAGTTCCTCTTTCTTAAAGACTAACAGGAAAAGTTTCATGTTGCCTATCTTCAGCCTAAAGTACTCTGGGTGATATTCTAGCATGCCAGTTATTAATGCTTTTTTTTTTATCCACATCAATGATGCTCGGGGCTTATTCCTGGCAGTGCTTAGGGTACAAGAGATGGTGCCAAGATTCAAACCAGGGTCAGCTGCATACGAGTCAAGTGCCTTAAGCCCTGCATTGCCCCTCAAGTTTCAGTTATCCATGTTTGAAATGCTTCCATTGCATTTTTGATGATTTTATCTTGCTGAACCCTAAGTTAGGGAAGAATAGGAAATCTTCCTGACCAAACCCCACCCTTCCAGTATAAAATGCTTTTGCCTTGGAAAACTTCAATCTGAAAAATTAAATATTATTTTGTCATATTTTCAAAGACTGGCAAGGCAGGATATGTATTCAGTATATATATATTTTTTAACTTTAATACAAACATTAGCTAGCATATAGTCACATTAGGTCTACAGGAAACATATTTTTATTTCTTAATTTCTATTTTAGGACCATGATTTAAAAACCTGTTAATAAGGAAAAATAGATTTTTAAAATAATTGTCTTAGTTGATCTCATTACAATGTGGAAGTGATAATTACAGAAAGAAATGCCCTATTCAGGCAGATCATCAATTACAGCTACTCTGGTCTCAAGTTTCAAGTTATAAGGTTCATTTTCAAAAACACATTTCACAGTATTAGAAAGAATAATTTTAATTAAAACACCAACCCCAGCAGATGGTTGCATACACTTTTAAAGAGAGAAAACTAAAGGGGTTTCAATTTAGATGCACACACTTCTCATGAACCAAAATACAGCTTTAGCAGTATTTACGTCAGCTTCGCTAAGATGCATATTAGCATCAGTTGCAAAACTGAAAACTGTGTTGAAGACATCTGTTGGCTGGTCTGTCAAACATTTCAATTTGTGCTAGAAGTGCTTCCTAATTAAGCAGATAAACACTTCCTTCACAAACCATCCTCTCTACTTCTCATCCAACATGAAGAAGCGTGATGCATCTCTTGAGCAAAATAGTCAACGTTAACATGATTTTAAGGGAGGAAAATGATAAATTCTATTAATTAGTGGAATAAAACTAAAGCTCCTGGACTAAGAAAAACTTCATCCATAAATGTTAAAACAAGGGCCTGGGAGATAGAGCACAGTGGGTTAAAAAGCACTTGGCAGGAGTGATCCCTGAGCACAGAAACAGGAGTATGCACTGAGTACCACTGGATTTAACCCGGAAACTAAAACAGAAATTTGCAGAATGTACATATATACAAGAAGCTTATGTCTAAGAAGGAAAAACACCTAAATAACCAGTAGATAGGAGGAATAGGAGCAGCAGCAGAAGTAAATAGGTGATCGTACAACATAGCGGACAGAAGTAAACAACAAAATCAACACAGAAGACTTTATTAAGTGAAATATACCCACATGCAAAGGACCTAGACAAACACAAAAGAAACAGCAAAACAGAGGGGAAGGGAGAGGAGAGGGCTTAGGAAACAGCATGAGATTCTCCCCAATGCCGCAGATGAGCCAAGGCACCAGAAGAATAGAATGAGGTTACTAGGCTCACGCATGGCAGACTAATGGAGAACTTGGGCACAGACCCAAACACCTTGTTTTTGAGGATTAAAACCGAATATTTCCATACACAGGGGTTGCTCCTGGCTCTGCACTCAGGGGTCACTTTGGCCCAGATAGAGCATTCTGTCCCTGTGTCTCTCATCTTCTGCACAAGGTAAGTAGGGAAGAAGGGAACCAAGATGTTGACTTAACCCTGAGAGTCTTGAAGTGCAAGGCAATTCAGTTAAAGGGCCTGGGAAAAGTCTACCGACTGCCTCTAAGAAACAGGATGGAGATTTAGAGTTTTGAAGAGGAAGAAAGTCCTCAAAAAGAAATCAAAACCAGGAGCTAGAGCAATAGCACAGTGGGTAGGGCATTTGCCTTGCACAAGGCCAACCCAGGTTCGATTCCCAGCATCCCATATGGTCCTCTGAGCACTGCCAAGAGTAATTCCTTAGTGCAAGAGCCAGGAGTAACCCCTGTGCATCGTTGAGTGTGACCCAAAAAGAAAAAAAAAAGGAAAGAAAAAAAGAAATCAAAACTGGATTCCTGGTTGCCCGGGAGCTAGTATGGAGGGCACATGAACCTGACACAGATTCAGTTCAGTCCCTAGCATTGCCTAGTTCTGAGCACCACAGAATGTAGCCGTGGAGGCCTGTGAGTACAGCCAGGCTGGCTCTGGTGGTCCACGGCACTGCAAGGCCTAACCAGGCAATACCTCACCCTCAAGCGCTTGCATGACACCCCGTGCCAGCTTGGCCAAAAATCACGGGGAGTGGCCCTTGTCCCCTGAGCATGCTTGGGAGGCCCAAAAAACAAAACAAAAATTGATAGGTCTAACATACATGAGGTGCTGCATCCCAACAGGCCCTGCCAATAACCACAGAATCAATGCACCCCCCATAAAGCCTGGAGCTACCAAGGAGGAAGGAAAGGAAGAGTAAACACACATTTGAGGGGCATCTAATCAACCAGGCATACAGAATTTCTGCAGAGATACATGCTTTAAAAGAACTTGAAGAAGTAGAACAAAAGGGAGTTGGGGAGATTGTAAAGCAGGTAGGGCACTTGCCTTGCATATGGCTGACCCGGCTTTGATCCCTGGCACCACAGATAGTGCCCTGAGCACAACCACAAGTGATCTCTGTGCACAGAGCCAGGAGTATGCCCTGAGCACTGCTGGGTGTGTGACCCAAAAACAAACAAACAAGAAAGGGAGACAAATTCAATTCTAAATGAAATAGATTTAGCAGAATAATCAAAGCATGGCCATTGGATTGTCTTAGAAACGAGAAAACTAAAAAATGCAACAAAGGAATGAAATATAAAACTTTTCCACAGGGGCCATAGCAGGCAAAACTTAGGGACCCGGGACAGCTCCCAGAAGCGTCAGCTCAGCCTGCACAGGTGAGTGGTTCTCGGGGGTCACCAGGACACAGCTGTATCCCATGTGATTCTGGAGATCAAACTAGAACTCGCACATGCTAGGTATGTGCACCACCACTTGAGCTCTCTGCTAGCCCCATGAAACAATTTAAACAACGACAAATTTGAGATATTGAAATAGAATGAAAATAAACTGATGAAATGGGAACATATAATGAAGCATTTTATGTTATATGTAAAGATCATCCATATCTGTAATATCATTTGAAATGAATCACAAATATAAGATAAGGAACGTCCAGGCCCCGCACCAGGCTGTCTTCAGTGGGGCAACTTGGAGGGAGGCGGGTGAGTTTCCCTCCCTGCCCCAACAGAACTCTGGCCACCATATCACAGAGGCTCTCTACAGGCTCAGACAAGCCTCACCATGAGTGAATCTGCAGGAAAACTGAGGCATGTGGGACCTGTGACTGAAATATCCAAGCTCACTTGGAGGGGGAATGGACCTCCTCCCCTATCTCCCAAATTTTCCAGTAGCTTGGCAGTCACACCCACAAACTGCCCCTGGCGCCATATGATCTCATCATCAGTCAAGATCCTGAGACTGAGAAATAAAGGCCTGAAAGAGAGCAACATAGGCCTATTCCTTGAGTTAATCTGCTGTATAAGCATATTCTAAATTTTAGAATTCCTGGACCTCTTCTACTCTACACCACTAATGTACCAAGAGCAGCACAGAACATTTGATTGGATCTAACAATCATGTTAGTAATCTCTTATACAAGGGCTTAATGGCTCGAGAATGAAATACAACAATCTTCATACATTTTCCTCTAAGGAAACTTTATTTTTATTTTTAGCAGATTATTCATAAGAAGCAATACAAAATAAATTGTTTCAGTTCTGCTTTGGGGACACAGTTTGGGATTTGGGGTGGATACATGTGAAATATCATGGTGGGAAGGTGCAACGGTGGTGGGATTGGTGTTTGAATATTAAATATAATAAATTATTCTGAGCAACTTTATAAAATAAAATAAAAAATATGATAGACTGGTGGGGGCTAGAGAGATAGTACAGCAAGTAGGGTACTACTTGCCTTATACATGGCCAACCCAGGCTTGGTGCTCCCCCATGCACTGCCAGGAGTAATTCCTGAGTAACCCATGAGCATTGCTGGATATGGACCCAAAACAGACCAAAAAAAAAAGATGATTGGTAGACTTTAACAGGGTAGAATAAAGCACAAATAATGTAATACAAACAATTTAGAGTATCTATGTTGTAGATGTATACTTCTCTATACAGTTTTTTCATTTTTGTATATTTGAAAATTTTGTATTAAACTGTTGAGGGACCACAAATAATTAAAATGACAAACCTCACTGAATTAATTATGCATCACAGCAGATATATATCATTGTCATTGGTATCATTTTTATAATAGGAGAAGCAACAGCTAAGAGTGTAGTCTGTCTAGTATTTCAATGTAGGGTTTTACGGCTTTAATGCTTCTAGCAAAGTGTAATGTGTGCGCTATGATTATCTCTGTTTGACAGGTCTCAAAAGTGAGGCCTCGAGTGCCCAAGGTCACACAGTTAATCCATAAATGGCAGAGCTGAGATCTGAACCCACACAATCTGGTCGTGGACATCTTTCCTTAGTCACTATGTTATAAAGGGGAAAGTTCAGCAAAATATAGGCCCCAAATTCCTACAACTTACCACACAAAATGTAAAGTCTAAAAGTAAAAAATAGAGGTTAAATCAGAGAGCACATCATGGGAAGGTTCAATAAACCCGGGAACAAGTTCCAGATAAAGAAAGGAAAGCAAATGGAGGGAAGACATCATTTAAAGAAAAAAAGAATGAACATTTTCCCAACTTGAAGAGAATCATGGAACTGAAGATTAAAGAAATTTACTGAGTCTTACATAAGTTGAATTTCAAAAGCAAGGAGCTTCAAAATTCACAAAGGAAAACAGAATAATGAACAACAGCAATACGAACTGTCACTATCACTGTCACCGTCATCCCGTTGCTCATTGATTTGCTCAAGCAGGCACCAGTAACATCTCCATTGTGAGACTTGTTGTTACTGTTTCTGGTATATCAAATACACCATGGGTGGCTTGCCAGGTTCTACCAGGCGGACAAGATACTCTTGGTAGCTTGCCAGGCTCTCTGAGAAGGGCGGAGGAATCAAACCCGGGTCGGCTGCATACAAGGCAAATGCCCTACCTGCTGCACTATCGCTCTACCCCAATACAAAAATAAAAGTAAAATTTCAAAGCAGCCAAAGACAAAAAAACAGATTGCTTTAAGTTCTGAAAGAAAGTTAACTCTCCACTTAAATTTTCAAGCCAAATTATCAAGTATAAATTGCAATAAGGGTCAGAAAATGGTTCACCTAATACCTATTCCTTTACAAACTGCAAACATACACTAACACATGAAAAAAAGAAGTACTGCTTATAGGTAAAGCAATGGAAAAACACTAAAGTCCACAGTGACCATTCTACTTAGAAACTGGGTAACACTGTGAAAGCCATTGGGGCTAACTACTTATAATAGCTCTGGATTCTTACATGATGGAAAATAAGAAGAGTAAATAAACTAGAATACAAACTCTTTTCTAGGCTTTTTTTTTTTTTTTGGTCACACCTGGCGATGCACAGGGGTTACTCCTGGCTTTGCACTCAGGAATTACTCCTGGCAATGCTCCGGGGACCACATGGAATGCTGGGAATCGAACCCGGGTTGGCTGCGTGCAAGGCAAACCCCCTACCCTCTGTGCTATCGCTCCAGCCCCATAAACTCTTTTCTAAACCTGATATTCTCTTAATCTGCAAAGTCAGATCATGATATCTCTCTGAAATGTCCCACGGTTTAGAGCACACTTTTAAAAAATGATTTCTTTCCATTTTAGCACTTGAACCAACACTACTGTGTTCTGTGTGCAGTGCTGCTATACTAGACCCACCTCAGAGGACACCTTAAGTGAGAGAGTTAAGTGAGAGAGGGCACCTTAAGTGGGGGAGGCCTAAGGAGTATTCACAGGAAAACTGGGCTGGAAAAAACAAAAGGCCAAACAGGCGGTCCAAAATCGCTCATTTGCCAACAGAAAATCAAAATACAGGGGCTGGAGCAATAGCACAGTGGGTAGGGCATTTGCGTTGCATGGGGCCAAGCCGGGTTTGATTCCCAGCATCCCATACGGTCTCCTGAGCACTGCTAGGAATGATTCCTGAGTACAGAGCCAGGAGTAACCCCTGTGCATCGCTGGGTGTGACCCAAAAAGTCACTGTCACTGTCATCCCGTTGCTCATCGATTTGCTCGAGCGGGCACCAGTAATGTTTCTCATTGTGAGACTTATTGTTACTGTTTTTGGCATATTGAATATGCCGTGAGTAGCTTGCCAGGCTCTGCCCTGTGGGCGCGATACTCTCGGTAGTTTGCCGGGATCTCCGAGAGGGGCGGAGGAATGGAACACGGGTCGGCCGCGTGAAAGGCGAACGCCCTTCCCCTGTGCTATCGCCCCAGCCTGTGACCCAAAAGGGGAAAAAAAAAAACCATAAAGAACTTTGTCTTTAGGATTCAACAGCTCTCTGCTGTTTTCAATCCTGTAAGTCACACAAGTATTTTCTAATAAATACATGATCAAAGGGAACAGAGAATCTTGCAGAGAAGGAAGGAAGTGGGCCTGGCACTGAGGTCTAAAGGAGTAACTACGGCAGGAGTAGGGTGGGTGGAACAGACACAACAGCTGTTTGCAGAACATGCAGAAACTAAAGGAACAAAGCACAAAGGTAGAGCACGAACCAAGAAAAAGATACAGTGTCTTGTACACAAAAGACATTCCGGAAGGAAAGAAGGGCGGGAGGGCGGCAGTTAGTTTACCTTTTCAGGTCCCTTCAAGATGCCAAAGTAGGAATACCCCAGATACCTGCTTTTTATGGAAATCCTTGAGGGCTGTCTCGTAGCCTTCCTCCAGCCTACTGAAGGCTATCCCCACGTCGGTAGTCCACCAGATTTGTGAGCTCGTCAGTGCAACCTGCGCTGGGAAATCAAAAATCCACAGTTCTCGAGGCTTCTCCTCGTAGGCGGCGATGGCTTCCGTGATGGAACGGCGCATCGTCTCCCGCATGGCCTGTTCCAGCCGCACGAGCCACGTTTCCACCTGTGGGAGCCAAGGAAATGTTGGAACACGGGCTCAGTCCCAGACTGGGGCTGACTCCATCCTCTGGTGGGCCAGAAGCCCATGCAGAGAGGCCCGGGGCGGGGCTGAGCTGCTGATGCTAAATTCAAGAAGGAAAATCCCAGGAGGGAAAACGCAAAAGAGAAGGTGAATGAAGCGACTCATGGCTTTTTCCAAAGGGAACTTGTATTCTCTGGGGATACGCCTCATCTGATTTCTCCTACACATCACTTCCCACGCCGTTATCAGAGCTGTTCCTGATTATTCTTTTTTTTCATATTTGAAGACAAGGGGACTTGAGATCAAGATCCACTCTGTTGTTTTGAGAAATGATCCATTATAGACACCAATAAATATCCTAAGCGTAACAGTTCAGGACGATTGAAGATAGAGGGGAACTTGGAATTTTGAAAATGTATCATTTGATAATTTTTAAATCAACTGAAAATTCTCCTCTAAAATCTTCACAGTTCGTAATCTTAAGACAAAGTGTTTCCAGCAAGTATCTTAATTGTGTTCCCTACTGGTTCTCATCTTCACACTTGTCAGAAATTAGACAGCAGGAGTGTATGAGAGATAGGACAACTGCTGACTTGTGAAATTTTTAAAAATTCACTTTGTTTTTATTTTCGCCCATAAATACATTTCAGCTTGTTATCATCATCTAAATAGGCTTTATTGACCTATGTTTTACAGGATAAAATGATGTAACAAATCAGCTGTTACACTATTTGCTATAATTAACCACATCAATAATAATAATAATAATAATAATAATAATAATAAAAACATTGTAACAAAGAAATGTCAAGTAATGACAGGCTGATTCCTAGCCTCCCCTCAATGAAGACTGCAGCAGAATGCATCCCTAAAATCTCTTTTGACAAGAGGGAAAAAGTGGCTTATATTTCGGAGCTAAGCACCTTCCCTCCTGAAAGAAAAGGGAAGCAGCCTGAGCACAGGGTTCTTAGGGGGCCCCATATCTCTGCATCAATGACCACTGTGTTCAGTGACACCGGGCAGCCACATCTCTCTTCACCAGTGCACTCCCAGGCATCCTCTATGCGCTCAGTCCAGCCACCTACCCCAGCAGCTTTCCAGCCCGTTTAGAGAAGCCCAACACACATTTCCACTCATGTTCACGTCAGCTAAGCCAACAAGGGCAATGCAGTAAGATCTGGGAATTAATCGCTCATGAAATACTTGACTTCTCATTTTTTTCCCTTCTCATGTTGGGTCTGCATAAGCTCCTGCCCGGTCCTTTATACTAACATCCCCTCGTCTCAGTAACTATGTGTATATCCACTTTCTCAATGAGTCCACAAGCCCTCAGAGGCAGGGGCTACGTCTTATTTCTAGATCCCCAAATGATAATGTCCTGTTGATAATATAGGCATTCAACAAGACATTCCAATAAAATTGCCTCAATGGGGAGAAATCAGTGATGAAAGTGCCAGAAGGGAAAAGACCAAGAGCAAAAACAACTTTTTCTTTTTTGCTCTATATAAGGCAAAGAAACAAATTCTTTCCATAAAACAAAAGGCAATTAGGGAGGCCTGCGGTATGGACTGGAAAGTCTAGCACGGGCTGCCCAGAGAGAAAGGATTCGAGCACTGTAGAAACTGCCCATGGCGGGGATCTGACCAGGTCAACGTAGTGATCAGCACATCTGTCACCTGGACAGTCCCCCTGTGGGCACACCGCCAGCCCCCAGCCAGCAGTCTGCTGAAAGGGAGGAGACAGCCACACACTCGCCCTAGGATAGTTTATGTGGACTTTTTCTAATCACTGCAATGATATCCTGAAAAGCCCAAGAGATCAAAAACTGTGTTTCAAGCCAAGTATTCTACCATCTGCTTTCCTTTCAACTGGTACAATATGAAAAAGCAACAGAAATGAATTAAAAAAAAATACAGTCCTGGGTTAAAAAAAAAAAAAGGTCATCAACACATTTCTTCCAGACACTTTTTAAGGATTCCTCTGGCCCAACTAAAGGTTCTCTAAGAGGGGTCAGTGTTTCTGCTGCATTGGTGCCCCTGAGGCTAACCCACATGATACAAGCCTCATCATAAAGGGATGCACTTCCTTCCTCTACAGCGGTATTTCCCAAGTGGATAATACTGCCCCCCGAGGGGCACTGGGATGATGGGTGGGTGGAGGGAGACAGCAGCTGGAGGTGCACAGAGGGAGTGCTGTTTGTTGACTGAAGGTAGATTTGGGGTCAGAAGCAGTACAGCGTGGGTAGGGTGCTTGCTTTGCATGTGGCGAACCCAGGTTAAATCCTTGGCAACCTATATGGCCTTATGAGCACCAGCAGGAGTCATTACTGAATACAGAACCAGGAATAAGTTCTGAATACTGCCAGAAGTGGTCTCAAACAAACAAACAAACAAAACTACACACACACACACACACAAAAGATGCAATTCCTTAAAAGCAATGTCTCCTGATGTGGGCAATATTGCCCCTCTGGGGGGAGCTGGTATGATGCAGGACATATCCGGAAGGAACCCTCAGGTGCAAAAGAGGGTGCTTTAGGGGCTGGAGCAGGTAGGGCAGTTGCCTTGCATGCGGCCGACCCAGGTTCAATTCTCAGCATCCCATATGGTCCCCTGAGCACTGCCAGGAGTAATTCCTGAGTGCAGAGCCAGGAGCAACCCCTGTGCATTGCCGGGTGTGATAAAATAAAGGGGATGCTTTGTGTTCAGTTAAAAAAGGTAGATGTCCAGGGAGGCACCAAGAGATCATTTGAGCCTTGCAATGGGGGTAGTTGGCCAAACAAGTTTGGGAACATGTGCTCTAAATCATTTGAAAACAACAAAAGCCCTTTCCCAAATCACCATGAGCCCTTCCTATGGCTTTTGAGGCTGTTGGCACAAGGGAGAGAAGAAGTGACTAACCTGCCCACCTGCTCACACAGCAGTTCAGGTAGGGGACATCTGCGAGCACACTCAGTGGACTCTCCTTCCCAGCAGCCTCTTCCTGCATTCACATCACAACCTGTCTCAAGGGACACCCCTCCCCCCCTCTCCCTCAAGGTCAGTGCCACCCTCCCACTGGCCTGCACTCTCTGAGCCCTGTCGCAACATGCCGCCTCCAGCCTGGGAGAGCGGACAGGAGGACACTCACCACACAAGACCAACCTGCGGATGATCTGAGCACAAGTTTTGACTGGCTCAATTTCCAGTTTTGAAAGATATCCCCCCAAACATCTTCTAGCACAAAGTCCCACACTGGACTCTTACGTGGCCTTGGCATTCGCACTGTGTCTGGAACGAGACATACTCCTTTTCTTTGCTGTACATCCCGACAGCTCGGTGCACAGAGACATCTGGGTCATCTTCAAACTGCAAATCAGCCAGGCTGTCGAAGAGCTTGGCAAGGTGACGTGTGACCTACGATGACATCAGTAGGAAAGAAGTTCTTACCAAAGAGGCATTCTGCGGTCCAGAAAGGTCACTAGACTATTGCACCCAAACATTCTTGAGCTCTTCACCTAAAGTTGTCGCACAACACTTTCCTTAAACATGAGAATTCTTTCTGAAATCCCAAGCTTGAAATGAACTTGACCAAGAAGTGCTAAGACCTTGAATACTCTCCGGAACATGGCAGAATTAACACGCATCGACACAATGATCGCTTTGTTTCTTGAAGGCTGGAGATTTATCAGTTTTACTACTGTGCCCTATTCTCACGGGCAGTCATCCTGCTGAGAATTTTGTGATCACATTTTTCAAATTGATGCTTACAGGGCCAGAGAGATAGTCCAGTGGGTAGGGGATTTGCCTTGCATGGGGCTGACTGAGATCTGATGCCTGGTACCATACATAGTTGGCCAAGTCCCCAAAAGCTGCTGAGTGAAAACATTTGGCAGCTCCACCAAATTACTTCACCAAGGTATCATGGGTAACAATAATATTGATATTATATTGACAATGCGACCTTACTATGCCCATCATCAAAGTGAAAATATCTCCCATCAGTATCTCAAGGTTCCTTCTTCAATAACCCCCACTCTCTTGGTAGCCCAATTTTAATTTCTGTTAGCAACATCTTAGGGTTTATTTCCATTGGTCATGAACTATTCCCTTTATTGTCTTGTTTTAATACTCCCCATATAAGCATGATATCAGGTATCTTTCTCATGACTCACTTTATTTTGCATGGCACCCTCTAGCTCCAACCAAATTGAAGTAAAATGTAAGATTTTCTTTTTCTCATAGCCGTGTGTGTGTGTGTGTGTGTGTGTATTTGTGTTTCTGGGTCCCATAAAATCACATGGGCAGATGGGCCGGACATGTAATGAGATTTAGAGACTACTACTATACTAGAGCTGTTACCGACTGGATTCTATGGGACCTCAAAAGACCACGTGGCCACTCACCTACAAGATCGTCAGACTTTTTAATCAAAACCCTAAACGAACAGTTTGAGGTTCTTCATGTTCCTAGAGCGAGCAGATGCCATTGGGCTACACTAGCATGTGACAGGGACAAATGGGGACATTACTGGCACCCACTCAAGCAAATCAAAGATCAACAGGATGACAAGTGATACAAGTGATGTATTTGTGTATATAGAGTACAATTCCTTCATTAACTCATCTTTTTTTGGGCCCTGAAAGGCACTACATTCCCTTACCTTACTCTAAAAAGCTATCACTGTGTCACTGTCATCCCATTGCTTATTGATTTGCTAAAGTGGGCACCAGTAACGTTTCCATTGTGAGACTGGTTGTTATTGTTTTTGGCATATAGAATATGCCATGGGTAGCTTGCCAGGCTCTGCCGTGTGGGCAGGATACTCTCGATAGCTTGCTGGGCTCAAAAAAGCTATAGTAATAAAAACTGGTACTGGAATAAAGACAGAATCTCAGATCAGTGGAATACAATTGAGAGTCCAGGCTTAAATTTTCAGATATATGGGCAGTTAATTTATGATAACAGGGCTAGATACATTAAGTGGAGCATGGAAAACATCTACTAAAAATGGTGCTGGGAAAACTGGTTGGAATCATGAGAAAAAATAAAGAAGAAAAGAAAAATTAAGAACTAGACCTCTAGCTCAGATACAAGAAATGAACAGCACACCAAAGAACTATGGGATGAGTTCAAGAAGAACAATAGAGAGTAAATGTATTTATCTATGAGCTATCTTTAAAAAGTATGAAACTAATACCCATAGACAGTTGAAACAAGGGCGAGGAGGACTGGTCCATGGATGGAAGCTTGTCACAAGTTGGAAGGGCAGGGGGAGGGCAATTAGGATAGAAAAGTGACCACTATGACAATGATAGCTGGAAATGATCACTCTGGACAAGATCTGAGAGTAGGTAAACAGATACACATGATAACCTGTCAATACCTATAATGTGACCATAATGCCCAGAAGGAAAGAGAGAAAGAAGAAAAATGCCTGACATGGAGGCAGGCTGGACTGGGAGGTGATGGAATGGGTGGTGGTGGTGGCAGGAGGGAAGCAAAAGACACTGGTGGTGGTAAATGTACACTGGTGAAGGAATGGGTGTTGGAACATTGGATAACTGAAACCCAATTAGGAACAACTTTGTAACTGTGTACATCATGATGATCCAATAGGAAGGAAGGAAGGAAAGAAGAAAGAAAGAAAGAAAGAAAGAAAGAAAGAAAGAAAGAAAGAAAGAAAGAAAGAGAAAGAAAGAAGAAGGAAAGAAAGAAAGAAAGAAAGAAAGAAAGAAAGAAAGGAAGGAAGAAAGGAAGGAAGGAAGGAAGGAAGGAAGGAAGGAAGGAAGGAAGGAAGGAAGGAAGGAAAGAAAGAAAGAAAGAAAGAAAGAAAGAAAGAAAGAAAGAAAGAAAGAGAGAGAGAGAGAGAGAGAGGGAGGGAGGGAGGGAGGGAGGGAGGGAGGGAGGGAGGGAGGGAGGAAAGAAGGGAAGGAGGGAGGGAAGAAGGAAGGGAGGGAGGGAGGGAGGGAAGGAGGGAGGGAGGGAAGGAGAAAGGGAGGGAGGGAGGCAGCGAGGGAGGGAGGAAGAGAGGGAGGGAGGGAGGGAGGGAGGAAGGGAGAAAGGGAGGGAGGAGTGCTCTGGCATTAAAAAAATCATCAGAGTCCCTGAGGACCATGATGGTGAATTTGATGACAAACTAATGTTAAATAATTAAATAGTTAAATAGTTAATAGCGAAGAATACAGGAAAGAATTTCTCAGAGTTGTGGAATGTAGGCAACCAATATATTTAAGAGGCCTTAAGGGTCTCAGTTCAAATAGACTCAGGAAAACTCCAAGACATACAATGTGCTCAGAATGACAAAAACCAAAGGTAGAGAGGATATTGAAAGCAGCAGGAAGCAGCAAGGCCAAAAAGGGAACTTACATACAAATCAGAAAAGAATAGAAGGATATAGTACAAAAATGCAATGAAATGAATACCTCACCAAGAAAACTCTACCCAGTTAGGTTATCATTCAAATTTGAAAGCATGGTACAAAGCTTCATGGACAGGCAACAGCTTAGGGAATTCATTGCCTTGAAACATGTTTTGCAAGAAATGTTAAAGGATCTTCCTTAAAGAACAGGACAAATTTCCAAGAACTCATTCATGGAGCATATGCTTGCACTCGGCTAGATTAAGAAAGATATGCTTGCTACAAAATTTTAAACATGCTCAATAATTAATTAACATCTCATTTATGCTGAATGTTCTGTATCTGCTCAGTTTTTTTTACATCCATAGATACTTTTATTGTAATTCTTTACTTATTAATGCAGACACTTAAGCAGTATGTATATTTGTAATTTTATAGGCCTATTTAGATTTCCCTTTTAAATTTAATTCTCTTAACTCTTACTAAATTTTTCATTTGTAGATTTTACCTATTACATGTGAATTCTAAATTAGATTAGTACCGATTTTTAATTTTTTTAAATTTTATTTTTATTTATTTATTTATTTGCTTTTTGGGTCACACCCAGTGATGCACAAATGTTACTCCTGGCTTCGCACTCAGGTAATACTCTGGCGGTGCTCAGGGGACCATATGGGATACTGGGAATTGAACCTGGGTCAGCTGTGTGCAAGGCAAATGCCTTAACCACTGTGCTATCACTCCAGTCCCACTACAGATTTTTTAAAGTTTTACAGACAGAGAAGCTGCGATAATTACCACAATGAGATCCAAGTATAAAATAAAATTGAATGCAATATATTTTAGATGGGCTGGAGCGATAGCACAGCGGGTAGGGCATTCGCCTTGCATGCAGCCTACCTGAGTTCGATTCCTCCACCCCTCTTGGAGAGCCTGGCAAGCTACTGAGAGTATCTCGCCCTCATGGCAGAGCCTGGCAAGCTACCCATGGCGTATTCGATATGCCAAAAACAGTAACAACCAGTCTCACAATGAGACGTTACTGGTACCTGCTCAAGCAAATTGATGAGCAATGGGATGACAATGACAGTGATATTTTAGATAACAGAATTCTAAAGCTATTTATGTAAGTGGGAATAGGCATTCTACTGTATTAAATGCAATATGTCAACTTTATTCATTAAAGTTTAAAATTAAAATCTTATGGCAATCAATAACCACAAATGAACTTGGATTGATTTATTATCTGCTAATTTCATTTGCCATTCCTTTAACTTTTTTTGAAGTGATATGAAATAAATTTGTTCTGTACCTGGTAAGGAGGCAGGCTGGGGCCAGGGGTGATCTGGGGACATTGGTAGAGGGAAGGTGACACTGGGATAGTGCTGGAACATCATGTGCCTGAGACAACTCCATTTTGAACAACTTCACAAATCATGGTGTTTTAATAAAAATAATATTTTTTGAAAAACAGGACTGGCTTCTGGGTCTGCTTCCTCTGCTGCCTCTTCCTCACTCTTGCCCAGCCCTGACTGAACTCAATTCAACCCTGTTTTTCACATTAGATAGTCAACAGCTCTCCTGCTTTCAACTTTTCCCTAGAAAATCTGGATTTTTTTTCTCATTTATTTTAATTGCAATACTCACTCTTGCATGCCCCCAACTAACTGCTTGCATTTTGAACCTGTTCCTCTAATTGCTGTAGGAGACTAATAGTGTCATGAAAGTTTATAACATGTTCACTGTGACTGTTAAGCTTCATCATCTTAATTCCTGAAATTCATATTCTGAGACACATTGATGCCACCATGAAGACAACCAAATGGAAGTATTCTAGAGGAGCATGCTGCACTCCTGGTACTGTGGACCCCTAGAGACGTCCTCCTTTGAGTGCCAACGGTGCTTTTAATCACCTAATACTAGAGGCTGTTTCTCACAAGCACCTTTCCGAATGCCAATATTTACAGCCTATTAGAGGCACCCATTTAGGACCATCTGTCTCATCACTGCAACTTTAGGGGTTTCTCAAAAGACAGGTTGGCAGGTTTCCTCCTGCACTGATTTGGACAGATGCCACTGGAGGCTGTTTCTGGATGCCAACATCAAAATGTTTCGGAGCATATATTCCTGATGTCGGCATTTGAGAGACGGCACGTTGGCTTCAATTTCCACAACCTGCTGTCTAATAGCCACGTTCAAGTAAGTAAAAGGAGACAGGTGAGAAGGATCTTCATTTTACTTGCCCATGTCTATCCAAAGTATTTTGCTTCAACATATGATTAATGGAAACTGAGTCATCTCACATTCTTTTTTTTCACAACAAGTCTTGGGAATTGGGGAAACATTTTCAGTAGAAATACTTCACCTATATTTAGATTTCGTGTCCTTGCAAAAGTAGGTGCACCATACTGTGGGAGTGTACCAGTGACATTGAAATCAATGAGAAATTTACTTAAGGGAAAACTATTTTTAAAATAAAATAAAAATAAAAAGGATATTTTACTAAAGGAAAAATAAAGAATATTAAAAATTTAAGGACATATCATTGTATTGAAAAAGGGGGATAGGATGAGGCAGGGGAAATCAAGGTGTCACAAGCATATGGAAGGAAGTGACATTGGTAGAAGGAGTGTTAAGAATGAAACCCTACCATTATCAATACTGTAAATCCCAGTGTCTAAAATACATATATTTTTTAATTACCAAGTGCAGACAAGTTTTGCCTAAGTCTCATGTGCCAGTTAATTTTTAGTATAAGTTGGTATTTCCATAAGGCAGCTCAAAGAGATTATTGAGCACTGAATTGAATCCGGAACTAGATATCCTCAGTCCTTCAGATCAGAGTTTCTCAATCCTTTTTCAAACTATATCCTTCCTCCAACTTTGCTTCCTTCCTGTCCACTCCTCTCAATCCCGCTGGTTGCCCGCCCTGCTCCCCACACCCCACCTTGCACCATGGCCCCTTCACTACATGAATCTCAGCTGCAGCTCTTTTGGAATATCCTGGAATGGGGTCAAATGATAAATGCTGCTTTTAGATATTCCAGTTCAGGGGGAACTCTGGGAAGGGAAGGTCTTTACAAGTGCATCAGGCAAAGCAAGCAGACCAACAGGTACAATCCCAAAGGTGTTCTGGACACAACCATTTCATTACCCTGACATCTCAGCTCAAGACTCTCGGGGGAGGGGGGTGGAAAAGGCAAAAGGGAGACCTCTGCTTGAGAATGCTATCTTGCAAGGGTACCAGGCCTCCCTGAAGGATGAGCTCAGGCAGATCACACTCCACAGGGACCCTGAAGGGCACTCAGTCCTCAATGGCATGTGGATGGCTGCAGGAGGGCCGAGGATGCAAGCCATTCACAAGCCATTCACAAGGCGTCCCCATGAGTCTCTAGCCCACAAAGGAGCCTCTTCTGGAGGAAACTGAATTATTATTCCTCAAGCTGCAGCTGCCATGTTCTCGCAGTCACACATGCAGGGGGCATCTCAGAGCCTTGAACAGGAATGTGAGAGCACTGGAAAAGCTGTCTCCGGGGATTTAGATCCTAAACTGACTCCCAGGATGAGAAGAAGGAAAGTCAGGATGGCCAGGCCGGACTTTGCGGCATCATCTAATGACAGCAAGTGACCAAGGATGGAGAATGCGCCTGGTCTCTGGACAAAACATCCCAGGCCACAGAGTTTGGCTGTGAGTGATTCAAAATTCCCCTTGTGCCTTCTCAGTCTTCCACCCCAGAAAACCCCTCCTGAGCAAGTATTTGCACCACAGAGGCTGCGGGACACTTTTCCCGATAACACACTTTCACTGAGGCAGAGGTGGTGGTAAAAGCAACGTATGTTAATTTCAAGGTTTAGTTACATGCAACAAAATGGGCTCCATGAAAAGTAGATTTTGAGCATAATACAAAGTAAAGTCAATCTCAAAATGAAAAATATATTGAGAATTAGACCATTTCAAAGCATGCAGGCCAGGGGAATGGTAAAGCAGGTCTGTGCTGTAGACACACAGCGGGACCCAGGTAGCTGCAAGCAAAAACATAAAGACAGAGAAACATGTCTCTGGGATGGGAAGGGGCAGGCAAAGAGCAGCCCTGCTGTGGGTCGGCCAGGGTGGGGCTCTCCAATGAGTGAGATTTCCAGGCTGTGATTGATAGCACGGTGGGTAGGGCATTTGCCTTGTACACAGCCGACCTGGATTTGATTCCTCCATCCCTCTCGGAGAGCCTGGCAAGCTACCGAGAGTATCCCGCCCACATGGCAGAGCCTAGCAAGCTACCTGTGGCATATTCAATATGCCAAAAAAAGTAACAAGTCTCACAATGGAGACTTACTGGTACCCTCTCGAGCAAACTGATGAACAATGGGATGACAGTGCTACAGTGCTACAGATTTTTACATTCACCTTCATTAACACTTTGCACCTTTTTAAATGCCCTAACTAATCTACTCATTAAGTTAGGAGTTCTGGTCTTAGTACTGTGCAGGATACCTGAAACTTGGGGATTTAGGACTCAGGAGTAAATATGAGGAATGAGGTAGGTGAGGGAATAACCACAATAAATCCCACTGATATCAGAGAAGATAATACTAGAATACTGAAGCGTTACTCCATAGGGGGAAATCAAAGGGGAGAGTAAGAGGTGGAGGGGAGTTAATGGGGCAGGTACAAAAGCGACGTATAGGCATGTATGTAAACCAGAGAGCCAGCAACACAGCAAGCAGGAGATTCAAACTACAGCAACCAAATTTGAAAAGATGCCTGCCAAGGAGGCAGGCTTGGGGGTGGTAGAGAACCTGGGGACACTGGCAGAGGGATTGGTGCTAGAACACTGTATGCCTGAAATGCATCATAAATCATGGTATCCTAATAAAAAATTAAAATTAATAAAAAGAATGATTCAAAAGTAGTACCTTTGAAGTTTCCCAGAAAACTCATAACTCAGGAAAAATAGTTTTTCAAGGAAGGACGGGCGTCATGTAGCACTCAGTCAGCCCACGGGCTGCACAGTCAGTCAGTCAATAGAGAGGGCGATGGCAGGGTGGGGAGGTCTGCTGGGAGTGCCCAGGCGGCCTCTGGGGCTGCCCCCTGTGTGCCTGGAAGGATCCTTTTTATTGTTTTATTTATTCTTCTATATTTGTAGGTTAAACACACTTTTATTTCAAATAAAAATTAATAGTAAACAAATGTATAATCAATACATTAAAATTATTAATTGAAAAACACGCTATTTTTCAGTAGAAAGGTAGAAAGTATTTAGGGAACTTGTCTCTACTTTTTTAAAAAATGAAACACAAAGGATTTATTTTGTGTATCTATAATATGCTTCCATTTGCATTTTTGAAATTGCCTATTTTTAAAAAAATTATTAAATCATCATAAGATATAGTTACAAAGTTGTTCATGATTGGGTTTCAGTCATACAATATTCTAACACCTGTGCCTTCACCAATGTACATTTCCCATCATCAATGTCCCCAGTTTCCTCCCAGTCACCCTACCCCCACCCCACCTGCCTCTATGGCAAGTATTTCTCTCTTTGGCATTATGGTTTGCAACATAGGTCCTGAGAGGTTATGGAAGGGTACTTTAAAAAAAAAACTGCATCAGGGCTGCATATATTGTCTGGCCACATTGTGAAGAGTTCTCGGTGATTAGAAAGAAATAAAGAGAATTGGTCCCAAGAGTATGCTGAGTAGCCTGTTCGCCTGGGAGGGATTTCAATTAGGACAAAAACCTGTGTACACAGACAGGGGTTCGAATAGTCCCTGGCGGGCTTGCAATGATGCAATTCAATCCCTCACCATCACCTTCCTCTGTGCTTTTCTCTCAGCCCCACCCACTCCTAGCAGGGAGGCGGAGGGAAGAGGTATCCCTCTGCCCTATGTGTGAGGATCCCAGAGGGGGTGCTATGGTGATACTTCACTCCAGGTAGGGAAGGGAAAGGACTGTGTCCCCCCAGCTGCCACCTAAGTCATCCTGTGAGGGGAGATAGAGAATCAGGCAAGTAGGAAGGGAATCCACTAAGACATCCAGGGAGGTGGGAGAGGAGAAAGGTGAGGTGAGCGCAGCCAGGGGCCCTCCAGGGCAGCAGCTGGAGAAGTGGAAGACAGTCTGGCTGGGAAATGGCCCTGCCCTGGGAGCTTCCCCTTGCACAGAGACCCCCGTGCTCAGGGAGAACCTCAGCACATTGTGCATGGGGGCTACTGAGGGGACCAGGGTGGGGCTGCAGGCCGGAGAAGCAGCCACAAGCTGAGAAAGGGCCTCGGCTGATGAAGACCTCCTCCCCTCCTCTTCAGGCTAAGCAGCTGAAGATAGGAAGGCAAGGCTCTCTCCCAACTGCCAACTTCATGAGGGGAACAGTTAGCTTTGACAGGGAAGTCAGTTTGGAGTTTCATTCCATTTTTCATTTTTATTATTTCTACAGGAGGCCTCCCAGGGGTGCTCAGGGTGTCTGGGTTTCCCACTGGTGATTCTTGGCCAAGTGGGTGTGCAGCTCAATGCTAGTGCCAAGGATGCAGTGCTGTGGGGGTCCTGAGGTGCTGGGCATGGCCAGGTTAGTCCCATGGTGGGGGGGCTCTAGGGACAGATGCACCCTGTCAATCTGGGTCATACACAATGCCTCAACTGCTGCACTATCTCCTGGGCCCAGACGGGAATTTTAACTTAGATATTCCTGAGGGACAGGCGAGACAGTACTGAAGCAGTGGTACTTGCCTTGCATGCAGCTGGACTGGGTCCAATCCCCAGCACCCAACGTGGTCCCCTAAGTCTTGCCAGGAGTGATCCCTGAGTTAAGAGCCAAGAATAAGCCCTGAGCGTGCTGGTGGTGGCCCCCAAACCAAGCCAAAGAGCAAAACTATACCGTGCAGAGTTTCTTTTGACTCATTTTTCAGAAGAGGAGGCCAGGGTTGGGGAAATGGTTTAAGGGGTTGAAGCACCTGCTTTGTATGCGGGAGTCCTGGGTTCGATCCTCAGCACTGCACAGTCATCCAGCAGTACTGAAAGTCCTGAGCACTGAGGGGGAGGAAGTCTTCAGTATTGCTGGGTATAGAGCCCAAACAAACAAGAACCCCAGGAAGTGATAAAGAACGCCACTACTTGGCATAAAGAGATTTAGTTAATTATTGCAGAATAATAAAACTTTCATGGCTATATCCTTGGGATTTATCATCTTCAATAAATCACACTAGTATTTATTGTGTCTAAAAATTACTAAGAGGAAAATAATGTTATTCTTCTTATAATGGAGTTGTCCATTTATCCCTAAGTTTAGCATTACAGGTAGGTACTAGGAAACAGTACAGGGGCTAAGGCACATGTGTTACATGCAGTCATTCCCAGTGTGATCCCCTGCAACTCACGTTCCCCCCCAAACAATGTAGGTAGCAACTCCTGACTACAGAGCTGGGAGTAGCCCTTGAGCATCGCCCAACCCAAGCCTAGAATGCATTTTGGATTCGAAGTTTTCAGGAACAGGTACCGGGAACAGAATGAGAGCCCCCCTGTTTCGTGGGGTCCCCAGCAACAGAGAAAGCAGCAGCTGGTCATGAGCTGGTTCTAGGGGGTCTGCTGCAGCACAAGTACCATTAGGACTGCTATGTTCAAAACCCACCAAAACAAAAACAGAAGACCAACATCCATTTGTATGTTACCTAAGTTAGGTGAGAGCTATATGTGGGGTGGGTTTCTAGTTGCTGTCACCAGACGGACCTTATCACAAAACTCACTTGAAATTATCAGGAACATAGAGAACAGGCCCTGGCTGGTGACCCTGAAAAGGTTGCCAAAGATGACTAGCAAGTTGGTTATTAATAGCAGGACTGCAGCAAGAACATCCATCCCACCGAATTTAGGTGCAAAAGATACACAAGAAAAGGTGAAAAAACAATCCTCAGGAAAAGTACTGTGTTCCAAGAACAGCAGAATTTAGCAGACTGGCGTGAAGAGTCACATATTCCAAAGAAAATGGCAAAAAACATATATTTTTAAAAATTTAGAGAAAGAATGTAGAGAGAAATTATCACTGTATCACTGTCATCCCGTTGCTCATCGATTTGCTCGAGTGGGCACCAGTAACCATTGTGAGTCTCCATTGTGAGACTTGTTACTGTTTTTGGCATATCGATTACACCATGGGTAGCTTGCCAGGCTCTGCCCTGCGGGTGGGATACTCTCGGTAGCTTGCCAGGCCCTCCAAGAAGGACAGAGGAATCGAACCCAGATCGGCCGCATGCAAGGCAAACCCTATCCACTGTGCTATTGCTCCAGCCCAGAGAGAGAGAAATTAATAATGACAAAATACAACCTTCAGCTTCAAAACAATCTGGGATGCACCATCACCACTAGGAGGATAATGGCTCAGCTCTGACAAATGTAGGCAGAAGTGGATGCAAACTATTGATATATGAAAATATGAATATATGAAGCCAGAGAGTGCACAGGGTTAAGGCATGAGTCTTGTATGTAGCAACCCTGGCTCAATCCCCAGAACATCTGGTTCCCCAAGCATCACTGGAAGAGATCCAAATCCCGCCCTCAGCAAAGTAAGACTATTTGGCATCTGCATGTCTCAAGGGAAAAGTGCTTTAAGATTTCTACCAGTTTGATGGTTACCTAATGATGATCTGAGCTCTCAGCTGACAAACTGTAGCAGCTGCCTGATATCTTTTAAATATTGTCAAGGAGGCACGTTCTGCATAAGCAGGGGAAATCAGAGGGATGGAACAATGTTTCTCAAGTTTTTTTCCAACCATGACCTCTTCCTTCCTGTGGCTCTCTGCCCTATTGGCTGGTCCCTAGTCTAGTGCTATAATCTCCCACCACCAGCAACTTGCACAATTTTCACCAATGTTTCCCTTGGAATATCCTGGGTTCTTAAGGGATGGGATGGGTAATGTGAGCCTAAAATTACATCAATCTACCTGCTACAGCAAAAAAGAATTGTCCAGTGGAGTTTCTTCTGGATGTTAAGGCTGGAGTAAGAAAATACCTGTTAGATCTTGCTCTGAGAAACCCATTTTCCTCTAAGAAACAGGTTGATTAGGCAACGGCCATTCCAGCCTTTGCTTTAGAATTCTGGGACCTTGGAGCCAATGTTTCTTGTGTTTACTCTTGGTAAGACATTACCAAGATGTGGGCCACCCTTGGCCTTTACTGAGGACCTGGCACTTCCCTCTCCCAGTTCCTTTAGCACATCTCTGAGTGCTGCATTTGACAATGAAGCAGTGACATCCCTCAGCTCACACAGCATAAGATCATCAAAAACTATATTACCTGCTTAGGCTGAGTTCCCTTTGAGAGAATGTCAAGTAAGTCTGCAGAAGAGATGAAATAGAAGCGTGGGAAAGCTACACGCTTGGTTTCCAGGTACTCCGCCAGAGCTTTTTCACAGAGAGAAAGCCTGTATGGATGGAGAACCCTTGTAAGCACATCTCACCCATTTCATTACTAAAACCCAATCCAAACCAGTTCCTCACTTCTGCCCAGGCTTCCCAATAAGCTCCCAGTCTGACAGGCAGCCTGCCTCCTCTCCTCGCACCATCAGACTGATGACTGACAGACAAGTCAGATGGGTAGGAGGAGTTGCAGGTATGCATGCGCACACATGCACACACACATACCCCATTAGCTGAGTTTAAATATAGATAAGACTTAGGTTTATGTCACTCAACATTTTCTTAGTGACACTCCTAATTGGCAGGGAAGAAGACTAGTTTTAGCATCCCTCAGCCTAAGAACAAAATACATTGGTTAACATGTGCTTGGTTGATGGTCTTCCTTACCCCACACAATGTTTCCAAAATACAACTGGCTCCAACTGGATCTCAATTCAGAGGAGACACAAGGTCCAGAATCACACCTTATTGCTTTAAGTGGAGCGATGACTCAAGAGTCAGGGCTCTCCGAACCAAAAAAGGCAGGGACTAAACAGTAACAACTTCTACACAAATGCACATTCTCAAATGACAGCCAACTTCATCTCTGAAGAGCTTTCAGATTACTAAAGAATTTCCGTTATTTAACATGTATTTTTACACATATGTTTCTCTTACCTTGCAATACAAAGTCATCACAATTTTGTATAAAAACTGGTCACAAGTTCTTTCAATAGCTGATTTGCCCATTTTAAATAAAAACCCAGAATAGTCTTATGATCAGTAACTACTGAAGAATTACATGGAACAAATAACAAATGACCCTTAGGATAAGGATTTAAATTAAAAGTGTGTCTATGTTTTCTGTGGATATTTTCTAGTATAATAAAATTACAGACAGAATAAAGGACTTAAAATAACAGTGCCACCATAGTTCCTGGCATATATTAGATGCTTAACAAGTATTTGTGGGGTAGCGGAAGGGAAACTGGGGTCATTGGTGGTGAGAAATGGACACTGGTGGAGGGATGGGTGTTGGATCACTGTATGACTGGAACCGGTCATGAAGAGCTTTGTAACTATGTATCTCTTGGTGACTCAATAAAAAAATGAAAATTAAAAAAAGTATTTGTGGAGAAATTCCTAAAAGAATTGACTAATCAATCACGTGAATTCTCTTGAAAATAAGTATTGTAATTTAACTATGATGGCATTCCTTTTGCAAAAAAATTTAAGATATATGTGCCAACTAATATGTACAAGTTAACTAGACAACTATAAGCAAAAAAATAATAATGTAATATGGCTGTACCCATTATATGATAATATATTTAGAAGAACTCTTGTTTAAATAAAAAAATAATTATAATCTTAGTCTTACCTGTACTGTAAGTCTTTAAGTTTTTCATAGAGATTAGGTCTGCATGTTGCTTCTAAAACATTTTTTATTTTAACTGTCTTGAACATTAACTCCTGTATTAAAGTACAACATGGAGTAATTGATGTTAAAAATTACTTTTCTAAATTGTTACCCATTTTGAGACTTAAACCATCAAGGAGCGAGGCTACAGGCACATATAGCGTCATGTACTTTTCCTTTCCCTTTCCTTTCTCAACAAAGGTCAAAAACTAAGTATGATAGAACTTCTGTCAAAATAAATGTAAGGGCCATGACAAGCATTCCTGAGTCACAGAATTTTTTTTTCTAACCCAAAAGAAGAAGAGAGATAAACCAGCTTTTAAGGGGTATACTCACAGAGGGAAAATGAGATAAGTAATATACACCCAAACTTATGTTTCCACTTTAAATGCTACAACAGATCTTCTAGGGTTCTGCTTGCGAGAGGAGGAAAGACTTAATATTAATTTCTGTACCAAATGTATCACCATTATTCTTCTCAGGAATTTATATGTGGCCATCCCCGTGTGTGTCTAGGCCATGGCTGGCTGCCTTTGCTTGGTTCCTGCTTTTCCCTCCCAGTCTTATACTGCATGGGATACAGCCGTCCAGCATGCCTTAAGATAGAGTGGCCTCAGCCATGCTCAAGGCCATTCTCCACATGCTCGGATGAGCCTCACCCATGAAGGAACAGGCAGAGGAACCAAAGTACATGGGACCCGTCACTGAGATCTCCAAGCTTGCTTGGGTTGGAACCAAGCCTCCTCCACCCAGCTACCCAGTTTTCCAGTATCTTGGCAGTCATGTCCACAAACTGTCCCTGGCGTCATGTAATCTCATCAATGGCCAAGATCCAGAGACTATAAAATAAAGCTCCCGGAAAAGAGTGATGCAGTATTTTTTGGAGCATGCGGCCACATTTGAGGTCACAAAATCTTACACTCTAGCCCACTGATGCACCTAGAGTAGCATACATTTATTTTATCATACTTGCTTGTATTCTCTTATATATGGGCTTAAATGGCTTCAGAATGATATACAACAATCTTCATACACTTCCCTCTTATTGTGGTGGGAAGATGCTAGCTGGTGGTGTGGGTGTTTGAATATTACCTGCAATGAACTATTGTGAACTACTTTATGAAAATAAAATGTATATATATATATTCATATATATATACATATATATATACATATATAGACAGGGTGACCAGTCTCCAGCCTGGGAAACATACTTGCTGTCTATTTTTGTTTGGCACAAGAAATTAAGAAGGGATTTCACATTTTTAATTAATTGAGAGAAAGTGAAAGGAAGTAAAATACTTTCTTGCACACCAAGATTATCCAAAATCAAAATTTCAGTGTCTCCAGTTTTAATAGAGAATGGTCATGACCATCTAGTTCTATATTATTTTCTTTAATCCACAAGGACAGGAAGAAATGGCAAAGCCTAAAAGATCTACTTTAAGGAAGTTGGAGGAGAGTCTAAAGGTCATATGAGAATGTGAAAAAACCATCAAGAGGTCAAGGTTTTCCCTGGGACCACACTCAGATTATCTTTTATGCAGAGAACTCCAGGCCAAGAAAATCTGGAGCACTTGTGTATAACTTTCTCCCATAAGGCAGTCTCCACTTTTCTCTTGACCACATATCTTTCTCTTTCTCTTCAACACTTCTCTAAATTTCTTGATGGTGAGCAATAGTACAGGTCGGCACTTGCCTTGCATACAGCAAACCCAGTCTGTTACATATGGTCCCCAGAGTCCACCAGGAGTGGGCTGACCTGAGCATAGAGTGACCCTTGAGCACAGAGCTAGGAGTAAGCCCTGAGCACTGCCAGATGTAGCCCCTAAACCAAAATAAATCAATAAATATTATTTTGCTTCCAAAAAAGATCAATTCTGACTTAATTATTTAATTAATTATTAATTAACAAGAATTAATTATTATTATTATTTCCCAACCCATGACCCATAAAAATATTGATTTTTATTAGTACACCATCTCAGGTTTGCTTATAAACTTTGCATATGGCTTGGAAAACTTTGCCAGAATGGAAAAGAGCCTGTCTTCTACAAACCTTAAATTCAGCATTTACTCCGTCGAACCTTCTTGCATCTCTTACAAGCTGGATTCGAATATCTTCCGAGCAAACAAAGATGCTTTCCAGGTGAGACCATGTTCGCTGGACTTCCATCCAAGTAAAGATGACTGAGTCTGTTATGTTTAATTTATTTTGCCAGCTTAAGACTTGCTCGATGAAATACTCCACATACTTGCTCTGAAGAAGAGTCTGCAATTGAACCTAGAAGTAAAATGGAGAGGAGCTGAGAAGTATCATGCTGAGTGAAGTTAGTCAAAGGGACGGAGACTAATATAGACGATCTCTCTCATATGTTGGATATAAAGAAAACATAATGGTGAAATAACAAATGCCCAAATACAATGGAAACAAAGACCCTGAGAACTGGAATTCAGTAAGGATTGAGAGGGTTGGGGGTTAGGATGGGGAGAGGTAACACCTATAGTGGAGGGAAGTGTTCAGTCAGGTGGAAGTCTGCTGAAAGGCAGTCAAGTATTCATAATACAGTGGGTAGAGCGTTTGCCTTGCATGGGGCCAACCTGGGTTCGATTCCTAGTTTCCTATATGATCCCCTAAGCATCGCCAGGAGTAGTTCATGAGTGCAGTGCAGAGCCTGCAGAAGAACCCCTGAGCATCACCAGGTATGACCCAAAAAGCCAAAATAATAATAATTATAATAAAATTTTTGTTTTATTTTATTTTTTTATTTCTATATTTTATTCTGATAAAACAAGACAGAAAATGACTATAATTATTTTTCAATTTCAATAAACTATTATAGAATAAAAATATTTGACATTAAGTGTTTTATGCTTGAATACTAAAAATAATCATTGTTAGCCCAAATAACTACTGGTACCATCAATATTTTTTAAAAATTAATGATATTTAGGCACTGGTCCCTCCCACTGCTGCCAAGATGTGACCCCAGGGGCCGCACGCGTGTGCGGCTCCTCCGCAGCTGCACCCGCGTGAATCCAGACCCAGCTGAACCAACTACAACATGGACTGCTCTTGCAGATTGTTTCCAGCCAGAGAACTCAGCTGCGACCTCATGCCTGCCCGGGAGGGGAAAGGTATTTCTCTCTCTCGCCTGTCCCTTCCCGGGGATGAAGGGCGTGGGGACCGCCATATTATGACGACCACAGACGGGATTTTACGACAAAAACTGCAGCAAAAGGGCGCGAGGGTGCTCTTGGGAAGGTGGGAGGCACCGGCCCCTCCCACCGCTGCCGAGATGTGACCCTGGGGGCCGCACGCGTGTGCGGCTCCTCCGCAGCTGCACCTGCGTGAATCCAGACCCAGATGAACCAACTACAACATGGACTGCTCTTGCAGATTGTTTCCAGCCAGAGAACTAAGCTGCGACCCCATGCCCACCCGGGAGGGGAAAGGTATTTTTCTCTCTTTCGCCTGTCCCTTCCTGGGGATGAAGGGCATGGGGACCGCCATATTATGACGACCACAGATGGGGTTTACAAGCTTGCAATGATCGAATATCCAGAAGAAATCTCCCTGGACTTAGTTGTTAAAGTACAGAAATACAAAACCGCGTGGCCGCTACTGCAGCCGCGCGACCTCATTCCTCTTCACAACAGGTCTGACTCTAGTGGGGTGCTCCTAATAATAATGGTGAGGTTTGTGTTGAAATATTGAATGTAACCAAAGTAAATAGAAAGTAAAGTGAAATTTATCAGTTACAAGGTGGGGGGGGTACGGGGGTGGGCGGGATGGGAGGTGTACTGTGGGTTTTTTTTGTTTTTTGTTTTTTTTTGTCTTCGGTGGTGGGATATGGGCACTGGTGAAGGGATGGTTTTTTTCAGCATTGTATGACTAAGACTTAAGCCTGAAAGCATTGCAATTTTCCACATGGTGATTGAATAAAATAAAATTTTAAAAAATTAATGATATTTACATAATAAATAAATTTTAGTCACTAAATTCTTCCTTGTCACTAAAATACTGCTTTTTTTATTCTTGGGCATCTTGAATCATCTGATGTTGAGGGACCTCCTGAATTCCATTTATTTTGTTCTTCTTCAATTTTGGCTTGCTGGAAAGCTATGGCCTGGCTGTCAAGAGAAGGATCTTCACCTTCATTTTCACTCTCTTCTACTTCTTCAATTTCTTCTTCTGCTTCAGGAATCTTCTTCTTATTATTTTTCTCTTTTTTCTTTGGAGGTTCACCTTCTCCAAGCATATTTTTGGGACAGGCATAACTTAAGTGACCACTGTCTCCACATTCATAACACTTAGATTTATCAAAGTAGTTTTGTCTTCCGATAAACTCAGCTGCTCTTCCATTGTCAATAGCAATACTTGCTTCTATTACTCTATCAAATAACTGATATTTATTGACCTGGTATAGTTCTGTGCAGTTTTATCCAAAAACAAAATAAATGCTACCCCTTTATTCTTCCTGGTATCTTTTTCTTTCATTATAGTAACCTTTACAACTTTGCCATCCTCGGAGAACATCCTGTATAAGTCATTGTTGGTCAGGGAAAAAGGCAAGTTGGATACATTCACGGTGCTCTTACTTGGGGCCAATCTACCACTCATTAAACCCCGACGGGCTCGAGCTCAGTTCCTGCGGGGCCCACCGCCATAGCCCAAGGTCGCCAGTGGGCTATGGCGGTGGTGTCTCTCCAGAGCAGGTGGTGCCGGCACCTCATAATAAAAAATTTAAAGTACCTTTCATAGACACAAACTGGGCAGCAAATGGTGTGTGTAGGAGGGTGTAATTGGTGGAGGAAAGTGGATCCTGGTGAAGGAATTGCTGTTGAAACATTGTATGTCTGAAACCCAATCATGAATGACTTTGTATTTTCATGGTGACTAAGTTAAAAAATAGAATAAATAAAATATTTTTATTTTATTTACCAACTGTGGTAACTACAAATAAATAAATGGTAAAATTTTTTTCAAGGTTCTCTATGGTTCTTTAGAACTGCATCATTTCTTTTGCCAAATTTGTAAAAAGAGGTGTTAGAGAGATAATATGGAGAATAGAGAGCTTGCCTTGAATACAGTCAACCCAGATTAGATCCCCAAATCCACGTATAATCCCACTAGGATTGAACCGTAGAATGTAGGATAACATTGATTTGTCCTTTCTGCCTTGCCACAGGAGCTTAGGTTTATTGGATTACTCCCATAACAGTGCTCCCCATTCATCTGTGTTTACTTGTAACTTCTTTCTTTGTGCTCTGTTGACTTGTAAATATTTTTTTTCTCTCCTCCGTAAGTCCTTTGCATAGTTAATTCAGAGCAATGTCCTTTTTGTATGAGCACAAGACAATGCTATGCTTTTGTAACTTGGGAGTTAATTAACTTCAGATAATATTACCTCCAGGGCATCTGTTCTCTTGACCTAAGCCTCAGTTGCCCTTACTTCCTAGCACCCCAAAAGTTAGGGTCCAGTCCCGACGAGGGATTGGAAGGACCCAGGGCAAGATGTGAGCTATGTGCTACCCTGGCATCGAAATGGGCCTGGCCAAAGTGCCATAATGCTTAACTATAAGAGAAGAGTTTGGTCTTGGACAAATGCTGTCATGATCCAAAAAGCAATAACTAGATTCAGACCCTGCTAGGTTTAGGAATGACTAATCCGGCCTTAGTACTGTAGTCTGAGTCTGGCGAGATGTTCCCAGGACAGCTGCTGTACAAGCTCAATGTATCTCTTACTGTGTCCATACAAAATAACTAATATTAAGAAGTAGAATCAAGAAGTAAATTAAGTTATTGGACTAAGGAAAGGAGAAAAACACCTTAAGTGGTCTTTTGTAGGTGAGCAAAGGAAGGGCTTTCTGATGTTGAGTTTGCTGCCAGGTGGAGTGCGGTTACTACCCCCAATAGCAGGGCAGCAGGATGGAATGCGGAGACTAACCAGGGGGACCGAGGGAGAAGAATGTAGGGTCAGGCATGTAGAGAGACAAGAGATGAGAGACACGGCTGTGAGATGGAGCACAGAGAGATGAGCAGGAGAAACAGGAGGAGACGGGAAGGAGGGGCAGTGAGAGACTCGAATGGGGAGCTCAGTGAGACTGGAACAGGCGCATGGGGAGAATGGAATAAATGACAACTGATCATCAGCCAGCCTTGCCCTCATTTCCTCCTTTGTCTGCCCCATGGCCTGGGTCACCCTGGGTGGGGGAGTGACCCAAGTCCACCTAATGCGGGCGACGGGAGGGAGAGCCGCTGGGGCTTTCCCTAGTCGCCTGGAGATTATACAGTAGAGCATAGAAGGGAGTTTGGAGTCCAGTGTGGCCCAAAATCAAACAAGAGTTTGCAAAAAGGCAAATAATACCCAGATTGATGGAAGTAAGTATTGAGAGGGAGTTGACATTGATTCTGCATATTGTTGGATCCCTGAGACCTAACAGGCAATGCCGAGAGCTAGCAATCGATAAATGTGTAATTGCTAAGTGAGCGAATTAATGATATTAAATATTAATACTAACATTTCCCCTAAAAGAATAAATATGTTTTCTGCAAGAAAACTGTCTGTCTCTTTGTATGCAAGAAAAAATATTATGCCTTGGAGTACAATTTAAGTATTAAACTTTATTCTTTTCTCTTCTATCATTTCCCCCCTAGTCCTTACCCATTAATCACTCCAAGGTTGCATTTTCTCCTGACACTAAAAAGAATAAAACCTGCCTCCTGCCTAGTAAGCTTTCCAGCTTCCATTTTCCTCCCTTTTCAGTTTCCCACCAAGCTCTGGCTTCCTTAGTGCCAGACTTGCTTTAAGCCATGTGGTCTGGGGGTATGTGGACCATCGTCTACATGGAAAGCTCCAAGACTCTCAGTCACTGCTGATGGTCTTTGTCTCCTTCACCTCACAGTATTTAATACATTTGACAATTCTGTTTTCCACCTCTACTGAGATTTTATTGACATACAGCATTGCATAAGCTTAAAGTGTACCTTGTGATCTTAGCGCACCAAAGGCCCTGGTCCAGAGACACACCAGTGAGTCCCGGAAGATACCACAGTGCCAGAGATCTCTCTGCGCCCCCATACCAAGTCAATTTCACCGGGCACCTCAGATGGAGCAGTCTCCCTGACTATTGCAGATGGAATCCCGGTGACCAAGAGCTTCCACAGACAAGGCCCAAGGATGCAGGTTCCAGGATTAAATTTCCAGGCTGCATGGTGGCAGAAGAGCCAGGCTGTCCCTCTCCGGATCCCTGCCTGCTCAGCAGCCTGGCTGTAATGTTCACAAAGTGCCTCCTGGAGCCATTGTAGTGCACCAACGGCCCTGGTCCAGAGACGCCCAGTTGAATCCCAAAATGGATTAGTGCCCTACAGAGATGTCTCTAGAATCCAACCATCTACAATCTAGAATTTCAGAAGTGCACAGCCACGAAAGACCTCTCATGATATTCAAATTGAGCAATGGAAAATAAAGTATCTAGTGTGTGCCCCTGACCCTGACAGGTATCTTGAATGGTGGTGGGAAAGTCTGAGCAAAACATAATGCTCAAAAAGAGAGAGAGAGAGAGTACTGGGGAAACTGTCTACCCATAGAGGCAGGGTGAGGGGCTGGGATGGAGGACGAGGTGGGGGGAATACTCAGAACATTGGTGGTGGAAAATGTACACTGGTGGAGGGATGGGTGTTCAATCATTGTATGGCTGAATCTCAAACATAAAAGCTTTGTAACTCTACCTCACAGAGATTCAATAAAATAAAAGTTTATTTTTCAAAAAATGTACCATGTGGTGATCTGATTCTATTTTTGTAAACATGTGTATGTATACATATATATACACTTCAAAATGCACATAATGTATATGTGTATATATTATACTATATTAATATAACTATACTGTGTTTAAAATAATAAAATAAATATACTGAAACACAGGGTATCCTCTCTCTAGGTCAGATTCTTTTCCTAAGGACCTTTTGTCTAATAAGAACACAGCTCTTCCTATTTTCCTGAAAAGCTCTTCTCTTTTACCTCCGTATCTCTAATGTTCCAAGAAGATAATCAACACCTGGAACAATAGAGTTCAACGTTATAGGAGTGGGGGAGAAGGCTTGGGGTCAAGGAGACAGGTTTTTCAAGCATAAGGACGCATGTTTGATCCCTATCACAACCTCTACTACTACTGGATACAGCTCTGCAGGCTCCCAAGCCTTACCAGGGGTAGCCCTGATGGCCCCCAGCAGCAATAAGCCATCCTGCCTGGTCATGGCAGTGGCCTGTGGGCCTCTGAGCATTGCTTGGATGCCTGAGGAGGGGAAAAGACCCCTAACCAAATCTGTGTTCTGAACTATCCCTCCATCCTTACTTTCATTACCCACACAAAGAAAACCTATATTCTGCTTATTAGGGGGCCACACATGGCAGTGCTCAGAACTTAATCCTGGCTCTGAACTCAAAAGTCACTCTTAGAGATGCTTGGGGCCGGGGGGGGGGGGGTGGGGTGGCGGGGAGGCATATGCATTGCAGGGGATTGAACTAGTATCATCTGTGTGAAAGAAAAGTACCTTACCTTTGTATGACCATGGGGGTTCCCAAAATCCATAGCCTGAGACTGTGTTTTCTTTTTAAAAAAATTTTTTGCAATTTTTATACATTTTATTTTCATAAAGTAGTTCACAATAGTTCATTACAGATAATATTCAAAAATAAGAGGGATGTGTGTGAAGGTTGTTGTATTTCATTCTGAAGAGGCTGTGTTTTCTTTTTTTTTCTTTTTTTTCCTTTTGGGTCACACCTGGCAATGCACAGGGGTTACTCCTGGCTCTGCACTCAGGAATCACCCCTGGCGGTGCTCAGAGGACCATATGGGATGCTGGGAATTGAACCCGGGTTGGCCGCGTGCAAGGCAAACGCCCTACCCGCTGTGCTATCACTCCAGCCCCGAGGCTGTGTTTTCTAAAGTGGGTGGTATCATCCCCCACAGGCACTGAAATGATCTAGAGGGGTGCTGAGTGACTCTTTTCCCTAAAAAGGGGACAGGTCAATTCCGTCTGATGTAGAAAACCAAATTCTTTGAATATGCTGAGCAGCAGATTCTCTCTGGCAGGAACAGAGCCCCTCCTGGATCCCAAACACCCTTTTCTGGTCTCTGTCTGGCATGGACAATCTTCATCCTCCAGGTCCTGCACCAGCACCATTTTGTCCCTGAAAGGTCTCCCTCTCCCCTTTCCCTCTTCCCCTCATGTAGCATCTGTCACTTCTGAGAATCCCCGGAGCTTGTTTGTTGATCCCTACACACCAGCAAGTTCTTCGAGAGCCAGTGTTGGAACCCTTCAAATCCAAAGGGTACCATACCTGGAACCTGAAACCGGTAGATGCTCAATGAAGAAATCCTAAGTATAAGAACTTTGGAAGGTGTCAAAAAATGACCTCTGGAAAGGTGAGAATCTTTCTTTAAAAATATCCATCTTACTTGGTTGTGTTCCAGAGTCTCAAAAAGCTGTTCATCTGATTTCAGCAATGGAACGCCCGTCCGATAGTGGACCTCATAGGAGAACTCCATGGTTGCCCAGGTGTGGCTGATTTCCATAATGACCTAGACAGAAGCAAAATCAGCATGCATGCACAGAAGCTTCATCTGGGATCAACAGCCAAAAACATGTGGATGTTTTCTAAAGGGTTCTTTTTACCACTAAAAAAAAAAAGTGGTGCCAAATACAATAGACTTAATAATTTTTCCTCCAAATAACTACATCCAAGAAGCTTATAGAATGAATTTCAATACACAAAAGGAACAAGCATCACATCATTTCTATTAGCTCAGAATTTGAGGGGGCCGTGGAGTACCACCCCCAGAGATGTTCAGGGACCACACCTGGACGTGCTTGGAGAACTATATGCAGTGCCAGGATCTGAACCATTGTCAGGACAAAGCTGCATGCTAATTAAGTTCCTTACCCTCTGAACTCTCCAGCTCTTCAGCTCTGATTTTTATATCCTTCACAGAAACAGAACACTAGAGCAGAAATTAACTAAAAGGAGCCTAAAGGTTTGATTTACAAGTTAGCTGGCTCGAGACAGGTTGGACTCCGAATGGCAGACCAAAATCCCAGTTTGCCTCTGCGACACTGGATTCATTAATGATTTCTCAACATTGCTTTGCCCTCATCTGTAACATAAGGGCATCCTACCCCATCCAACCCCAGGAGGTTAAGTGAATTCATGTAAATAGCATGTACAGCAGCATATGCCACAAAGTAAATGTCAGACTCCCTTTTTTTTTTTTTTTGCTTTGTGGGTCAAACCTGGCTCTGCACTCAGGAATTATCCCTGGCAGTGCTCAGGGGACCATATGGGATGCAGGAAATCGAACCCAGGTCGGCCACGTGCAAGGCAAACGCCCTACCCACTGTGCTATCGCTCCAGCCCCAGACTCCTTTCTTTTTTTAAACTTTTTTTGATGCTAGCTTATGGACAAGCTGTTTTCTACTATCATCATCATCACTACCAGTTAGCCGGGCCAATTGTCCTGTTTTACAGAGCCACTGTGATTTACCAGGGGAAACTTGAGTTTGCTGCCCAAGCCACACACTTTGGCAACAGAGAACAAAATGGGACTGTGTCCACACTTGCATGGCCCAGTGGACTGGGCATCCTTGCTTATGTGGAGAATCAGCCCCAAGGCACAAAGGGAGGCTCAGGAGACGCTACCTTTTCCGTCCCCAGCTCTTTCACGGCTTTGTCCACAATGCTCCGGACCTCATCTTCCACTTGGTGCAGCTGCAGAGCCAATAAATCTGCCAATGTCGTAGCTTCGTTTACTGAAAACTTGACCTGATGAGCAAGATTCAAGAGGGGTGAGGGTTGGGGGCAGTGGGGGGGGGGTGCGGGGGGAGCAGCAATGTGGGCACGTGAACATTCCACATCTTTTATGTAATAGTCAGAGGAATGATTCATAGCGGACTATACTCGGCCCAGAGGCTGGGCCCAGGGCTGGTTCTGAGGGTGTCGACAATCAAATACATGGTTCCTTCTCTCACCGAGGGCGCCACCTCTGAAAGTGGGCAGGACACTTTCTTTTGTTTTAAGGCCTTCCCTGGCTGACTCCCTTCTTAGTCCCTTTATCCACAAAACCCATTTTTCAAAGAATCCTCTTGTCCACTGATTGTAATTTGGTTGAAATCCCAGGAATCAGGAGAAAGTAGCTCATTTGTCTTTCTGTCCTAACAGTGCCCTAATTCAGATATAATTCCCAGTTACTTCTGTGATTAACCTAGTTTTATCTCTAATTTAATCTCAGTTTCTGGTGTAAAAATACTCCTAATGTCACTATTCTTATTTACCATGACAAAAAAAAAAGAATTGAATTGATTTCCCCATCTTCCCACTGCACCCCAAGTTCCCCTTACACCAGTAGCATCAGGTCAGCTCGCCAGGGCTTCCTGAGACCCCAACCTCACTCAGGTCCTTTGCAATTTAAGAGCAGTCGGCCAATGGCTGTGGACAAGCTGCTTCCTGTCTCTGGTGCTGCTGGCCTCTGTGGCTTTCCCAGGCCCCGGCAGACAGTGTGGCTGTCCTGGGAGATGGCTCTTGCAACACCAGAACCTACAGATCCTGAGCAAACCCGCTCAGGAGGTCCTCTAATCTCTGCATCACTCCTGACCTCAGCCAGTGCTGAGAAAGGAGGAACAGGGATGTACAAGCTGAGTGGCGGGTGGGGGCTTGGTGCACTTTGCAGTTCACGAAGGCAACAGGTTCACGTGGAGGCTGAATCCAGTTTTTTGGCTGGTGCAGGAGGAAAGAGCCTTTTTCTAAGAGTCTGTCAGAAAAAATTGCCCTTTTTTTGCCTTACAGAAGGGCATAGTATTGGTAAAAGATTTGGGTGAGGAGAAATTCCTCTGGAGGAATTGGGAGTGAGGGGGCTATCCAGTCTACTGCTTACAAGAAGCAAGTGAGCGAATCCTGTGAAGGACTCACCCGCATGGAGATGCGGGAAAGGGAGGCCACTCTCTGGCAGCAAACACAATGGAGTGTATACAGATGGGGGTTCAGGAGGCTGCTCACCTCACCCTGAATACTCTATGTTACAGATCAACGTTACTTGAAAAACAATTGTTTTGTTTTTTGTTTGGGGGCCATACCTATCAGTAAGCTCAGGGCTTACTCCTGAAGGAGGTTGGGGAACCATACAGGATGCCAGGGATCGAACCGGGGATAGTTGCATATGAGGCAAGTGTTCTAGCCACTGTACTATTTCTCTGGTTCCACTTGAAATTTTCTTTTGGCTATGTTGGTTTTTATTTTTTTAAAAAATTTTAATTAAAAAGTTTTCTTCTGGGCCAGAGCAACAGAACAGAGGATAGGGTGTTTGCCTTGCATGAAGCTGAACCAGGTTCAATCCCCAGCATCCTAGATGGTCCCCTGAACACCACCAGGGGTAATTTCTGAGTGCAGAGCTATGAAATAACCCCTGAGTATTAGATACTAACCACAAGTGTTTTAGGCTTCATCAGTGTATGGCCCCTTTTCCTCCCCTCACTGAACCTTACAGTGCTCTTATGGGCACTCTTAAACTCTTTAACCTTTCCCTTGTGCTTTACCTCTCATTCTGTTAGCTACTAAATTTCCCAAGTCATGCTTGGTTACTTATAAAGTCAAACCTTCTTATGACTCTGGATTTTGTATCTGTAGTAAATTATTTGCTTTACTCTCTCCCCTATAACCATTTCATATTTTACTGTATAACAATGTTCATGTTTTAAACACAGAAAGACCATTAATACTATGCTTCTAATATTTGGGAGTCAGTTGACTGAAATATATCTACTCCTGGGCATCCATCATAATTACTGGATTCAGGCTTCAATTGCTGTAGTTCCTAACTCCTCAAAAAGCTGGGTCTCACTGAGGGATCTCTGGAAGGACTCTGGACAAGAAGCAAAGCTGTGCTGGCTTCATTCACTATGGGACAGTCTAGAAATCATAAAGCACAGCCTTGATACAAGCTGTAATGACCCAAAAGACATCACCCCATGGACTAGGAAAAGCTAAACCAGCCTGAGGACATAGCCTGGGATTTATGGTAAAAGCCTGGCTAGGTTTTAGTCTTAGCCCCTGGAGCCCAGAGAACTAAGTTTGGGAATCTATATTTCTTATTGTTTATCCAAATAACTGCATATATTAATGAAACATAAACTTAATATGATTGTTTAATATATGCTAGCAGCAAGGGGGAAAAAAGCAATAAAGATGAATTTTGCCCCTAAGAAAATTTTCTCTAGACAGAATATCTTATAGAGTTAATCCCTCCAAAAGAATTGCCTCAGTCAAAACACTTTACCTCTGAAAATGATCAAGCACACCTACTTTCAATCCTAAACCTCAACCCCCCTCAGATGTTCTATAAGTATGCTATTCAGTTCTGAATTAAACGACCATTGACCATCACTTGTGGTCCTCATCTCTTTGCTCCTCCGGGGAGGTGGCACTTGTCCACTGAATGCATCATACTAAGGGACCTCCCCCACATACACACACTGATTTTCCTCATGTTTGACCATAGTTGGGTGTGACCCCTCAAAATTTTTTAAAGTTTCTTCTGAAAAATCAATTTTTAAGCTTAAATTTAAATTCAATGTAGATAACACTTGGGAAAAAATCATCATCATCACCACTGTAGTTTCAGGAGCCATTTTTTTCTTTTTGGATTATACTCGGCTATGCACAAGGGTTACTCCTGGCTTTTTACTCAGGAATTACTCCTGGTGGTGCTTGGGGACCCTGTGGGATGCTGGGAATCAAACTGGGGTTGGCGATGTGCAAGGCAAATGTCCTACCCGCTGTGCTATCACTCCAGCCCCGAGGGGCAATTTATTGAGCATTTACTATATACGAGGTCTCTACGTCTAATTTCCCTTCAATTTGTTCACCAATTCTACAAGGGAAATAATATGGTCCTTTAACTTCAAACAAGGAGCAACTGGGCTATGGAGATCCAAAGTAACTTGCGCACGATCCCAGAGTTCCTAAGGATTACTGTTGGGCCAAGAATGTCTAGATTGTCCCTGATTCATCACACTACCCTTTCCCTTAGTTTCTCCAAATACTGACTTCCAGTTTTTAGAACTCTGGTTTTTGATACTAGTCCAGAAAAGAACATACCAGGCTGTCTTTTACCGATGTTAAACCTACAACATTTCTGAAAAATAAATTCAGGAACATGTGTTCTCAAATACACGTAGAAGGAAAGAAAATATAATCTCAGATGACATGTGAGAAATCATTTGATATCTTTCAATAAAACTATGAAAAGACCACCAAAAAAGGGACAGACTCTTAATGAATGGTGAAGAAGAGACTCAAATTCACTTCTAGATGATCTAGATTCTAGATTCCCCTCCCTACCAAGGGGGAGATTCTTTGCAACCAGGTCGTATTCTAAATGATGTCTTCACATTCTCTCACTGGATCCGTACAGGATCCTTTCATCTACAAGAGCAGATAGCCTCTTTCTCGGTCTATTAATAAAAACAAACCAGAATGAAGAGATCAAGTGTCCCGTGTGTGGACACGTGGCAATAAACAAAAGGGGACAGTCTGGCTGTGGTCACGGTGCCCCCTAGGCTGGGTGGCTTCAGCAGTGTTAACTTCCCACAGCCTGAGATCAGAGGGTGTGTGTGGCTGGCTTCCTGGTGAAGGCCCTCACCTTGGTTTTGAGGGGTCCATCTCCCTGTGGGGTCCTCACAGCCGAGAGCACAGATTCCCCTGCTCTTTTCTTCCCCTCATTTGGGCACTAACTTCACACCTCCTAAATTACCTCCCAAAGCCTCCCTTCTCCAAATCCCACCACTCTAGGTGCACAGTTAAAGCATGGAAGCTTGAGGTGGGTACATTATTTAGTCCAGAGCTGGGGACTGAATCTTAGGGATTCCATTTCCTGTCCAGTCAGTGGATCTATCCCAGGGAAACTAAACTCTTACTCTTTTCCTTTTTAATTTGGGGCCACACCTGGCAGTCGCAGGGTTTACTCCTGGCTGTGCATTCAGGGATCATTCTTGGCGATGCTCAAGGTACCATGTAAAATACTAGGGATTGAAGCTCATTCAGCTACTTGCAAGGCAAGTGCCTGCCTGCTGTCCCGTCATGCCAGTTCAGATCCTCAGGTTTGACCAGAGACCTTTTCACGAACCTCGCTGTATCCCCAATGAACAACATAAACCAAGTCACAAACATATTCAACTGCCAACCCACCCCCGAAACACTGACCCCGGTGGCCTTCACGAGCTGGTGCCAGTGCCTCTGTCTGAGCGCAGGGTTCTGCAACTCCGTGACCGCCTTCAGGGACGTCCGCATGTCCTTCACGGTGCTTTCCAGCCCTGCATATGCTCCCCAGCCACGGACTTCCTTATCTAGCGACCATATTTCCTATCGTGGGGGGAAGCAAAGAACAGTTCCCCAAATATAATGATGCATTTTATAATTTGTATTTTTGAAAGGATCTATGTATTCAAATATGCATTTCTCTGGGTTACAAAAATCAGTTAAGTTCATTTAAGTTTCCAAGTTTAGGACTAAATGCAGAGAAGGAGAAAATGATTCACTGGTTCATATGTTACCAGTGGGATACACGTAGCCTATGTGAATAGGTAGAGTTCTTATCTGCAGAGTCTAACTGGTTGTGCCAGGAAAAAATCTATAGGGAAGGAGTCAGTGTACAGACTGGTACAGTGAAGACTGTTTCCTCATAAAACTGAGCTTACTATGACAGGGAGATGGCAGGGACGGGTGGGGGACCCTGATGTTGGTGGAGAGAAAAAGACATGGTGGAGGATGGGATGTTGGAACACTATGCACGGGAACCTGTTGTGAATAGTATTGTAAACTACAATTAGTAACTGAAAAAAAAAAGGTGTGGAGGAAACAAAAAGAAAATGTGGGGCTGGAGCAATAGTACAGCGGGTAGGGCATTTGCTTTGCATGTGGCCGACCTGGGTTCGATTCCCAGCATCCCATATGGTCCCCCCAAGCACTGCCAGGAGTAATTCCTGAGTGCAGAGCCAGAAGTAACCCCTGAGCATTGCCAGCTGTGACCCCCCACAAAAAAAAGAAAATGTTTCCTCTACAGGAGTGGGGAATCTTTTTTTCTGTCAAGGACCAATTTTATATTTACAACATTATATTCATCGATTTGCTCCAGCGGACACCAGTAATGTCTCCATTGTGAGACATGTTGTTACTGTTTTCAATAGCGCAGGCGGGTAGGGCATTTGCCTTGCACGCGGCCGACCAGGGTTCATTCCTCTAACCCTCTCAGAGAGCCCGGCAAGCTACTGAAAGTATCCCACCGCACGGCAGAGCCTGGCAAGCTACCTGTGGCATATTCAATACGCCAAAAACAGTAACAACTAGTCTCACAATGGAGACATTACTGGTGCCCACTCAAGCAAATCAATGAGCAATGGGATGACAGTGATACAGTGATTCAGTGATTCATGAACCACACAATACAGCCACATGGACCACAAGCTATCAATGAGAAGCATATCTATCTGTCGTGACATGTACTAGGGCCAGACCATTTGACGTCATGACCCTTATAAAGCCTGTGGACTAGACATTCTCCATCGCTGCTTTAGAAACATAAATGGAAAATAGATTGAAGACATGACCTGTTTTGATGGAAGCCCTGAAATGGCAGCTACCTGTGAACATTTGGTCCTTGGCACTTCAAAACTACAGATTTCCAGAGCCCCTGGCCTGGCTGTCTTCCTGGCCCATGGAACAGCACCAACCATTATGTGAGCAAACCCACAATAAAGCAACTGGCACAGAAACTAGTCTGAGGCTACTTTTAAAAAAATGTAAAGGGAGGTCAAGCTTTACATTACTAAAGGTCACTCTTAGCTGAGAGTGGGCATTAAATTGTCAAAGTAAGATAACAAATGGAAAAGGAGCAAGTAGGGAATGAGAAGATGGTGCCCCATGGCATACAAAGAATAATGGGACATTTCGGTGATGGTCTTTGGGATCAGAATAATACAGGAAAAAAGACTGGAAAAGTGCAGGATTTTTTTGGCAATCTCCATTTCAGACTGAGTGGAGATGGGATGTTCTGCAGTGAGAAGAAAGCAAAGGTTCTACCATCATTTAATCTCTTCCCACTGTTAGTCACCTCATAATATATATATATATATATGTTTGTAATACTGCACATGTATATTATGTATAGATATGTATAATAGATATATATATGTTTATAATACTACACTTATATAGAGAGATGCATAGTAGATATAAATATGTACAGATATGTATGTATATCTATATAATGTGTAATATATATTACACATATACATGTATGTGTGTATATGTGCATATATATATATTTATATATGTCACATAAACGGCCACCAGAGTGGCTTTATCCAATGAGGTGGCATTTTCTTCAGATGGTGCATGGCTCTGCAGACCTGATAGCAAAACACCAAATTCAAATGTGCTCAGTTCCCTATATATCAAACCCTTTGGGAAAACATTAGAGTCCCTGTAGCACTGTATCACTGTCATCTCATTGCTCATCGATTTGCTCAAGCAGGCTCCAGTAATGTCTCCATTGTGAGACTTGTTGTTACTGTTTTTGCCATATTGAATATACCATGGGGAGTTTGCCAGGCTCTTCCGTGTGGGCAGGATACTCTCAGTAGCTTGCCAGGCTCTCCAAGAGGGACGAAGGAATTGAACCCAGCCATGTGCAAGGCAAATGCCTTACCTGCTGTGCTATTGCTCCAGCCTGGGATATTAGATTAAGCAATAAAATTTAGAGAGAACAAAATATACCCCATATATCCACAGTGGCATATTGACTGTGGCTGTCTGGATCTCAGAACCTTTTTAGAAATGGAATGCTATGATTTCTAAGGAAATAATTTGAAAGGTTTCCTAGGCCTAGCAAATAGGCTGGGATATACTTTAATTCCCATTCCATTCTAGATGGATCAGAGGAAGCTCATCAGGAGAGCTGCTACTCGGCAATCCATTTTACCTCAATAAGCTTTCATCCATTCATTCCCAGACAGGGAAGCTTGGTCAGAGTACAACTGGCTGAGAGGGGTGGGAGTGTGGGGGGAAATACTGTCTCATAGGATTCTGTCTGAAATAAATAAGTACATGCAGCCCCGCACACCAGATTCTAGGTTAGGGGAGATGGAAGGAGGTGGTGCTGAGAAAGATAAATTGTTGTAACAGACAGTTATGGAACTTGCCTTGGCAAACCTTCTGAGTTCTACATCCATCTGTTCCACATTAATCTGTCTCCACTGGGTTTTAGTCCAATTATCAATGCTTCTCTGAAAACGCACAAGCAGATAAAAGTGTCAACAACATTTGGTGGAAGCGAGACTCTGCAGCAAAATATATAAATGGATGACACACAGGGAGACTCTCATCCAGTGCAAAGTCAATGATTTAAATATTAACTGCTTTCAAAACTTCCCCATTGCCACAAGACAAACTTAGGACCAAGCATTATAATATATAATTTCTAGTAGCAATGACACTACCATATTAGCATTTGATCCTGAGTAATCTGGATGCATTGACAAGTTTGGGATCACTAAATACCAGACTTGCATAAAGCTACATATTAAAAGTTTTCATGAATCTTCATCCATCATTAGCAAAATTCTCATTAGCTTCTAAACCATAGTCTATCTCTTGCAACTATATTGCTATAGTCTTTCAACTAACTTCAAATATTATGTATGCCATTATTGCATGTATTCTAATGCTTGTAACATGCAAATTTATTAGAACTTACTTTTTACATTTAAATTTTCAATATAATTAACCTCATACAAACTAACTTCATTTTTTATTTGGGATTGCTTTATAAAGTATACCATGGCATATATGTGAATTTATATGCACAGGTGGCTATATATGTAATAAATATTTAGCTATTAATTTTCACTAATTCCTGACATAACCCCCACAAAAAAAAATCTGAAGGAATCAACTGTCAACTCATTATACAATGTGTCACTTGAAAACAAAAACAATGCATATTTAAAGAAAAAAATTTGAAGTAGATATACAAAACTCAAACTCAACAATGAGGGGAGAGATGGTGAATTCCCACATAGTTTAAGACATTATAAATAAAACCCAAATAGTATGATACACACACTAAAACCTGTACATTTATACAAAACAAAGAGTGAAAAAAAAAGGGGGAAGGGGGTGGAAATGCTTTCAAAAAGCAATGTCTTACTCTAACATAAATGATGACATCCCAGAGACCCTTGAGCAATCTAATTTCTCGGCGGCACTGTTTCATTTGTTTGTATTCTGGAAGAGCCACTTCAAAAAGACGAGCAGATTCTTGCATCTGCAACATTTCTTCTTCTAAAGCCTCCAGTTCTTGATTTGCCTATGGAGAAAATATACACGCGGGCACATATCCTCATCATTCAGAAAACAGAGTCAGAGAAGCTACACCATTTTGAGGCTTTAGTTATGTCAACACTGACAACTTGTTTAAAAAGAAAACACAAAGAAATCTGCAGTATAATAACTGGCAAAATACAGAAGACTTTAGATGAGCAAATTCTCAGCTGTTCAAAAAAAATGAGGGTTGGAGCTGGAGCAATAGGGTGTTTGCCTTGCATGCGGCCGACCCGGGTTTGATTCCCAGCATCCCATATGGTCCCCTGAGCACCGCCAGGAGTAAGTCCTGAGTGCAAAGCCAGGAGGTAACCCCTGTGCATTGCTGGGTGTGACCCAAAAAGCAAAAAAAAAAATAAAATGAGGGTAGACTGTCAGGAAATCTAACCATTTCAGCAATAGTCTTCTGATGCAACATACTTATAGCAAAATTTGCTCTGGCTTCAAATTTCTATAAATACATTTTTTCCTCTTGATTTTAATTATATGATGGGGAGCAAAAGATGAGGCTCTGCAATGTTCTACAAAAAAGGGGAAGGGACTTTCAGATTTTAAAAATACTTTGTACCAGCCCTCCAGAGTCTCAGCAGGCCCACCTCCACACCTCCTGACACTCTGCTTGTGTCTCCGATCCCCCAGGTTAAATCCTAACTGACAATATGGCACCTTTTTGAACCTGGAAGTTGATCCCCCTCCCTGACAGGTGGGTCCCAGAAGCCTCGATGCCAGTTCTCTGTCGTCTTAGCAGACCCACATCCACATGTTCTGAGACACAAGGCCATGTATGCTCTACTCATCACACCTCCCACAGCTCACACTTAGCCTTCGATCACTGGGTGAAGACAGGTAGAGTTAACACCAAGGAGAAAGGAACACCAAACCCTCAGAGACTCCCAGGGAGGCTACCTACACAGATTCAGACTGAGCAAGGCAGGAACACGGCAAACCCAATAAGGAAGAAGTGCAGAAATCAACAAGGTCAATGAGTGCAAATGATAACATGGGAGGCTCAACCAGCACTGACCAGCTCTGTAAAGGCTCAGAGAATGACTTCACTGACATCATGTTGAGGATGTTTAATGAACTCAAAGAAACTGTGGCACAGGGAGTCAGCAAAGCATACGAAAGTGTAAGAGCAGAAATGAGAAAACTACAATCAGAAATGACAGAAATCAAGGAGATGGCAGTGATATAAAAAACTCAACGAGGGGCTGGAGAGATAGCACAGCAGGTAGGGTGTTTGCTTTGCACACGACCGACCCAGGTTCAATTCCCAGTATCCCATATGGTTTCCTGAGTACTGCCAAAGTAATTCCTGAGTGCAGAGCCAGGAGTAACACCTGTGCATTACCAGATGTGACCCAAAAAGAAAAAAAAACACAAAAATCCTCAATGAAATGTTTGAGGAGCAGAGTAACAGTAGCTGAGTCAACAATCAAGGAGTTCCAAGATAAGATGCAGGAAATCTGAAACAACAAAGATGGGGGGTGGGAGCCATGGTAGAATCAAATTTAGCTCTTTTGATCTCTTTCCTTGAAATATATGCACTACAAGTTTAATGGGCTGGATCGATAGATGGCAAACGTCCTACCCGATGTGCTTTGCACAAGGCAGACCCAGGTTCGATTCCTCCGCCCCTCCTGGAGAGCCCAGCAAGATACCGAGAGTATCGTGCTCGCATGACAGAGCCTAGCAAGCTACCCGTAGCATATTCAATATGCCAAAAACAGTAACAAGTCTCACAATGGATATGTTACTGGTACCCGATCAAGCAAATCGATGAACAACAGGATGACAAGTGACAAGTGACAAATTTAATGATGGTTTGTTGGTTACTCAGCTTTTCCTTATCTAAAATATATTTTGTTACTGAAATGTAATTTTTACAGTTATAAATTTAAATGTAAATTTACAAATTTATAATACAATTTGGAAACTAGCATCCATCCTTCTGGCTTCCATTGTTGATAATGTAATGTTTGTCCTTATTAGTCAAATCATCCCTTGTAATAATAAGTGATCACTCTTTTCTATTGTGATTTCTTTAAACTTCTCTTTGCCTTTGGTAGTGTGCAGATCATTTGAAGGGTCTAGATGTTTGCTGTGTACTTATCTCTGTTGAAATTCAATGAATTTCCTAGATCTTTTTATTTCTTAATTTTAATTGAATAACAAAGCCATAAGTTTACTCCTGAGTTCCAGGCATACAACGTTCTAGTACCAATCCCTTCACCGGTGTCCACTTCCCTCCACCAATGTCCCCAATTTTCCCCCTCTTCTCCCCACCACCCTCACTCCACCTCCCCAAGCAGCCTTTGTGGAAAGCACTTTTCTTTTTTCCCCTTTCTTTTCCGTCAAAGTGGTTTACAAAATTGCTACTGATAGGGTATCATGTACATTACTTTACCTCCTTTCAGAATCCTGTCCAGGATGATGGCTTCCCTGCACCACTGTCCTAGAATTCCCTTCCCTGACACATAGCTCCACCCCGTCCCCTGCTTCCTACTGAAGACCAGTTTTCATGCTCTTCGTTTCTATTGCCTTTGGACATTTGTTATTTCCCAGTGATGTATCTTTAGACTCATACTTTGGTCAGTCCTAGAAAAAGTATCAGCTATTAGACTGTTACCTGTCTAATTTTAAGACTATCCTTTCTTCCAGGAAGTCTAAGCAGTTCAGTGTTCTGACTTCTTACTCTATCTCGCTGTCTTTATATGTCTTCCATCTGTGTGCTGCCTTCTAAATGATTTCTTCCAATGTAATCTGTATCACTATTTCTCTTTCCAACTATCTACCTCCTTTATGAAAGCTATTTTTTATTTCTATAAATAAACTCAACTGATTAATGCCAATAATCTCAAGCCTAGAACTGGCTCATTTACCATCATTATCATTTATTTTCTTAACATATGTCTTCTGATATCTGACATTTATATATTTATATGTATCTGTGCTTTACTCTTCCTTTGAATCTCATGCATGGTAGTGTTATATGATTTTTTTTTTGTAAACACACATTCAACTAATCTTAACTTGCTGGATCCCCGAAGAGATGAGAATGAAAGCATTTTCCACCAAGGAGATCTAGGTTTGCTTCCACCTTTAACCATTTCAGTTTCCTGGCCTGGAAATTCCTTCATCATAGGGGTGGTATAAAATTGAAAGAATAACCTTGTGGGGCTGGAGTGATAGCACAGTAGGTAGGGCATTTGCCTTGCACATGGAGGACCCGGGTTCGATTCCCAGCATCCCATATGGTATCCTGAGCACCGCTAAGAATAATTCCTGAGTGCGGAGCCAGGAGTAACCCCTGTGCATCAATGGGTGTGACCCAAAAAAAACTAACCTTGTGAGAATAGTCCTGTGCTTATACCCCCTCTCCCCTACTCTGAGTCTTAACAAGGACTACTGAGGGATCCCCAGGTTCTCTTTACAGGGGCCACAGGTTCACCCTTCCCCTTTCCCCAAGGATGTAAGCTCTTAAGAACATCTGCTATCGATCCCTGATGGATTAATCTACAAAGTTACATACCTTATATTTTTTTTCTTTCTTTAAAATATATATATATATATATATATTCTGACATTTTCATTTGTCCCTACAGTAGTAGCACATAATTCTTTGTCTCTATTTTCCATCCTGACTTCTCTCTCTCTCCCCCTCCCTGTCTCTCTCTCCCCATTCCCTCTGTCTTTCTCCCTCTCTCTCTCCCCCTCCCTCTGTCTCTTTCGTTCTCCTACCCCCTCTCTCCCTCTTTCTCTTTCTCCTTCTCTTCTTTCCCATCCCCTCCTTTAGATATTGGTTTTCTTGTGACTTCAGCAACTGCTGTTTTGTTGTATATTTGTGAACATGGTTCTGCTTCTGTCTTAAAGAGAGGGCTTTTCAAAATTTCTATTCTACCATATTCCCCAAAGTTGATAGTCCTTTGTATTTCTCTCTAATCAGTTTTCCTATTGCTTATGCTAATTCATAATTCCTAGAAATGCGTACCCAGCTATGGTCACAACTGTTTCCTGGATCTTTGTGTCTGAAAAAATAACAGAAATAACTTAACTTTACCAGGGAATCTCAGTACAAAGTGAGAGATTTACAACTCTGCTTTATTCCTAGAGAGCTAATGTGTCTGTCCTGCTGAGTAAGGTGCCTTGAGTACTAGGTCTTCCATACCTCCAGAATAAACATATACATGACTCTGGTTTAACCTAACTAGATATATATCACTGTATCACTGTCATTCCGTTGCTCATCGATTTGCTCGAGCAGGCACCAGTAACGTCTTCAATATGAGACTTGTTGCTGTTTTTGGCATATCGAATATGCCACGGGGAGCTTGCCAGGCTCTGACATGTTAGGATACTGACATATGAAGCAGGCGAGATATTCTCGGTAGCTTGCCAGGCTCTTCAAGAGGGGTGGAGGAATCGAACCCGGGTCAGCTGTGTGCAAGGGCCAGGTTGGCCCTACCTGCTGTGCAATCGCTTCAGCCCTCACAACTGATACTGGAAGAAAAAAAAAAAAAACAAGAAAGACTTCAAAAAAAAGTCACCAAAAAGCTAAGAAGTATGTTTCCATGAGACCCAGCACTTCCAGTTCTTGATATTTTGGGAGCCCAAAGCCCAAAAACTCTATTCAGAAAAGACATTTTTGCCCTATGTTCATTGCAGCACTATTTAGGATAGCAAAAATCTGAAACAACACTAATTTTCAAGAACAGATGCCTGGATAAAGAAACTGTGGTATGTGTGCGTGTATGTATATGTGTGTATATATGTGTGTATATATGTGTGTATATATATATATATAAAATGGATACATATACATATATGGGCTGGAGCGATAGCACAGTGGTTGGGCTTTCGCCTTTCATGAGGCCAACCCGTGATCGATTCCACCGCCCCTCTCGGAGAGCCTGGCAAGCTACTGAGAGTATGGAGCCCACACAGCAGAGCCTGGCAAGCTACACGTGCATATTGGATATGCCAAAAACAGTAACAATAAGTCTCTCAATGAGAGACGTTGCTGGTACCCGCTCGAACAAATCGATGAGCAACGGGATGATAGTGACAGTGACAGTGATATACATATATATGCATGTGCATATGCATTTGTATATAATATTATGGATTATGTGTATAGTACATATGTGTATAATGTATATATGTATATTACATGTGTGCATGTGTGTATATAATATGCATATGTGTTTATGTGCATATATAATATTCATATATATTATGGAATACTACTTGGCTATAAAATATATTAAACCATGCAATTTGCTGCTACCTAGATAGAACTGGAAGGTATCAGGCTGAATGAAGTCAGATGGAGAGGAAGAGATACAGAATTAACTCCCCCAGGGATGGGATATAAATAAACAAAATAAGTGAATAACAAACTACTACCCAAAGCAAGATAATCTGCGAGGTGGTCTACAGAACTGAGATGACCATGGCAGGGAAACAGCAGGTAGCAGCGGTTCAGAGGGCCCCTGAGACAATGGTGGAGAGAAGCGACCACTCTGATGGAGGGTGTAGGGTTGGTGCACTGAAGCCTGAAACCCTGACATTAACAGCACCTGAAATCACAGTGACTAAATAAGATTTTATTTTATTCTATGTGTATATATATACATATATACATATATATATATATATATCTTTTTGGGTCACACCTGGCGATGCACAGGGGTTACTCCTGGCTCATGCACTGAGAAATTACTCCTGGCAGTGCTCAGGGGACCATATGGGATGTTGGGAATCGAACCTGGGTCGGCCGCGTGCAAGGCAAACACACTACCTGCTGTGCTATCGCTCCAGCCCCCTAAATAAGATTTTAAAGACAAAAGGAAAAATAAGCTACTGCTAGTACATTTCAACATATTCCTTAGGTACAATGATAAATATATCTGATTTGTAAATCTATAATGATAGCATGAAAATGACAAGACACATTAAATGAGAACTACAATATATGTTTACACACATTTCATTGGTTAGCCAAGGAAAAATACCTCCCCATCCACAAATCTGTTCAGACCACCTGCAGTTTATTTACAATCTTTTAGAAACCACAACTCTATTAGCATTTTCTAACCACTCTCTCTTAACAATGTTAACCACTTTTCTTCAGTAAAGTAAAAGAGAAGACATTAGGATAAAGGATAATGATAAATGAACGGCTTCAAGCCAATTGAAATTTATATTCAACCCCAAATTATGTAAGAGTGGTAAAAGTGTAAGTGTGCCAATGGCAAGTTTTACACCAATCTGAAGAAAGGCTACATTCAACACCTGGATAAAGAAAAAACAAAAAAAGTGAATGGGGCCAGAACGATAATATAGTGGCTAGAGCATTTGCCTTACGTGTGGCAGACTCGGGTTCGATCCCCAGCATGCCATCTGGTCCCCCAAGCACTGCCAAGAGCAATTCCTGGGTGCAGAGCCAGGAGTAAAACCCCTAAGCATCTCTGGGTGTGACCTCTGCTCAAAAACTGTGTGGAAGGGGTTCGTGCAATCATACAGCAGGTAAGCTGCTGGCCTTCATGTGGCTAACCCAAGTTTAAGCAGCCCATATGGCTCCTGAGCCTTGCCAGGAGTGATCCCTGAGAGCAGAGTCAGGGGTTAGCCCCAGGTAGGACAGGAAAGTGGAAAACAGCCCAGAAAAACAACTCAAAAACAGAGCAGGAGACAGCGAAGACTGGAGCACATGCGTTGCATGGGGGACCCCTGGGTTTGTTCCCCAGATGGTCTTCTGAGCACTGGAAGCAACACCCCAACATTGAGCCAGATGTAGCATCTGGATGTGGCTCAGGTACCAAAAACAAAACTCAAAAATGCTCCTGAATCTAACCTTCGCAAAGACACTGTCTCATTCCAATGCTATGTAAAGAACGCCTGGGGAAATAGACCATTTTTCAATAAAAGTTCAAACATTTCTTTAAAGTCTCATATCACCATTTTGAATTATTTTCCAGTTGCACCCATTTTTATAGTCAACCCAAACTAATCAGGTCATTATAAATTAGGATCAAATGACTGGATAGTAGTTGTATACAGTTACTAAGTTATCGATATTCTTCCCTATTGTTAAAAATGACAAGCAATACACATAAGAAACACATAATGGTTAAGATTACTAATTTTTAAAATGTAAATAGCTACAACATTTTTGTGTGTGTTTTGTTTTTTAATTTGAAGGGCACATTTGTAACGCTCAGGCCACTCTTGGCTTGGTGTTCAGGAGTTACTCCCAGCAACGCTCAAGGAACCACGCAATGCTGAGATTTAAACCTGGAGCCACAACATGCAAAGCATTCATTCTAGTACTGTATGCCATCACTCTGGCTCCTGGAATTAATATTAGCTTCTCCACTGTGTTATTACCAACATATTACTAAGCTATGTATGGTATCGTTGTCTGAGAAAAGGAGAATAATAGAAACTATATCATAGAAACATTTGAAGAACTGAAAGAAAAAATGTTTAATCTTAGTATAAAGTTCGTGACTCATACACACAAATATATAGTTATATTATTACATACATAATACATGTTAAATATTTTTAAAGAGTCGGGGTTGTTATTTTTACTAGTATGATTACCTTGATGATGAAAATGGCTTGAAAGACACAATTCAAAGCATAATATAAATTGTTTAGGAAAAATTCTCATAATTCAATTTGTCTGGGTCAAGTCCTATAACTAATTGTGAAATTAAGGCAAATACAGCAATACTTAGCATCAAAAATATTGTGTGTATGTGTGTGTGTCGTTTTTGCACATGCATTTTTCTGTTTGTGTGCATGTGCATTCAGTGCCAGAGACAAAACCAGATACATATGTGAGGCTCTACCACTGACCTACATCTCCAGCCCCTAAAATTTATTTTCTAAAATAACAACTATAGCATATACACAAAATAACTGAGATGAAAATTACCTTGTCAAGCACGATATATGGATTTCCTGTATTGAAACCAAGAGGAGCATAGAATCTGAATCTCTCTCTGAACTCGGCCTGCTTTTCCTGCTCAGGGTAGAAAACAAAATCTCAAAGTGAATCTCAAATACCTTCACTCATTCTTATAAAACTGTACATTTAACAAAGAAGTGGGAGCTTACTCACATCAAACAAAACACATTTTTTTCTTATAAGAGTGACTTCAGCATTCTGGAGAGGAGAAACTTTGTGTCTGACTGTGGCTGCAATCTTTTTGGTAGTTTCCCATCTCTCAGGCAATTCCTACAAAAGCAAAGGTGCAAATAGGAAATTACTTCAATGCCTAGAGCAAATCAATACCATGGGACTAAATAATCTTGCTTAATTTAGAGTACCCCATAGGATGAGTGAGTGCTCCCAAACCCATTTTAATAGGAGGAGTTAAAAACAAACAAAAAAAAGAAATAAGAAGAAAAAAGCTAGACAGGGGGCTGGAGCAATAGCACAGCGGGTAGGGCATTTGCCTTGCATGCGGCTGACCTGTGTTCGATTCTAAGCATCCCATATGGTACCCTGAGCACCACCAGGAGTAATTTCTGAGTGCAGATCCAGAAGTAACCCCTGTGCATCATTGGGTGTGACACAAAAAAGCAAACAACAACAACAAAAAAATAAAGATAAAAAACTAGATAGATAGCCGAGGCAGACCCCCTGGTACCTCTGGATTTATACTTTCACTACATCAACCAAAGTTGTGCTCTGCTGTAAGATTTATCTCAGAATAAACAAAAAATCTTTTCAAAATAAACACAATTCTCCAAATGTCTTGCTGTTGGGGGAATAAAATCAAAGGGCTCTGTCAATGACTTCGCTGACTTCTAACAAATTGAAATAGAAAATAGAAGTGAGGGTAAATTTAGCAAGTCAGCAGGTGAAAAAGATGCCCAGAGATCTGGTGGGGTTGAGCTGAAAATGTGCCTGATCTCATTCTTCAGTTCCCTTCTGTTCCCAAAGCTGTATATGTGCTCTTTCTTGATGGAGAGATTGAGTTCTCAGGTTAATTTTTTATAGGCTGGGATTTCTGCAGAAAGAGGAGGTAAAGACAAGGCAAGGTTAATTTCTACTTGATACAGGACAAAAGCAGCAATAAAATAGTTCAGGTAGGAAATTAGCTCCGTTCTCCCTGCCTACAATGCAAATAGGACAACAGCAAGTTATTTTCTTTGAAAGGGCTTTGTGCATAATTGCTATGGAAAAGCATTTCTGTGTCCAGACTAGAAAAGCATTGTTCCCCTGGGTCAGCTCCTGGGACACTGAAATTGTTTTATCACATGAAACCACCCATGGCGATGGGACTCGACTTGCACAGGTGAAGTATAAAAAAAAAAAAGGTTCTAAAGACTTTTGTAACCCTTAATAAATATTGGATGGATGATTTGGTAACCACCAATTATGAAGCACTAGAACACAGTGTCCAGTATAAACTGTGCCTTGAAGTATTGTGTAAGTGACAGAGCACTTGAGTGGCACACACAGGACCGACTCTGCCTGGCTGCGTGTGTGAATTTCCACCAGGGACCCAAAGTCCTTGGGAAGAGACCTCGGTGTCCAAAATCCAAAGCCCATCCAGGAACCAAGATGCTCAGGCGCTAAGCCTTCTCACCCATCCAGCCGGTGCTTCCACCCTTCATCCCACCAACTCTCAACATTGCCATCGGTACAGAGTCTCATTCTTTCCAGGTGATCCCGTGGAACCTAAATATCACATGAGTTCCTCCCGGACTCATGGTCGGGAAGCCGTAGGCTTCTTTCTGTAAGGCACTCAATGAACTCTGGCCCTTGAACACATTGACGCCCATGCTGCAGTTTGTGTCAATCAAACCACATGAGCTACTGGTGGTCCAATCACAGTAGGTTTGCCGACACAAAGAAGCTTCTACCTGATAGGGAAAAATGCTGCTGGAAATCTAAATATCAGAGACCTGAGTGATAGAACAGCGGGTAGGACATTTGCTTTGCATGCAGCCGACCAGTGTTTGATCCCTGGTATCCCACATGGATTCCCAAGTACTGCCAGGAATATTTCCTGTGTGCAGAGCCAGGAGGAGCTCCTGAGCATTGCCAGGTGTGACCAAAAAAAATAAAAAAATTAAAAAACTAAAACATTTATAAAAAGAAATCTAAATATCATCTAACCTCCTAAATCTTTCTCACAGATATGATCCCCACACAGAAGCCACACCAGATCGAAGGCTCCAGAGAACTGACAAGGTTCCAAGAGGCAAAGATAAGTGCGAGGTCCCTGGAGATCCAGCAAGGTTTACCAATGCAGGGTCCAGGTGAGTCTGGGATCTTAAGGAAACTGGATAGTATTCATGAGACTGGAAATGAGCAATGTAAGTTTCTTCACAGGGAAAGAACACAATCATTTCTATAAATTGTAAGTTTTTTTTTTTTTTGCTTTTTGGGTCACACCTGGTGATGCACAGGGGTTATTCCTGGCTCTGTACTCAGAAATTACTCCTGGCAGTGCTCAGGGGATGCGGGTTGGCCATGTGCAAGGCAAATGCCCTACCCATTGTGCTATCACTCCAGCCCCTATAAATTAGAAGTTTAACCTGGTTTCTTGGTACTGGCAATAGGTTGGTGGGACACATCCATGTCTAAGGGGTTTTGAGCATAGGATCAAGAATGGCAAGTGTCTGGAACATATTAAAGACTATCAATGAGAGATAAGGAAGGAGAAACTGAGAGTAATTCTAACAAGTTGCTTCACGTACGATAAAATTGGGGCATCTCCTACATGTCACTTGCCCTGACCGTGAATCTGATTTTCTCCCTCACCAGATAGAATTACTGACACAGCTTTACACCACAGCTAAAAGTGTGTCCTGCATTTGAAATATGAAGAATCTCAGATTTTCATGACTCCCATTACTTAAAGTAGTAAATTAAATTTTTTATGATATATCTTCTGAAGACTATGGTTAAACCTACCCCCTTACCAATAATCTGTGTTATGGCCAGTTTCTTGAATTTAAGCTCCAAGATCTGTCCTAAAATGCATGCAAGTATTTGGAGGTCAGAGAGAGAGAGAGAGTACAGGAGGTGGAATGCTTGCCTTGCATGCTGCTGACCTGGGTTCAATCCCTGGCACTATACAGATCCCCTCATACTACCAGGAGTCATCCCTGAGGGCAGAGCCAGGTTAGCACAGTCAGGTATGATCCTTCCCAAATAAAATACAAAACAAATATGCAAATGTTTCTAAAATATTTATAGCAGGTTCCACTTTAACTACTTAATCTCAGTCTTTCTATGTATTTAAAATATCTGACTCACATAGAATTATATTCTCAGTCCTCAGGGCAGTTTTAAATAAATTTTTTGGGGTGAGGGGGCTGGTTTCTGGGCCACACCTGGTGATACTCAGGGTTTATATACCTGGACTTGTGTTCAGAGATCAGTTTTGGCAGGCTCAGGGGACCATATGGAGTGCCAGGAATTGAACCCAGGCGGGCCAAATACAAGGCAAGGGCCTATCTACTATATAACCACTCTGGTCCCCTAAGTAGATTTTCATAAATCATATAGTAATTCTTCATAGTCTTTATTGCCATAAATCAAATATCTCCTATCTTGTCTTCATAGTCTATCAAGTCTTCATAGTCTTTACAAAAGAGGGCACTTATAAGTAAACTGCTGAATTTGATCCTCACAAAACAAAATGAGACACATAAAACTGAGTAATCATTGTGAAAAAAATTTATAGTTATTCAGAAAGTTAAACATAGAATTACTGTATACCCATAAATCCCACCAATCTTAAGTGTATACTAAACATCAATGAAAACAAATACTCAAAAACTTGAAAGCAAAGTTCATAACAGCAGTATTTGCAATATCCCAGAACTAGAAACAGCACAAGTGAACACCATTAATGACTATAGTACCTTATGGCAGTTTAGCAGGCTGGAGCAATAGCACAAAGGGTAGGGTGTTTGCCTTGCATGGGGCCTACCTGGGTTCAATTCTTCCACCCCTCTCAGAGAGCCTGGCAAGCTACCAAGAGTACCTCCCCTGCACAGCAGAGCCTGGCAAGCTACCCGTGGCGTATTCAATATGCCAAAAACAGTAACAAGTCTCACAATGGAAGCAATAATGGTGCCTGTTCAAGCAAAATCGATGAGAAGCGGGATAACTGTGATGACACTGATACAGCGATGGCAACTTAAAGATGCCAGGAGAAAATAAGGCTAAGAAGTTGGATGCAGGAGACACTTGTTTTATGGCAACTAAGACTAGCTGACCAAGACACTTACCTCTAGTTGAATATAGACTTGCTCAGGCATCATCTGGCCATAGGTTTCCAAGAGTGTGATAGTTTCTTTAAGCGGTTCAAACAGTTCATCCGTAGCTCTCTGTCGGCTTCTTACAGCCAGAAGATGCCCCATGATATCAACTAAACCATCGTGATTGCCTTCACTCAATTCTCTCTGAAGTCCAGCATCTGTCTCCTTGATAAATTCTTGTAGCTCATTCAGACTAATACATATACATATCAATAATAACACACATATGTACATACAAAAATACACCAAGACATAAATTAAGCTCCTTAAACATTCAGAAGCATATGTCACACATATGATTGAATGCTATTTTAATTATTTGCCTAATTCGAAATTAGCCATTCTACTATAAAACTGGCCATTGTAATGCTCTTAAAAGAAATATTTCAATTTTAGAAGGCAATTAGATATTAAAGGTTAGAACTACAAATATCAATGTGCAGGAAAGTACCTGTCGATGACAAATCTCAGAAGATGCTCCTGAAACATCCAGCTCCATTTCTTAATGGTGTTCAGCAAGTTCATTTTGAAGGGCTTCATGTCCACCTTGAACCAACTATCGAACACTCGGAAGTCATCAAACTTGCTCATCTGGACATACAAAGCTTCATAAATGTCAATCTGTAATTGGGGAGAAACATCATCAACACCCAAATCCAATTCAAAGTCTGTAACTACATTAAAGAGCTAAGGGTTTCCCTTGCCTGTTCTTTGAACTGTTGCAGCGTGGGGGGCTGTTCAGGAATTTCATCATTGGCATGAGCGTCTATCTCCTCAGATGACAGAGTTTGGCCATACAGGAGAAAATGCTTCAGAAACTCAGCTCGGTCATCCACCCAGAGGTAAGCATACGTGTCCAAGGTATTTCTAAAGTCCAAGACTTTGTTGATGACATCCGACACTCTTTTCATTATCTCTTGCCTGACCTCTGCCAGGCCAGTCATGTTATCCATGTCGTTCTAAAGGAGAGGAAACCCGAGCACTTATGCAAGCCAGCCCGGCTCTGTCCATAACAGTACCCAAGGCAATTTTTCAAAGGGACACTGATGGATAAAATAAACCCCCATGGCACTTTTTTCTCTTATTTTTAAATCTTTTTTAAAGGATTAAATCACCACGAGAAATACAGTTACAAGTTCATAACTGAGTTTCAGCCGTACAATGTTCCAGTACCATCCCTTCACAGGTGCACAAGTCCCATAACCAAGGTCCCCAGTTTTCCTTCAGCTGCCTGATCCCCACCCCTGCAGCCTGCCTCTACGGCAGACACTTCCCTCTAACTTTCAGGCATTGCGGTTTGCAATACTGTTATTGAAAGAATATCACTTTACCTCCTTTCAGCACTCAGCTTTTGTGCAGAGGGATAATTGCCAACTACCATTGTCACAGAGGTCCCTTCTCTGTCCTAACTACATTCCCCCTCCCCTTCTGTGGCAAGCTTCCTACCGTGGACCAAGTCCTCCTAGAAACAATGGCATGTTTTTCAAAATCTACTTTGCGTAAACTCATGACTCCCGTAATTTGTTTTTGAGCCACTAATAGGAAAGCTGCTTTCCATTTACAAAGGAAATACCTGATAATTTGCTATTTCCAGATGTTCTGCTACACGCTTCATCTGGGCAGACATTCGGAAACTATTGCAAAGCATTTCTTCTACCAAGTCATAGAAGCCATCACCAGCCTCTTTTTCTAAAGATGGCTTAAACAGAATCTCAGGGGGCATTAAGATCATTTGTGCTTGAAAAAATGGTGCAGGTTTCAGTTGTTTCTCTGTGTTCATCAGAAAAAAGTCTAAGTCGTGCATTATAGCTTGAAAAAATCCTTCCACCACGATGTCATCAATGAATTCTACATAAATCTTCCACGTATCCAAAGAAGGATTGGCCTTAAAGAGCTTCCTATTTTCCTAGAAACATATAAGTGTTAATAGGTGAGGTGTTACTCCTGAAATGATTAGCATAAAATAAAACCTTTCTATCAAATGGCTCTTAAAGAAAAGTCTGCATTTTTGAGGTTAATATAGGGATATTGAAGTACTAGTCTGTAGAACCTTAAGCTGGTTAGTAAAGATCAAAAAAGGATTTTGAAACCTTTAGTTCATTCATAAGATACATTCAAAAGTCATTATTTTAAAAAAGAAAAATCAGGGCTAAAGAGATAGCACAGGAGCCAGATTGATGGTATAGCAGGTAAGGGCACTTGCGTTACATGCAGAAAATCCAGGTTTGATCCCTGGCATCCCATGTGGTGCCCTGAGCACTGCCTGAAGTGATTCCTGAGTACAGAGCTAGGAGTAAATCCTGAGCATCACCTGCTGTGGTCCAAAATTAGAAAGAAAGAAAGAAAGAAAGAAAGAAAGAAAGAAAGAAAGAAAGAAAGAAAGAAAGAAAGAAAGAAAGAAAGAAAGAAAGAAAGAAAGAAAGAAAGAAAGAAAGAAAGAAAGAAAGAAAGAAAGAAAGAAAGAAAGAAAGAAAGAACAACAAACAAAAAAATAAAAATCCCCAAAAGCAAAATGCAAAAAAGGTAGAAGAGGGGTTGAGGTGGTTGCAGGCAGTTTCCAGCTTCCCCCCAGGGTTCATTCCCTAACCCACACTGCAGTGCTTTGGGACAGTGGGGGAGTCCAATCTCTTTGCTCTCCCAGATGACAGAGGCCAGGGCTGGAGGACCAAACCTGTCCAAAGAGAAGATTCCCCTGTAAAAAGGAAGCTCAGAAGAACATGCAAACAAGCTAATTCTTTCAGTCCAGCCCTTCCTTAAGAAAATTAAAACTAGAGGAATCAGCTTCCCGTCTATCATCTGTATCTTCCCCTATGAACACCAGGTTCCCTACGACCCTTCCCATCCTCTGCTGCTACATATCAACTCGCCTTGCTCTGATCTTACGTGAGTTTCCACTTGGGCATGTTAAAACCTCATTGCCTCCAAGACTTTCCCTCAACAAAAATTTCCCCCATATTTTAGGTTATTCCAATCAACACACGAACACCCTGCAACTTCAAAACCTACGGAAAACTATAAAAGACTCCCCAACACTGACATCCAGGCCTCAGGGACTCCCCAGATCTCTTGGTGTCAGCCAAAATAACTAACAAATATAAGCAATTCATCCTACTTCCTCTTTTTCCTCACTAGTCTGGCTTCTTTCCTGACACATCCTCCCTGTCTCCAGCTCACGTCACCTGCTCTGATGGGTAGTATCAGTCTTCACATTCAAGTCTGATGTCAGAACTTCTCAAAATTCCCTCTTCATTTGGTTTCCTAGGCAAGATCACCTGTGATTTTTCCTTCTCTTTTTGCTGGATCCTTCTCCTTTCTTGGTCCCTGTGCTGGGACCTTGTCCTCCCCTCGGTCTCAGAGACAACTTCAAGGCCAGTGTCCAGATCTCTATCTCCTTTCGATCCCCACATAAGATCATCTACAGCAACACCTCCCTTAACAGGTAGCGCCAGTCAGGCAGTGACAGAGATGCACAGTTCCTAGAGCTAGATGTGCCCCTCCCACAGCAATAAGGAAATTTCATTCTTTCTGTCGCTCAAACCTTCACCCCTTCAAAGCTATCATTGGGGCTGGAGCAATAGCACAGCGGGTAGGGCATTTGCCTTGCACACGGCCAACCTGGGTTCGATTCCCAGCATCCCATATGGTCCCCTGAGCATCGCCAGGAGTAATTCCTGAGTGCAGATCCAGGAGTCACCCCTGTGCATCACTGTGTGTGATTCAAAAAGAAAAAAAAACTATCACTGACTTTTCTCTCCTGACTCATCACCGGCAACCTTTACATTGACTCTACATTCCCAGTCCATCCGGCTTCTGACTGCTTTGATCACTACCATCCTGATCACTACCTCACATTTTCTCATCTAAATTATTAGAATAAGACAGGTCCTGTCTCCCACCTCCTGGCTCCACTGAGGTTTACATTCCACAGGGAACTCTTTGAGCAGAGTCCCTGGCTGCTATTTACTCTCAATGTAAGGGCCAAAGTTCTCGTAACCAACCAGTGCTCTGTGTTCTTAGTCATTTGGGATTTGTTTTGTTTTGTTTTGGTTTGGTTTGGTTTAAATCCCTCTCTTCCTACAACTATTCCCCGGCAAATACTGTTGTAGGCATGATGGCTTTCAAGCCAATCTTCAGACAGGTCAACCATGCTTTACTTCAAAGCTTCTTCCTGGGCCAATGGTTCAATGGACTGGAGTGCTTGCTTTGCATGTCAAAGGCCAGGGTTTGGTTTCTGACATTGCACGGTCCCCTAGGCACCACCAAGAGTGACCCTCAAGCTGGGAACTTTGAGTAAGTAACCCTGAGCACTAAACATTTAAACATTTTTTTTTAATGTCTGCATTTTTCAGTCTCTGGCACACCAAGCTTCTCCAGACACCCACCCGGTTCGCGCTGTGAACTGCCACTGCAGAAACAAGACCATGGTAAAAAGACTCTTCCCGTCCCCTCATCTAAAATGCCTCCCCCCATACCAATTCCCACCGCACCTGTCCAGCTTCATTGCTCTCCACTGTTCTCATGATCTTATTGCTTAGGTGTTGCTTTTTTCTCCCTCATGCAAGTTTCAAGGAACAAAGGGCACTCTGGGGTTCTTGGTTTCCCCTTTCTGCTGTTTTGTGGCTGCTGTTCTTTTCTCTTCTTAAATTGATCACCCTTTGGACCAGAGCAGTAGTACAGCAGGTAGGGTGCTTACCTTGCTCCAAGTCTACCTTGGTTCTATCTCCAGCACCCCATGTGGTCCCAGAAGCCCACCAGGAGTGATCTCTGAGCTCAGCCCAGGAATAAGTCCTAAATGCCACTGGATGTTACCCCCAAGCAAAGAATCAAATAAATGCTTCCAGCCCTAGACCCCAGCTATACAGGTGATGTGGGAGAGTGGTATAGCTACAAATCTGAATCATAAATCCAATAACCCTGTAATTATGAGACCTAAACTATAGCTAATGAACTTTGAAATGTACCTCTCAGTTTGTCAGGCCAGAGTGTGGTGGAGAGGACAAGGGGAGAGGGCAGGAGGGAGCATGGGAACTCTGGAGGCGGGAAGTTGACACTGATGGTAGGATTGGTGTTGGAATATTATATGCCTAAGACTCATCTATCAGTCATTTTGTAAATCATGCCTCTTTAATTTCAAAAATTTTTTTTTAAAGATTAATAGCTCTAGAACAGAAGTTATTACTACAGTTCCCAAAACTGTAGTGGACTCCAGATGTGCAGTCAGGACAGCTGTTAACAGGGCGAGCTGCAAGTAGCACTGGAAAGATACCAAAGCTGTGACAACGGTCAGGATTCACCTTTCTCCTTCATCAAAAAGCAGCTCCCATTCTATTCTCTTCCACAAGAATTTGGACCATGAGAGTTATAAGAATTCCAGGCATGTTAACCAAATTCCTCCCATTTTTCAAGGCTGAGCAAAACCACGTAAAAAGCCCTTTTTTGGCCCACGACAGGAATCCTACGTTTCAGGTTAAGTGCATTGCCCTTTCCTTCTAAACTAGAGGAAAAGACAATCTATGAATTACCTCGACCAAGTGGTGGATCTTGCAGCCGTCTTCCTGGATGAGTTTGTATTTTTTAGTGAACAAATCACCTTTGTCCTCCAACATCAAGGCCGCGTCCCTCCTGTGCTCCCTCCTGGGGAGGAGTGGGCACTCGGCCCAGGCCCTCAGAGTGTGCTGGATCTCCTTCACGTTGCTCTGGGTGCGCTCGACTCTGCGCTCCAGCTCGGCGGTGGCTGTTCTCACCCTCTCAATGTACCCCCAGCAGTCGTGCTGCCACGTCAGCGAGGTCGAGGCTGCTCGGAGCTGCTCATCCAGAGCCCTCAGCTCCCCTTCGATCAGCGGATATTCAACTTCCAGGAGCGTCTGCTTCAGCTTATTGTAGCCTTGCACAAGAAGCTCAAGATTTCCAATGTACTGTGCAAGGGAAAATCCCCAAATAAACAAAGTTACCTGTGCTGTCTTAAGCATCATTGGCCCACAGAGGAGCAATTAAAAATCGATGTGTTTTCAGGCGGAGAGACAGTACAGTGGGTAAAGCACATGGCCTTGCACACAGTCGACACAGGTTCAATCCCTTGTATCCCAAAATGGCCCCCTGGCCCATCTTTAGGGATCCCTCAGCACAGAGTAAGTCCTGAGCACAACTGGGTGGGGCCCCAAAACAAAACCAAAAATTTGATTTGCTTTCATATTCAAAATCTGCCCAACCTCTAAACACACAAACCGGGGGCTGGAGCTATAGTGGGTAGCTATAGTGGGTACAGTGGGTAGGGCATTTGTCTTGCACGTGGCCGACTCAGGTTCAATCCCTAGCATTCCATATGGTCCCTTGAGCACTGCCAGGAGTAATTCCTGAGTGCATAGTCAGGAGTAACCCCTGGGCATCACTGGGTGTGACCCAAAAAAGCCAAAAAAATAAATAAATAGGTAAACACACAAACCTTTAAAATGGTGTTTCTTTTTTCAAAGATAGCTAGTGCCGAATGCGGAATGTCTGACTTCTTCAGCATCAAAAGGTATTTTACTTCTCTCAATACAGCTACTAGCTTTTTAAAGAAAATCAAGAGTTTTACCTATATTAAAATATTATTTTAACACAAGCTAAAAATCAAAACTTTTAAGCTTTTTAAAAATTATTTCCATAGCGTCAAACTGTTGCAATAACGATACCTGTTTATGAGAAGGAAAAACATTTTCACAGAAAATGAAAGTATAAATGAAGGAACTGGCTGTAGACTATGTATCACTGTTACAGAAAAGTTTCAGCAAAACACAGTGGCATATGCATACTCAGACCTCTAATGCAAAGTCAAAACACCTCCCTCTTTGCTTGGTATTGTCATTCTTGTAGAAAAATACAAATTTGTTCTAAGGTGACTGAAATAAAAGAGAGCAATCTTTCTGTGTATACTACCAATTTTGTGTTGTTTACTTATTGACAATTTTATCATTAAGAACATTAAGTGCTTTAAAAACTGCATCCGACTGAACCAAGAAGCTTAGGAACACATGACACACTCATATGCACACACCATATTCAATGATGCTGTTCTGGTTATGTTTCTATTTTTAAAATGTATCATTGAAAGATTTTAAGCTGTATCTATAGCCATAACTCCCATCTCCCCCAAAGCCCTATGATTTTTATTGAGTAATCTTCAAAGGCAAGTGATTTGGGGGAACACCAAGTCATATTGTAGCAGAAATCACTGTCTCCCTAAGTCATGGGTTCTGAGCAGACTGTACATGCAATAAAATTAGTATACCAATTCCCATTTTATTTCATTCCATATTAACTAACACAATAGATTTTGAATCTATATAATTCCTTTGGGTAAAAATCATAAGGATTATCCCTAAAGAATTTTTAGCGATTTCATTTCTATAACTTGAGTTTACAAAATCATAAGGGAAAGAGACTCCTCAGTTGTCTGGATCAGCATTTCTCAGTTGCAAACAGAATAACTCAATACTTCAATACTTCATAGCCATGGGGTGAAATCATGTAAGAGGAGGACTACGGGATGAGATTAGGAGGCCAACTAGTATGAAAGGGAAGTCACAGAAAGTAACCAAGTTTGTAAGAGGACCATGGCTAGAAAACAATGTGACTATTCTAGCACACACACACACAGCACAGCACACACATCTGTGCACTGAAGTTTACCAAAAAAATAATCAGTGATATTATAATTTTAGGGAAAAGATGAGAATTTGAATGTAGATTATGACCAGCTACCCCAATAAAGCTAACTTTCCCAGATCCTAAGCATGCTTTTAGAGTACTGTGAAGACAGGGAAATAACCAGAAGTAGATTTATGTTTATTATCTAAAAATTTAACCATATATTTAAAAATTATTTTGTCAGGGAAACTTCTAGGATAATATTCATATCCGATTTTACTTTTCTGCAAAGCCTCTAATTGCATAGGGAAACACAAAAGAAAATTTATTTTATATGTCCTATCTAGCATTGCAGAGGATGCTTATGTAGAAGAAATTCATGGCAGGCTAAAGAGTGAGACCTAGTGTCTGAGTGCATAGATGTGGGAGGCTGGGGTTGATCCCCTGAGCACTGTCAGGAGCAACTACCATGCACAGAGCAGTAAGTAGTCCCTGAGCAACACCAGGAAGCTCCTTCCCCCAATATATGTACAGGTGTACATATATGTATACACATATTATATATGCATATTCATTATATTATATGTAACAGAAATATATCATTTCTACTAGTTTTCATACTTTACATAACAAAAGATGGTTCAATAATGGTATTGTTAATCTGCATTATTAATATCAGTTTTCCCATTTACAAGTTGCTTTATATTTTTTGAAATTTTTTTTAACAACATCAATTTAACCAACATGTTCACCTTTCTTGTCCCTCTGAAATGAAAGTTTACCATTGTCTACCTAAAGCATGGCAGAAATTCTGTGGCTTTCCCAAATTTTTTTCTTTGTCTTGTTGGGTCACACCCGGTGCTGCTCAGGGGTTATTCCTGGCTCTGCTCTCAGGAATTACTCCTCATGGTACTTGGGGGACTATATGGGATGCCGGGAATAAAACTAGAATCAGCCACATGGAAAGCAAACACCCTACCCATTGAACAATCACTCCAGCCCCTCCCCAAATTTTAATGTATGAAAGTTCAAAAATACTGACATCAAATGGCCAAAGCCACAGAAAAAATGTTCTGCATTGCTAACCATCAGGGATACACAAACCAAAACAACAATGAGATATCATCTCACACCACAGAGACTGGCACACATCAAAAAGAACAAAAACAACTAGTGCTGGTGCAGATGCAAGGAGAAAGGGACTCTCATTCATTGCTGGTAGAAATACCAACTTTTAGAAAACAATATGGGCATTCTCAAAAAACTAGAAATTGACCTTCCATACAACCCAGCAATACCACTTCTGGGAATATATCCCGGGGGTCCAAAAACACACTGCAGAAAAGCCATCTGCTCTTCTATGTTCACATTACCACTGTTCACAATAACCAAGTGCCCAAGAACAGATGACTGGATAAAGAAACTAAGGTACATCTAAACAATGGAATACTACACAGCCACCAGGAAAAATGAAGTCATAAAATTTGCTTATAAATGAATGGACATGGAGATATAATGCTGAGTGAAATAAGTCACAGAGGGACAAACACAGAATGATTGCACTCACTTGTGGGATATAGGAAAACATATCGGGGGTGGGGGGAATGCAGCAATGGTAAAACAGGTAGGCTGTTTGCCTTGCCTGTTGGCTGTTGGCCAACTGGGGTTCAAATCCTGGCATTTTCTATGGTCCCCCCAAACACCGCAAGGAGTAATTCCTGAGTGCAGAACCAGAAGTAACACCTCAGTATTTTCAGGTGTGAGCCAAAAAGCCAAAAAGAAGGGAAAAAATCCACACAATATGAGACTAATACTTAAGGACAATAGAAACAATGGCCAGGAGGATTGGTGGATGGTTGGAAGCTTGCACCCATGGTTGCAGGTGGATGGCTGGGGGAGAAGGCAGTTGGAGTAGAGAAGGAAACACTATGACAACGATGGTTGGAAGTGATCACTCTGGACAAGAACTGGGTGCTGAAAGTAGGTAAAGGAACAAACATAATAACCTTTTAGTATCTGTATTGCAAACCATAAAGCCCAAAAGGAGGAGGAGAGGGAAAGAGAGAGGGAGAGGGAGAGGGAGAGGGAGAGGGAAAGGGAGAGGGAGAGGGAGAGGGAGAGGGAGAGGGAGAGAGGGAGAGAGGGAGAGAGGGAGAGAGGGAGAGAGGGAGAGAGAGAGAGAGAGGGAGAGAGAGGGAGAGAGAAGTGTCTGCCACAGAGACAGGTTGGTGGGGGGAGTGAGGGGGAAACTGGGGATATTGGTGGTGGGAAATGTACAATGGTGAAGGGATGGGTGTTGGAACACAGTGTGACTGAAACCAATTGATGAAAACTCTGTAATTGTGTATCTCATGGTGATTCAATAAAAAGTAAAAACCTGGTATCTGCGTTACAAATATTATTCAAACTATAATTTATTCAAACCATAAATTATATGATAAAAGCCAAATGATTCAATAAGTTGAATATTTATTGTTGTCAATGGTCACAGATTATGCTTCAAACACAGAACACAAATAATAAAATGGATCCTGTTCTCAACTCAGTATCCAGTGAAGGTGGGAAAAGTTAATAATTACAAGGTAAAACAAAAAAGTAATTAAAATATAATTTGGATATCAGCGGGTCTGGGCACTTTGGTGGTGATGAGATATAGTAACATTGTATATCTAAAACATAAATATTAACACTATTGTAGCTGTGTTACCTCACCAACACAAAAATAATCACTTGGGAAACAAATCACTGTAAGAATGAACTATTGAAGGTTGTTTATAGTCTATTTCTCATAGCATTGGCATTTGCCCTCAAATCCTATGAATATACATAGGGTAGAAAGTGCTATTTATAAAACACTTTAGAAACATCAAATCCTTACCTTTGAGTCAAAGTTGACACAAAGAAGCCCATTTATGGCACTGAATTTAACCAATGGTTGATTCAAATTGAATTCGCAAATTTCATCCACGTTACTTTTCCACTCATTATAGATATGATTTTCAAATTGGCCTAACAAAGTTGTCATTTCAACATACTTCTGATAAACTAAGGCATCGTCAGGACTTCCCAAGAATCTGTAAGAATATGGTTTTTGTACTTTACTACATATTAGACAGTCATTGTTGCTTTAATACAACACACAATAGAAAATACAGTAAAATACATTGTGCAAACAGAATGAGAAATTATAAAAGTCAAATAATCCTTCTGAGTTGTTTTTGCTTCAAAACATATAATAATTAAGTGAATGAAGGACACTGGAGTGGGAATGGTGTGGGAACATTGCATGCTAAAAATCTAATTATGAATGACTTTGTCAGCCACAGCAACTAAATTTAAAAAAGAAGGAATAAGGGGCTGGAGCAATAGCACAGCGTGTAGGGCACTTGCCTTGCATGCAACCGACCCGGGTTCGATTCCCAGCATCCCATATGATCCCCTGAGCACCGCCAGGGGTGATTCCTGAGTGCAGAGCCAGGAATAAACCCTGTGCATCGCCGGGTGTGACCCAAAAAGCAAAAAAAAAAAAAAAAGAAGTAATGAGGGGCTGGAGTGATAGCACAGCAGGTAGGGCATTTGCCTTGCATGCGACTGACCTGGGTTCGAATCCCAGCATCCCATATGGTCCCTTGAGCACCACCAAGGATAATTCCTGAGTGCATGAACCAGGAATAACTCCTGTGCATTGCCAGATGTGACCCAAAAAGCAGAAAAATAAAAAAAAAAAGAAGAAGGAATGAAAGGGAAAAAAATAAATTGTAACACCAAAGATTTTCCTGAATGCCAGTTACAAGTTTCCAGTTTGTACAACAAATAAAGAAAGAAAGGCATGTGGGGCTGGAGTGATAGCACAGCGGGTAGGGCATTTGCCTTGCAAGCAGCTGACCTGGGTTCGATTTCCAGCATCCCATATGGTCCCCTGAGCACCGCCAGGAGTAATTCCTGAGTGCAGAGCCAGGAATAACCCCTGTGCATCGCCAGGTGTGAACAAAAAAAATAAATAAATAAAAAAGGCACGTAGGGGCTGGAGCGATAACGCAGCAGGTAGAGCGGTTGCCTTACATGCAGCTGACCTGGGTTCGATTCCCAGGTTCCCATATGGTCCCCTGTGCACTGCCAGGGGTAATTCCTGAGCGCATCACCTGGTGTGACCCAAAAAGCAAAAAAAAGAGAGAAAGGCATGTAAAGTCTACAAAGTAGGAGTGTTAGTGATTGGAGGAAAGAAAATGAACATCAACAAAACAAGCAGGTCCTGTTGGTGAAAATGAAGAGTGAAAACAATTATCTGAAAACATTGGGAAATACAAAGTCAAGAGTCCTGCTCGACACCATCATAGCGATGAACATAAACAAAACCACAGAGATAAATTGTTCTCAAAAAGCATAGCCCAAAGTGCTAAAATGAATAATGATCTCAATCATTCGGGTCATTTTACCATGAAATATGACCAGCTACTTACAGATAATGGAGTGATGCAAAGTTTGACCAAAATGTCTGAAGTCGTTCAAGAACCTCTTTAGCCCATTTGATATTTCCTGAGGTAAATGGCATATTCTTGTTAAGAACTACATTTCCCTGTTCAATCTGCAAATTGATATTGTGGTGAAGAATAAGACAGACATTTAATCAACATGCATTCCATCGCTGTAAGCAAAGGTTCATTTGGGTACTTTCACAGTACTAGTAATAAAACATATGTGCAATGTAATTTGATATGTTCTTAATCTCCATGAAGAAAGCCAATTAAATACATGAATAAAGATTTCAGTGTCTCTAATCTTCATACATGTTGAAATGTATTTCTATTTTAGTGTCCTCACCCACAAAGTCGATATGTGGCCATGTTCATCTTCATGCCCCACTTACCTGCTTCATGTGTTCATTATACAATTGTTTACACATATCCAACTCTGCATCAAACATGTGCACAAGTGTGCTGTAATGTGGGCTAAAAATTTCCATAACAACTGGTTTCTCTAGAAAATTCCCAAATATGGTCAAAAGCTATGAAAAAAAAATCAAGTGAAAGAAAGGTTAGGACCTATGCATTTTTAACACAAATACTCAACTCACTACTTGCCCCATTCAAATGTTGACATCACAAGAGATAGAAAACAATCTACAACCCTACAAACACCCTGCAGCATTTCCAAATCTAAAACCTACAGTTCTTGCCCTCTCCAATAGTGTAAATGGAAAGTCATTTCTCTCCCAGGAAGAAAATGAGAGCAATCAAAAAAGAACTACTGTCTGCCAGCTACCTCTGCACAGAGATAGCACTTCTGGTTGGGTGTCCTGAAATATTTTAAATGTTATGTGGATTCTAAAAACAGCTGCAATTTGAGGACCTGAAGGTCTTACCACAATTAATAATCTACAGCAGCTTCCCTGGACCATGACCACACAAGTTCCACACAATACAGCCTGCTCACCCCCAGCAGTGTGGCCTGGGGCACAAGAGTGACCCATTCCGGTACAAGGACTCCCCAGGCAGCCAGTTCCTTTGATGTGCAGGTTCCCACTCAAAGCAAATGCCTGGAACTAATTACAGTCTCTTTCTCAGAAAGATAATCAGGACCTAGTAGGTTGGGCCATGCTGGCAAACAGCAAAGACTTCACCAGCAGAGGAAGCCAGTGGGATGCAGGTGGGACAGGGAAAAGCCAAAGAAGGACTGAAACAGGATTGCTTACTAGTCAGCAGTGCAAAGGCCCACAACTCCCCCTCCCCCCCTTCCTTTACCTCATACCTCTGCATCTCAAAGCAAACCCCCTAGATTTGTCTTATTTTCTGCTCTATGGGGTTCTTCTGTGTTCGAGTACCAGACAGCTTTCCTTACAACCAAAAGCATGTAAATAAAACATATTTCTGCGTAACTAAAGTTTATGTCATGCTGATGATGTGCCAGGAAAGACATTCTAAAAGCCATAAAAATGTTGCTATTCCAGGTTCCAGACAAGGAAATGGAGCGATGAGCTGGGAGTGACTTGCCCAAATTCACAAGTGGCAGAGTTGGTGACTGACACCAGGCAGTCTGGCTCTGAGAGTGTGTGCTTCCCTGTGCCAATTCGTAACTACTAAGGCACCACTGAAAATTATTTTGAAGAGACCGGATCAATAGTACAGTGGGCAGGGCACTTGCCTTGCACACGGCTGACCCAGGTTCGATCTCCAAGCATTCCATATGACTTGCTGATCACTGCCAGGAGTAATTACTGAGTGCAGAGCTAGGAATAAGCCCTAAGCAGCACTGGGAGTGGTTCAAACCACCCCCAAAAATCAACTTAAGTGGTTAAGGCATTTGCCTTGCATGCAGCTGAGCAGGGTTTGATCTCCAGCACCACATATGGTCCCCAGATCATGGCTAGGCGTGACCCTTGAGTATATTCAAGAGGAGTACCACCCCGTGTGGTCCAAAAACAAAGGGAAAAAAAATTCAATTTGCTTATTCTGTGGTATTCATAACATTATTTATTAGAACGCTATATAGATATTTCATTCTTTTAAAAATATTGTTTCTTCAAATTAACTGGATATGATTCATTGTATCACACTGTATCACTGTCATCCCATTGCTCATCCATTTGCTCAAGTGGGCACCAGTAACATCTCTATCGTAAGACTTGTTGTTACTGTTTTTGGCATATCAAATATACCATGGCTAGCTTGCCAGGCTCTGCCATGCGGGAGAGATACTGTCGGTAGCTTGCCAGGCTCTCCGAGAGGGGTGGAAGAATCAAACACAGGTTGGCTGTGTGCAAGGCAAATGCCCTACCCACTGTGCTATTTATCCAGCCCTGGATATGATTAATGTGAAAAAATTATATATATCAACAAGTATGCCCAAAGGAAGGAGCTTCATTATTTTTCTTTGTTAAGTAAGTGTTTCCCCAAAAATTTGCTTTCTTCAGAAAACAGCTTGGTAGTAATATTTTGTAAACATTCCCCAACAATATATTCAATGAAAACAAAAATCAACATAATGAAAAACTTATAAAAATGTAACTCTAACCAGATTTCAAAGATCAATTTAGGCAAATACATTCTGCCCCCTCCCTTTGTATTAATATTAATCATGACTCCAAAAATAGCTGAAGGCATTTATGTTTGCTTGGTTACCTGTTCCCTGGCAAAATACAAGTTATTTCCTTCTCACAACAACTATTTTGTTGAGTTTTAACTTCATGTTAAAATTCAAAAGAAAACACTACCTCATGGACTTAATCTAGAAGTATATAGTAGCAGGAAAACACTTTGTCTCACACCCTTTCCTTCAAACACTTCCATTAACCACAATAGAAAAATACCAAAAGCTTCCTAGCAACATCACCCCTCGCCAGCCCGAAGAGCTTAGTAGGACTTCAAGTGCCAAGGAGCAAAGACAGGGAGAAACCTGATATTGGGGGAGATTGTGAAACCAGAAAGTAGAATTAGGAAAAGAATTAGCCTCTCAGGCAGCATAAATTATCATAATTTTTCATTACCAAAGGAGAAGAATAAAGGTCACTTACCTTAAGCTTTTCACCGTCTAGGTGAACTAAGATCTATCACATGACGGGCACAGATGCCCTGGTCCTTCCTTCCACTCTCAAAGTGGATTCTCAGCCCCTCACCGTCTTCTTTCCCAAGCACCCTACGGATCTGTGCACTCTGCCTTCCCTTAAGCTGCTTCTCCACCACATTATGTACTACGGTCTCACAGATTTTCCAAGGTTCACCCCTTTCAAAGATTTTTTTCATTGGCATGTGAATTTTATAGTTTTCAATTATAGTCTAAAGATACTTCTTTTCTGGTGGCGTGGAAGGGGGTACCCCAAGCTGTACTCTGAAGTCTTCAGAGATGCTCCCCGAGATTCCCAATCAACTCAGCTGTGGTTCAGTATCAAGGCCAGAGGAGGAGATGCAGCCCTGCATCTCCGACTCTGGAGTGTCGGGTTACTCCACTGGTGCTGAGGGCTTCAAGGCCAGACCAGTGATGCTCAGGACACCACGTGATGCCCAGGATGGAACCTCAGCAACATGTAAGGCATGAGTCTTTACCCCCTGAACTACCTCCCTGACCCCTAAAAACTCTGGCCCCTTTCTTTTGTCTCACATATTTCAGTAGACCTTCACCTAAACCCCACATAAATATCAGAGAACCATCCAGTAGTATTTGGTTGTGTTGTTTTAGTGAGGACCAACACCATTGGCTTTCAAGACATTATATACAAAAGAAGAAGAGTGTTTGATTCCAGGGATCAAACATCCCTCGTTCCTCCGCTTTTCCTTCACTAAGAGCACTTCCGAGAACAGTCTAAGCATATTCCCTGAGATACACCAGGAGGCCACAGCTCATCATCACTAGTTTTCTATGGTAGAAATCATTTTTTTCCTCAATGTGCCCCCACTCTCCATGCTTGTACATGCATGCGCGCGCGCGCGCACACACACACACACACACACACACACACACATATATACATATATATATGTGTATATATATATATACACTTTTTGCCCTCCTTGCTCCTCTTCCTGCAATTTTCCCTCCCTGTGATGTCATCTGAGATTTCCGACTCCCTAGCCCTCCTACCAGCACTAAGGAAGTGCTTGCCTTGCACAGGGCCCTGCAGAAGGTTATCTAAATAGAACAAAAATGACACCCCTGCAGAGCAGATCAGGGCAGGGCTCATCCCTTATTTTCCAGTAACTAGGGTTCAGATTAGGTGGGAAGTTAAAGAAAAACCCACATTACAACATGAGGTAAAATTGTTTAGAAAAAAAAGTAACAGGTATCTACTAAAAGAAAATACACACAATAATTGCACTAAAAGAGACTTGAAAGGTAGAAGCATCTGTCATTGAGCTTTCATTCTACCTTTTCTCTCTAGTTATTGGCAAAGTTATGAAAGTAACAGAGAATATGGGGCTGGAACCATAGCACAGCAAGTAGGGCATTTGCCATGCACGCAGCCAACCTGAGTTCCATTCCCAGCATTCTATATGGTCTCCCGAGCACCGCCAGGAGTAATTCCTGAGTGCATGTGCCAGGAGTAATTGCTGTGCAGCGCCGGGTGTAACCCAAAAAGCAAAAAATAAATTAATCAATTTTTAAAAATTAAACAAAACAAATCACTAAAATGCTATCAAATTGTTATAAAAGATGAATATTTATAATTCGCTTCTAAATAAAAAAACAAAATGGTATTTTTTCCCCAGCAGTGCCACTTTTTTCGCATTTACCCCAAGAGTCAAAGTACTCCAGAAAAGACATCTGCATTCCTATGTTCCCTGCAGCACTATTCATGATAGCCCACAACCCAGGTGTCCAGGAACAAGTGACTGGATAAAGGAACTATGATACATATACACAGTGGAATACTATTTGGCTGTGAAAAAAAGAAAATCATGCAATTTGTTGTTACATGGATGGGTCTGGAATATGCTGAGTGAAGCTAGTCAGAAGGAATATATATATGTACACACATATACATACACATATATATGGGAATAACAAATTCCCAAAGGCAACAGATTGAGAAGCGGTATTCAGTAGGAAGCTTAATATGGGGAAAATAGGGGGTGAGGATGAGGGGAAACACTGGGACAATGGAGGTCAGAAGTGGAAACTCAGTGGAGTGTATGGTGCTGTAATGTCTTACAGATAAAATACCATCAACAGTACTGTAAATCATAGTGCCTTAAGTGAAATTTTAAATTAAAGTTATTTCTGTAAAAAAGAGAAATATGTAAGTATATCTAAAGAAAAAGTTGTGGCAAGATTAATCATAATAGTAATTTCTGAGAGATGAGATTGCAGGTGGTTTTATTTTATAATAACAGCCTACTGTTTTGGTCTCAATGGCTGCTACTCATTTTATACTCAATGGGAGTATAAAATGAGGCCCCCATAGCCATGCCACCGGATTCCACACCAGGCTGTTTTCACTCGGGGTGTCCCAGAGGGGGGCAGGTGAGAACCCTCTCCACCCCAAGGGATCCAGCCCTGGCAGCCAACCTCCACTACCCAACTGCCACCACGCTCCAGGCCGCTTTCCAGACACATTATAAGACACTTCCTACCCATTTCCCATAATTACCACACCATATTTGATGGAGTTCGCACAGTAGGCAACAAATCATAGAGTACCTCTCCCCCCTCCCCCTCCTCTCTCTCCCTCCCTCCCTCCCCCCTCTCCCCCCTCCCCCTCTGCCCCTCCTCTCTCTCTCTCTTCCTCTCTCTCTTCCTCTCTCTCTCTCTCTCGTAATGATAGGTTCTCATTCCCCTGACCCTAAAAGACCCTCTAATTGTTGAGTAAGGAGAGGCTGCTAAAATCTCAGGGCTGGGAGGAATAGAGACGTTACTGGAGCTCACTTGAGTAAATCGACAAACAACAAGATGACAGTGATACAGTATGATACTGTTTTGGGTAGCGCTATCTTTGTCTCATCCAATAACTCTGGAAAAGCAAAACTCTATGAGCCCCGCAAATTATCCAGGTTAAAAGGCTGTACTGGGGTCAGAGCCACTTAATAGCTTTGCCAGCATCACTGTATCGCCACCAAATTCACTCGAAGGTCAAACAAAACTCTTATGTAAGCCTGCTGCCCGACTGCCCCACAGTGCCACTGTCAACCAACTGTCCCCGTTATCCTTCAGCTGGGTTTCCTCTGCTATGGAAGCCTAAATTTCTCTTTGGGATGTCACTTAAGCTGGAGCAATAGCACAGTGGTAGGGCGTTCGCCTTGCACGTGGCCAACCGGATTTGATTCCTCTGCCCCTCTTGGAGAGCCCGGGAAGCTACCGAGAGTATCTCACCTGCACGGCAGAGCCTGGCAAGCTACCCATGACATATTCAACATGCCAAAAACAGTAACAAACAAATCTCACAATGGAGACGTTATTGGTGCCCGCTTGAGCAAATCGATGAGCAACGGGATAACAGTGACTGTGACAGTGATGTCACTTAAATTTATATTTGTCGTGTGATTCTCTTCTTAGAAAAGCAAGTTTTGTATGGCACGTCTGCTCCCCATACCTTTGGCTTCCTGCTTGGGAGGCCCAACAAGACATTTAAGGACATGCAACTCTTATTAACATCTTGCATCAAAGCTATTACAAACACACGTTCCGGTTTTAACATCTCTGAAACTGAATGGCATTATATAATCAATGGCATCAGCATTTGGGGGCAGTGTTTGTCCTTACTAACACAAAATAAGGGTGTGTTGGATAAGCTCTGGTGTCATTTGTCTGAAGGAAAATACAAAAGGTTATTTGTTTCATCTGGGGTGATGAAGAGGGCAGACACATGAACCCAAAGTACATAAGCAATGGCAAAACAGAAACACTTGAATTAATAGGTGTTTTTCACTTCTCACTGTGGTTCAATTTTGAATCAGTATTCACAGGTCATGCGAATTTTGCTCTTAAGAGAGCTAAAACACGGAAGGCACAAACAAACCATCAGGCAAATGTCCTGCTATTGACCCGGTGCAAAGCAAGCTTCATTATTCATTACCGCAGTACGCACAGTTTATAATTCAGGGAGCTGAATTTAAAGTGAATGCACCTAGTTAATAGTTTACCAGGCTAGAAGGGAAATGTCTTTACTCTTTTCATATCAGGTTCCCTTGTGAAACATTCTTACATTGGTTTCAGTAGAACTAACCTTAAAGGCAGATTCCAAACCACTGCAGTTAAGAAAACCTTCACAAAGAGTGGTTCCGAGCCTTCGATCAAAATCCAAAGTTTGGGCCTTAAATGTACCGTAATCACTTTCAAATTCCTGCAAGAGTCAAAATAAAACCTGAATTTATGTGGAAGAACACGAGAGTGAACACAGCAAGCGCAGAAGCACAGAAGCACATTCCCTTCTCAGAATAAGACGATTCCTCTCCTCCACCCCCTTACACCCCCCTAACCCCCCACCCAGGATCCAGAAAAGAGCAGGACACACTGCATCTGTTGAAGCAACAGCCTTGGCAGTAGCGCTGGACCCTGAAGTTTGCACAATTCCTTCAACTACTTGGGACCCCAGTCTCAGCACATCGTCCTCCTAACCCCCAATCTATTATGATTTTAAACAAAAACGCAAAGCTTTGTGGAGAGAAGGCTTTCATGATGATGTTAAGGTATCCATCAATGCACACAAGAAACTTGGTTTTGCTTTGCTTTGTTTGTGGAGCATAGACCAAGCCAGAACCCTTTCTTTAGGTGTGAAATGAAATCCACACATCTGGAAGAAAGCATGAGCAGTGATCCAGCTGCAGCAAAACATGCTGACATGTCCCCCAGCTTCTTATTAACGTGCTATGAACAGCTCCCAGTTTCCTCCCCAATACGTAGCCATCCACTCCCATACTGAAGAAGGAAATGGGGGAGGAGTAACTGTTCTGTTCATAGCAATGCGATTCACAGCCAGGAGAGAAGCACTCCCCAAAATTCAGAAACACTTCAGACTCCCAAGCCTGAGCACCTCACATATTTGTTTATTGCTTCCTCCATAAATGAAGCCTCCACCAATTAATAACAGTGATAATGACATTGACACCGAAGACATATTGTGCTCAACGCTAAACACCTCGCATTATTAACTCAATCTCCACAATGATATTGCTATGTAGGTCATATTTTCTTTCTTTCTTACAGGTGACACAACTGCCTGCTGAGAAAGACAAAATGATTCGCTCACAGTTAACACCAGTCATAAATGGAAGCACAACAATTCAAGCCGGGAAAGGTGGCTCCAGCACCTACACTACCCAGGAAGCTTCTTGGGGGTTGCACAGAAGGTCCAGGGGTTAAGGCACTTGTCTTGTTGCACTTGCCTAGGTTCAGTCCCCAGCACCCTCAGGAGTGATCTCTGAGAACTGCCAGCTATGGCCCCTGAACAAAAAAAAACAAGCTCAAACAAAACAAAAAAATTCCTTGGAGGAGGAATGCACCTCAGGCTCAATGTAATACCCTGAAAAATCAGAGCAGCCAAGTGCTAGCCAGCGTTGTCCTCTTTCACTGCTGTGTTTGGAATCAAGAGGACATCTCCACTTCCTTCAACCTACAGCCAAGGGGTCCCTTCCTTCATGGGTCACTAACCTGAAGAAGTAAACACACGCTCCTAACAAGCTGAAACAAGCCTAACCTAGCACGTATCTTGGTGTGACAACAAAGGCCGCACCCTGGAGAACGTTTAGTACAGAGCTCATAATCTTCCCAAGCGGAAGCCTCCACGTCTCCAGCAGAAGCTTCCAGAGTCTCCTAGAAACCTCTTTTTTCTCCATCCTCAGCTCAAGGTCAGAGGTACTGCAGGTCTTCTCCCCAAGCATCAGATTCACCAAGAATAGCTGGGATACCTCTGATGTGCACCTATAAATCTGCTCCTCTCTGAGAAAGTGTGGCATTTCCTGGACTCCCTTTTTGTTTTGGCTAACTGCAATCTTTTCCCTTCATTGCCACTAAATAACCAGGTTTACATTGACGTGAGTTGGGCTGCATTCAAAAGAGTAGTTACGTGCTAGAGAGCTGCTACATGGTAAAGGCACTTAACTTCTATGTTTCTGACCCAGGTTCAAATCTTCAGCATCACTTATGGTCCCCCGAGTTCCGTCAGGGTTCACTCCTGAGCAGAGGGCCAGGAACAGCCTCTGAGCATGGCTGGGTGTGGCCCGCCCAAACCAAAACAAAACCAAAAATGTGGTTTGATGCCTGATTTTCCCCCTCTTCTAATGCAAAACTAGAAAAGTATTTTCTTTATAACAGTGTCTGCCCAAGTCATAGAGCAAATCAGGAGAATATTAGAACACTGCAAACTCTGCTACAAAAAAAAATCAATGAGATAAAAGCCTATGCTGAATGTCCTCAAGATAATAGCCACCCATGGGTCCTGGACCAATCAGCTCAACTATCTCCAGGACACATCCATAAATCTCTCTCTCGCCAGGCATCACCCTACCCAGATAACTATCTAGATTCCAACAAGCCACTTTCTTTACTTCTTTCTTCTGTTCTTTCTGACTCAATCACCAACCTACTATCTGAAAGTTTTCTAAAAGGACCTGAAAAATAATCAAGCAGGTGAGGCACTTGGCCTTGCATGCACCCTACTCAAACTTCAATACCCTGAACCCCACATGCCCGATCCCCCCCAGTCTGCCAGGATTGATCCCTGAATGCTGAGTCAGAAGTAAGTCTTGAGTATCACCAAGTGTGGCCTTCTCCAAAATAATCGGTCAATTTATCTATATATCATGAATTATTCAAAACAGTTTTGAACAATTCAAAAAAGTTTCTAGAATGAACATAATTAAAAGTGTTTTTAAAAGATGTCTAAGACAGAAATCTTACATCACTCAGAATTGCTTCAGCAATAGCACAGTGGATAGGGTGTTTGCCTTGCATGCGGCTGACCCGGGTTCGATTGCTCCATCCCTTTCGGAGAGCCTGGCATACTGTTTCTACAGTGGAAAATGAATCCTTCCATTTCTACCTATTCTTTGCCTCCTTAATTTTGATTTTTGTTTTTTTAGTTCTTTTTGTTGGTTCCTCTGCTCCCCTCCCTGGGAGGTGTCCCTTGCCAAATGCTCTGTTAGGACCGTCCTTTTCACACCTAGCATTGAGCACACATTTAGCTGCCTGCTGGCTTCTCCCTTGGACATGAAGCTGGGTGTGTATAACAGGCCAGACAGGCCTCTTGTTTTTCGGTTACCATACTGATGTTGAACAGGTACTTAGCACAGAGCTATTTCTTAATAAACAGTTGACTGAAAAATGAGCAACTAAGTGAAATAAGTCAGAAAGAGAGGGACAGACATAGAAGGACTGCACTCATTTGTGGAGCATAGAATAACATCACATAAGGCTGACACCCAGTAGATACAAGGGCCAGGGGGATTGCCCCATAGCTGAAAGCCTGTTCCATGAATGGAGCGGAGAAGGCAGATGGAATAGAGAAGGGACCACTAAGAAAATGATGGCTGGAGAAACCAGTTGGGATGGGAGATGCATGCCGAAAGTAGATAATGGAGCAAACATGATGACCTCTCAGTATCTGTGTTGCAAGCTATAATGCCCAAAAGTAGAGAGAGAGTATGGGGAATATTGTCTGCCATGGAGGCAGGGGGAGGGTGGGAAAGTGTGGGTATACCCGGGATATTGGTGGTGGGGAATGTGCACTGGTGGAGGGATGGGTGTTTGATCATTTTGTGTGATTGTAATCCAAACATGAAAGCTTGTAACTATCTCACAGTGATTCAATAAAATCAAATAATAATAATAAATTTTTAAAAAAGAAAGAAAAATAAGCAACACACTATGTAGCATTCTCTATCTTGGGGGATTACCGGCATCATTACTGATGAGCAGGAAAGAAGATTCTTGCTCCCTACCCGGCCCTGTCTGGCCCACTAGCAATGGACATGGAGGCCTGGGCCCTGACTGTAAACCAGATGTGAGTCCAGGCTTTGGATGTGGCTTTTGTGTTTTGGATAATTTAGTAAGGCACAGTTTCTTCTGTGTTTGCTGGACTAGACAAACTACTGTCTACACCCATTATCTCCCACACAGCTGCCCCTTTCTTGAAAAGGAGTCAGCTTTTATTTGAACATTTTGCGTCTGTGTTTATTGGTTCCCAGTAAATGCAGCTCCAAATATGTTACATCAGGCAACAAGAAAAGTCAGGGAACTCATCACCATGTTACCTCTTGGATTCTATTTTTTACCTTTCGTGGGTCTTTTTACATATATTTCAATATGACGATCAGTGTTTTGGCTATACTTAGTAAAATGCACAGGGGGAAAAGCATATCCACTCTATCTTCCTGGAAGCAGAAGTCTTTAAGTGCATTGTTAAGCAATGATCAGCATTACTCTCACATTTAAAAATAAACAGTTCATGATTTGAATGGAATAATATCCCTTTTCAAAAAATAGGCATTTCTACAGTAGTAATACAGAATGACTGCCTAAATGTGAAGTGATACCACAAGGTATCAATGATGTATAGAGGATGCTGTTTGTACAAAGAATAGAATACAAAAGGAAATATGCATGTACTAGTACATTCAGTAATGAGTAGCTCTGGAACTAAATTATACGGTCTAAGAAAGTCAGAATGGCAGGCGCCACTGAGAAGGAAAAATGGAAAATGAAAGGAAGATACTGAATTTATAAGGAGACCACATTTTTGCATGTCACCCTTCCAAAATGAAGTCGTATTTTTAAATTATAAACTTTATCTTAAAAATAAAATAATCAGGTAAAACAGATGAAAATCCAGCGGATAGCTAATCAGGACTCTATAGAGCTAAAATTAGAAAACACTACCTATAGTAATAACAAAAGAACAGTTTAATAGACTAGAAGAAAGCAGGGGACTAATTATAGAAACTGGGGGTAGGGGGCCAGAAAGACAAATCCTGTAGCACTATAGCACTGTCCACTGTTTATCGATTTGCTCGAGCAGGCACTAGTAACGGCTCCATTTTGAGACTTGTTGTTACTGTTTTTGGCATATCGAATACGCCACAGGTAGCTTGCCAGGATCTGCTGTGTCGGTGGGATACTTTCAGTAGCTTGCCAGGCTCTCTGAGAGGGACGGAGGAATCGAACCCGGGTTGGCCACATGCAAGGTAAACACTCTACCTGCTGTGCTATCACTCCAGTCCAGACAAAGCCTACGGTAGGTTAACTACTTCAAAAATATATTTTAGATTCTGGTATCCCAACTCAGGCTAGATACCCAGACAAGCCATCCTACTGAAAACTGGAGGACAAAGGAAAACCGTATCTTGGGGATACTCCAGCTCAGGGTGCAGATTTTCCAAATGCCCTAGAAGAAATAATTCCCTTCATTTCCACGAAGGATACAGCCAGGCAGCAGGAGAAAGGCACAGCAGAAATGCTGGCAGGAGGCTGAGATCTCAGAATGGAAGTCTTTGCACACTCCTGGGAACTGTGGAATCTCAGCTAATTCACTTCATCTCATTTGATCATGGAGCACACATATGCTCGGGATTACAGTGAGACTCAAACAGGAACATGTGCAGGTCTGCCAGTTCCGGTTAGGAAACTATTCTGTGATCCTAACAGAAGCTACCTCAGCCAAGGATTTTCTCTCATGCTTCATTCCCCACCATCTGGGAAAATGTACAGAACCAAGTCATGTCAGCAATCATTGCCATTACTGTCGCATCTACAATCACTGGACCAGCAGTTAAACATAAATAAGAAAGCAAGTCAAATCCCATAATTGTCTAGTTCTCAAATAGTTAAAGAAAATACTGAAAGAAACTTTTGCTTTTAGTATTAATAACTGGGGCTGGAGCGATAGCACAACAGATAGGGCATTCGCCTTTCATGCGGCCGACCCATGTTCCATTCCTCTGCACCTCTCAGAGAGCCCGGCAAGCTAATGAGAGTATCTCCCCACATGGCAGAGCCTGGAAAGCTCCCTGTGGTGTATTTGATGTGCCAAAAACGGTAACAAGTCTCATTGAGCAAATCGATGAGCAATGGGATGACAGTGACAGTGTGACAGTGATTAATAACTGAGACTCCCCAGGGGCTGGAGAGAGTATAATGGAAATTGATCTTGCCTTTCACCCTACTCACCTGGGTTCAATCCCTGGCACCCCATATGGTCTCCCAAGGCCTTCCAAGAGAGATCCCTGAGCAGGGTGCCATGGGTTAACACCGAGCACAGCCAGATGTTGCCCCAAAAGTAAAACAAATAAAGAAATAACAAAAAAATTAAAATTAAGACTCCCTAATTATGCATAACATATTTATCTATACCTGAGATAACCCCCATGTACTATAAATCAAAGTCTTCTCAGATCTCTTGCTATATCAATAAAAGTCTAATGTCTAGCGAATAGACTTGAAATTGATGGAACATAAAACATCTTTTCCATAAGCAGATTACTAGCAACTCTTATCTTTGATTTACTGAAACATATTTAAGCCATTCCAAGAGGATTGAGCTTAGATAGGAAGCAGGCATCAGGAGAGGAAGGGCTAAGATGTGGGCTTGTGCTGTGTGAATACTCCTGCTTTATTATACTAGAGTGAAAGTATTTTGTTAAAATATGTGCTGCAGCACTGTCTCCCATTGTTCATCAATTTGCAGGCACCAGTAACATCTCCACTGTGAGACTTGTTAATACTGTTTTTGGCATATCAAATACGCCACAGGTAGCTTGCCAGGCTCTGCCATGTGGGCAGGATACTCTCAGTAGCTTGCTGGGTTCTCCAAGAAGGACGAAGGAATCAAATCTGGGTCGGCCGGGTGCAAGGCAAATGCCCTACCCGCTGTGCAATTGCTCTAGTCCTTTGTTAAAATATAGTTATGAAAATTACACACTGGGGCTGGAGAGATAGCACAGCGGGTAGGGCGTTTGCCTTGCACGCGGCCAACCCGGGTTCAATTCCCAGCATCCCATATGGTCCCCTGAGCACCGCCAGGGGTAATTCCTGAGTGCAGAGCCAGGATTAACCCCTGTGCATTGCCAGGTGTGACCCAAAAAGCAAAAAAAAAAAAAAAAAGAAAGAAAGAAAGAAAGAAAATTATACACTGATTTTTTTTTCTTTTGGACCACACCTTACAGGGACTCAGGGGACAATATGGGGGCTGGGGATCAAACCCAGGTTGACTGCATGCAAGGCAAACTCTTTGCCTGTTGAACTATCACTACCCTACCACTGATTTTATTATAAAAGCTGAGTAAAAAGAATTCATCTGAAAAATCACCAAAACAAATGGCTTACTACATAAAATTATGTAATCAACACAATGTTATGAGGAAATACTGATAACCAGGAGACATTTTGGAAAAAAAAGATCTTTTTTAGTGCAAAAACACCAATTAATTAAGTTTACAGTTAATTCTTGTTTTGACTTCAAGAAATGAGTAAAGCCAAATAGCATCAAGATACTAATTCTGGGACAAGAGAAGCAAGTGGAAGGATGAAGGGTAAGGTCAAAGGCACTTCGTTGATGTGGTTAACTTATGCCTGAAGATCAAAATAAGTACATCGTACTCATTATATTTGCAAACCTAAATGGGATTCCAGGATACAAACAACATACATATAAATATGTCAAGAACAACAGCAATTTCCATTTCTATATATTTGTGACCAGGCAGACACAGGGACAAAAATCAAAAGAACAAAAACAACCAGTACTCTCATCAAAGTGGGGACAAGTTACCCTCATTTAATGAGAATGAAAATATCAACTGGTTCAACCTTTGGAGCAAACAATGTGGACATCCTAAAAAGTTTGAAAATTTAGCATCCAAATGACACAGGAATTTCATTTCTGAGCATCCACTCCAACAGTTTCAAAACAGTGTTTTGAAACATATATATATATATATATATATATACATATATATATATAATGGTTGACCACAAGAAAAGATGAAATCATGTAATTTGCTGCTATGTGGATGTCGCTACATGGATGAGTAAAGTCAGACAGGAGAGGGACAGAGACAGAATTGTATGCCTCATATGTGAGATATAAGAAATATAGCGGGGGAATAACCCAGGGCCAAAGACAACAGAATCTGATATAGCAGGGGAATAACCAAGGGCCAAAGACAACAGAATCCAAGAAGGGGTCTAGAGAACTGAGCTTTACCATGGCATGGGGCTGGAGGGGGAGACAGGGCAGGGGACTAAGACAGGGGTATCGGGGTCGGAGCGATAGCACAGCGGGTAGGGCGTTCGCCTTGCACGCGGCCAACCTGGGTTTGATCCCCGGCATCCCATATGGTCCCCCAAGCACGGCCAGGAGTAATTCATGAGTGAAAAGCCAGGAGTAACCCCTGAGCATCGCTGGGTGTGACCCAAAAAGCAAAAAAAAAAAAAAAAAAGACAGGGGTATAGCAGGCACTCTGGTGGATGGTGCGGTGCTCTAAGACTGTGTGCATGAACCCCTATCAGGAAGAGTATTGTAAGTGATGGTGCCTAAAATGAAAAAATGAATAAAAAACAAAACCACTGGCACTGCCAAGACAGTGGCATGAATGAAACCTGCCATCTTCTCTGATCTTGGTGCCCTAAAGTCCTTCCAAGTTTGAAATCAAGACTCTCCTGCTACTCAGGCACATTGTATTCCATGGGCCTTACCAGCCTCTGCTTGGGTGCCGAGAAATGCTGAAGCGAGGCTCTGTCCTCATGGAACATCTGACAAGAGCCAGAGGTCCAACATGCCTTGGGGATATGCTCAGATTATTTATCATCCAACCCTAGTTTCCTACTTTTCTACATTTAGCAAAGTCACATAGTAGTCTTTCACCATTAACTCCAATCCCATAATCTGACTACAGTTCATACGGACTAAACTGATTAATGCATTGTGTACTTACCAAGCTAATACATGGCAATGTACATTTAAGTGAATCAATTACTTGTCAAAATAGACACACAATCCTGAATAAATTCACATTCCATAAGAAACAATGAGAATGAGAATGAACTCCTCTTCCTCTTCTTCTTTTTTTTATTTGTACCCAGATTTCACTGTTCTTGACAAATCACTAAAATGAAGCTATTTTTATCCTGGATCTGCAGGTAACTTTCCGGCTACTTACATGCTGGGAGTGACAGAAAACAGAGGCAGCTCAAATCTGAAAGCCTCCTCCTCTTTCCTGAGGTTGAAAATATGAAACTATAAATAGCACTAATGAATGAGAAAAACATGAGGCCACGTGCATGTTAATAAGACATGAAAAAAATAGGGTAAAACGAAATGTTCAAGTGCATCCCATACTATCTAATGATTCAGGAAAAAGGTTCAAACATACAAGTTCCATAAATATCTAATTACCAGATAAAAATGAATTAGTGTAGAATGATCCTTGTCAATATACATAAACAAGAAACAAATCCAGACTTAAGTCTGCTAGTTTATTAGATTTTGCTCCCTGGTCTACCATTTACCAGATAAGAGAATTCAGGCAAGTCACTGAAATTCTCTTCTCCCCGAGGTTGAACTATATGATTATCATTGTGACCCAGTGCCCTTTCCTGCTTTAAAACAGCAGGAATCTATGAAAAGAAAATGCAAAGGTATAAATATTACCATGTTACAGTAGTCTGATGGGTCATATGTGCTCTGCTTGAAAACCTTACAGAGTTCCGTAAACTCTTCACTTATCTCTCGGATCTGTTCATTCAATATCGCTCCCTTGGAACCTCCAAATTCCAGTCTGTCCAGCTTTTCAAATTCCAATATGGTGACAAATATATCCTTTATAAAAACACAGAACAATGAAATCTTTTATAGCTTAAGTAGTAAGAGCATCTTCAAATTTCAAAGAAAAAAAGAAAAAACATTTTCAAACATTCAAACTTGGGGAGTCAATGGTCCTTGCATGACAGAAATGACAAATCACAAAATCCCGTTAATCACCAATTTCTCGGGCGGGCTCAGTACCATCTCATTTCGTCCTTTCCCTGAGATCTTAGAAGTCTATGATCTCTAAGTTCATAGAAGTCTATGAGCTCTTAGAAGTCTCAGCCCTCATAACAATGTTGCGCTGGGGGCTCTTCAGGGTCAGGGGAATGAGATCCAGCTTGTTACTGGATTTTGCATATGAATACAACATGGGAAGCTTGCAAGGCTGTCCCATGGGGGCAGGAAACTCTCAGAAGATTGCCAGTTTCTCCCAGAGGGAGAAGCAGGCCAAAGATATCTCGAGGCAGCATCTGACCGTGTGGAGAGGGGCCTCCAGCATGGCTGTAGCTAGGTTTCGGTGGTCCTCGGCCGCCTGGAGCTCTGCTCGGGGTGGGGAGGGAAGCTGGAGCCCATCCCCTCCAAGGGGCCCCAGGGAAGACAGCCAGACCTGTGGGCAAGAGACTCTCTGTATCACTCTTTTCTGAGAGCTTGCTTTTAAGTCTCTCTCTGGATGTTCAACTGAACAGAGAAACTGCCCATTTTAAGAATCAGAATTCCACTTCCACCTTGCTGAACATTACTTAACATTCAAATCCTAACTTACCATATCTAAACATGACTCCCTAACTAGATATCCTTCTCTCCATAAGTCAGGTGTCCAGGTAATACTCAAAACTCATTTTCAGCTGCCCATACTTTGTGGAGAATCAGCTCCCTGACTGAAAGGATACAGGACTCCAATGAAAGGGTGACACAGTTGCTCATTATTTGTACTCAGATATTAGGAGGAATTCAGGCTGATTAAAGAATCATAAGAATTTGCAAAACATGAAGCTCTACTCCTGAATGCAATTCAAGAGGCTGGAGCAGGGAGGGTGCTTGCCTTGCACATGGTCACCTGGGTTTGATCCCTGAGCATCCCATGTGGTTCCCTGAGCCTTCCAGGAGTGATTCCTGAGTACAGAGGCCACAGGAGGCACTGAATACCACATGGTATGGGGGACTACAAGAAAAATTAAATGCAATTCAAGAAAACTGGTATCTACAACAACAAAAAATTCATAGAAAAAGCTTTATGCTGGCCCCCACAAAAAAGTCGTGTCACTAGTTGAAACTTTCAAAAATGAAACAAAATCATCCCAGCCAGTTGCATACAAATACATATATGAGGGCTGGAGTGATAGCACAGCTGGTAGGGAATTTGCCTTGCATGCGGCCGACCTGGGTTCAATTCCCAGCATCCCATATAGTCCCTGGAGCACCGCCAGGAGTAATTCCTAAGTGCATGAGCAGAAGTAACCACTGTGCATCACCGGGTGCGACCCGAAAAGAAAAAAAAAGGAGTAATTATTGAGTGCAGAGCCAGGAGTCACCCCTGTGCATTGCCAGGTGTGACCCAAAAAGCAAAAAACCCCCCAAAAACGAAAAACATATATCAGTGTATGCCCTACCCACTGTGCTATCGCTCCAGCCTCTCTTTTTATTTATTTTCATAAATGTTTTAAATATTTGAGTATGCTAAATATTGAGTATGCATGGTATCTTAAATGAACAAATAAGTTTTCAAGTTTGTAATTTGTCAGTTAAACATTCAAATATAAAGCATCAAGGGTTTTATTTATAACTTCATTTGCACCTGCCTTCCAGAAACTTAGTCAAGGGTTACTTATACGCAGATTTCCTATACTCGACACAATTAAAGAACAATTAAATCAAGAAATGAACAAAAAAGAAGCCAAATGAAAGCCTTTAAAGAATCTTCAGAGGGCCTGAGTTAAAATACAGGTAGGGTGTCTGCCTTGCACACGGTGGACCAGGGTTTGATCCCCGGCATCCCATATGGTCCCCCAAGCACTGCCACTAGAAACAACCCCCAGCACTGAGATGGAATGGGCCCAGAGGACTAGAAGGCATGGCCCCCAAACAACAACAAAACTATCTCCATAGCCCTGGCCACATGGACTTCTCATAAGAATCTGCTAGCAAACTTCCCAGGTCAGAGAGAAGCCACAGGGGTCAAGACAGCTGTGTGGCATATATGTGCGATGAGACTATGACCTCCATGCATAGAGCCAGGCCCGGGGAGGGGGGGGGGATGCGGCCTGGATCTCTCCCCACCATACACCTCCAAAAATAAATGAAAAGAGGTTTCCCATCTGCACTCAGGTATCATAAACTGTTTTAGGAGTTACATAAAAGTAACAAGATTTTTTTAACCTACCTATAATATGAATTATATTTAACCTACTATAAAATAAGTTACAAGCCAAAAAATAAATAAGGAAAGAATACCTCTATTTTCATGAAACGGTCGAGCAATTTGTCAAATGTAGAAAACACCAGATGTGACTGGAAATCCCATGGTTTCAGCTCCTCCTTGCCCACAAAATGGCCTCCCAATCCTTTTCTATAGTTGAAAAAAGAGTTTTTGAAAGTATTGAAGATGTTAATGGCCACTTGAACCTTTTCTAGGGAGTCTTCAATTTCTCCTTTCAAAAGGTCTTCAGGACAAAGGTATGCTACTGCCTGGTAGAGTTAATGAGAGGAAACAATGATCAAAATATGTTTAATAATTTTTATGGAAAACAACTCACTCAGGAAACCCCCAATGAATCATTTTTAATGACAATGTCTAGAAAAGGGTACTCAATCCTAAACAAATTCCAGAAATTTAGGTGCTTCATTTCAATAATATCTTTAAATACAGTAAAACAATCTACTAAGAAGCTATAATTTCTGGACTCATATATTTTTACAATAACTGGATTTTGCTAAGCTTCACAGATCAGTTTGGATAAATATTCTTTTTTTTTTTTTGCTTTTTGGGTCACATCCGGTGATGCATAGGGGTTCCTCCTGGCTTTGCACTCAAGAATTACTCCTGATGGTGCTCAGAGGACCCTATGGAATGCTGGGAATCAAACCTGAGTTGGCGCGTGGAAGGCAAATGCCCTACCCACTGTGCTATTGCTCCAGCCCCCTTCTAAAAACATTCTTGAACATTTGTTTTTCCTTTTAAAGAAACACGAAGATAGAATCTATCAGTCACTCAATCACCCTGATTCCACTAGGACATCAATGTGGGGAAAAACTGCTCCCAAAGTAAAAAAGGGGTTTGTGACTATGGCTGGAATGCCAAGAAGACAAATTAATACAACAGGACCAAGAGATAGTATAGCAGGGAAGGCACTTACCAACCCAGGTTTAATTTTCAGCACCAAATACGTTCCCCTACACTGCCAGGAGTGATCCCTGCGCCCAGAGCCAGGAGCAAGCCCTGAGCCATGTATTGCCTCTTCCTCACAAAAACACAAACCAAGAAGAATAAATCAATCAAGAACAGTAGCAGATGGTAAAGACCTTGATAACACAGGACCCATCTAAAAGGTCACTGGAAGCCATAGCAAATGAAATAATTCACAATCAGCATTAATCTACTTCATGTTCCATTTGAATTTAAAAAGGCTGCTATGTAAAAATATGGGTCATTACCTGATGTATAAAGACTCTACCACTCACAAGTTTGATCAAGTTGGGACAGGTATTTCTCTACTCTAGATTTCAGGATTGTACTTTTATTTTTTTCCCAAAACTGAGGATACTTTTCATTTATTGTATTCCTATTTTATTTATTTATTTTTCAGGCCACACTGGGCAGTATTTCAGTATGTGTGGTGGGGGAGGGGGGAACACTGGTGTGATCCAGGATTTCCTGCATGCAAAGCATGTGTTTCAGCCCTTTCAGCTGTCTCCCTGATCCCAAGGATACTTTTTTAAAAAAAATTTATTGAATCACTGTGAGATATAGTTACAAGTTTTCATATCTGAGTTACAATCTCACAATGATCAAACACCCATTCCTCCACCAGTGCACATTCCCCACCACCAATATCCCGGGTATACAACCCCTTTCCCACTCTCCCCCTGCCTCCATGGCAGACAATATTCCCCATACTCTCTCTCTACTTTGGTGCATTAATGTTTGCAATGCAAATACTGAGAGGTTATCATGTTTGGTCCTTTATCTACTTTCGGCATACATCTCCCATCCCGACCAATTCTTCCAACCATCATTTCCTTAGTGATCCCTTCTCTATTCCAGCTGTCCTTCTCCCCGCCTGCTCGTGAGGCAGACTTCCAACTATGGAGCAATCTTCCTGACCCTTCTATCTACTATCCTTGGGTGTCAGTCTTTTGTTATTCAAGGATACTTTTTAAACAAAGTAACATAAATATACAAAAGATTTTTTTAATCATCCTGGTAAGCTCTGTTTTACAAATGTATATTCCTTCATTCCAGAAACTCCTATTGAATAGAATTTGGGTGGATTCTTCCCAAATTCCCATGATTTACAGCTCTAACACCAGGTTTTCATTTGTACCAAAATGAGCAAAATATTGAAGGCACAGTTACACCGTCTATTACTGAAGGACATCAAACGCAGCCAGGAGGTACTGATGCCATAGAAGCAGAGTTCTACCATGAAAAGTATTCCAAGTCTCTACGTTGTTTGCATTTTATTTTATAGTTATTTTGATTTGGGGCGATACCTAGCTTTCTCCGAGCTTACTCCTGGTTCTGAGCTCAGAAGTCACTCCTGGTTCTGGGCTCAGGGGACCATATGGGGTGCGGGGATCTAACTAGGTTGGCAGCATGTGAGGTAAATGCCCGATCTGCTGTGCAATTGCTCTGGCCTCTTGTTTGTATTTAAAAATGGCTCTACTGGGGCTGGAGCAATAGCACAGTGGATAGGGCATTTGCCTTGCACGTGGCCAACCTGGGTTCAATTCCCAGCATCCCATATGGTCCCCTGAGCACCACCAGGAATAATTCCTGAGTGCAAAACCAGGAGTAACCCCTGTGCATCACTATTGTGACCCAAAAAGAAAAAAAAAGAGAAAGAAATGGCTCTACTAAGAGTTTCTGTGACAGTGTCACTATGAGGATTGCATTTGTGAGTTTTGTAAAAGGCTTAGAAAATTTTCTGGCAAATACTGTACAATAAAGTGTTTGCTAAATATAAAAAAAATAAATTAGCCAAAAACCAATAGGCAGTAGGGAGGAATATAGTTCTTCAAAGAACCCAGATAAGAAAGTTGGGTTCAATACCGATTTTTAATTCCTGACATGGTTGAGTAGATTTATAACAAAGAAACTTGGAGGACTGGGGCTGTGATTCACATGGTTGAGTATATGCCTTGTTGGGGGGGGGGAAGGGGGGATCTTGGAAAGGCCCCAAGCACTACCAGGTGTGGTCCTGGTGGCCTCCACAAATAACAAAAAATAAGTCCACTTGGAGAATCAAGGAAATCACGTCAAAAGAACCTTTAGACTGAAGCCATGAATAGTAGCTATGGAATAAGAGATGCTACATTATTTCTTAGGGAACTTGATCAATTACAGCTACTGACACAGAGTACAAGCCAGAAATAATAGGTTTAGGGCCTTGGTGGTAGTCAGGATTTCTAAGGCCTGCCCCCAATAATGAATGTCCACCTCGGGGGTTTATACACTGCACAACAGTGTATAAACAGATTACGATTAGTCTCAAATGAGATGAAAATCCCCAAATGGGGTTTGGAAGAAATGAGTATGGACACTGAAGGCTGTAGGAATCATGGTCTTTCAGTGAAAGATCAAACCGGTGGTGCCAATACACTTCATGGAACTTGACTGAGTTTGCAGATCAGATAAATATTGAAGAAAGAAGCCTGCAGTGATGATGAAATATAGTATTGACCTGTGATGCCCTGTCACTGGCTGCAAGTAGCTTGTGAGTGAATAGTTTGCATTTTCATCCTCTATTAAATATATGCACACACTGGGCATCCAATGTATAGGATATCCTCTGATTCTGACAATAATCCATGGACTAAGCTGCGTCTGCATTTGCAGATGACACTCAAAGAAGGAACTGGACATCCCTAAGTGGTTCAATTAGACTTGAATCCAGGGCAATGTGTGTCCTGACCATAACACATCACTTTACCTAGACAGAAAGAGGGAAGGGGAGGAAGCAAAAGGATCTCACAGTCCAGAAATCACAAATCAAGACCTTTTCTCAAGTTTCTCGAGTTCAGATTTCCCACTAAATTCTCAGAGAAATTAATCAAATAGTGTCATCTTTCAAACATCAGTTAATTCATATGAAAACACATCAGGGATTAGATTTGACCACTGTTCCCCCAAACAGTTTCTTCTACAATATTGCTCTCTTTGTTGCTTGTAACAGAAAGGTTTTTTTTGGGGGGTCTAAGGCATCAGGAGCTCCTGATAGGTATTTGCCTTATCTACTAATAGGCTCTGGGGTTTCAGATACTGTCCAATTTGCCTGTTGGAAAAACAAGATCTTTTTTCTTTAATTTTTATTAGTGAATCACCGTGAGGTACAGTTACGAACTTATGAACTTTCATGTTTGTATTCCATTTACATCCCTCCACCAGTGCCCATTCTCCTCCACCAATGTTTCCAGTATCCCTCCCACCACCCCACCCTGCCTCTGAGGCAGGGCATTCCCTTTGTTCTCTCTCCTGTTGGATATAAAACAAGTTTTAATTTTCCAAGTGAACCATGATGTGAAAATCCCTGGGAAGCACTGATTAGATGAGGAATCTAGGTCACCATAGCTGTGCACCCTTCGGTGAACAATTCATCCAGGTCTATGTAAAATTTCCCAGTTTCCTGGCCACTCGCATCAGTCCAGGAATGACAATAAATGCCATGGCTCCAGAACTAAAGGACGTGCTTCTAGGGAAGAAGTCTCTTTACTAGAAAGATCAACATCCAAACCTACCAAAGCTGCCTTAATGTAGTAAGAGATTCACAAAGACAAATGCAAATAAGGCAAGTGGGGGATGGGAGGAAGTTAGGAATGGACTGAGTACCCTGGAACAAGCAGTTCCTGCTGTCATTGCTTTTCAGTTCCCTCTATTTTTGTTCTCTCTTCCTCCGCCCTCTACCACCCCGCCCCTCTTCCCCCTTCCTCCTTCTTCTTTATAGATTCAGTTCTCTTGGGAAATGTGAACACGTCTAAGGCTAAACCCATACACAGATGATAACTCTCCAGCACTGACTCTCTAAAAACTCTTTAATGGATACACACCCACAATAAACTGAATTGCCTTTGACTCTCCTTAATGCATGTGCTGAAGTCCTAGCCTCTAATGTGACTACATCTGGAGAGGGGTCAGTAGACTGTGACCGACCTTACATGAGGCCACTGGAGATAGGACCTTAATCTGATGGGACTAGAACTTTTCAAGAGCAGGAAGAGAAAGAGATCTCTTTTCTTCTTTAGGTGAGGACCCAGAGAAAAGTCTGCAAAGCAGAGGGAATGCTATGTTCACCCCACCACCACGCTGACCCCCGAACCAGGCTCCCAGTCTCCAGCTCCATACACAAATAATTTCTAAAAATAAAGTCACCCATGGCATGGTGTTTTGTTATGGTAACTCAAAAAAATGCAAACACAGCCCCAACTGAGAAGCAGATTGTGTGGAGTATGTGCCTCCTGCAGAGAATGGTAAATTCTCAAAGTATCATGCAAAGAGAAAGCATCCAATTTATTTATTTATTCATTCATTTATTTTTGCTTTTTCGGTCACACCCGGTGATGCACAGGGGTTACTCTTGGCTCATGCACTCAGGAATTACTCTGGCGGTGCTCAGGAGACCATATGGGATGCTGGGAACCGAACGCCCTACCCGCTGTGCTATTGCTCCAGCCCATTATTTATTTATTTTTTACTTATTGAGTTATACCCAGAGATACTCAGGGATTACTCCTGGCTCTGCACTCAGAATCATGCCTGACAGTGCTCAAGGGTCTATATGGGATGCCAGGGGTGGAATCTGGGGTCGGTCGCGTGCAACACCTTGCCCAACCCACTGTACTATTGCTCTGGTCCCAGTATCCATCTTTTTAGATGACAACTTTTCAAAGCTGGTGAAAACTAGGGAAAAATTATGAAAAAGAGATATTTAAAAATTAGCAATTAATCCAAATTCTTATAATACAATTCCATTATAACTTTCTGAAAAATTTTTTTCAATTCATTTACTTCACTTTCTAGAATTCTTCCACCAGTATTCCTGTGGAAACCACAGGGAAGGCAACAAAAAAGCCACAAAATACTAGCCCTATTTGACTTTACCAGAGGTAGGGCATGAAACAGTCAAAATCCAATAACCACTTGTACTTTGAATATGCCTGGCTTATTTCCAGAACTCTTCTGCCATTAGAATAAAAAGTCATCTACCTTCCTTATCATAAAAGTCCTTCCTGATTAAAAAAAGGAAAAATGGAAATGGTACTCTGACTATATATTGGATTTATTCTTTATTGGTCTAATAAAAACCTACCACAAGGTAATGGTTTGCACGGTGTCCGTGTTTTTAACGCCACTTACCTGGTCAATGAAAAGATTACAAAACTCCTGCAATAAAACTATAATCCGAGCAGGAGTATTATAAAACTTTGAATGGCTCCAGATCAGACAGATGGTGTGAAGTAACGGGGTGATCAGTACCCGAGTCTGTGGGAATTCCACCTCCTGGAGACTCTGAATGTGTCTTCTCAGAGGTCTCAGGTGAAGCTCTACATCTTGGGCTTCCAAGAGAGCTGCAAGGGGGAAAAAAAGAAAACCATGAATGTATCGTGTAGTCTTGTTTTCCTAAATTCACTTTACAAGTTTAAGTGAACAATGCAAAACAACAGAGCTGCACTTCAATTTTTATTTCTATCATTTATACAACTAACACTTTGGTGAGACTCACTACAACCATTCTAGGGGAACTTGTGAATAGTGATTTACTTGACAAAAGGACATCTCAACTGAAGGAAGAAATTTGTGGGGATGGGAGAGGGGAAGAATATCTTCTTTACATGCCAAAGAGTTTGACCAAATCCCATGGAAACTGGAACTATTGCCTTTAAAGTTGTTGTCACTTGATTGTTTGGATTATAGGTTTTACCATAGAATGCTCATTTTTTCCAAATTTGAGGTATTACCACAATTTCATCATTTATTGTCTCATTCCACTCTCTTGGGAGTAACTCAAACATTTTCATTCTATTGTCTGTTTGTTTGGGGCCACACTGATGCTGTTCTGAAGTCCCTCCTGGCTCTGCACTCAGGAATCATTCCTGGTAGTGCTCAAGGGATACGAGAAGCCAGAGGTCAAACCCAGGTCAGCCACAGGCAAGACAAGCACCCTACCTGCTGTACTATTGCTCCCACAGCAGTAATTTTTTAAATTAAGATTTAACTATTATAATTAAGCATGAATGACGAAAATATTCTAGAACCATATTACAGTGAATATACAATGATTGTATGAAAGTGTACAGTCAACTATACACATTATTACTGTCATACACATTATTAACATGGTTACTTGGGGGTTGGAGAGATAGTACAGCAAATAGGGCTCTTTCCTTGCATACAGCAGACCGCGTTTAATCCCTAGAACCTTGGGTGGTCCCTGGAGTGATCCCTGAGCACAGAGCCAGGAGTAATCCCTAAGCACCACTGGGTGTGGCACCCTGCACTACCCTTCCACCCCACAACACACAAAAAAAACCACTTTAGTATTCAGCCATGTTAGTGCAATTGGGGAATTAAGTACAGATGACTAGAGTGATATTATTAGACAATAGCTGACTCAGCTTAGGAATATGCAGGGGCCAGAATGGGAGGACATGGGCTTCAAGGCGGGGAACAAAGGCTTACCATTTTTCACAGCCATGAAAATCTCCTTCAAAGTTGGAAAATAGCTGCTTTGCTTTGTTTTCAGTATCTTAGCTATCTTGAGGATAATAGGAGCCTGAAGCTGAGAGAGAGAGAGAGAGAGAATGGAAAGAAGGGAGGGAGGAAAGAAGGGAAGGTGGAAGGAAGGAAGGAGAGATGGGGAGGGAGGGATGGTGGAAGGAAGGAAGGAAGAAAGGAAGGAAGGAAGGAAGGAAGGAAGGAAGGAAGGAAGGAAGGAAGGAAGGAAGGAAGGAAGGAAGGAAGGAAGGAAGGAAGGAAGGAAGGAAGGAAGGAGAAATGATTATTAAGTAAATTCATTCTGTAACAAAATATTTAAGTTACACTTTGCTCAGGCAAATATACTGCCACTCTTGAACACTCAAACACATACCTAGTTCACACTGAAAATAAGTTAAAGGTTGTTTTTTTCCTTAATGTATATTTTATTTTGCATTTATAACTTAAATTTAATTCGGAGTCTTTTAACTTAATATGTTATTCCCTATGTAAAATACTAAATTCCCCATATAAAATGTCTTGCCCTGTTTCAGAAAATCTCAAAATTACATGGGAACATGTGAATAAATGACCTACTTTGTAGAGCCCTGAGTAACCTGGAGGCAAATATCCATCAGCGGAACCAGAGTGAGAGCTTGCAAAGCTGTGTCTCCACGAAGCACGAAGCAAGATTCTCCCCTTTTCCTAATCAGTTCAGATGACTAGATTAATTACATCTTACAATCTTCGTGTTTCCTCAGGGAACCCCTCCCTTTTTATGTCACAAAGTGGTTTTGAATTCTCTTAAATGCTGTCAAAATAGTCTCCAAAAGGCAAAGTCATGCTCAATTCTATTAATTTAAAAGTGCAAAGCTCTGACATCATAGAAGAGCTAATTGAGTTATTTAAGGATGATATGCTAAACCTTTAAGATTATTAAAGATCGTCACTCTCGAGACCAAATCTCACAACTGACTTTGCTAATTCATTTCACAAGCAACCTCTCAGGCTTTCCACATACCTGGTCATAAATGCAGGAGAGATTCTCCTTCCTGAGGGTCCAGAAGTCCAGCTCCGTTTGAGGGTTCGAGTGGACACCATTCAGCAAAGGTGGCACTGAATCTTTCTCTACAACTTCTTGGATTTGATGTGACCATTTAATAACCACCGATTCAATTGCATGAAGAATTGTCCTTTCATTTGGCTTGAGCCTACAAACATGGAATGACCAACAGAAAAATTTAAAAGATGGGGATTTCATCAAATAACAATAGGACTCAGATTCTAATATTTATATATATACATGCATACACACACATGGACACACATACACACACACATATATATGTCAACCGGTTTTCTAAATAGTACAAAATCATATCTAGTCTTTTCAAGGCCACACTTTGAGTTGACATTGCATGTCTGTCACTAGTATGTCTTGAACATTAAAGGTATTTACTAAACAAAGAAATATAATATTCTCAGGCTGGAGCAATAGCACAGAGATAAAGACATTTGCCTTGCATGTAGCTGACCCTGGTTCAAATCCCAGGTACCACATATGGTCCCTGTGCACCTGAGCAAAGAGCCAGGAATAAGCTCTGAGCACTATTTGGTATGGCCCCAAGACAGAAAGAAGAGAGAGAGAGAGAGAGAGAGAGAGAGAGAGAGAGAGAGAGAGAGAGAAAGAAAGAAAGAAAGAAAGAAAGAAAGAGAGAGAGAAAGAGAGAAAGATAGAGAAAAAGAGAGAAAGAAAGAGAAAAATAAAAGATAAAATATTTTCTCAAAATTACTTCAAAGAATAATTGATAAAATAACAGCTTGCTTTTGTACAATCTGCTTTTTAAAAACATGCACTGAAAAGAGAGCATACTTGGAGCATTTCTACACATTATGTCATAGAATATACAGTTATAGAGGCGGGAGAGATTATTCAGGGGGCTTCTGCACATGCTCTGCATATTGGGAGGCCCCAGGTTTGACCCCTGCACCCCCATGTCCCAAAACATCGAGGGAACCACCTCCAAGCAATGTGCCAAGAGAAACTTTGAGCGCCACCTAGTGTGGTCAAAAAACAAAACAAAAACTTTATACATATAAATTGTATGCATTAATTTCTATATGGGTATATAAATGGGTGCTGATAAATATGGAATTCTGGTTTTCCATATAAATATCCTGCATATATCATTACATACGAGATCTCTGAAAATTTCTGATCCAGGTCGATTTTCCCTGCTATCGTGGGTATCGGAAGAAGCGTTCTTCTTGCCATTTTGCCTCTAAAAACATGCATCTTATTTCTCATGATTTCTATGTGATGCTCCATGTCTTGTGAAATGAAACTGGACCAGGTCTTATGGTTGTTCTTATTAGAAAGAACTGACACTAATATCTAGAGAAAGAGACACATTTTTAAGAAAGCATTTAAATTTACAATGTACGTGCTCAGTGATTTTCTTGTCACATAAGATGGGCACCAAACACTCAGTTTCATAAAAATCCTTCTACAGTACTGAGCCTACAAGAATACAAAGTCAGTGACCCATTTTAACTTAATCAATTAGACATAAATTCTTTCAAGGTGAAAAAAAATTCTCTGGAGGTAAAAATATTCTGCTGGCTCATTTATTTAACTCATCTATGGAGCATTTATGCATATTTCCAATAATTCAAATACTGCATGAAATAGGAGCATGTCAGGTAAGTAAACTGCTTTTAATGCAAACCAAGAGACTAGCAGATATTTTAGGCGAAAAAAATCTTTTGGATCACATAGATATAAGGGAAAATTAATCTTCTCAAGTCCTGGGTAGCATCCAGATGATTCAAGTTTGATAGTCAGAAAGATGTTTATTATATTATATGGCTAGTCCTTACAACTCCTTCCATTATATTAGAAACATTAATGGGACTATGCAGTGATAACCCTGGAAGATAACTGGCACATCCCTAGCACCCACATGTGTTTAGTATTAATTTGATGAGTTAAGAAAGTCAGTCTTTTTCTACTGCTTTCCAATAGCTGCCAATTGTAGGCCTAGTTTTATTTTTCTGCCATAATCCATCCATTTTATCAGCATTATACCAAATTACATAATTACATTAGAAATAGGTTATATAGTGTATATTACACCACGTACAATTAATGCTAGTATAACATCACAAAACATACATTATAACTATAAAATAATTAGCAAAACCACAGTTAGTTTACCTTTAAAAGATTATTTTACCCTTTAAAGCATAAAATAGCCTTCCAGCTCGCCCATTCTTCATCGATTTGCTTGAACGGGGACCAGTAATGTCTCCCTTGTGAGACTTGTTGTTACTGTTTTTGGCATATCAAATATCCTCAGGTAGCTTGCCAGGCTCCGCCATGCGGGCGGGATACTTTTGGTAGCTTGCCGGGCTCTCGGAGAGGGACAGAGGAATTGAACCCAGGTCGGCCGCATGTAAGGCAAACGCCCTACCCGCTGTGCCATCATCATTACATTTTCCTTATTAGCACAAAACATGGAGTGCCAGGAATACAAGGGTGGGTAAGAAACAGTGTCTGCCAACTTCAGGCTCAGAGGCTTCAATCTGTCTGTCCATGGGCAGCTGCGACAGTTGCAGGACACTCAGGGCTTAAAGAGGACCCAGGAAAAGACCCCCTCCCAGCCAGAGAGCTGCAGGAGGAAAGTCTTGGCAGTAAAGGTGCGCCTGACTGCAAAGAGCTCCAGGGGCTAGAGTATGGGACTCGCATGCTGGAGGCCTGGGTTTGCTCCCACACATGATCCCCTGAGCACCAATGAGAGCAAACCCCTCCCCACAGCCCTGGTTTTTAGGGGCATGTGGTCCTCAAACAAATAAACACAAATTTTTAAGGTATGCGCTCAAGAAACTAAACAGCTAGAAAAAATCCTGGAGTAAAGGATTCTGGGAGCTGCCCACCCACCAACCTGGAGCGTGAGCTAGCCCATCGGAGAAAGGCAAGAGTCATCCAGGGGCTTCAGGCACAAACAGCAGAGAGAAGAGAAAGAAGGCTGGCAGGGGGCGGGGGGGGGTGACCAACTGCTTTTTTAGGTTTAATGCCAGACAGCAGTAATCTCTCTCTTTCTCTCTCTCTTTCTCTGTAATCTTTCTTTCTCTGTAATCTCTCTTTCTCTGTAATCTCTCTTTCTCTGTAATCTCTCTCTGTAATCTCTTCCTCTGTAATCTCTCTTTCTCTGTAATCTCTCTCTGTAATCTCTCTCTGTAATCTCTCTCTGTAATCTCTCTCTATAATCTATCTCCCCCTCTCTTTCTCTCTGTAATCTCCCTCTCTCTCTATCTCTCTCTGTAATCTCTCTCTCCTTCTCCTTCTCCCTCTCCCTCTCTCTTTTCCTCTCCCTCTCTGGCTCAGAGGCTTCCTCTCTCTCTCTCTCTCTCTCTCTCTCTCTCTCTCTCTCTCTCTCTCTCTCTCCTTTTTGGGTCACACCTGGCATTGCTCGGGGGTTACTCCCGGCTCTGCACTCAGGCATTACTCCTAGCAGTGCTCGTGGGACCATATGGGATGCTGGAGATCCAACCTGTGTACAAGAAAAACACCCTACCCATTGGACTACTGCTTTGGCCTATAGCTGCAGTGTCTTCTAGAACATGAGTCAACATTTCTATTTTGTTGGGTTCTAGTTCATACTTTTGTTCTCTATCTCCTTGATTTTGGGCGAGAACCTATTTCTTTCAAAATTATTAATTTCACAAGCTGTAGCTAAAACAGGAAATTCTGAACCACATGTTTTGCAGAGCAATTAGGCAAACAGACAGAATATCTTTATTAAACAGTTAAAATAGGCCTGGGATGAGCTTTAATAATTATTGAAGCTGTAATTCAAAACCTATACCTACACAAAAAGTAATTCCATTGATGTGTTTAGTTGGAAATTTTTTGGTTTTATAATTTAAAAGAAAATGTGGGCCACAAGAACACACTGCAGAAAAGCTACCTGCACTTGTATGTTCATTGCAGATCTATGCACAATAGCCAGAATCTGGGGGAAAAAAATTAAGTTGTTTGTGCCCAAGAAAAGATGACTGGAGAAATAAATTATGGTGCATCTACACAACAGAATACTTCACAGCTTCCAGGAAAAATGAAGTCATGAAATTTGCTTATACATGGATGGACATGGAAAGTATCATGCCGAGTGAAATGAGTCAGAGGGAGAGAGACAGGCAGAAAATGACTATACTCATTTGTGGGATATAAAAAGCATAGTATGGACTAACACCCAAGGACAGGCGAGACAAGGATCAGGAGGACTGGTTCATGGTTGGAAGCTTGCCACAAGTGGGGCAGGGGCGCTAAAGAAGAGGTCAATTAGGACAGAGAAGAGACCACTAGGATAATGATAGCTGGAAATGATCACCCTGGACAAGAACTGAGTGCTGAAAGGAGGTAAAGGGATATACTTCATAAGTTTTCAGTATCAGTATTGCAAACCAACTAATGTGGTGCCCAAGAGGAAAGAGTGTGAGGGGTGGTGGGAGAGAGAAAAACAGATGGGGTCGGGAAACAGAGCAGGAAAGAGGGGGAAAGAGAAAGAGAAAGAGAGAGAAAAAGAAAAGTGTCTGTCAGAGAGGTAGGCTGGGGTTTGGGATGGCAGGCAGAAAACTAGGGACATTGGTGGTGGGAAGCCAGGTGTTGGAATGACTGAAACTCAATCGTGAACAACTTTGTAACTGTGTAGCTTGCAGTGACTCCTTCAGAAACTTGTGGGTCTAGAGGTAGTACAGAGCCAGGAGTAAGTCCTGAGTATCAGCCGGGTAGGGCTACTCCCTTCTCCAAACTGGAGAAAAAAATAATTTGGATATGATTACTAAGGATTGTTCTTTTCTTTTTAAAATTTGTTTTTGGTTCGCCCCCAGCAGTGCTCAGGGCTTACTCTTGGCTCTGCTCTCAAGAATTCCTCCGGGTGGTGCTTGGGGAACACAGTAGGTGCCAGGGACCAAACTCAAATTGGCAGTGAGCAAGACAAGAACCCAACCCGCTACCCATGCTCTGTGGTTTTTTCTTAACCACAGATAAAAGAATTATGGCATCTGCTAACACTTAACACCTCTACAAACCTAACAATAACCCTGGCCCAAGGCTAAATGTATTATACAAAGCCTCCCCAAGCATGGGCATAGCTCTACCAATTAGCCAGAATCCAACCATCGTCCAATGTCTCACTTCCCTTTTTATCTTGGAACACAGCAATACTTAATACTAAACCCTAACCATTCCCTAATCTTGGCTCTAATCCTATTCCTAACCCTAACTCACAGAAATCCTGACTTCACTGATACCCCAAACTACTAACTTTCCTAAGTTGAATGACCTTAATATACTGAATTTTCATTTCTAAGGCTGACCACAGAAAAAGCTGCCCCCTAAAACCTGTACGAACCAAACTCTGACCCTAGACTGACGCTAATCAGGATACTATCAGGATACTAATTCTAATACTGATCAAGGCATTGGCAGAAATCTACCAATTACCTCAAATTTAACTGACCAAAAATACACATCCCTTTTTATATATGAACATAACTGTACTTAACACCTAAACCCAACACATTCCCTAGCCCTAATTTTACTTCTAACACTAACTTGTAGTAAGCCTATATTTACTGATGCCCAAAACTACCAACTTTCCTAAATTTAATAATCTTTCTATCCTTAATTTTTGGGCTGGAGTGATATCACAGCGGGTAGGGTGTTTGCCTTACATGCTGGCCAACCTAGGTCCGATTCCTCCGCCTCTCAAAGAGCCCAGCAAGCTACCAAGAGTATCTTGCCTGCACAGCAGAGCCTGGCAAGCTATTCATGGTGTATTCAATATGCCAAAAACAGTAACAAGTCTCACAATGGAGACATTACTGGTGCCCCCTCGAGCAAATCGATGAGCAATGAGATGACAGGGACAGTGATAGTGATCCTTAACTTTTATGTCTAAGCACAGAAAAAGATACCATCTTTAGCCTCCACAAACCTAAACCTAACACTCCTCTGAGGCTTATCCTATCATGAAACCCAGCCTGACACAAGCATAGGCATAAACCTACTGATTATATCCAATTTTAAAATCACTTAATACTATACTTACCTTCTTATATTGAAACAGGGGAATACTTACCACCTAAACTTGACACATTCCTAGCCCTAACTCTAGCCCTAATCTAATTCCTAAACCAGACATGTAGTATGCCTGACTTTACTGATGCCAAAAACTACCAACATTCCAAAATGTAATGACCTTCCTATAGTAAACACTCATATCCATGGATGAGTATGGGAAAAGGTAACATCTAAAACCTCCACAAACCTAAAATTAACCCTAGCCTGAGGCCAGTCTTATGATACTCAAGGTGACCAAAGTATAGTCATAAATGTACAATTATTCCAATTTAACAATATCCCAATACTTCACTTCCCATTTTTATCTTTGAACACAGCAAAACCTAAATCCTAAGTATGGCTTAATCCTAACCCTAGCCCAAATCCTCCTAATCCTAAATTGTAGTAAACCTTACTTTCCTGATGCCAGTAACTACCCACTTTCTACATTTAATTATCTATCTTTACTTCTTCTTTTTTTTTTGCTCAGGAATTACTCCAGGCGGTGCTCAGGGGACCATATGGGATGCTGGGAATCGAACCTGGGCTGGCCGCATGCAAGGCAAAGACCCTTCCCGCTGTGCTATTACTACAGCCCTAATTGTCTATCTTTACTTAACTGCAAAAAATGGTAAGAACTAAATCTTCCACAAACCTAACCTGTTAGCTGGAGGCCAATCCTATCTTTATACTAAGCATTACCCAAGAACAGGCATAAACCTATCAATTATTCAAAATTTCACAATCACCCAATAATTCACTTCTCTTTTTATTTTTGAACACAGCAATACTTAATCTAAACCTAACACTCCCTAAATCAAACTGAAGCCCCAATCCTACTCCTAACACTAACCCTTACAAAGCCTGATTTTACTAATTCCCAAACCTAGCACCTTTCATAATTTCATTAAATTATGAAATAATTTTTATTCATTTATTCATTTTATTCATTTTTATTTATATAGTATATAAATTTTCTATACTTAACTTATTTTTTTAAAAAATAAAACCTACACAAACCTATCCCATCAATAGCCTAACACTAATCCTATCATGATACTCAGCCTGATCCAAGAGGTATAAAACTACCAACAAGTTCAAATTTAACAATTACCCAATAATACACTTCCCTTTTTATTTTGGAACATAGGAATACTTAGCACTGAAACCCTATCCATTCCTAACCCTAACCCTAGCCTCAATCCTATTCCTAAACAAACAGATAATAAGGCTGACTTTGCTGATGCCCAAAACTACCAAGATTACTAAATTTAGCAATCTTTCTATACTTAACTTTCATTCTCAAGGATGAATGTAGAAAAAGTTAACATCGAAAAGCTTCATAAATGAAAATACACCCTAGCTGAGTATCATGATATTCAGCCTGACCCAAGTATATTCATAAGCTTACCAATTAAACAACAGGCCAATACTTCACTTCCATTTTTCTCTTAGAATATAGCAATACTTAACACATAAACCCTACATATTCCTAATCCTAACCCCAGCCACAATCCTACTGTTAATACTAACCCCTAGTAAGACTGATTTAACTGATGCCCCAAACTACCAACTTCCTTAAATTTAATGATTTTCCTATACTGAACATTCATTGCCAAGGATAAATGCAGGAAAAGAGAATCCCTAAAATTTACACAAACATAATACTAACCCTAGCCTGTAATCCTATTATAATAAACACGACCCCCAAATAGGAATAAACCTACCCATTAGCCCAAATTTAACAATCACCCAATACTTCACTTCCCTTTTTATCCTAGGACATAGAATACTGAATAGCTAAACCCTACATATATCCTAGCCCTAACCCTCATTGTAATCCTTCTCCAAACCCTAATCTGTAGTAAGCATGATCGTACTGATGCCAAAAAAATACCAACTTTACTAAATTTAATGATCTTTTTATACTTACCTTTCATGTTCAAAGGTAAGTGCAGAAAAAGTTAACACAGAAAACCTCCAACAAGTAACCCTCTCCCTAGCCTGAGGATAATCCTATCATTATACAAAGCCTCACCAAGTACACACATAAAACCAATCAATTAGCACAAATTAACAATCGCCCAAAACTTCTCCCTTTATATTGGAACATAGCATTACTTAACACCTAAACCCTACATATTTTGTAACCCTAACCCCAATCTTACATCTAATTCCAGCTCTAACTCTCATCATGACCTTGAACATAGTTCCTATACTAAAGTCCAAAACAACCTATCTACTAAAGAATCATGATCTATGTACCTAACTTTCATTTTTGAGATGGTCACTGTCATAGTCATCCCGTTGCTCATCGATTTGCTCAAGCGGGCACCAGTAACGTCTCCATTGTGAGACTTGTTGTTACTGTTTTGGGCATATCAAATACAACATGGGTAGCTTGCCAGGCTCAGCCGTGCAGGCGGGATACTCTCAGTAGCTTGTCGGGCTCTCAGAGAGGGGTGGAGGAATCGAACCTGGGTTGGCTGCGTGCAAGGCAAATGAAACACCCCATTCGCTGTGCTATAGTTATTTTGAGACTGATTACAGAAAAATATAACTGAGTCCTCTACAAACTTGACCCTCACCATAGCCTGAGGCAAATTCTATTTTTATACTCAGTTTGACCCCAGCAGAGGCAGAAACCTATGAATTAGACCAAATTTAACAGTGGCTTCACTTCCTGTTTTTTCTTAAAACAAATCAAGTCTTAACATGGAAACCCTGCACATTCCCTAGCCCTATTCTTCATCCCCACCCGAACTTAATGGGCAGTAAGATTGCTCTTTCCTGAGGCCAAAATTACCAATATTTCTTATTTTATTGATCTTCTTGTACTTCACTTTCATTTTTGACACTGACCACACAAAAGGCCAACACAGCAAATACACAGTCATCACAACTGAATCCTCCAAAAATCTTACCCTAACTATAGCCTGAGACAAATCCTATTTTTATCCTCTGCCTGACCACAGCAGAGGCAGAAAGCTATGAATTAGTACAAATTTAACAATGGCTCAACACTTCACTTTGTTTTTTTCTTAAAATGCTCCAAGACCTAAAGCCTGCACTTTCTCTAACCCTAGCCCTAATCTTGACTTCAACCATAGTAAGTGGGTTGTTCTTTACTAAGGTCCCAAACTACCAATTTACAATAGTTACTGATTTTTCTACACCTAACTTTCATGTGGGGATTGATCACACAAAATGCTAACAATGGGAACAGTCCATGAACTTAATCTTAACCAAAGCCTGAGGCAAATCCTATTTTTATACCCTGACTCCAAGAGAGGCAGAACCTATTAATTAGCCCAAATTTAAAAATGGTGTAACACTTCACTTTTCATTTTTTCTTAATACACCAAAGATTAATCCCTAAGAGCCGACCTTCTACGGGTTAAGATTATTTTGAGGATTATGGGTAGGGTTAGAAAATGTGTGACATTTAGGTGTTAAGCCTTGCTGTGTTTTGAGAAAGAATGGGACTTCAAGTATCTGGCCATTGTTCAATGTGAGTTGCACATTCCCTTGCCCTATCCCTGATCTTCATCCTAAAACTAACCCACAGAAAGCCTGCCTTTTACTGTGGTCCAAAGCTACCAATTTTCCAAATTTTATAATATTTCCATAATTTTTGTTTTCCCAGAGTTTTCTTTCTTTCTCTCTTTCTCTCTCTCTTTCTTCTTTTTTGACTGAACAAAGAAATACCAAGACCTAGGGACCTCCATAAACCTAACTCTAACCCTCATTGAAGCTAATCTTATCATTATACTCAGCCTAACCCAACCAGAGGCAGAACCTATGATTTAACCCATATTTAACAATACCTAATACTTCACTTCCCTTCCCTTTTTTTTTAAATCTTGAAACATAGCAATTATTTACACTTAATTTCTACACCTCCCTTAACTCTAACCCTAATCTTATACCTAATCCTTACCGTTAGTGAGCCTGACCTAACCGATGCCAAAAACTACCAACTTTTCTAAATTTACAATCTTTCTATACTTAAGTTTAATTTTCAATGATGAATGCAGAAAAATATAACACACCTAAAACCTCTACAAACCTAACCCTAAATGCTACCCACAGGCTAATCCTATCATTATACTAAGCATGACCCAAGAATAGGCAAAAACTTTGACTTATTCAGGCCAATTTAACAATTGCCCAATACTTGAATCTTTTTGGAACACAGCAATCCTTGAACCTAAACCCATTCTCTAACCCCAACCCTAGCCCTAATCTTGCTCCTAATCCTAACCAGTAGAAAACCTGATATTCCTAGTGCCAAAAACTACCAACTTTTCTAAATTTAATTATCTTCCTATAATTCACTTTCATTTCTAAGGATAAACACAGAATAATCTGCAACCTAAAACCTCCACAAAACTAACCCTAAGCCTAGCCATTTTGGTAAGCCTGTCCTGTTTCACAAAAATGTGAAAATTGTGAAATGTGAAAACTGTGAATGTGAAAATTGGCTGGAGTGACTGCACAGCAGGTAGGGCATTTGCCTTGCATGCAGCCCACCCAGGTTCGATTCCTCAGTCCCTCTCAGAGAGCCTGGCAAGCTACTGAGAGTATCCCACCTGCACGACAGAGCCTGGCAAGCTACCATTGGTGTATTTGATATGCCAAAAACAGTAACAACAAATCTCACAATGGAGATGTTACTGGTGCCCGCTCAGGCAAATCAATGAACAACGGGAGGATAGTGCTACAGTCCTGTACAAGACAAGTGCTTTAATCCCTATACTATCTCTCTGGCTGCCATAATACTTTTGAAATTGACATATTCCTTACAATGGTTCTTAAATAAAGAATACCACCTAAGTAGGGGCCAAAGCAACACTCCAGTGGATAGGGTGTTTATCTTCCACACAGGTCCTGTCTGGTCTCTGTAGCCCCACACAGTTCCTCAAGCCTGCCAGGATTGATCCCTGAGTGCAGAACCAGGAGTAAGCCTGCACACTCCTGGGTATGATCCAAAATCAAAACCAAAAAAACTTAGTTATTCTTTGGTTCTAAGTTTGGTGTTCAACAAGGAGATCAGGCTGGAGAGTCTTTAGCAGTCCACGAACACATAGTTTCTCCTTTACCTCTCAACGGAGTCAGAGATTTGCCACTCCCTCTCCCTCTCGATGTACAGGTCATCCACAACAATTAGAGGCTGAGGGGACAAAGCTCAGAGGGCTAGAATAGAATCTTTGCATTCAGGAGGCAAGGGGCTGATCCCCAGCACAGCATAACAAGGATGATGTGCCCCTCATCACAGAGCTTAGTGTGATGCCCCAACCCCTAAAACAAAACACCCTTCTGTATCACTGTATCACTGTCATCCCATTGCTCATCAATTTGCTCGAGTGGGCACCAGTAATGTCTCCAGTGTGAGACTTGTTGTTACTGGTTTTCACATATTGAATATGCCACGGATAGCTTGCCAGGCTCTGCTGTGGGGGCGAGATACTCTCAGTAGATATTCTCAGTAGGACTCTCCGAGAGGGGCAGAGAAATCGAACCCGGGTTGGCCATGTGCAAGGCAAATGCCCTACCCACTGTGCTCCACTAAATTTATTTTATTTTTTATTAGTGAATCACCGTGAGATAAAGTTACAGACTTATAAGTGTTGGATATCATTGGTTTGTCCTGCTCCCCTTGCCACAAGGAGCTTAGGTTTATCAGTCGCACCCATCAAAGTGCTCCTGAGTCACTCCCATTCCTTTGTTTATCTGTAACCACTTCTACCATTTTATCTGCTCTTCCTCTAATCAAACTCTGTTAATCGGTAAGGTCAGAACTTCCTAGGACACTGAATATTATAACACTGCCTTTCTCTCCTCTTTATGCCTTTTGAATAATTTACTTTAAAGCTATGTCTTTTTTGTATAGACACAAGAAGACAATATTATGTTTTTGTAACTTGGGACTTAATTGGCCTCGAATATTATTCCCTCCCAGGCATCTGCTTTCTCCACTTAAGCCTCAGTTGCCCTCAGTTCCTAAAGCAGGGTCCCGACGAGGGACAGGAAGGATCCAGGGCAAGCGGTGAGTTATGTGCTACGCTGGCATCGAGATGGGCCTGGCCAAAGTGCCTAATTCTTAACTATAAGTTAAGAGCTTGATCATAGACAAATGCTGTCATGATCCAATAGTAATTATGAGACTGGGACCCTGCCAGGGATAGGAAAGGCAGATCTGGCCTGAGCACTGTAGTCTGAGATTGAGATGGCCCCAGGAGAGCAATTCTATAAGCTTTAATGCATCTCTTATTGTGTCCATACAAAATGATTAATATTATGAATTCTTATATGATTGCTGGCTGAGGAGAAGAGAAACACATTCATGGGACTCTGCCCTTGGGTGGATCCTCCTGCTGAAAGAGAGATTCTGTCCTAGTGAAAGCATTCCCCTAAGGGATAGAACTTTACCCCCTATGGATTGTAACCACACCTTTGCATAAGCCCCAGGCTGTTGGGGGACTGGGGAGATTTAAGGTAGCTGTGTGAGGGGACAAGGGGAGAGTTCCAGAGGAGAGTGTATAGAGGGAAGATTGGAATAAACTGCAAGTGAGACCAACCATCTTGGCTCCGTTCCTTCCTTCGCCTGCCACATCATCGCCATCAACCTCCCCGGGGTGGGGGAAGCGGCCAGAGGCTACTGAACTCAGGTAGCGGGAGAGACAGCGCTGCTGTCCTAGGCCCTGTGCCTGGCTCGGTGCAGTGAGGCGCTCTTTGCCTCGCCCTCGCCTTTCTTTTTATTTTTATTTTTACACAAGTTTTCATGCTTACGTTTCAGTCATACAATGATCGAGTACCCATTCCTCCACCAGTGCCCATTTTCCACCACCAATGGTCCCAGCATCCCTCCCACAACCCCCACCCTGTCCCCTTCACCCCACCCCGCCTCTGTGGCAGAGCATTCCCTTTTGCTCTCTCTCTCTCTCTTTGGGTGTTGTGGTTTGCTACAGAGGTATTAATCTGTAGGGGGCATCATGTTCAGTCTATAGTCTATTTTCAGCCCGTATCTCCCATCCCTAGTGGGCCTGCCTAGCACCCTTTGCTTGGTGATCCCTTCTCTATCAGAGCTGCTTCTTCACCTAACATGTGAGGCCAGCTTCCAAGCTGTGGAGTAATCCTCCTGGTACTTATATCCACTATTCTTGGGTGTTAGTCTCCCATTCTGTTACTTTATATTCCTCAAATGAGTGCAGTCCTTCTATGTCTGTCCCTCTCTTTCTGACTCATTTCACTTAGCATGATACTATCCATGTTGATCCACCTATATGCAAATTTCATGACTTCATCTTTTCTAACAGCTGCATAGTATTCCATTGTGTAGATGTACCAAAGTTACTTTAACCAGTCATCTGTTCTAGGGCACTCAGGTTTTTTCCAGATTCTGGATATTGTGAACAGTGCTGCAATGAACATATAGGTGCAGATGTCACTTTTACTGTACTTTTTTGCATCTCCGGGATATATTCCCAGAAGTGGTATTGCTGGGTCAAATGGGTGTGCTCCACTAAATTTTAAAAAGTTAAAGGCTGACTCACTTGGAGTGAAAGTCATAAAGGACCACTCACATTGCATTTGATTCCAAGACTTCAAAATTAAGCCTCTCCTGAGTAAAATAACACAGAGAAATCTTCATTGATAATTCATTACCACCATGATCTTTCCATAAAAATACGGGCCTGGGTTTGATCACTGGCTGACTGGCCCCAACTGCATGGCACAGCTGTGTGTATGTGTATTTTTTGGTCAGCCCCACCCATCTCTTCTCTTACCTCAGCTCTCATTCTCTCATCCAGCCATGTCCATTTTACTCTGCTGCAGAAACTGAATCTGCCCCTCTCCCCATTTCTGTGCCTTGGAGGTCTTCTCTGTTCAGAAGGTCCTTCTCCCATTTCCTCAGTCTCACCCCCTCTTCCCTGTCCTTCAACACTCTGGGACCCAAGGAATTTTCCAAATAGCCATGAATGCTTTGGAGAGTCAAAGATAGCACTAAAATAATTAGCAGCAGTTAACTGTTCTATAACTGCTGGTAATGGGGACTGGACCAGGCAGAGACCTTAGGTCATCCTACTCAATACCCCCCACCTTCCCTGCCCACCCACAGCCATGGGGAGATACTGCTTGACCCCTCCATTAAGCCTGCTGACCGTGTTGGGTTGCTGATTGTTAGTGGCTGCCTAAGCCGGCTGCCTGGTCCATAGAAGCAGAAACTACATTGCTGAGCACCAAGTCGTGGTCAATTAAAAAAATGATTAGATCAGCTCACAACTATAAACGTATTAGTACAGAATTCGCCAAGTGTTGCGGGCTGGAGAGATGGTCCTGCAGGTAGGGTGCTTGCCTTGCATATGGTTGACCTGGCTTCAATTTTCTGGCACCTAATCTGTTCCCCAGTTCTATGCCAGTAGTGATACCTGAACACAGAACCAGGAAAGACACTGAGCACAGCCGTGTGTGACTCCCCTCACACCCCGCCCCCCATAATCCTTAAGTGACAAAACAATATGAATGGAATTATCTGATATCACAAGCCATTTATCTAAAAATATATCTGAAAGTTTTAGCATTCTTTGTTATCTATTACAAACAGGGGGCATCAATTGATCTTCATTCATTTTTTAGATTTGGGTTTTTCTAGCCATACTGTGCTCAGGGTCTGTGCTTAGGGTCTGAGGGATCAAACGTGGGATATAATTATGGGGCTGGTAGAGTGTCCTTACTTAGGCAAAGGCGTGCCTGAGGCACCAGAGTAACTGCAAGTGGACCCAGAGTTTGTCAGTAAGAAGAGGTAAGAGAGGCCATGGGGAGGCCAGAGCTCGGAGTCTGAGTCCCTTTAACCAGCACCAGAATTTCCTGGCAACCCTGATTCACAGCTCCTGGACGGCCTTTGAGAGTCCCGGTGCCTAACTAGTTTCCCCGCATGTTGCTCACTGAGCTCATCCAAGTGCAACGAGGAGGTGCACACAGCCTGGATCCCCACCAGCATATGGGATGCCCTGTCTCAGAGGGGATGGGGAACCAGGGCAGGGGCTGGGCATGCCCTGGCCCAGGGTCCTTTCATCAATCACCTGGAGACAGCACTGCCTGACTCCAGCCCCCCTACTCCACACACAACCTTTTCATTTAACTGACATCATCTGCGACCTTGATGTTGGTAGGCTAGAAAGTTCCCCAGGTGATCACACTCACCAGTGAAGCTTGAGAACGGCAGCTCTGCAAGGAAGGATACCTTTGCCCATGATTGTCTTTAACAGGCAAGATGAAATTCAAAACCCACAGCTATATCCAAAAGCTAGTCAAGCTGCTTTTTTATTCTCTTTTTATTTACTTCCATTATTTAAAAATAAGGAGAAAAAGAATGATTTATGCCAATTCTATCTGCTCAATATTCACACCAGAGAGAAGGTATGACAGGTTGGACTCTTGCCTCGTAGGCGTATGCAGCTGACCCGGTTTCAATCCTCAGCATCCCATAGAGTCAGGAGTGATTCCTGAGTGCAGACCCAGGAGTAAGACCTGAGCACTGCCAGCTATGATCCAAAAATAAAATAAAACAAACAAACAAACAAAAAACCCCACACCAGTATCAGTTCATTTTTCAAATGGTCTTTAAATGCGGAATTAAGAAGCTGTCTTCACACTCTTAAGTGCTTCTACATTCTCTTTAAAAACAAAAAACAAACAAGAAACCCAAACAACTAGCCAGAGCTATCCTGAATAATCCCACATGTTAGAGAGAAAGGCCCAAGTATTAAAGACAGCACAGTACCTGGTCTAAGAAAGTAGCTACATGTTCCAGAGACGAGACTGGTAACTCTCCAAACAGAACAGTTTGAGAGAAATCTTGCACTGCCCCACTTTTAGTCATCTTCTTGGCAATATAAACAAGTTTATGCTTTGCATCTCTTGGAATCTGAAATAAGTGCAAGAATGTTAACAAGGGGAATGACTTTATGTACCTTGTGAATAGACTGTTAGCAGAAGAAACAAAAGCTGTCATCTTGCCTACCTATACAGATCAGGTGATTCCACTGTCCTGCCCTGTGCAGTTAAGTGTGTACTGTTTTCTTTGTTCTGTTTTAATGCTAATTTGACAGCATTAGAGGTGTGAACATAAAAGATATGCCAGTTACATCAGATCACTACAGATCATAACATCTAGCAATTAAGAACAAATGTAAGGTGCACTGAAAATGTTTCCATCTTGGCAAGTTATCTATGATCTTTTCTTGTCAAGAAATGAACCAAATTGAAAGAAAGAGGGTACACTGAGGTTAATGTGTATGTCTACTTCAAAGTAAAGCAGTCTTTAATGAAGATAGTCTAACACTTCCACAACGGAGTCATTTCTTCAGATATAATGATTAACTTGAGTTAGTAATGCTCGAGTTAAGTGTTCTATCGCCTTTTCTACTGGCAAACGGTTTCCTTAATTAAAATAAGCAGAGAAGCACAACCAAAACAACTTCAAAACTCACAAAGCCCTGGGGCAAGCTCCCATTTCCCAAAGATTATAACGAAGGCCAATATTAAATCGAGATGCCTTAAAGACTTCAAAATTGGCTCCAAGGTCTTCTCGCTTGGAAAAAATGCTATATAGAAACACCTTCACCTTCGCATGAACCAGCGATCTAATAACAGTTCAGGACTTGAGAGATGGCACCGCGGGTAGGACATTTACTTTCCCTCACGCCTCAGACCCAGGACTGATCCTAGCAACCTCTAGTTCCACGCGCCCCGCCAGGAGTAAACCCTGAGTACCGCCGGGTGTGGACCCCAAAGAAACAAAAACTGAAAGAGGGCAAGTTGGTAGAACATCATGTGGATGCTGATCGTGCAGAAAACTTCCTTTGAAATGAAGCAACACTGTCCCCGGGGTGCAGTGTAGTCAGCAGGCAAACTAAGGACTGCAGGGCAATTTGATTTCGGTCGACGGATTGCAGGGCAATTTGATTTCGGTCGAAGGATTGCAGGGCAATTTGATTTCGATCGAAGCCCACGAGCTCAACTCTGTAAATGGACCCAAGAGCTGCTGAAACTAAGTTCCGTGGAGCGGGCTACGCAGTTGGCCCCAGCGCGCGCGCAGCAGGAGGCGTCGCCGCGCCCCAAACTTCTTGCAGGCGCAGAAACCAACCTAGGGCCCCCTCCCGGCAAGCGCGCGGGGTCTCGCGGCCCCCAAAGCCTACTTTGGCATCCAAGTTTGTTTCAGTTCAAGAAAACGAGTGCATGCCCGGAGGGAATCCCAGGCGTGTGCCCGGACTGGCCTCCCTCAGTATCCCCTCCGTTGCGCGGTGGGGGAGGGGGGGACGGACTGGGGTGTCCGAGCCCCCCACCTCCCCACCCCTCCTTCCCTTCTTACCTCTCGGGAGGCCTCGAGGGACTTGGCGGCAGCGACAGTAAACACCAGGCGGCCGGGGCCCTCCAGAAACTCCCCTAGGACCTGCCGGTGCTCCTCGCTCTGCAAGTACTGACCCCATTTGTCCTCCGGGAGCGCCAGCAGCTGTTGCAGGCGTCGGCCCAGGTAGCGCACGCGAGCGTCCCGGGCAAAACTCCGCGCCCTCCGGGCCGCCGCGGCCTCCTCGTCTTCCTCCTCCTCCAGCTCCATCTCGCCCGCCGCCTCCAGGCCGGCACCGGGGCTGAGGCACTCGGTTGGCACTTGCCAGCAACCGGATCCTCGTCCCGTGGCCATCGAGTCCGCCCGGGGAACGCACCGACAACGCTCGCCGCCTCCCGCACCTGCAGTTGGTGGGCACCGACTGGCGTCGGCGCGCAGAGCCCGGCAGGTCTCGAGTCGCGCGTCCCGTTTCCCTGGGGACAGCGGCCCCGCCCCGGCCGGCTGGCGATCTGGGGGAGCGGCCGAGGGGCGCGGCCTGCCAGCTCCGGGCCCGAAGCTGCGGGAATCCAGCGAGCCAGCGCCCACCCCGTTGGCCCCCTGGCCTCTTCGTTCCGGGGCATCTCCGTGGACCGATAAATGATGGAACGGTTCTGTGTTGCGCCTGGCGAAGTTCTTTATCTTTCAGGTAATCCCTAGAAAGGCAGAACTGTCACTGCCAGTTTGGTGTGCCCGCCAGAAAAAGAAGCCCTAGGGTGGCAGGGTGGTAGGCCGGAATTCAGGCTCCTCGTCCACTTGACCAAAGAAGGGCGGTGAGGGAGTGGGAGACAGCAGGGGTGGAGTACAGGGCCAGGGCACTTGCCTTGCACCAGGCAGACCCGGGTTGAATCCCAGCACCCCGGGATCCCGAGCACGGCCGGGAGTGCAGATCTTTCTGTACAGAGCCAGCCAGGTGTGGCCCCCAAATCAGGAAGAAGAGGTGGGGAAGACTATTAAGGGCATTCTGATAACTGAAGGGCACAGAATTTTTAGGCGGTGATGGGGGTGATGGGAGTGTCCTGCTTCTAGAATTCTGTTCTCCTGTTAATGGTTCATTCACATTTAAAAACTGGCATTCTTACTCTAGGTTAGAGTAACCATCAAGATTTGAAACTCTAAAAACTGTTCTTTTCCTAATGTCCCTGATAATCATCTCAGAACCTCTCTGAATTAGGTGCTTGCCAGCAGCCCAACTGGATTCCTTAGGCACCATTAGGAGAGATTCCTGAGCACAGAGCTATGAGTAAGCCACGAGCACCATCAGGTGTAGCTCCAAACCCAAATTACAAAAATATGTCTGAATCTGTAGACAGCTTAAAAAATAAAATATAACCTCCCATAATTTTAGTTATTTAGTTAGTAATAGCTAATGAGTCCAAATGGGTACATCTCCATAATTAATTTAGGCATCCTATAAAGAAGCACTTAAAGAAGTTCCAATATGACAAAGAAGACTTCCTAATATTTATCCCCAATTTTGAATAATTTGTATCATAGCTATCATTCAGATTCCTACAATCAACACCCACAAATTCATTTCTTTTCCCCACATATGTTTATTAGGTGACGAGTGTCAACTATTATTCTAAAAGCTGAGAATTAAAACAAGATAATAAACTAAGCATCTATTCTCCCATTGCTGCTATAAGGACAGTTTACACTGTCTATGGACTGGAGCGATAGCACAGAGGTAGGGTGTTTGCCTTGCACGAGGCCAACCCAGGTTCGATTCCCAGCATCCCATATGGTCCCCTGAGCACCGCCAGGAGTGATTCCTGAATGCAGAGCCAGCAATAACCCCTGTGCATTACCAGGTGTGACCCAAAAAGCAAAAAAAAAAAAAAAAAAAAGAAAAGAAAGGAGAAGGGGATATAAATCAAATTGAATAAACCTGATTTTAATTATTCATTCATTTTTTAATTGAATCACTAAGATAGATCCTTACAAAGCTGTTCATGATTAGGTTTCAGTCATATAGTATACCAACACCCATAATTCCACCAGTATACATTTCCCAGCACCAGTGTCCCCAGTTCCCTCCCATCATCCCCCACCCCCACTCCCCAGCCCACCTCTATGGCAGGTGCTTCTCTCTCTCTCTCTCTCTCCCCCCCCCCACCCTCTTACTCACCCACTCTCTTTCTCTTCCTTTTACCACCTGATTTTAAAATGAAAGGTTGGAGGGACTGGATTGATAGTACAGCAGATAAGGCACTTGTCTTTCAAGTGGCTGACCATGAGCACCTCTAAGGAATAATCCCTGAGCACTGCAGGGTATGGCCAAATCTCTCCCCCCTCCCAAAAAAAGAAAAAAAAGTTAAAGTTCCAACATAAACTTGTGATCTACTTTGCCTTCAATAAAACACTCAGAACTTAGTTTTGCCTGTGGAAATGAATTTGAAACAAGAAGGAAAACCCTTTTCAGTGATTCTTCCTAGTACTTAGAGATTGGCGTCTATGTACTATTTCCCCCAAGAAACAGATTCCAGCATCAGGAAGAGAAAATACAAGTTGGTACTGGAATAATTTGTAATACCAGAGTTCAGAGAACACTGGTGAGGACACACCAAAAAATGTTAGGAAAGAGGTTGGAGAGATGGTCGAAGGGTTAAGGCACTTATTGTGACCCCAGTTTGATCACTATGGCAATTATCTACGGTGCTCCTAGCACCTCAAGGAGTGATCCTTGAGCACAGAACCAGAAATAGACCCTAAACCCACTGTATATGGGCCCACCTCCCCATATATTTTCCATATTTTTTTTTTCAAGAAAGCCAACTTGCGCCTTCTCCAGATGGAGCCCCGGCGACACTGAGCAGCAACTAAAATGGCTCCAGGATGCGGGACTAGGACATCTCCAGACTGCGTGGTGGCACTGGAGTGGGGCGGTGCCAGCCCAGTCTCCAGGTTGCCCTGGCCACCGGAAGTCACGCCCTCGACCCATCCTCGGCGCCATCTTGCTAACTCAGCTGCGAGACCTTTTCTGAAAAATGAAAACATACAATCTATTGATGCCATCCAACATGTCTGACTATTGGAGGAAAACCTCCAAATAATCATAGTGAGATTCCTGTTGAAAATTAAATGTAATCAAAGTAAGGAAAGGGTAAAGTGAAAAATGTCTGCCACACAGGCAGAGGGGGAGTAGGAAAGGGGGTATGCGGGGGTTTGGTGGTGGATCAAATATGAAAACTTTGTAACTGTATTTCACAGTGATTCAATAAAAAATAATTTTAAAAAAAGCCAACTTGAAAAACCTCCAATTGCCTCACTTTTTTATCATTATTATTATTATTTTTTTTTTTTTGCTTTTTGGGTCACATCCGGCGATATACAGGGGTTAACTCCTGGCTCTGCACTCAGGAATAAGTCTTGGCGGTGCTCGGGGGACCATGTGGGATGCTGGGAATCGAACCCGGGTCGGCCGCATGCAAGGCAAATGCCCTACCTGCTGTGCTATCACTCCAGCCCCACTGCCTCACTTTTGTTGCCTCACTCGGAAGAGCAACAGCTACAATTGCTCTATAATAATTCGAGCATATGTCTATGAATGTGTAATGAATCTATGCTTCCAGCTCCTACTAATGATATAGAAACTTGAGAAGATATTTCCTTCCATTTATGAAAACAACAACAAATGCTGAGAAATGTGTAAAATTGCAACTTTCCTTGAATCCATTATAGAGCTGAAACTGGCAGGCAAAGGCTGAGATAAGACATTGATCTTAACCAGCTGGAGCAAACACTACCTGATGCTGATCAGAAACAGCTAAGTATTTAAGAAATTGCTAGTGATGTTGTGGTTTCTCCAGAGAACGGAAACTGTTGGGACCACAGACACAAGGAGAATTTGCTCCTACTTACAAACTCTTCTCTACAAACCTCAAAGGAGTCTTACTTTAAAATATCTGGTGGAGGGGCAGAGCAATAGTACAGAGGGTAGGGTACCTGCTTTGAACAAGGTCAAACTGGGGTCAACTCCGGCACCCCACATGATCCCCAAGCCCTGAGCAGAAAGCCAGGAGTAAGCCTGGAGCACTGCCAGCTGTGGCCCCAAATTAAAGGACAAACAAAAACCTAGTGGGGGGATTAGTTATCTGGCGGAGCGATAGCACAGATGCACTGCATGTGACCAGCCCTGATTCAATCCGGGTACCACATGGTCTTCCAAGAATCTTTGGGTGCAGCTTTGGAAGCCTCGGGCACTGACTGGGTGGCTCATGGCAGAGCCAGAGCAGCACCCTTGCCTCAGGCCCCATATTCAAACTCCCAAGTTGGCCAAGAATCACTGGGAGAGACCCCAGGCCACCTGGGCATCACTTGGGAGACTCCACCTCCTCATCGGAAAAAGAGATAAAAGGCCTGGTGAGAATCCTGGGTGAAGAAAATAAGACCACACACCTCCATCTTTCTCCTGGTACCCTTGTGATAGTTTCCTTTTTCCTCTCTTTCTTTTTTAAAATTTTATTGAATCACTGTGAGATAGCTACAAGCTTTCATGTTTGGACCTTGAGGTAGTTTTCATCAACACTCCTTTCCAACAAAAGAGAATCTGACAGCCATATATAAACACATTACACACCTTGAGTTTATATCATCTTATATGCCAATGAAAAGGAAAACAACTAAAATATAAATTATGACTCTCTTGATTCACAAAAATAAAAAAATAAAGACACCAACAATGCTTTCCTCCAAAAAGGAGGGATCTGACTACACTGTTAATCATCAGGGAGATACAGATCAAGACAATGAGGCATCACCTTATACCACAGAGACTGGCACAAATCAAAAAGAGTAAGAACAGCCAGTGCTAATGCAGATGAGGGGAGAAAGAAATTCTAGTTGATTATTAGTGGGAACACCTACTGGTCCAGGCTTTTTGGAAAACAATAAGGGCATTCCTCAGAAAACTAGAAATTTAGTTTCCATATGACCTGACAATACCACTTCTGGAAATATACCCACTGAATGCAAAATCACACAGCAGAAATGACATCTGCACTTGTATGTTCATTGCAGCACTGTTCACAATAGCCAGAATCTGAAAACAACCTGGGTGCCCAAGAACAGACGACTGATTAAAGGAACTGTGATATATCTCTATAAAATGGAATACTATGCAGCCATTAAGAAAAATATGAAGTTATGAAATTTGCTTATAAATGGACATGGATAGTATCATGATGAATGAGATACATCAGAAGGAGAAGGACAGACATAATAATGACTGCACTCATTTGTGGGATATAAAAAAACAAACCCATAGTATGAGACTAACACCCAAGGCCAGTAGAAACAAGAACCAAGATGAATGGTACATGGTTGGAAGCCCAAATCAAGGGCTGGGGGAGAGGGCAGTTGGGATAGAGAAGGGACCATTATGACAATGATGGTTGGAAGAAATCGCTCTGGACGGGAAATGTGTGCTGAGAGTGGGCAAAGGACCAAACATGATGGCCTCTTAGTACCTCCATTACAAACCATAATGCCCCAAAGGTGAGAGAATATGGGAGGGGGGAAGGGAGGGGTGGAGGGAGAGGGAGAGGGAGAGGGAAAGGGAAAGGGAGAACAAGAAGAGAGAGAGGGGGGGAGGGAGTGGGGGAGGGGGAGAGGGATGACAAAAGGAGAGGAGGAGGAGAAAAAGAAAAGGACAAGGAAGAGGAGGAGGAACAGTAGAAGGAAAAGGATAAGGAGAAGAAGGAGGAGAAAAATCAGGGCGGGTGGCAGGAGAGACTGGGGGGGGTGGAGTGGCAGGAGAGGTATAAGGGATATTGGTGGTGGGAAATGTACAAGGGTGGCGGCATGGGTGTTGGAACATTGTATGACTGAAACCAGATCATGAAAGCTTTGCAACTATCTCATGATGATTTAATTTAAAAAAAAATCAATCCACAAATAAAAACAGCAGAAAGAGGAAGCTGAATGCCTCTCTCCTTGAAGGTCAAATGGATTTAGTGGCTCTAGTACTAAAAGAGACAAGCCAGGAGTGACAGTGAATGACAGGCCATGGAAGGCACGTGCACTTCCTTCTCCCTTAGACCACCGACTCTGGCATAGTTTTATTGCTCTCTCATGAGGATTCAGCCATACACGTGGTGTATGGCAAGATCCTCCCCAGCAGTGTGACTGATCTTGGTAGCAAATACTCAGACTTTCAGGTGACAGCAGCCCCTACCAACAACTTATTTGTAATGACTCTGGGCCAGAGTCTCCCAACTAAGCTACTCCCAAGTTACTGGCCATAGGAACTAGGTTGTACTCAGGTTTAAAACAACGAGCTTCTCGGGGCTGGAGTGATAGCACAGCGGGTAGGGCGTTTCCCTTGCATGCGGCTGACCCGGGTTCGACCCCCAGCATCCCATATGGTCCCCTGAGCACCACCAGGAGTAATTCCTGAGTGCAGAGCCAGGAGTAACCCCTGTGAGTCGCCAGATGTGACCCAAAAAGAAAAAAAAAAAAAACGAGCTTCAGAGCAGTTGACAGCGTAGATGTGGAACCTGAAAGCAGGGCTGCCATAACTAATAAGGCTTCTACTAAAGTGTTGCTAAAATCTTGAAAGGACTAGTACCACCTGTGACAAAGGACTCTGACGAGGCTGTGGGTGAAATCTTAAAGAGAGAGAAACTTTACTGAAAATGAAGGAAGGAAAAGACCATGTATTATTAGATGACTAATACACACGCCATTGTGGTGCCAGGAACCAAACTGGCAAACTCATGCTTGCAAGGCAGGTGCTCTACCACAGAGCCACTTCCCCATGTCCTGATTTTATAATCTTTCGATTATAGGAATTTAGAGCTATAGAATCTAATCAGTAGCTTGATTAGATTCTATAGATTAGAATTATTAGAATCTATGGAGGGAATGAAATGACTGATAATAGCCGCAGGCTCACCAGAAAACAGGCTCACAGAGATCTCGGGAAAGGAAATCCTTGGCTGGTGTCTTCTGTGCAAGCACAATGCACTCTACTTTGCATTCATTATTTCCAGTGCTATCTTATTTCCTTATTAATTATGAAGCCCTTTGAAGGTGGGCACCAGGAGGGACTGTGTCATTTATTTATATTTTTATCTTCTGCAGCATCTAGCAAGATCCTCTAGCAATACTATTGTTCAAAAATTTTTTAAATTAGAACAAAAACCTTCCAAAAAGAAAAAAAAGCCAGCAAGGAAAGAACTTCTGTGGCTCAATGAATTTTAGTTATCAAAGGAATGGGAGCCTCTGTAGAGAAAAAGGTAAATACATCTGTAAGAAACGATTAATTACAGGTGAGATCAAGCAGGAAAGAAATTTGATTGAAAAATGTGAGTTCCAGAGAGAGAAGATGCTTTAGAGATTAAGTAACACCAGCCTCAAAAGAACAGGAAAGAGTTTAGTTGTTGGAGGCAGAAGAGTAATGATTCTGAGTCTCTTGGAAATTGCATTGAACAACTCATTTCTATTCCTGTTTATTAACCTTTTCCTTAAAATGAGAAGTGAGGTGAACCCCTGAGAGAGCACCAGAGTTAGCACGGGGGGTGGGGGGGCTGTGGGCAGTGAAGATGAGATGCCCCACTTGCAGGGAGGTGGTACCCACAGGCCACTAAGACACATTTTGTCTCTTGTTTACAAAGCATTTTGCATGTGCCCCTTTCCCAGGCACAGAGAGACAGGGAGGAAGAGTGGCTGGGTTAGGCACGATAAATCTCTGCTTCCCTTTGCTAGTTACAATGTTGCTGTCCCGTTGTGACACTGTTCAGGTTTCCTCTTACACCAATAAGCGTTTTTTGCATTCTTGCTCTTCTAAAATACTTACACGATTGTATACTTATTTTAGAAATATGATGGTAATTAATTATTCCAGGAAATAGACTATCATATAAAATGACTGTTCCTAAATCTCCAGGGACTAGCATGCCCTCTTTACTGCCCCAATTCTGTCAGCTGGAAGGAAACTTCCCCACTACCCCCTGCCCCCAACTTTTCCTAGTAGGTCTAGCCCTTTCTCAGGAGGGCACAGCTCCCTGCTGAGTGCCTCAGGACACACACTGAGGGTTGTTTGGGCTGGGAAGATCAGAGATAATAAAGCATTTTTTGTAATTCATAGCAACAGTTCTTTCCCTTCCACTTCAGGTCCTTTACTCCCCCTGAAAGACTAGAGTACCCAAATACAGTAATCCCAGATAAACTTTGTCCTGAAACAGTTAACAAAACTATTTACAAGATCAATTTCTTAGAGGAGGAGGTTGATAAGAGCAGAAGAGAAATTATACATCTTAAAATACATTTTATCAAGGCTGGAGAGATGGCTGCTTGCCTTTCATGTGACTGACCCTGGTTTGCTCTCTAGCACCACACTGTCCACTGAGCACAGTCAGGATTAATCCCTGAGCACTGCCGGTGTGGCTCAAACACACACACATACACACACACACACACACACACACACACACACTCATGTATTATCTCTGAAATGGGGTATGGCTCAACCAACACACACACACACACACACACACACACACACACACACACACACACACACACACACACACACACACACACTCTGTATTATCTCTGAAATGGGGTATGACTTAATCCGTCCTCTGCCAGGAAGAACGTCTTGCTGTATCTTCCCAAACATCTACAGCGAAACTTCCAGAATCAATGGTATGAAGACAGAGAAAGTTCCTGGAGGTAACAGTGGGGTCTTCCTTCAAGAAATGCTGCATAAGGCAATTTCAATCACTAATGGGAGATGATTCCATGGCTATAGGCACCGTGAGGCCACAGTTTGGATTCCAGTGCTGCTTCCACACTCAGAGCTCATTCAAAGCAGCCCTGCTGTCTGGGACTTCCCCAGTACTGCCCAGTCTGTGTAATCTCGGACCCATAATCTGGTGTGTGCAAGGACTACAACAGAACGGTTCAACTCTCAGCAGGCACTACAAACAGAATGAATGTGGTGACCCCCACGGAGCATTTGTGTGAGGCCCCCAACCAAGCACGTGCAAACCTCTGAGCATTGCAACAACAGCAACCAAAGGAAGAGAAGCAGGGCTAGGGGTAGGGAGGGGCTGCTGTGTCATGGGCTCTTCAAGGCACAGAAGATACAACTGAAATCAGCAGCACCTGTTGTATCAGTTGACTATCAATTCATAGTAACCACCGAAGTGTAGCACACATAGTAGCACCCCCAGTTTCTACTGATCAAGAATCAATGAGAGACATGGTTGGGTGCCTGGGTGAGTTGCCTGAGACCCCTGAGTTAAAGTTGTGACACGAGCTGTATCCGCCTTGAGATGACAAGGTGGTACTTGTTCAGAGGTCCCCATTTCTTAATTGTCTCCCCACAGGACTGCAGGGTTTTCGTCCCCTGAAACAAAAAACCTCAGGAAACTGCTCAGAGGGTACGCACAGTGACTTCTTCAGTCCTCATCTCTGAAACTACACCTTGTTGTCCCTTTATTCGGGGCACCAGAAGGAAGCCAGTCTGCTCCACACACAAGGGAGATGAACTGATATTTACCTCCTATTTCAAGGACAGAGCAAATCATCCATCAATCACAAGGGACACAGAATAGTTCAAATTCATTTGTTTTCTTGTTAGCTCTGCTTTTCAAAATGTTGGGTATACCAATTTGTGATAAGGGGATAGAGAGATAGTCCGGGCGCTAAGGTGCTTGCCTTACACATGGCCAATCCTGGTTTGATCCCTGGCATATGTCCTCCATACACCCCTCAGAGAGTGATCTGAGATCAAAATGCAGAATAGGGCATAAGCCCTGAACATTGCTGGATGTGGGCACCAACCAAGAAAATAGCACTGCTGTAGCACTGTCATGGCTCTATCATCCCGTTGTTCATCGATTTGCTCAAGCAGGCACCAGTAATGTCTCCATTATGAGACTTATTGTTACTGTGTTTGGTATATCGAATACGCCACGGGGAGCTTGCCAGGCTCTGCCATGTGGGATACTCTCGGTAGCTTGCCAGGCTCTCCGAGAGGGACGGAGGAATCGAACCTGGGTCAGCAGCATGCAAGGCAAATGCCCTACACACTGTGCTATCATTCTAGTCCATCACAAAAATTTAAAAAAAAAAAAAACACCTCTATGTAAGTCTGTCCACTAATTCCATAAATACTGGATGTAGTTTCATTCTCGTCTTTGTGAAGACATCCCCGCGAATTTCCCTTTCCTATCTTTATTTTGCGGTGACAATGATCACACACACTTGGCTATGGAGCACCAAAGATCACACAGGTTTAGCATCAAGGTTCCCAAAACTAGTGCAACAGGGGTCATGCTTGGAGCATGTGTGGTGCTGCCATAGATCCAAGTCAATTCTCAGGCTTTCAAGGCAGGTGCTCTATCTACTTTCCTGGTACCCCAATGATGGAGATTTTGACATAAAGAGAAGCCTGCTTATTGTTTTCAGATCAAAATATTGCTCTGTATTTTTGTAAAATGTTCTATCTTGTTTAAAGTAACTTTTAGTACAAATTGGTATCCCCCAATATTTTTAAGAAAAACAACAGGAAAACAAAGAACGACTGAAGCTCCTTCCAAAGACTCAAATCCTTGGTCTAGTCATGACCCCATAAAAATGAATTAAGGTAGACCTTAACTTTCTGTACACATAATTATAGAGAATGAAAGGAAGCAGCAATGCAAAACCATAGTAATTTATACATTTAATTCTGACTTATGAACTATAATTCAAAATATATATGATGCTTCAAGACCGAACATGAACACACATGCATGTACATTAACACTACTGATACACAAATGAGGCTAAGGCTAACAAAAATATTTCAAAACAAAAAAAGTTAAATTATTTTTGCAATATTTTTACAATATAAACCATCTACAATATTCCTAAACCACAGAATACTTTTTGCAGTTACCTTATTGGATGCCTGTGAATTGCTTTCCTCAATGGTGGCTTTTGAATTTATTTCTGTGACAAAACATTGGAATCCAGAACTTGAAAGCTATGTATGGCCATTGCATAGCATAGCAAATTACTGAGGTATTTAATGGCAGCATTAAACTATACAAGAAGCATCTTTGCCAGCAGAAATATAACTTTATTATGGGTTCCACATTCCAAAAATAATACTATCAATAAAATATTTATTAAACCATATTTCATAGCAGGGTAATGAACAATCTGAACTAAGCCAACCATCTGGAAAGGCATGATTCAAGGACAAATGGGTGTCTAACATAACAGCTCAAGTTTAATTTCCTTCTCTTCCCTATAATTTGCTTTTGTCTAATAATTAGCTCCGAGGTCTGACTTCTAGCTCTCTGACTCAAAACCTGCTCATCTTAACTTGACCCAACATGATCTTCCCTGAAGATGCCAGTTAACATGCCCGTCTTTGCAAGTGATAATTGGCTGGTTTCTCAAAATCTAGCTCAAGTATGGCTCAAGACACTCTCACAAATCTAGCTCAGGTATGGATGCAAGGAAGCAGGGTTAGTATAGAAAAGAGGAAGAGTATCTCTTGTACCCAAACCTTGCACAGAAGAGGTGCTCAATAAAGGTACCAAAAGATAATGCTACTAAAAATACATACTTTGATAAGGTAATCAAAAAAGATAGGTGAGCTTGGGAACAAATAGAGCAAGTCAGAATCATGAAAAGGATCTGAAGTCAAGGTGACGACAGTTAACTGGACAAGACTATATGGAAAAAAGGAAATTGTCGGCCAAGTGCCACCGATCCCAGCAGGACATTAAGCAACTTGGACAATATACTTCAATATGCCCTATCTTGTTACACAAAGAATCCAAAGAGCTATATAAAGGTAGCTTAGATCTCATAAATGTATAGTATCCAAGAGGTTTTTTTTTTTTTTTTTTTTTCCCCTGAACCAGGTCTGAGAAAGAAGTCTAAGATTCGAAAATCTTTGAGGACCGGGAAAATTGTACCTGGCTCATGCATGCAACAAACCTCAATTCAATCATCACATGGAAGCCCAAACATGGCTTTGTGCAGCCCCGGAAGCCCTTAAGTACCACTGGGGTGGAATGAGTGGCTCCGAGCAATACAGGGACCAAGCAGCATGCCATCCTTGGGCGCTAGCATTGCACTGTCCGACTAGTTGACCAAGTATAGTCGGGAGTGGCTCCCCTACTACTTGGGAGCCCATGGCCTTCAGAAGAAAACCTCTAGAGACCAAGTTGCACATTTTATTTTTGGCAGCTGCAATTTGGTAGTGATGACACATAAGTATTTTAGCCCTGCAAGTTCCATTTCAATTCATAAATACATTTCTAAATATAGGGCATGCTTTTTTATTTGGGGACCACTCAGTGATGCTCAGGGCTTACTCCTGGCGGGGCTTGGGGGGCCCTTTGTGGTGATCAAATCTGGGTCGACCATGTGAAAAGCAAGTGCCTAGCTGTTGTACTATAGCCTCAAGGCACAATTTTAAATATAAACATTCACACACTCCTCCCACCCCATTTTATTAAGCAATACAAACAGCTGTTTGCTCTTCAGAGATTCCTTCCTCGTCACTATTTGGGCTCTCTACCCTCACAGAAGGCAAACCATAGAATTGTAGTACTGTCCCATTGTTCATTGATTTGCTCGAGCGGGCACCAGTAACATCTCCATTGTGAGACTTGTTATTGTTTTTGGCATATTGAATACGCCACGGGTAGCTTGCTAGGCTCTGGAGTTTGGGCAAAATACTCTCGGTAGCTTGCCGGGCTCTCTGAGAGGGACGGAGGAATCAAACCCGGGTTGGCCGCATGCAAGGCAAACACCCTACCCACTGTGCTATTGCTCCAGTCCAAGCCATAGAATTTACATTTAAAAATTAGGTAACGGGCCAGGGAAACAGCACAAGTGATGGAGCACATTTGAGGGCCTGAGTTTTACCCCAAACACCATGGGAACCAAGCACCAATCTCCCAGCCGTATGCGCTGGGCCTTGCACCTCTCGGAATGTCTGCTCCTCCTTCTGTGAAGCACTGCAAGCTATGACCCATATATTTTTAAGTCGACAGCTATTTTTTTAGAATTTGGAAAAAAGAATCATCATGTAATTTTAAGACAAATCGTCCTAAGTATCTCAAAAGACAGGCAGTTTTTGAAAAGATGGTTGAATCAAGCAATCCTTATTAAAAGTGCTACTTTTTCTTAGGGGATATTGAGAATTCACATTTGTTGCACGTTTTCATAAAGCATTGCATTTGAGAAATAATTCATGTACCCCTTTGAAGATTTGTAATGAACAATAACTTCTCTCTAATGAACACTATTCTGCCAAGGGTTCGAGAGTACACCATTTACACCTTGTAACAGATCAAGGTAGTATTCCTGTTTTGCAAATGAGAAACTTGGTGGCAGAGAGGTTAACCATATTCAAGACAGTGCAGTTATTACAAAGTGGCTAAGCCAGGAATCAAGGTCTCATCTGTCTTCTAGCTGGTGATCTCTCACACAGACACTCACTATCACTAGGGAGAGGGTTCTTTTCCTGCATAAATCCTTGTGCTTCAGTGGCAAGGATGTCAGGTATGACAGGATCCAGCTCTTACCTCTTTGCTTGATCTTCCTTTCGTGGCTGCTGCAGATGTCTGGGCTTCAGCCATGGTCATCCTAGGACTGGATCCCTCCTCTCACAGCTTCTTCCAGACACTGCTTTGAAAGGCCTGCCTTCTTCTCACTTTAGATTTTGCTCTGACATCATTTTCAGAAGGCTGAAGATCTGTAAGTGCAGCCTCCACAGCCTGCATCCCTCAATGCCTTCCCGGCCTTCATCACTTTTTAAATATGCATCGTCCATGAAGGCAAGAATAGGCTTTTCATTTGCCTCATTCTATCTCTGACACTGGCCTCAGCATTTAAGTCAATGCCAGTGCTACAATTCGGACTAAGTCATGGCCAAATGTGAGTCAACAATGGCACATGTCAGCATCATGTCGATAAGTGCAGGTTCAAAATCTAAATCTAATAGCCATTGTTATTAAGTCCCATAGCAAGCTAACATCCAGAAATAGAATTAGATCAAAATGAAATTCTATGAATATTGGTAAAAATTTTTACATGGACATTTAGGTCAAGTGTGAGTTTTAGGCTTACCTGTAATTCCTTGTAGATTACCTTTTCAGTAACTTTAAATACAAATTAGTTTTTATTTGAAAACTGACTTACAAACACAATTCAATTAGCTTTTGATACAATAAAAAAATTCACACATAGCACATACATTTCTCTGTAAATATACTTAATCTATATTAAAACATAACGACCACCTTGTGTATGTTTCCACTGGGGGAAAAATATGAATAGTGCCAATGGTCATACAGAGATTAGTGCGTGTGTGTGTGTTGTGGTTTGTGTACGTGTGCACATACACACTGTGGGGCACATATTCTTTTTTCTAAAGCAACTTTTTATCATGGCAAATAGTTTTTAAAGGATATTTAAAATATTTAAGTTTATGAAAATTTGCTTTACTCTGGTCCAATGTTCCTAGCTGACTTCATTAGAGAATGTATTTAAGGCTGGAGTATTTATACTTAACTATGGGCAGAATAGTAATACATGACTTGCCATAAAAATACTTTTACTGGGGCTGGAGCAATAGCACAGCCGGTAGGGCGTTTGCCTTGCACACGGCAGTCCTGGGTTGATTCCCGGCATCCCACATGGTCCCCTGAGCACTGAAAAGAGTAATTCCTGAGTGCAGAGCCAGGAGTAACCCCTGTGCATTGCCGGGTGTCACCCAAAAAGAAACAAAACAAAAAACCCCAAAAACCAAAAACACTTTTACTATTTAACAGAACAAGCTTTCTTTTGGCACGATCTAATACAATGTATGCATTGCTAATTCAGATCCTTATTGTAAGAGTCTCTATATATGTATATACATATATGCTGCTTTAATGGGTCAAGATAAAACAAATATCACATTGAGGTTTTTTTTTCTTTATATACATGGACACGGAGAATAATTAGAACTTAGCAATTTAGTAACCTACTCACAATTAGAACATAACTTTTTCCAACATCTGCTAAATCACTACCTTAGATAAAAATCAAGGTTTATACAATTTTCCTTCCTCTTTCTTGAGTGATCTGCACTTGCAACTACTCACGTCTGAAAAATAAATTATTTCATTGACAACTACTGAGAGGAATAGAGTCCAAGGAAAATGATAATTAGTATTTTCAATTAATAAAAATACATTTCTTAAAAATCCAGTCAAATAGTAAGCTGGTTGTAATTATATTAAATAAACATCACTTCCTGTGTAGGAAATACACACAATTCAGAGTATTGAAGGATAAAGTAGTTCACCTTTGTTGCATCTACTTCAAGATTCTGAGCTCTTATATAAGTAGGAATCTGAACTTCTCAGTAAAAATAATAGGCTTAATTATCTCTCCTCCATTTAATGAATTTTCAAAATAAACAACATTGCATAACAAACATTATGCTGTTGTTCTCAGCACTGTTTCAATTTTCCTGACTTACAACAATGGTTTTATCCCCGTAATCTATGATAAAGTAAAACAGTATTATTTCTTTTATGGTACTTTATCTTATCATTGTTTAATTTCCTAAAACCCAATAACAGAACTGATACTATGATATAAAAGTTTTACAAGACAGGAGGTGGCAGGAGGAAAACTGGGGACACTGGTGGAGGGATGGGTGTTTGAATATTATATGACTGAAACCTGTCCATGAACAGCTTTGTAACTGTATATCTCACAGTGATTCAATAAAAAAAATTTTTTCATAAGACATGAAATTAAAATTTTCTAATTGCATTATCTCCTTTTCTATTACATAGAAGTCTGACTTTTTCAGACAGATAACTGGTATATATGTCTCTAGTTTGATACATTTTGAAAAGTTCATTCCTTACCTGCCTCTGGCAGTTACTCTCCTTTCAAAATCATGACAGAAAGACATTATTTACAAGTTGTAACATGACAATGTCTTTACCTTAAGGATCTGCCAAATAACATCTACCCGCATACTGAGTAGTTCCTAAACTTCAGATCTTGTTATCTAGGCTTACTCCTGAACTCTGCCCTGGGATCACTCCTGGTAGTGGATGTGGTGAGCTGGCCTTCAGCATATAGCTTGCGGTCAAATATTCGCATAAACAGGCTGAGAAAGCCATTTTACAAGAACCGGAGGACTGGGACATTTTTAACAAGAGCAGGCCTCAAAATCAGAATTGGTCATGTTCAAGATGCTGTATCGGCTATGCTATCTCTCTGGTCGCTAATTACAACAGATAAAAACAATCTTTTTAATTAAAAATAAAAAAAAAACAATCTTTTTAGTCTTTCATCAAGCCAGTGTAGTTCCCATGTTGTCTAAAATCTATAACACCTCACTTTATCTAATCTGACCTAGGCTTGAAAATCTAATTATTGAGGTTGTTTAAATAATGTATTTATTATGGCTGTGAGGTTCCTGAGATTTGCAGGACTCTCCAAGAGGTAAAAGACTTTACCTTAAGATTTTATAGGGCAAGAGTGATAGTACAGGGGGCCGGAGTGATAGCACAGCGGGTAGGGCGTTTGCCTTGCATGCGGCCGACCCGGGTTCGATCCCCGGCATCCCATATGGTCCCTCAAGCACCGCCAGGAGTAATTCCTGAGTGCAAAGCCAGGAGTAACCCCTGAGCATCGCTGGGTGTGACCCAAAAAGCAAAAAAAAAAAAAAAAAGAGTGATAGTACAGCTGCTAGGACATTTGCCCTGCACTTGGCTGACCCAAGTTCAATCTCTGGTATTCTATATGCACCCTCCCCACCCAGCACCGCCAGGAGTAATTCCTAAGTATAGAGCCAGGAGGGACCCCTGAGCATTGCCAGGTGTGACTCCAAAACAAAACAAATTAAAAATACATCGTGGTATCTATGAGCCATACACTGTTTTATAATGTTTTTAATGAACTTAAAAATCAATTTTTTCACATTCTGCCCAGTTTTCCTGATATAGTGCTTTTAAAAATTTAAATTAAAAAGTCCCTAAATCAAAATTTAATTTCCATAAATGTCTAATGCAATGGCTACAAATTAACATAAAATCTGAATTGTCATCTTTTAGCAGTATATTCAGAGAGGGTGACCATATCTTAATACCAGGATTAGGAGTTGCAATACACTTTGGAGAAACATTTACTTTCTAGTGTTCATGGTGATATGAAGGGTGATAGCTCAATTTGTTGATGTTTTATAGTTTGTATAATTAAATGAAGAAACATGTTAAACTCAAGGGAAATTTTAATAGGTTACTTGCAATTGTTATTGCAGGCAACAACTTGTACATGATTTTATTTCCAAATCCACAAAAAACAAATTTTATACAAATCAGCACTGTAAAAATGTCAATTACAGCCCCAGAGGCTTTGCTGGCAGAATAACTGTCTAAATTCTAGGATATGGGAAACAAGGTTTTTTTTTCTGGATTCATCTTTTTTTTTTTTCATTTACTTTTTTTTTCTTACAAAAAAAATTTACAAGTGAAATGTTACTACAAAACTTTTTATAAGGAATTTTTGCAAAACATTTACATTTTACCATCAACTATTTCTGTTTTAAAATCATTATGTAGATTTAATACCCTATGCTGCACATCAATTTATGTGGGATGACAACTTAGTGACATGCATTAAAAAAAACACCACAAGGCATTAAAATGAAGACTTAAATACAAATATTGTTGCAATAAAACAGTTATAAAATTGAAAAATAGGACCTAAACATCATGCTTATCTAAGTTTGACAAATTAACTTTTTCTCCTAGATTACACACTTTTATTACTGCTCTCATGAGAGTGTGATAAATAATGACTTAACATCAAGTTCTAATGTAATCAGCAACACATACACAAACCTAACCAAAGTAAGTATACTGTAAGGAAAAACTACGCTAACACTGGAGTTCTACCATGATAAATACATAGCTTTGCACTGATAATTACAATAAAGAAAAGTTTTATAACAGTGGCAAAGGGAATGAACAGTGAAATGCCATTAAACAAGACTACTGCACATCTGTGCCCTATTACTTATAACAGCTATCTCCCACTGAGTCAAATAAAGGACACTGAAATTTACGATTCTTATAAGACAGAAAAGTGGATTCAGAATGGTATGCAGAACAGACTGTCAAAATATTTCTAATTTCAGTGGCGAAATGTGCACCTGCTAACACAAATTAATATATTTTATATGCTATAAATCTATCCAGATTCAGTTTGTTAAATTTATAATAGGTTTCATTGTTGATTAAAAAATAACTTCTATTTCTGATGAACATACATATGTATGCATTAAAACTGTTCCATGGAATAATGGTGCAGAGAGCTCATACTTGGTATTATCAACAACAGAAAGTGTCACTCTGAAGAAACATGATTCAAACATTAGGAAAAGTTTCTTTGCATAAAAAAATTTATAGCACTGATTGTGTAGCATAATGATAGATAAAATATATATATTTGATGTTTCAGCTCCTATATAATAAAATTATAACACTACCAAATGCTCCTCTGTACCAAACAAAACAACAAACTGATTCTGATGTTTTAAAGCCAGATACATCAGTTATTAAGAGTACATTTAAATAAAATATACAAAACAATTTACAAAATCCAACTAAAATTTAAAGACTTTGTTACAAGTCTACAAAAGCTTTAAGAAACTTGAAATTTATAACCACAGTGTAAAAATTTTTTTCCTTTAATCTCAAAGCTTTTATATACAAACTGAGAGCACAAAAGGCCTTCAGTTTTATATAACGCTACAAAGGGCTGGCCTAAAGTGTACTTAGTGTAAACAGTGATCATTACAGTATTTCTCCTTCATCAAAAATACAAGAAACATCACAATTTTGGAAGAGAATTCTCATGAGTAGTACTTCTCCTGAAATAAAAAAGCACAAGAAAATATGTACTTATATTCAAACAGTCCCCAAACTAAAGATGTTAATAAAATCTTGCTCTCAAATGTTCAATTCCAATATGATTCTCTGTAAATGCCCTTTTAAAATATGAAACACTAATATTTAAGCTACTGGTATAATCCAATTTTTATATGAAACTTTTGGCCATCTTTCCTGTAAGATCCTTTGCATAAGCAATGAAATACTTTTCTTTAGTCACATAAATGAAAAGTATTCTGATTTTCAAAAATAATTTTGCTTCATAATATCTATTATATATGTTAGGCTGTATTTTAGGGAAAATTGTTATTGGCATAACAAAGATACTACTGTCTTATAAACTCGTCATCAGCCCTCTGACATACCACTAGAAATAAAATGGAACTGGCTAATTTTGAGCAAAGAGAAAAATGTAAATTATAATGCAGTTAAAATAATCTTCTAGGGAAAAAAATAAATTTTCTGCTGGCCTTAAATAAAACTGTGATAACTCTTTGGCTACCAAGACAAAGCATAAAGAATTCTGCACATTGTCAATGTAACTCATATTTACAGACTATGAAACTACAGAATGATTTATACTCTATGCAAGTATTTCCAATATAAATACTAAAAATGAATTTCATGGTTGAATCTAGGGTTAGGAATACAATCAACCCTAACTCTAAAACCTTCTATGTTAAGTTGCCTCATTTAATTTTTCTGAAGCTTTTTATGAATTTTGTTTTAACCATTTTTCTTGCAGCATTTTCCTAAGGTTTCAATCTAAAATTTAACCTAAGGTTTAGCTTTAAGTTCCTCTCATGTCTCCAAATGGAGAAAAGTAATTGGACTGCACTGATTGTCTACATACACACTACTATAATGTAGTGGTAATAAAGATCTGAGACGAATCTCAGATTACCTTCTTGGAACTTACAACCTAATTCAACTGCTGAAGAATTTCTAACATTTAGAAAAGACGGCCAAAACTAATTTCATTTTATTTTTCAGAAATCAAGCTAAGGAAATAAAGCAGAATATCTACTCTTAGTAAACTATTTTCTGTGCAATAGAAGAACAACAACAACAAAAATCCATGAAAGCTGTTACTGATTGAATTTATAAAAAAAGTACTTCAAAAGAAAGTAAACCCAATTAAGGTCCAGCCTCAAACTACTAAGGTCTTTAAATATGTTAACATATGATGTTAAGAGAGGGGAAGATTCAGTTTAAAGATTATGTAGCATATTTCCAAATAACTACAACTTAGAGTATGGAGTAAATACTTTTCTGTTTCCAGTACATCAGTTTATTTTTTGTGTTTTTCAAAACTCAACACTTCACATGCTGACCCAAAACCCTGGAATACTTAAAGAAGCCAAGAATGAAAACATGATTTCCTACTCTGTAATCCACTTGACCAGCCCATTTCCAGATTTTCAAAGGTGTGTAAACTTAAGTGCAGCACTAGAGGTCTCTGTTATAAATACTTTTCAGAATTCTTCCATGTTGGTGGAAACATTGGGAGTTGCTGGATTTGAATCTTGAGAAATGGCTGCGACTGTGACAATTCTTGGGGAGCCAAGCACCTCTGTGACAGATGAGTCCAGTTCTCCGGAGGTAACAATGGCAAGAGCTGTCCCACCACCCTTCTTATTCTGGTGTGTTTTGACATGTTTGGAAAGATGATCACTCCTCATAAACCTTTTAGAACATTCTGGACATTCAAATCTCTTTTCACCTAGACAGAAAAACAGTAAGTTATTTATGTACTTTTAAAAATATTATTTTTTATCATGCAGACTTTTAACTTGTGACTATGGCAAAGTACTTTAAACACTGCAAGAAAGAGCAAAGCAATGTGATTGGGAATGAAAGTGAAGTTCAAAGTCCCAGTTCTACACAACTAATTGGAAATAAAAACTGAAGCTAATGCAATCAAAACTCTGGGTTTCAGTTTCCCTATCTATGAAATAAGTGGTTTCCAATTGATGCTCTCAAAAATCTCTTCCAAATATAACAATATATAATTTGTGTTCAAAACTCCTGTCCAGTCTTCCTAAAACTAGCCAGTTGTGGCTGGAGACGTAGTAAAGAGGTAGTTGCTTGCCTTGCTGGTCCTGTTTTGATCTCCAGTACCACAAGGTTCTCAGAGAACCAGTACCCCTCACCCTCAAATACACACAAAAAACAAACCTGAGAGCCAACTTTCCCACCAAACTACCTACCTGGCTTTGGTTAAAATGCATGGAGACATAAAGCATCTTAGAATTAATTCTAATAAATTTAATGATTTAATAATACATCCAATTTCTTTATAAGGTGAGTAGGTAAATTACATTTCAAATTTAATAGAATTTTTAGGTCTTGCAGATCAAACTACAGGCTATTAAAACTAAGCAAATTGTAAACATGCTTCTCTAAGATTAAAAAAAGGAGTTCTACTGGGATAAAAATACTTCTATGCTTTAGAATAAAAAGTAACTAAAAGCCAGTTAGGTCATTTCATTCTTGTGCATAAAAGATAGGACACATAAAAATTAGGTTAACAGTGTACTGTTCATCATGTAACAACAATTCACTTAGTCCTTCCCTCTGAAACTGTTACTTAAGGGAATAATATTTTCCCGATTTGATAATGAATCTTGGGTAAGAAAAATTTGGCTGACTTTCCTACTGGACTCTGCTGTTTGACTTACTAGTAGAAAATCTATAGGCTCAAGTTTGTCCATTACAGATTTTCCCCTCTTCTTTATGTGTTTGTTTTTAGCTCTTAAAAAAAATTCATCTTCATTATCTTACTGAGCTGCTTCTTTTTCTTTCAGTCATAAAAATGATAGATTCTTGAATGGATAAATGGTTCAGACAAAATTCTCAAAGATATTAAAAATAAAGGCAATTAAGATTAAAATGAGTTTTATGAATTCTGACACCCAGATATAGGCAAAATAATTAAATATGGCTAAGTTTAAAACTAACCTTTACCTTCCAACTTTCCCATTAAAAAAAAAAAATTCTCAGTTCACATGTAAAACAAAATCTTATTATCTTATGTTACATTTTCATTTTTAACATAAATTAAGCTGGGACCCAAAATTAATCTGCTTCAGAATGAAAAAACTTATTTATGTCAAAGTAGGATTCAAGATGCCTAATTTCTAATTTGGGCTTTTTGTGTTCTCTAAACACATATACTCTGTCCTTTTATAGCTACAATAGCCAACAGTTGCCAGAGAAAGTCGTCAGGTGGTGAGGGCTAAAGTCATAACATCATTCAGTTAGCACTAAGTCAAAGACGAGCAAACTGTTCACATAATAGTTGCTTAATAAATAATTGTTAATTTGATTTTCATGAACTCTGTCATTCTTCGTGGAACCTCTATAATATGTTCTGTACTGGTGATACAAAAATGAGCAAGTGTAACTTTAAGAAGCTTCCATTCTCCAGAGACACTTATTTCTAAGCATCTAGAGTTATCAGTGCCAATTAAAGAGAAATCAGAGTACCCAGCTACTCAGTGGCAAAGTAAATGGAAAACAATGGTGACATAGTTTGTGAGTAAATTTTTTTTAAGTGAATCACCGTGAGGGTACAGCTACAGATTTACATATTTTTGTGCTTGTGTTTCAGTCATACAATGCTCAAGTACCAATCCCTCTACCAGTGCCCATTCTCCACCACTGATAATCCCAGTATCCCCCCACCTCGCCCCACCTCTGTGGCAAGGCATTCCCTTTTGTTTTCTCTCTCTCCTTTTGGGTGTTGTGGTTTGCAACAGAGGTACTGAGTGGCCATCGTGTTCAATCTATAGTCTACTGTCAGTACGCATCTCCTATCCTGAGCAGGTCCTCCAACCACACTTTACTTGGTGTTCCCTTCTCTGCCTGAGCTGCCTTTTCCCCCAGCATGTGAGGCCAGCTTCCAAGCCATGGAGCAAACCTCCTGGTACTTATCTCTACTACTCTTGGATATTAGTCTCCCGGTTCTGTTACTTTATATTCCATAGATGAATGCAATCTTCTATGTCTGTCTCTCTTTTTAACTCATTTCACTTAGCATGACTTTCCATGATGATCCACTTACATGCAAAGTTCATGACTTCATCTTTTCTAATAGCTGCATAGTATTCCATTGTGTAAATGTACCAAAGTTTCTTAAACAGTCATCTGTTCTCGGGCCCTGTCAGTAGATTTTCTAAACTGTCTGCTCCTAAGTACATATCCAATATATTTCAACCAATGAAAGTTAGCTAGGAAGAGTGGTGGGAGGGAAACTGGGGACAGTGGCAGGAAATGTACACTGATAGAGGGGTGGGTGTTGGAACACTATGACTGAAACCTGACCATGAACAGCTTTGTAACTTTGTATCTTACAGTAATTCAATTTAAATAAATAAGAAAGTTAGCTAAACTCTCAAAATAAGTAAATTACACTGAAAAATTAAACTACCACTAGAGGAATGGTATTTCTGTTTATTATTCTTTCCTATAGAAGGTGGTATCAATTTCCAAATTTTCTTTTTTTTTTTTTGCTATTTGGGTCACACTCAGCGATGCACATGGGTTACTCCTGGCTCTACACTCAGGAATCACCCCCGGCGGTGCTCAGGGGACCATATGGGATGCTGGGAATCGAACCTGCGTCGGCCACGTGCAAGGCAAACGCCCTACCTGCTGTGCTATTGTTCCAGCCCCCAAATTTCTAAATTTTCTACCATTAGAAAACATTACTAAACTTTATCTTCAGGAGGGATAGTCCCTGAGCTACATAACTATACTTTTCATATTTATACTTGTATATAAATATGTAAGTGTATATATATATATATATATATATATATATATAGAGAGAGAGAGAGAGAGAGAGAGAGAGAGAGAGAGAGGGCCTTGAACTGATGTAGCTAGAAGAGACTACATAGGGACTATAAGAAGGAATGTGGGCAGACTGCAAGAAGAAACACTGGCAACCAGCTGATGGTCAGCAGGGAAACTAGGATCTAAATCTTACAACAGCAAGAACTGAATCTGGCCAACAACATGAAGGAGTCTGGAAGTAGATTCTTCCTCCAGTACATGCAATAAGAAACACACCAGGGGCTGGAGCCATAGTACAGTGGGGAGGGTGTTTGGATGCACAAGGCCGACCTGGGTTTGATTCCCAGCATCCCATATGGTCCTCCAAGCACCACCAGGAGTAATTCCTGAGTACAGAGCCTGTGCCCTGTGCCCAGGTGTGACCCAAAAAGCAAAAAAAAAAAAAAAAAAGAAAAAGAAAAAGAAAAGAAACCAGAATGACAAACACGCTGCAAAGATGCCTCCAGAGCTTGTGCCAGGCTGTTTCATCCGGGGTATCCTGAAGGGGGGCCAAGTGAGTCTAGCACTCACCTCAACAGAGCCCAGCAGCCAAAAACTTCCATAACCCAATTGCCCACCACCCTGCTCTGGGACCAATCTCCACATACTTGGGATGAGCCTCATGCATAAGAAAGGGTCTGTTGAAAAACCCAGGCATGCAGGATTTGTGACTAAAACCTCCAGGCTTTCAGAGTTGGGAAGGGGCAACCTCCCTCCATTTCCCCATTCTTCCGGGAGTCTGGCAGTCATGCCCATGAACTACCTCTGGCACCATATAAGCTCATTAACGGTCATTACCCAGAGAAACTCACAAATAAATCTCAGAAGAGAGCAACAAGCTGCAGAGATACCTCGGGAACCCAAAGTCACCAACAAGTTAAAAATTTAATTCCAGCTCTATCACCCTATTTAAAATTTTAGAATTCCTGGAGATGAGACACACGATATGTCATACTCCACCCCACTGATCCCACTGATGTACCAAGAGTACCACACCATATTTAATAAGGTGTTAAGTAGAAGGTAACTGTTCTCAATCAAAAAATAAAATAAATTATTTGGGATTTGCCTTTGGGGCAGGTTTGGATGGTGGTGGGAAAATTCAATATAATGGTGGTGGGAAGGTATAATGGTGGTAGGACTGATGTTGGAATATTGAATGGAATAAATTATTATGAACAACTTTATGAAAATCAAAATGAAAAATTACAAAATTTTAAAAGAAATAAAATTAAAAACCTGAAAAAAAAAAGAAACAAACCAGGTCAACACCTTGAAATGCCAAGCAAAGTATCCATGACAGTGCCCACTGAGACTTCTTAGAGAAAATGTGACATAATGAAAGTGCTATTTTAAGCATTTGCGATAATTTGTTATGGCAGCAACAGAAAGTTAATAGTTACATAAGAGATAACCTTGAAAAATTCAGCCTAATGAAAAATAAAGTATAGCTGATTGTATGCTTCAAATTCTGCGATATATTTTCATTATAAGTATCCAAAGCATGTCAAGTATAAATTTGAAACAGTCTCCAAGAAAATCAAGAACATAACCCAAAATATTTTAATAAATTATGAAAAATTTTTGTCTTCTATTGCCTATATTGTCTAGAATGTCATGCTATATTATTACATGATTAAAATGAATCATCCTTTAAAATGATTTAAGCAGAAACTGTATGAGACTACTTGCTACCATAATATTAATAGTATTATCAGGAAAAAAGTGACTGAGATTCAAATAAAATCATGTATCTGGGTGAATGGCTGAAATAAGTTGAACATTTTTATTTATTTGACATACCTATCAAGAGTCAGTTATCTTGCTGTCATAGTACTACTTATAATTCTGTCTTCAAAATGTTACCCTCAAACCTAAACTAATAAAATCTTTAAAACATACTTTATTTCTAAATTTACCCTTTGACATCATACCTTCATATTTACAACCTAAAATCAATTTCAGGATAAAAAATTATTAATTTCCTTGAGTTTTCATAAGAAAATATCATAAACAAGGTGACTTAAAATAACATTATTATTCTCTCAGTTTTAGAGATTGCACATCCCAAATACTTCACCAAAGTCTCTAGAGAATTCCTTGCCCAATTTTAGTTACTGGTGACTTCTGACACCCCTTGGCATACTCCCACATCTCTTTAGTCTCTGTCTTCACAGAGCCTTCCCTCTGTAAGCCTTTGTCTCTCCTTAGATGGGTATCAAAAAATTGGATTTAGTGTCTACTAGGTCCTAAATCCTAGAAACTAGGTATATAATTCAACCTTTATTTGATTTCATTTAATTTGCAAAAAGATTTCTCTCCATAAAGTCATACTGACAGATACCAGAAGTTAGCATTTGAACATTATCTTCCTGGGGGACAATTCATCTGTTACTGGGACTATTTTCAATGTCTGGCACTCACTAAGCCTAGGTAAAAACCACATCCGATATTCAATTAATAACTTCCACTGAATGTCCCAGTACATAAAAACTTTCTCAGTAAAATAACTGAACTTTCTATATGGATTCACATTACAGAATCTTTTTTGGATCTGTTCTAAAAACAAGTTATTCAAATAAAGAAATCTACAGTCCCTAGATTCCTCTAACGTGTCCCTCCTCCTTCATAGACATTCTTATTTACCACCCAGTCTATAATATAAAAATGAATCCTTTAATAAGTATTCTCAAATCACTAATGTGACTTATGAATAAAAGTAAATGAGAGTTGACAATCTTAAAGTCACATGGCTTAAATTTTCCTGAAGTAGACTAGGAGTAAGGTTTAAGGAGAGGTTTAGTGGGAGAATAAAGACTTAAGAAGGTTATAGAATTTATTAAAGAAACAAGGAAACTAATAGAAAGGACAGAATTGATAGACTGCTCTCAGATTAGCTGGTATCAGCGATCATGAACTTAGTGGGACATTAATGTCCACAATATAATTTTTTTAAAAACCTTTTTTCCAATAAGGAATTATTTATTCAAATATAGAATCTCTTCGGTCATTTAATTATATAAATGCTTTTGTTAGACAATCTTGTCTCCTCTAACAGTTCAAACTACCATTTCAAGCTGGTAACTATATCAAGATCTAGGTTCCTAATTGCAATGGAGAATTCCAGATCTCATGGGTGTGCCCCATCTCACAAACAGAACTCATCAATTCTTTCTCCCTACACCTTGTAATTCTTCAGAAAAAGAGGAAACCCCCCCAAAAATAAACAAGAATAAACCAGTAGATGGTGACCTTCAAAAATTCACTCTTTGAAAGACACCAGAAAACTGAGAAAACCTGTAAAAACTAACCTTTGTGGACTCTAGAAATGAAGAGTTGCAGTAAGGCAGCACATGTTAAACAAAGAAAAGGTGCTGAATCTCATTTGGCTTGCAATCTTTCTGGTGCTAGTCCCCAATTTTCTGCCAACAAAAATTACTTTCCGACCCACAAAAAAGTTACTGCTATTAAACTGATAATGAGTTTCATCCACTAGTCCATGAACCAGTGCTGTTCTATAGGTACAAAAAGGTTGAAAACCATCATTCTGATTTTTTAAAACCTTTGTCATTGTTGTAGTGGCCAGGTATTGCACACCATGTAGCAGCAGTGCTCATATACTTGGCTAGGTCTGACTTAGGGGCAAGAGGCACAAGCAGGCTTTGATCCCTGCATGCCTGACCCAGGTACTCACTGAGGGGTGTATCCTTTAGCAGTGATGCTTGCACACTTGTTCACTACAAACTATGTTCTTTGGTGGGAGTGTTTAGGAACATTCAGTTGTAGTGCCTGCTAGGAGGTTGCTGTCGTGCACACTGTGGGTCACAGCCTTTCAGTTATGGTGACTCAAACATACCTGGCTGTACTGCAACCACAAATAGCTTGTGACATTCCAGACAGCAGTTTCCAGGACCTCCGAGTCCTGGAAGCCACCAAGCTAACCTCTGGGTGCAGGAAACCACTCCACAACCCTCCTAGCTCCCTAGCAGGTGGAAACCACCAGAGGGAGCAGAGCAGCATTTTCTAAGAATATGAATCACTTGATCTGGAGGGTGAAGTGATAGTACAATAGACTGACACATACTTCTCCTGTGGCTCCAACCCCTGTCAGTACTTAACATCCCCAAGCTGACTAGAAGCAAGCGTTTAGAACAGAGGGGGGAATAGCCCTTGAACACTGCCACATGTGGGCCAACAGAGAGACAGAGAGAGAGAGAGAGGGAGAGAGAGAGAGAGAGAGAGAGAGAGAGAGAGAGAGAGAGAGAGAGAGAGAGAAATGTTTAAAATATTTAAAGTAAGCTTAAAGCATTTCAGTTCTGAGTTATTCAAGCAAACAGGGTGAGAGTGGTATTATTTAAAAAATAATAAAACATGGGCAGATGGGGGCCCTGGTAAATGAGCTTTTGGGAAATAATTATTAAGAAAATTATTTCTCAGGGACTGAGGAAATGTACAGTGGGTAGGATGTTTGCCTTCCACATGACTGACCTTCCACCCCAGAGCTCCATAGAGCCTCCAAGGTTGATTCTGAGGGTAGAGCTGAGAGTAAACCCTGAGCAGAGCAGGTGTGACATCCACCCCTCCCACCCAGCCCCACCCCCACAAAAAAGAAAAGAATTTAAGAAGAAATAGAGCAGTCTTTAAGTACCCCAAAGGCACTAAGAACACATTTCTTTGAGATGCAAAACGTAAGCTCTTCAGAGCAGAGGTACCACCCAAATGCAGAGAGCCAAGTACAACCCAGAGAAGGACAGACCCTTTAGAAAATGACAAGCTACAGGAAAATTTAAAGGTCATGATAATCTGAAAGGAACATTAAGAGTTCAGGGCTTTCTCTGTGACAATGCCCAGACTTAACTTTTATGTCTGCAGAGAATTCTCCCTCTCTCTCTCAAAAATATTTTGTTACTAAAAATAAAAATATTTCCAAGTCACTGATACTTGCTTTGAAATACACAGGCCTTGAAAAATTTGTTTTATGTATCTGTCTGAATGTGGGAGTGTGATAGAGGTTTTTTCTAAAACAAAATGATGAAATCACACAGTGAGGTTACAAATCTAACGGTAAGGCGGCACTAGACGCACCAATACAATAATAGTGTACAGAAAGCTTCCTTAAAAAAAAAAACAACAAACAACAAACAACATTACCATAATGCTAATTCAAAACTGAGTCTATTTACCAAAACTCATTCATTATTAATTTATGTCTCAAATAAAGTTATGTATCTCTAGTCATAGTTTTTTAACAACTATTTTCCTTTTTGCTTTTTGGGTCACACCTGGCAATGCATAGGGGTTACCCCTGGCTTTGCACTCAGGAATTATTCACAGTAGTGCTGGGGGATCATATGGGATGCTGGGAATTGAACCTGGGTCTCGTGCAAGGCAAACTCCCTACCCGCTGTACTATTTTTGATACTATAATTTTGAAAGGATTACAAAATGCTCAAGAGGTTATAGAACATTAACCTCATTTGAATCTGTCTTTCATTATTAAAATACAAATCAGCAAATAACAGAAACTTCTTTAGTTATCTTAAACTATAAGTGTTATCTTAAACTATAGATGCTAGGATTATAATAAAAGAATATGAAACAAAGCTGCTGTAATTTTTCTATATGCGCATAAAGGCTAAATTCAAAGTTTTAATTTTTCAACTATTGAAAGTACTTCACCTCTTCTGTAAAACCTGGAAAAATTCTATTACAGTTGTAAGGATTTGAGGATAGTTAAAAGCATGTAGATCGCGATTCACTTGATCGATTCAGTTTCACCATGAATTTAATCCTGTAAATTGGATCTGAATCTGCACAGTTCACTTTTGTTTATCCAATTTTGTTAGCAGTCTTCATTACATCAATAAACTTCACTTAATGTTTTTTTTTGTTTTTTTTTAACAATTTTATTTTTTATTTATTTATTTATTTATTTATTTATTTTTGCTTTTTGGGTCACACCCAGCGATGCTCAGGGGTTACTCCTGGCTTTGCACTCAGGAATTACTCCTGGCGGTGCTTGGGGAACCATATGGGATGCCGGGGATCGAACCCGGGTCGGCCACGTGCAAGGCAAACGCCCTACCCGCTGTGCTATCGCTCCGGCCCCTAAACTTCACTTAATGATGGAAAGCCATCTCTATAAAGATAATTCCAATATTTGGGACACTGATTATCTTTAAGCCCTCTCCAGCAATAGGAACCATAAAATTAGCTATCAGAACATACACATTCCTGAGGAAAATGCACACAAAAAGAGATCACAATTTCAAAACCAACAACACTTGTCATACAGATGCTGAGTATTTTGAAAGTAAAAGTCAGTCCTTTGAGAAATTCTGAACTAAATAAATCATGCTTATAAATATAAAACTATAAAACTTCCTAATTATTCAATAGTGAAAACAAAACAGTAAAAGCAGAAAGCACAGCAACTGCATACATTGTAGTTACCTCATTGCTAACCATAATATAGGTTAAGCAATTTACTTTTATAAGGGTAACAGAGTACTACAAGAGTAAGAATAAATTATAAATATATTAGTGAAGCTAGAACATTTCTCATACTTTCTAACATGGGAAAGTAGACCTTGGGGAAAGATGAAGAAAGAAAATCCCTCATTGACAAAAGAAAGCAGAAAAGAAAGGGAATATTAACATGAAAGGGATATTAATGTCTATGATAGGTCATTCCAGAAGCAAAGGTATATGGCATTATAAAACTAATTTCTGTAATTACAGATGTTAAGAGTATAAGCAAAAGATTAAAAGGTGCTTTAGAAATAATTACTATGAAAAATTAGGCGACAGAAAGTCACCCAGTGTATAAAAACTATTCAAATAAGAAGAACTGGCCAAAGAATATATATATATATATATATATATATATATTGCTTTCAGAAAAGTGTCTTTTATGTATAGAACATAGGTACTTTAGGTCCTACAACAGCCTCAGGAAAATATTTTATAACTGTACTTCTTTTCTCAAATTCCTCAATCATCAGACAACCATAATTGTTGAGGTTTCAGTTATCTTAATGACTGACAGCTATCAGTCATTCAAATATCTGTTCAACTGAAGGGAATGTTTATCTCACAACAACTGAATATAATGGGGATAAACTAAAAAATAACGAGAACAGGCTTAAATACATCAGTTTTCGTCGAAACCAGATACACCAGGCAAGTAATTTTGGTTCCTTATGATCAATACCACTACTACCCACCCACCCACCCACCTACACATAAACACACACTTACTCAATGCCCAGCCTTAGATTGCAGTAAATATAAAATTTAAAATCTAGTTTTAAAATGTAATGGCAAGTACGCACTGTTTACAATTGCCACAATATGGAAAAAACCAGAGTACCCAAAAACAGATGACTGGCTAAAGAAACTCTGGTATATCTACACAATGAAATACTACGTAGCTGTCAGAAAACATGAAGTCATGAAATTTGCACATAAGTGGATCAACATGGAAAGTATCATGCTGAGTGAAATGAGTCAGAAAGAAAGAGACAGACATAGAAAGATCGCACTCATATGTGGAATATAAAGTAGCTGAGAGATACAAGCTTACAATGTTGCAATTTCTGACAGATATTTCTCTGGACTTAGTTACTAAAATACTAAAATACAGAAATCCAAAACTGTGCGGCTGCTAGTGCAGCCTCTCGATCTCATATCTCTTCATTCTCGGCAATGGAAAACAAATTATCAAATGCTTTCTTTTCAGCAGATCGACTTTAGGGGGGAGAAACTCCAAATCAATAATAGTGAGTTTTTTTGTTGAAATATTGAATGTAATCAAGTAAAGTGAAAGTAAAGTGAAATTTACCAGTTACACATGCGGGGTAGGTGGCTGGGGAGGTGGGGGGAAGGGGAGAGGTATACTGTGATTCTTGGTGGTGGAACATGTGCACTGGTGAAGGGATGGGTGTTCGAGCATTGTATAACTGAGACTTAAACCTGAAAGCTTTGTAACTTTCCACATGGTGATTCAATAAAAGAATAAATTTTTTAAAAATTTTAAAAAATGGGGCTGGAGTGATAGCATAGCAGGTAGGGTGTTTGCCTTGCACGCGGCCGACCCAGGTTCAAATCCCAGCATCCCATATGGTCCCCTGAGCACCGCCAGGAGTAATTCCTGAGTGCAGAGCCAGGAGTAACCCCTGGGCATCGCCAGGTGTGACCCAAAAACCAAAAAAAAAAAAAAAAAATTAAAAAAATGTAATGGCAAGTGATAAACTTACTTCAGACAAGTATTTCATCTTCCAATAGCTGACAATAAAGTTACCACTTCGGAATATTTTTCTTTTATTTATGATACTATGTACTAACTTGGATAGACACAGCAAACATAATCTCCAAAGCTCAAAGCAACTGCTTATGAAACACTAGCCCATCATACAATACAGAAATTGAGAACAAAATGACTGGCTCAAATCAAATGAGTTAGGAGGCACCAATTTCCAAAGACTTTCAAATAATGAGAACATGATTTTCAGAAATAAGTTTCAAATGAAAGCATAATGTGAAGTCAGCAAAATTGGCATAACGATTTATGAAAATATACACATTATATCATTTAGATCAAACTAAAGTTTAGATAGCTTCATCGAACACTTCTTTTACTTTAATGTTTACGGTCCTAGGTCCCTTTGATAATCAAATTACAGAGTTCAAAACTGTAAATCAACTCTGCTCAACTTTTCAATTGTCATTTCTAAAGCCACACCACCACAGATTATAGAGAAAATTTATTAGATAATAATGTATTAGTTATTATTTATAATATATATGAGTTATAATATATATCACAAGTTTCTTCAAGAACAGGTGCTTGCCTTGCACATGGCTGACCCAGGTTCTATCCCCAGCATCCCATATGGTCCTTGGAGCCCCAGTAGAAGTGACCCTGAACACAGGACCGGGAGTAAGCTCTGAGAACAGTTGGGTGTGGTCCAAAAACAAAATAAATAAATTTAGCATTCAAGAAATGTCAGTGTTTTTCTGAAAGAGAGATGTTCATGTTAATAAGAAACAAACCATGGGTTTCCAGAGAAAATTTCACATGTCTGATATCTATGTCATGATAGTTCTTAAATATTCCTAGATTACACTTAAATACCATCTATAAAGCGTTTCTTTAAAAAAATAATTTTCTATTACATTATATTAAGTTTCTAAATCTTTTCATAAAAGCTTGATAGGTATATGTTGATAATGCATGAGGTACTTATAAAGTATTATCATTTAAATTATACTTTTAATAATTTTAGGTGTGCTCTGTGACAAGATATAAAAGTAATTTTTTGTATGGCAGAATATTTAAGACTAAAACTCTGTAAACAAATTTAGCATTATGAGTGTTTTTTTTCCCTTAGATATTAGCATGGAAAGCTTATTAAAATTTCAAGAAGATTAGGGCTGGAACTACAGCACAGTGGGTAGGGTGTTTGCCTTGCACACAGCAGACCAGGGTTCAATTCCCAGCATCCCATATGGTCCCCTGAGTACCACCAGGGGTCATTCTTGAGTGCAGATCGAAGAGTGACCCCTGTGCATTGCCAGGTGTGACCCCAAAAGCAAAAATAAATAAATAAAATAAATTTCTACAAGATTAGTTTCAACTAGAGGAAAAGTCTTAATTTTTATTTTTTATTGGGCTGGAGAGACAGCACAGCGGGTAGGGGGTTTGCCTGCATGTAGCCAACACTCGTTCAATTCCTCCATCCCTCTCAGAAAGCCCGGCAAGCTACCGAGAGTATCCCGCCCGCACAGCAAAGCCTGGCAAGCTACCCATGACGTATTCGATATGCCAAACATAGTAACAACAAGACTCACAATGGAGACGTTACTGGTGCCCACTCAAGCAAATTGATGAGCAATGGGACGACAGTGCTACAGTGCTAATACAGAATTACTATCGATTATATAGAATGAAAGGAGATAGTATATTAGAAACATTTGGTATATATGATAGTTGATGTCAGTTCTATTTCATCATCTGTTTCACGTGTACCAATACGAAAGTTTGTTTGTCTGTTTGCTTTTTGGCGATGCACAGGGGTTACTCCTGGCTCTGCACTCTGGAATTACCCTTGGCGGTGGCTAAGGGGACCATATGGGATGTTGGGAATCAAACTTGGGTTGGCCGTGTGCAAGGCAAACACCCTACCCGCTGTGCTATCGCTCCAGCCCCTAATACGAAAGTTAAGGTTTAGAATCTAACTCAAAAATTAATCCTGGGGCTGGAGCAATAGCACAGCGGGTAGGGTGTTTGCCTTACACATGGCCAACCCAAGTTCGATTCCCAACATCCCATATGGTCCCCTGAGCATCACCAGCTGTGACCCAAAATGCAAAAAAAAAAAAAAACCTAATCCTGAGTCTGGGAAGATAGTAAGAGCTTAAGGAGCTTGCCCAGCAATGCTGCCTACCCTAGTTCAATCCCAGAGCACCACTACTGTGCCCTTGTCCCAAAAACTATCCAAATTATCAAATTATAACTTATTAATGAAGTATAGAGTCACAAAGGTTGATCAGACATATTTTAAATAGAAAGGTCCACATTGCCACTCTGTTTACAATAGCCACAATATGGAAAAAACCAGAGTGCCCGAAAACAGATGATTGGCTAAAGAAACTCTGGTATATTTACACAATGGAATACTACGTAGCTGTCAGAAAACATGAAGTCATGAAATCTGCATATAAGTGGATCAACATGGAAAGTATCATGCTGAGTGAAATGAGTCAGAAAGAAAGAGACAGACATCATATGTGGAATATAAAGTAGCTGGAGGTACAAGCTTACAATGTTGCGATTCCTGGCAGACATTTCTCTGGACTTAGTTACTAAAATACAGAAATCCAAAACTATGCTGCTGCTAGTGTGGCCTCCTGACCTCATATCTCTTCATTCTCAGCAATGGAAAACAAATTACCAAATGCTTTCTTTTCAGCAGATCGACTTTAGGGGGGAGAAACTCCAAATCAATAATAGTGAATTTTTTTGTTGAAATATTGAATGTAATCAAAGTAAAGTGAAAGTAAAATGAAATTTACCAGTTACACATGCGGGGTAGGTGGCTGGGGAGGTAGGGGGAAGGGGGAGGTAAAAAGAAAAAAAAAATAGAAAGGTCCAGTAGTCTAAAACAAAAAAATAGAAAGAAAGTTAAAAGGAAACTATCAAACATAAACTCTATCAGGATATAAGCCTCTGGTAAGTAAAACAGTACTACTGTAGGCAGTGACAGACAAAAAAGAATCAAAAGAGAAGATATAGAAATTAATATATCCCTAAGTGAATACATTAATACAAAATAAGTTTCACTATCAATGTAGAAAGAATGGCTAGTAGGGAAAAAAAAACAGCTTTAAACAGAAAAGAAACCTAATTTTATTTTTCCTCATTTTATTTTCAAAAGAAGTCAAGACTACAAATCAAACTTTCAAAAAAAAATTAAAGTCATTAGAAGAACACATTTATGAGAATATTATGCCCTGAGGTCTGAGTGTTAGTACAGCAGGGACCTGGATTCAACCCCTGGCACCAGATATGGTTCCCTGGGGTTCACCATGAATAATCTGAACTCAGAGCCAGAAGTAACCCTTACACACCGCTGGGCATGGCTCAAAAACAAAAAAATTATAATCCTAGAACAGAACTTAATTAAAAAACACTTGTATTTGACTTACTATAATGTAAAACTCCTATTCATCAAAAGATAGTATGAAGTAAAAAGGCTAATAACACAGATAGTTCTCATGATAGTTTTTACTTTACAATGGTGTTAAAGTGTTTATGCAATTAATAGAAACTATTTTAACTTTTAAAAATTTATCTACTCCCAGGCCAGCAGTACGTGATATACTCTCACAGTATTGGACAGTAGTTAGCTGTAGCTTTCAGTAACCTACACCATCATGAGAGCAAACAAAACTCAACAGTGTCTTAATCAGTTATTCTCAAGCATCATTCAGAGAAAATAAGTGATTGATCATCCAGCAATAATTTTAGCACAAGGTTTTATTTATTTTTTATTTTCCTTTGCTTTTTGGGTCACACCTGGCGATGCACAGGGGTTACTCCTGGCTCTGCACTCAGGAATTACCCCTGGCAGTGCTCAGGGGACCATATGGGATGATGGGAATCAAACCCGAGTCGGCCGCGTGCAAGGCAAACGCCCTACCCGCTGTGCTATCGCTCCAGCCCCTAGCACATGGTTTTAAACATTCTTTGGGCCCAGAGGGCTTTCAGATATATACATAAACAGTGAGAACCCATACCACATCTTTTTTCCATTTTTAGTATGGTATTTGATAAATTATATGTGATTGTCAATAGTGTACCAGAAAATATCCTTTGTGTTTGTTGACTCTGACTAATTATAAGCACAACTAAATGTTCTGAGCATATTTAAAGTAGGCTAAGCATTTATGTTTGTTTGGTAAGTTAGATGTATTCAATACATCAATGTATCTTTTTAATTGGGGCGCAGGGATGTGTACACCCAGTGATGCTCAGGACTTACCGAGGGGTGCTCAAGGGACCATATATGACACCTAAAATCTAACCAAGGTTGGCTACATGCAAGGCAAACACCTTAAGTCTTGTTCTATCTCTCCTATCGTTAAATGCACCTTTAACTTAAAGTGAGTTTATCAATAACCAACCCCATCATAATGTAAGGATACAAGGGCAATTTGCAAATTTGAAAATCCCAAAAATATAAATCAGCAATCAGGAAAATAATCAAAAAGAAAAATGAGCAAAAATGACCAATAAGTAAATGACCAAGAAACATGTAAAAGACATGCTGATAAGTAAAATGCCAATTAAAAAGTGGTTACTTTAGATTGACAAAAATTGTCAAAAACTGGCCTTACTGAGTATTGGAAAATACATAAAGTATGAACTATCAATCTCTCACTGCTAAAATAGGGAAAGCTTAGTAAGTGGGTAACCTAGCAAAATAAAATCATCTCTATGATGCATTAATTCTACTTCTCATATATATTCACTAAATGTTCACAATGGTGAACCCTGTGATAGAAAAAAACAGAAAAAAGGATAACTTTAAACCACTGTTTTTCAACTATTTTATCAACAGATTGGCAAGAGTTCAAGGACTGGCTTTTGAAAACCAGTGATGTACACCTGTATTCCTCAACCTCCTTACACTTGCAGACTGGCACTGGTCCTTTGTACCAGTCCACACACTGACAGTTATACCAAGGTGGCAGAACAGTGGCTGACGGTCACTAATCTTAAACAACATAAGAAAAGAATTAATCCAGTGGGGTAGGTGATTGTGACAAAATATCATGTAGCAATAAAAATAAATTTATGAGTACAAGCATATATATAGTACACACTTACATGAACTTGGCTAGATCTCAAAACAAGTAAAATTAAGATATTGCAATATATCACTCAGGTAAAATTCATTATATAAAAGAGTATCAAAATATACTTAAAGCTTATATATTACATTTGTGTAGCTGTTATCTTTAAAAAAGTATGAGAACAACTCTTAAAAAAAAAAAGGGGTGGAGGCTGCAGCGATAACACAGCAGGTAGGGTGTTTGCCTTGCACGCAGCCAACCTGAGTTCGATTCCCATATGGTCCCCTGAGCACTGCCAGGGGTTAATTCCTGAGTGCAGAGCCAGGAGTGACCCCTGTGCATTGCTGGGTGTGACCACCCCCGGAAAAAAAAAAAAAAACAGAAAACACAACAGTGCTTAATTCAGAGAGGTCTGTGGGTACTGTGTAATTCTGAAACTTTCAGCAATTTCTGAATAAGAAATACAAAACAAAATCTAATAAGGCTCATAAGACTAATTTAACTCTTTTACTATTTAAATCCTGACAAAAATAATATGTGAATTTAAGAATATAAGATAAGCAAATAAAAGAAACTCAGTTCATAGAGCTATGCTGATAAAGCATATAAAAGGCATATTAAAATATTTTGGAAATTAGGCAGATTTCTTTTTCTACATAGGTCATTCTTGATGTCACTTGGGCCACAACCTGCAGTGCTGGGGTAGGGAAGGAACACAGAGGATCCGACTCAGGGCCTCTGCAAGTGCTCTACCACTTGTGCGATATCCTCAAACCATAGAGGTAAAGAGTTGTTTGAGTTTGGTTTTTTTGTTTGTTTTTTCTTTTTTCTTTTTGCTATTTGGGTCACACCTGGCGATGCACAGGGTTACTCCTGGCTCTGCACTCAGGAATTACTCCTGGCGGTGCTCAGGGGACCAAAAGGGATGCTGGGCTATGCTATCTATCGCTCCAGCCCCGGTAAAGAGTTTGGAACTTCAACATTTCCATATAACCACTAGTCTTTTGCTTATTTCTAATTACTTTTCAAACTTTTAGCTAAGACTGAAAAAATTAATTAAAAAAAATTTAAACAAAAACAGGTCCTAAAGTAAATAACTAACCTGTATGGGTTCTTCTATGTCTCTGAAGTTCATCACTCCTTGTGAATCTTTTGCCACAAAACATCCAGTTGCACACAAAAGGTCTTTCTCCAGTATGCCAGCGAAGATGTGCTCGAAGGTGAGACGTTTTACCATAAACTTTTCCACATCCTTCAATATGACAGATATGCTGCTTCTTTTTTCCTGGTTCATTACTGCCTCTAACAAAAACCAAAATCAAATATTACTAATCTCAAATACCATAAATATAATTATGGAAATATAAAAAGGAGTAAAAATATTTAAAGGATGCTTTTTTTTTATGTGTATGTGTGGGGTTTTCTTGGGGGGGTGGGGAGGGAGGGTGTTCTGGGCCACACCGTGAACTGCTCCTGGGTTACTCTCAGCTCTGGGTTCAGGGGCACTATGCAATGATGGGGACTGAACTCAGGGCATCTCGCGACACAAAGCATGCACTCAGTCTTTTGAGCAATCTCTCTGTCCCAAGGACAATTTTTTCTGACTTACTTCAGTATTATATCAGGAAAACAATTACAAATATAGTACAAGGGTTATATATGAAATCTATAGGGCTATGAAACATTATTAATCTCAGAGTTTATATTCTACCATTCATTTCATGTTTCTTTCCTGGTCGGCTTTTATCATGATAAATCCCTAAGGTTACAAGACACTTGAAAATCCCATAAAATATCCTTATGTTGGTGTTTCTGACTTGAAAGTACATGGTACAGAGCTTCACATTCAGGAAAGACAGAATGAGAATTTCCGTGGATTTGTCTACCAGTGAAGCTTGTGAAAATTGTAAAAGCCAAACACCAAATATCATTTAGTCTCTAGAAACAGCCTAATAAGTATACAGCAAATAAACATTTATTCAAGGCAATGAAATATATAAGAACGGTAAAAAGTCTGTAGCATTTGAACCAAGACTTACATTCTTGTTTCCTCCCTCCCTTTAATCTCCCTTGCACAGAAACATGACAGACCGGTATACCCAGGAGTTATCTCCCAGGACGGGCAAGATGTCAGCAATTCTCATTGTGTTCTCAGTTACCTGTTGATGAGGCTGTTTCAGAAATGTGTGGCTGACAAGAAGGTATTCTTCCACATACCCCAATCCTAGCACACACAACCCTAGCACTCTACCTTAGATCACTGTCATCCCATTGCTCATTGATTTATTTGAGCGGGCACCAGTAACATCTCTCATTGTGAGACTTATTGTTACTGTTTTTGGCATATCCAATATGCTAGCGGTAGCTTGCCAGGCTCTGCCGTGCACGCGCGATACTCTCAGTAGCTTGCCAGGCTCTCTGAGAGGAGCGGAGGAATCGAACACGGGTCGGCCGCGTAAAAGGCAAACACCCTACCACTGTGCTATCGCTCCAGCTTAGATATGGCAAAATAAAAATATTGGTGTTCAGACTGTCACTGACTTGGCCCAGTTTTAATTTCATAAGTAGGAGTTCTAAGACAAAAGAAGCAAACCAAGAAGAACGGAAGCCACTGCTGCTCCCCACAATGAATGCTTTTAGCTCCTATGAAGGGAGGATACCCAGAGAGAAATATGGCACCGATTCAAAAGCCGTGGCACAGAGATTTTTGGCTAAATGGAGAAAACATGCAATAAAAGAGTTCCAAATTTCTTGCCAAAGGAACAGGTTTCATTTGAGAAGCATAGAAAACTTTGAGTCTAAGGGTATTCTTTGAAATAGCAGAAATGGTTGCAAAAAGCAACTAGGTGGACAAGAATAATATAGTCACTAGGAGAAACAGTCTAAGTTGTAGGCTGGCTAGGTTGCCAGGAAACAGCAAGGAAAGTGATAGTTGAGAGGTACCATCCCAAGTCAGAAAAAAATCTCAAACACAGACGTGGAGTTAACAGGGGATGAGAAGGTAGGGGATGGCTTCGGTGTTAGTTCAAACAGGTAGAGGATATACCTTGCATGTGTGAGTTCCTAAAGGTAATCTCTGGCACAATCTAAATCCCAGGGACAACTGGGTATATCTCAGGTAACCCGGTACCACCTGGTTATATCCACATGGGTGGGCCAGAGCACAGAACCTTAAGGCCTCAACAACCTTAAGGCAGAGTATCACAGTGAATGAACCCAGGCTCCCCACTCTTCTAACCCCACTATGGACATCCTCAGTCCTCCCCTCAAAGGTAACTGGAGCAGTCCATGGAATGGTTCACTGTTAAAAACAACAGAGCAATCAGTTGGCAATAAGGAACTTAACAAACACATATTATCAGGGAAAAGGCACTGAAAGAATCTAGTCACAAAACAAGCTGCAGCTGAAGAAGGATGGGGTATTCTAGAATTGCCTTATTATCTAATTTGTCTAGTTTTCTGTTTTTGCTCTTGTTTGGTTTTAGGGTCAACACTCAGCAGTGTTCAGAGCTTATTCCTGCTCTGTGCTCAGGAATCACTCCTGGTGGGGCTTAGGGAACTATTTGTAGAGCGGGTTATGAATCAAACCTGGGCCAGCTGTGTGCAACGCAAACGTCTTATCTGTTACACTATTCTCTATCACCTAAGCATCCAGCTTTAAACAAAAAATTGAGAAAAAATTTATAAGGTTAAAAAAAAACAAACAACGCAATGAAACAGGAAAGCATGATCCATACAACAGAGACGGGGGAAAAACACAAAAACTGCTTATGGGAACCCAGATTTAACAGTTTCGCAGCAAGCATTAAAAATTCAGAGGGGCCAGAGCCATAGTAGTGGATAGCAGTAGATAGGGCACTTGTTTTGCATGCATCTAACTTTGGTTCAATCCCTGGCACCTTATATGGTCCCCTGAGTCCACCAAGAGTGATCCCTGAGTGCAGAGTCAGGAGTAAACTCCTGAGCTCAGTTGGGTGTGTGACCCCAACCACCACACAAACACACACACAAGTTCAGAGCAGAAAGATAGTACAGAGGTTAAGGTGTATGTGTTACATGCAGCCACAACTCTCTGGTCTGAATCCCCAGCCCACCTATGGCATGCAAAGAGTCACTCCTGAGCACAGAACAAGGTATTATACTTGAGCACTGCTGGTTGTGGCCTCCAAACCCAAGCCCTCCCACAAAAGGTACTAGCATTGGCTGGGGGTGGAGGGGAGGTTGGGAAAAAAATAAAGGTACTAGCATTGCATGAACACTATTTGATCCTCAGCACTGCAGATGGTCCCCTGTTGCCACCAGAAATAGCCTCCTGAACACTGCTTGGGGGGAGGGGGGCCTAAAGTCCACCGCACCCAATCCTTCCCCAAAACTTTGATCAAAGGCCTAAAGACATTAGCAAGCCGCAGGGCTTCCAACACTCACACCTCAATGACTAAAGACAAAAGAGAGAGATGATATTAATGTTACATCAAATAGGATGTATCAATAAAGAACTTAAACCACAATTAGAATACGTATTTTATATTGAAACTCTTCAAACTCGTTTGAGGACAAAATCTTGAGCAAGACTCATGACTTACGGAAATCTCAGCAAATGAACAGCTGTCATCTCGGCAGAAATAATTAAGATCAGAAGGGAGTGGGAAGATACAAAATCCTTCCCCACTACGGTACAGATACACAATGGAATACTACTCAGCCGTAAGAAAACATAAGTGAAATGAGTCAGTGGGAGAGGGACAGACACAGAATGATCAATCTCGGGATATAAAGAAACATAGGAGGGGAATAACTAATGCCCAAGGACAATAGAAACAAAAAGCAGAACTGGTCTTAATAGAGTTCTTGCCAATGTGGGGAAAGGGGGATAAGTCCGGGAAGGGCCCTGACGACAATGATGGTGAGTAGTGGTCATGCTGGATGAGAATTGGGTACTGAACGGAGGTGAAGTAATATGTGTGGTATGCTATCAGTAACAGTATGGCAAACCACAGTGTCTAAACGGAAAAAAGAGAAAGAAAAAAGTGCCCACCAGAGGCAGGCTGTAGGGTGGGAGGGAACACTGGTGGAGGAAAGTGGACACTAGTGAAGGGATTGGTGCCAGAACACTGTATACCTGAAACCCAATCATGAATAATTTTGCAATTCACAGGGACTAAATTAAAAAAAATTATTTTAAGGCCCCCAATATGTCTCGTTAAACACAAGAAGTCTCTATCTAGCAAAGCTATCTTTAAAAAATAAAAGAGGAATGTGCTTATAGTCCCAGATAAACAAATACTGAGAGAACTCACTGATAGCAGACCTGCTTTGCAAAAAAAATACCAAAGATCTTTAAACTAAAAACTAGTAAACAGAACATTTTAACTGTAGATGACAAAGGAATAAAAGCAAAGGTAATTACAGAAAGCAATTTTGTAAAGTGGATACATAAATGTAGGAGCCTATAACATATAAGAAATACACAAATTTGCCAATGTAAAAAAAAAAAAGGAAATGGGTGTGAGCAAAGTTGTACTGAACTACAGAAATTACTCCAGATGGGATCTACGAGAACAAATGAAGAGAACAAGAGGTGATAAACTGACATAGTAAAAGCCATATATATATATATATATACATGCACACACACATATTATATGTGTGTATATATATGTGTGTATATATGTATATATACACACGCACACATACACATACACACATATATATGGCTCTACAATGAATCAAGTAACACTGCTGAAAATGAAAGAGGAAGTAAAAAAACAAATAGTACTCTTCAGTCTACAAAACAAAATGAAATTGATGTTATTTTACTTGTTTGTTTGTTTTTGAGCCACACCCAGCGGTGCTCAGGGCTTGCTCTGTGCTCAGGGATCACTCCTGGTGGACTCAAGAGGACCATATGTGGTTCCAAGGATTGAACGCAGGTTAATTGCATGCAAGGCAAAAAAAGCCTAATTGTTGTACAATTCCCTGGTCTCTGAAGTTAATGTTATTCTATTTGAGGATTTTTCTTTCTACTAAACACTATTTTGCTTATTCACATTTCCCCAGGACCAACTGGTGAGATTAAATGAGAAACTTACTGCAGGTGCTCCCATTCTCTAATTTTTTTGATCCCATTCTCTAATTTTTTTAAAAGACATAATATTAGATAAAGAAGTAATTTTAGGGCTGGAGCGATAGTACAGCGGGTAGGGCATTTGCCTTGCACATGGCAGACCTGGGTTCAATCCCCAGCATCCCATATGGTCCCCTAAGCACCGCCAGGAGTAATTCCTGAGTGCAGAGCCAGGAGTAACCCCTGAGCACTGCTGGTCGTGACCCGAAAAGAAAAAAAAAGGAAATAATTTTAGCAATGCATTGCAGACTTTGTAATATTTCTCACAATATCAAAAAGGAGTTGAGGGATTAAAATTATATATGGATATGTAACTTACTAGGAAATAAATCTGACTATAAGATATATACTATGGTAAGGTAAAGAGCGAATACTCAAGGAATAAATAGAAATAACAATAAAAAATGATTAACAATTAAAGTGCCACATTTCACACTGAAGTGCTACCTCGCACTCAACGAAAGCTGTAAAAGGAGAGGAACGAACACAAGGAAGATGGAGAAATAGTAAAATGGCAGACACATTTTGGCAGACAAACTGTATCATTAACAACTTCAAATGCAAATAGAATGTACTGTCCAATCAAAAGGCAGAATTTTTTCAGGCTGGACCAAGAAAGAATTAAAACATAGGTCCAACCCTAATGCTGCCTACAGGTTACAGCCGAAGATACAGACTTAAAGCAAAAACGGTAAATAACCACAAGAAAACCACAAGAATACCTGAACGAAAGTTAACCAAAAAGAAAAAAAAGTTATTATAGATTAAAAAAAGAGACTTTATAAAGACAAATAAGTCAATCAAACAATGATGTATAATTATTATAAAGATACATGCACTTAAAATAGGAATAAGAGAGTAAAAGAGTATAAAACAGATGAACTAAAAGCTGGCAGAAACCAAAGGGAGAAATAGATAATTAAATAACAAGAACTGGAGTTTTCAATACTTTATAATTTCAATGTAGTTTTTAAACTAGTTTTCAAGTAGGCAGAAGATCAACAAGGAAATGGAAGAATTGAATGACTCAACAAACGATCTAAATAACCACAGAACACACCACAGTATTATACTCTTACATGATTGTGGAACAGTCTCTAGTATAGATTACATGCAGAGCCCTGAAAAAAGCCTCTATGAATTTTAAAAAAGAGAAATAACAGTTTTATGACTATATTGAAGTGAAATTAGAATCAATAATAGAAGGAAACTGGAAATTTTACAAGTATCTAGAATTTTTTTTTTAACCTCAAATTTTGAAGTAACAATGGGCAAAGAAGAAATCAAAAGGGAAATTAGAAAATACTTTCAGAAGAATGAAAATAAAGACACAGACATACCAAAACTTAAGAGGCATATGTTGAACAATGCTTAGAGGATACTTTATAGCTGTGAAATCAATTTAAAAATGACCTTAGGGCAAAAGGGATAGTACAGCAGATAGAGTGCTCCCCTTACATGAAGCCAAACCCAGGTTTGATCTTCGTATCACATATGGTCCCCCAAGTCCCACTAGGAATGATCCCTGAGCACAGAGCCTGGAGTAAACCTGGAGCAGAGCTTGTGAGACACAAAAAGGAAAAAAAAAATTCAACTCAATAACCTACCCTTCCATCTTTTTTATGGGGGACCATATGTGGTGAAGCATATGTGGCGCACTGTGCTCAGGGGGCCAGGGTCTGCTCATAGTGATTCCCTGGCCAACTTTTTGCTCACGCCTTGCAGTGCCGGGGGCCATTAGAGCAAGTCTGGTGGTGCCAGGGATAAGCTCAGTCCAGGCACATGCTTTACATGTGCCTAACTGCTATCTCCTGCTGCACTAATCTTCTATCTGAAGACAATGGGGGATGAAAAAAATCAAATTTAACCTAAAATAAAACAAGCAGAAAAAAGAAAATGATAAAGAATAAAGCCAGAAATAAATGAAGAATATAGGAACAATAACAAAAAAATCAATGAAACAAAAATCTGTTTGAAATGGTCAACTAAAATAAACAAATCTGTAGACAGAATAACCAAAAAATAAAAAAATAAAATAAATGAATACTCAAATTTGCCGGACTCAGTAAGAGGGTTCCACTTTATCAACCTTACAGAGATAAACAGAGCTCTTATATGAATCAAATTCTTTAATAGACAAAAGGTACCAAAACTCAACATTAACACTAGTTACTACAAAAGAACTTAAAAAAAATGTTTTGTTTTTCAGCCACACCCTAGTGGTGCTCAGGGCTTAGTCCAGTCTCTGCCCTTAGGGATCACTTGTGGCAGAGTCCTGGAACCTTATGAGATACTAAGGATCAAACCCTGGTTGGCTAAGTGCAAGACAGGCACCTGACCTGCCATACTATCTCTTTGACCCTAGAAAAAAAAATTTTTTTTAAGACAGATAAATTTCTACATACAAAGCAAATCTCTATGATTTACTTATTTACTTATGATTTACCTTAGGGAAAAAAATCAGGAAAAAACAGGTGAAACATAAATAAGTTGCATTAGTTATCACAAAGGAAGGACACTAGTAATCACAAAGAAAGGACAAATTTCTACATACAAAGTAAATCTCTATGATTTACTTATTTACTTATGATTTACCTTAGGGAAAAAAAATCAGGAAAAAACATGTGAAACATAAATAAGTTGCATTAGTAATCACAAAGAAAGGACATGGCTAGAAAGTTTCACTGTGAAATTACTCTAAACACTTAAACAATTACTTCACAAATCTTTCAAAAATTAAACTGCAGGAAACAATAATTCATTCTATGAGGCCATAAAAGACAGACAAAAATATTATATAACTACAGACCAGTATTTCTCACGAACACACATGAAAAAATTCATAACAAAAATGTTAACAAACTGAATCCAGCAATATATATAATATACATAATGACCAAATTATAATACACAAAAAGCATTACCATCCGACAATCAATATAAATATTGATAGAATTAAAATTAAAGCTACATGATCATCTCAAGAGATAGAGAAAAGCATTAGATACAACCCAATATCCTTTTATGAAAATAAAAATGGGAAAGAAATTCCTCAGCTTAACTAAGTACATCTCTGAAAAGTCCAGAGTTGCTATTACATTTAGTGAAGACTGGCATTTCCCCAAAGATCAGGAACAAAATAAAGACTTTTGTCACTTTCATTCAATACAGATCTGAAGATCATCAACAATTAGATAAGAAAAGGAGGAGTCATTCAGAGCAGAAAAGAAGTGACCATTTCCATTTAGATAGCATGATTTTACGTATAGAAAACAACTGAAAAACTAATGGAATGAAAGAGTTCACCAGGTAGCAGGATATCTGATCAATATACAGAACAGTATTTCTATGCATCTACTGAATATCTACTTTCAATGAACAACTAAGTGAACAGTTCCAATAGCTCTTCAGAAGAAAAAACATACTCAAGAAAATTAAAAGATAACTCACAGAATGGTAGGAAATATTTGCAAATCATACCTGGTAAGAGGCTCAAATCTAGAATAAGTAAAGAGCTACTGTAATTCAGTAATAAGGACCTTATTTTTAAATGGGGAAAATGATGTATTTTTCAATGAAAGTTAGATAAATGTTGATGAAAATATAAATTGGTTCAGCCTCGTTGAAAAACAATCAGGCAATTTCTTAAGTAGCTTGACCTAGTTTTAACAATTAATTCCATTATTGTGTACATATCCAAGAGAAATGAAAACACAGTGTATCTATAGTAGCCGAGTAACCAAAAAATAAAAAGATTTCCGAATATCCAATTGATAAATGAATAAACAAAATACTGTTTATCTGTACAATGAAATTATTGCTTACTCACTAAAATTAATATACACTGAAACATGAAAAAGCCTTGGGAAAGAGCGAATGAAGCGTTACAAACCAATGTATACATGTTACGATTCCATTTATATGAAAAGTCCAAAATAGACAAATCTATAAAGACAGAAATAAGACTACTGGTTACCTAAAGCTGAGTGCTGGGGAATCAGGGAATGACTAACAAAATAGGCTTTCTTTTGCAAGTAACAAAACATATGCTTTAAGTTTAAGATGATGGTCACACAAATTGGTTAATATATTAAAAATAATTAAATTGAACACTGTCAGTGAATTATATTTTATCTTTAAAATTTACATAATACGTGAAAAGAAGAAAATTGATTTTAAAAAAGTAAAGCAGGGGCTACTTTACTATTCATAAAAAAAGTGAAGCACAGCAGGTAGGGCATTTGCCTTGCACTCGGCAGACCCAGGTTCGATTCCCAGCATCCCGTATGGTCCCCTGAGCACCACCAGGGTAATTCCTGAGTGCAGAGCCAGGAGTGACCCCTGTGCATCACCGGGTGTGATCCAAAAAGCAAATAAATAAATAAATAAATAAATAAATAAATAAATAAATAAAGCAAAAGGTAGAAGACCACTGAAATCTCATCCCTAGAATAGTTCCATTTAACTCTGTTCATAACAATATACCATCTCAGTTTCTGGGCTGCAAAGCTAATGATGTTTTTACAAACTAAAGTACCTAGCTAAAGGTTTAGGTCTTCACAAATTCACACCTTCCAGAGAGACAGAGTTGGTAATAAGAGCATTTACCTTCCTTCTCCTTCCCTACAATTAGGACAGGTACAGGCAACTCTTCGAAGCCTCTTGCCAGGTTGCACCTCTTGATCAGAAGCTTGCTGACCTTGCTGCAAATGCACTTGTGTGAGTTGGTCAGGACTAACAGCACCTATCGTTGCATTAGCAATTCCTCCAACTGCTACAGTTACAGGAGCTATTGTAGCTTGCTGGACTTTCACTCCATCTTGTCCTTGCTGTTGACCTAAAAACGAGGAGGTGGGTGGTCAACAAAAAAATTATGATATTTTCTATTCCTAAAGAAATGATTAAAAGCCAATTCCTCACACATTTTTAAGCTAACACATTTGTTCTAATCATTTAAACTACAAAACTAACAAAGTTAATGACCTATGTTATGCCAAATCTCCTAAAATGTAACATTCTTATTTAAGCTCACTCAGGTAGCCTCTAATATCAGATTTGGATGGGAATATATACATTAACCAATTTGTGGCTTTGATTTCTATTCTATAAAGATAGTATCTGTCATTTCACTACCTCTCACTGAACTTCTGCATTTTTAAATCCACAGATAAAAGATGTTATATAAATAAATAATAATTACCATTTCCACAGTAAGGAACTTATTTACTTGAACAGTAATGAAATGTAACTAAAGAAAGAATTCGTTTCAGAACTGAATTTCACATTTCTAAATACATCACTTTAAGCAAACATCTCTTCACTTGATGAGTCATTTAAAAATTATACACATTGATTTAAGTAGGTTTTTAAAAATAGGGTTCAACCCCAGCAGTTCTTGGCGATATGGGGCTGAGAGTTTTAGCCATTCCCGGTGATTCAGTACTTGGTCCCAGTGATACTCAGGGAAACTGTCACTATAACTGCAATACAGGCATTTTAACTGTTATTGCTTTATTCACATACATTACAATAATTGGACCTCACTTCTCAGTAATATATCTATAGACACACACATTTGATTTATTTTTAGGGAAAACTGATAAACAGTATACAGTAAGACAGAAGTATCTATGTATATGGCTTAAATTTGACTATAGCGTATGTATTGCCTTGTAATTATCCTTTCAACTCAGTTCTATTTTCTCTACCAAAGGTGTGGAAATTCAAATACATAAATAAATGAAAAACACAATTTATGAAAGAATGTTCCCCACCTTAAGAGTTTATGTAAAGACTGAATGAGTTCCTCTTTACAAACCATGGGCCAGAGCGATAGTACAGCCGGTAGGGCATTTTTGCCTTGCATGCGGCTGACCCAGTCTGGATCCCTAGCATGCTATAGGGTTCCCCAGCATCACCAGGAGTAATTCCTGAATGCATAGCCCGGTGTAAACCCTGATCTTCACTGGGTGTGACCCAAAAAGCCAAACAAACAAACCCAGAACCACAGGTGCTCATTATATGTTAATTATTAATACTAGCTTCAACTGAGTTGGACAGCAATAAAGAAAATATGGCAGCACATACCAACATGAGTATTGAATGCAAAATAAAAGAGCTTGATTTTAAGCTGTATAGATAATATTTTAACCATAAAGAGTAGACAGGAAAAGACAATAAACATTTACAGGTAAGGAAACAGCACACATTTGCTAAGCAAAATTAAACCACTGCTTCTCCTAACCAAAGTCAATCATCGCCCCCCACTCCCCACCCCCACTGGTGTATTTATAGTATTCTTAAACCTGTGTTAGTTGTACATTTAATGCATTTTTCTTACTTTGTTTTGGGGCCATACCCAGTTGTCCCTAGGACTCACTCCTGGCAGGGCTCAGGGGAATATATGGGGTGCTGGAGATCAAATCTGGGTTGGCCACATGCAAGGCAAGCAAACCTGATATAATTTATAACTTTTATTATTAAAAATATGACATTTTAATCACTGTTTTAGTAATACATGTTTTAGCCCTTCTTCTGAAGCTACATTTTTGTTAGCCTTTGAATTAACATAGTGGTAAGCAAAGCAATGTACATAAAGCAAGGAATTGTGAATTCTGTGAATCCAGGTAGTGACGGTACTTTAAGATCTACCATTTCTTTGCCTCAAGTAATGCTGACCTCATAATTTTTGTCTTTCCACTATTTTAAATAGTTGTTTTTAAAAGCTATGTTTACTTCTTATGATAAAGTCTCTGTAACCAAGTCAAAGATTAATTTTGTAGCTTTTAAAAATGATTGCTCTAGTAACGGTCTATCTCACAGTAACTGAATTAAAAAATTTTAAAAAATGATTGTTCTGATTTTATTCCTTAAATTTACTATAGCTAAGGCAATGTGTTTACAATGTTGTTAACAACATGATCTTAATTTATTGTTAGCTCACCTCACCACCATCGAAGACTCAAAGTATTTTTTCAACATATATATGGTTTCCCCCACCCCAATATTATTTTAAATTACTGGTCAAAAGCTCAGAAGCTTTGAGTTGACATCAACTGGGAGTTGTCTGGATTGTAGTCCCTCCTGACATTCCCACATGCCAGACCACTCTCTCTCTTGCCACAGACCAGCCGTCTGCCTCTGTCCTGGAACCTAGTAGCCAGTTCTCCCCACTGTCCATCCTCGAGGTGGTATTTGTTCTTGTGTGAGCTGCCCCGCTGCTGTGGTTCCTTGAGTATTAGCCACTCCAGCCGGGAGGGACAAACTGCTGTGCCAGGGAATGTAGGGAACCCCTGCTACCTAACTGGGGAGATGAGGTGAAGCACTACCCCTCCGTGCAAGTATGTATCGCTAACCAAATGTGCACATGCATCTGAGTGGGGAAGGTAGGAAAAGCTAAACCACCTTCCACCACTCATTGCAGGTTATCTATCATCTGTCCCCTCTTGGAAGCCTGCTGTTTTTGGAGAAAAAAGTAGTAGAAGACCCTGACAATGACAAGCCCAGTAAGGAGTGACCACAGAAAGTGTCTCCAGGAAAGGGGTCTGAATCAAGAAAAGAACAAGCTTTTAGTCTGGATTAGGTCTGCCACTATGTTCTTAGTTCCTTTATCTCTTACCCCACTCACTGCATTCTCATATATTTGACTGAGTCTGAATAGCCCATCTTCCTGAACCCGTAAGGTTAAATTGTATATTTAGTGCTCTATTTCCTGAATTTAGCACAGTCTGGCATATCACATGCATTCAAAAGCAAGTAAATGAAATGCATGATTTTTTTAGGGAACTATTTTTTTTGGGGGGGCGGGTGAAGATTGGTGGGTCAGGACTTAAGTTCTCAAGGATCACTCCTGATACAGTGTTCAGGAGATCATATGGGGAGTTGCGGATCAAACCCTGATCAGCCTTGGGCAAAGAAAGTGCTTTTCCCACTATACTATCTCTCCACTAATTCCATTTCTTCCCCTCAAATGTCCCATGGCCATTTTCTTGCTAGATTCAAGTCTTAGCACGAAAATTATTTCTTCAATGCCTAAATATTTAGTAAGCTATTCAGTGAATAATACTAGGCTTGAATTTATATTTAAACATATGTTTGAATAAGTGAACATATATAGCTAAATCTGACAATTCTCTTGACTTCTTCACCTTTATTTTCCACAAACAGGTCAGCACAGCTCAATACTACTTTTCTTTCTATCCTTTTTTATTTTTTTGGGGGGGGGTCACATCCGGCAATGCACAGGGGTCACTCCTGGCTCTGCACTCAGGAATTACCCCTGGTGGTGCTCAGGGGACCATATGGGATGCTGGGAATCGAACCCGGGCCGGCCACGAGCCAGACAAACGCCCTACCTGCTGTGCTATCACTCCAGCCTCTCAATGCTACTTTTCTTTCAACGATTATCAACTAAGAATATACCACCAAGTTCCAGATCAAGGTCTCAGTTAAGTCCTTGGTGTGACCTTTCAGACCTCATCTGTATTAGTCTGTCCCTTGCTCATTCTGCTCCTGACACACTGGTCTGTTTTTCTCAGGATCTCGAACAAATCAAGTTTACTCCCTTCTTAAAGACCTTTGCCTACAATTTCCATTCTAGCCAGGATGACTCTGCACCCAGATCTTTGCATAGAGGAATTCTTCGTAACATTCTAGTTCCAGTTCAAATACCGCTTCTTTAGAAATGACATTCCTGATCACATTATGTTCACTGTTCCCCTTAATACATATCTATAGGCCACCAGCCATCAAGTCTTACTTGCCTTTAATTATCTTGGCCTTAATTTAACTTTTTTTCCCTCACCTTGTTTTGCTTTACTTCAGTATACTACTACAACAAAAGGTATCTTGCTTGTTTTCAATAATAAAACCTTAAAAATAAAATTTTTAAAGTGAAGTTAACTCTTCTAATTATTCTGCTGCAGTAAAGGTTATTACAATTCTCCTTATAAACCAACCTCCAAATCTGAAAGGCAATTTTTAGGATAGTTCTTTGCCTATTATATCTAGTGATAGACAAGCTACAAATACTTATTATGTTAATATCTTTTGTATTCATTTCTCATTGGCAGATCATCACACATGGTCTTGGCCCATGTAAATTTTTGGCTAAATAGGATCTATGCCTCTTATCTATTTAATCCTTCAAATTAATGCCTCAGATAAAAAGCCATGTTCTAATAATATTATTTCCAGGCAAAATAATTTTCACGTGATCCCCACTGAGCAAAACTTGCTATTCATTAAAGAAAAACCCACAAAAACAAAAACCTGTGAATGGCCAAATCCACCATGCACTTCTTTTCTCAATGAGATTTTTAGATTGTTTTGTTGTATTTGACGTAATTGATTACTCTCCCTGAAACCCAAGCTTTCTACATTCTCAGAAACCCCTTCCTCTCTTTATAATCAGTATTTACATATAAATTTAAGTCACATTCGTGAAAAAAATTGTCTACAATAGACACATTTTTCTCTCTCCCTCCTCTAACTAAAAAAAATTGAAAATAGGTATCCATCTTCTCACTCTACTAAAATCATGACAGCTAATAATAATTCCATGTTGGCAAATCCAAAAATACCTTTTCCTTTGGTCCAGTATCATGCCCTGGAAGCACTGAGTTACTAGTTCTACATTCTTCTCCAATTGTTGTTCTTATGTTCACTGATCCTCATCCCCACCGGTGATCCTCCTGCTTCTCCCTGTCACCCTGATGTCTTCCCAAGCTTCTCTCATTCTGCTCTTCGAGGCTACAGTTCTCAGAGCTGACTTCTATTCTCCTCTGTATTAATTGAATTCTAGTTAAACAGCTTTAACTACTGTGTTTAAGTGGATTATCTCCCTAATTTGTATTTTCTGCTCAGATATCTCTCATGAAGGTCTTACAGTCATCTTTCATTGTCATCTTCCGGGGAACAGTTATTTTTTGCAGGGACTCTAAGAATGAAAATTACCCCACTTTCCCGAGTGTCCAATCAGATAGACTGAGAGCCATTCTTGACTCTCTTCATCCTCCACAGTAATTGTAGCTAGACCTTTAAGTTTACTATGTGAAAGAACATTTTACTGGGTGCTTTAAAATACTACTCTATTCCTTCCATACTAATTGCCTGGGTATTATTGTGCCAACTTTAAGTAGAAGAAACTAAGGTTCTAGAAAATAAAACACCCAGGTCACAAAATAGCTGACTTATGTGGAATTTGTCATTTTTTTATGTTTGGCAAACTCCATAGGTTATTTATTCTACCATATACATTTACTCATGTTGATTAGCAAGACCTTACGAAATCTACCTCTTCAAATGATTTCAAATCTATTTTCTCCTTCTTCTGCCTATACATGAGTGTAGGCAATTATACTATTATGCCAATTATGTACTTTTCAAACTCCATAACACACACACACACACACACACACACACACACATACACACACCCTCATAGAAGTCACAATAGGGTCAACATTTCTTAGTATAGTACATAAAGCTCTCCATAAACCTTTATATTTATTGCTTTTATCCTTAATATTTATTGCTTCAACATTCAGCACTCCTCCTCCATTCCCACATTCAATACCAGTCACTCTAAACTATTTCCTCCAGTGCTTAACTGTCTCTGGGTCCTTGAAAAAAAAAATAATAAAAACTGGAATCCAACACATTTTCCCATCCCAAATATCTCTTGCTGTGACAAAAGCTAACTCATCAAACAGAACTCAGTTCATGTCAATATTCTCTTCACAAAGTATTTCTTGTAAGTCCCTCTGAGTTGGGTCAGATATTTCTTTCCTATTTTTACATAATATCCTGTGCATAATTTCATTATATCAACAAACAACAGTGAATGTGTATAGAAAGAAATTTTATCTTTCCAAGTAGGCCATAAATCATTGTCTTTGAAAAGAAGGTAATTAAATCTACTATTGTCTTCTATTCCTACAACTACTGCTATGTTAGACTTCTGGTAGTGGTCTAGAGTTTATAGTCTGAAAAGTTTATATATATAGTTTACAAGTTATATATATGTAGTTTATATATGTATACAGGTTTATATATAAATCTATATAATTTATAGTCAATAAACTTTTAGTTATAGATTACCTTGCATGCTAGTGGAAATTGTTTTCTAAAGATTAACTGTTAAAACACGATGAATTGTATATACCATAACTTACAAGAAAAAACAGTTCACATAAATGAGACCATGCCACTTATAATTCCACAGGAAATGTAAGACAGCATTAGAAAAAAATACAAAAACTTGTTTATTGGACTCTGATGTCAAACAAAAATTGTTAATTTGGTAATAAAAATACTAAAAAATATTCCAATTGATAGCGCTGCTAAAAACGGGATAGAGATAGCATAACAGATAAGGTGTGTGCCTTGCATGTGACTGACCCAGGTTTGATAGCCAGCAACACAAAAGGTCCCTGAGCACCACCAGGAAACGAGAAAAATAGCTACGACAATCAACTATATGTAGCAACAAGCTACATATAGTTATAAAACAGTTATAAAATTTAAATTTTCCTGTTTCTCTAAACTCTGATCTCTAACCTGTTCTTACTAATACATCCATTTTGTTCTTAATATGCATATATTCTACTTTATTTTTTTAAAGAGATATTAATTATGCAACAGTGTGAATCAACCAAGATGACCCCTCTTTTTCCCTCTTGCTTTCATGATGCCAGAGCAAAAATACTCCAAGGCTATCTGAAGCAATTAAAATATCATGGTACATGTATGTATGTGATTCTGCCCTTTTCTTTTATTTTTACAGGCATCAAAACTATTCCAAGATTAACTGGGAGTGGATAGCATAATTTTAGATTGCTAGACAGGGAGGAAAATCTAGAGTGAGTATTTGGGAGAAATTTTTTCATTTCATATACATTTTCTTTTAGCACCAACCAAGTCTACTATCTTAACAGAGTAGTAAGATCTGAGAGAAATTTAAATGTAGGGTAAGGAGGAACAACAGACCTAACTAATAAAGGAACACAGCATCTTCCAGAACTCATACAAGTTCGCACACACATTTTTCTCTTTCTACTTTCTTTTTCTTTTGGCACTGACAGAATTGAAACACAAGACCCTTATACATGGGAGCCACACCCCCAACCCTCTACCTATTTTGAGGATGGTAATGAGAGATTAGTGCTACAGATATATGCACTGTTTTTACTTCTACTGATTTAAGTAAACTATATTCATAAAGTACTTTTTAAAAGTATAATGGAGAACATAAAACCAGACATAGACATGGTCAGGGATGTGGCTGTGCAGAACACATGCCCCACATGTTTAATCCCTGAGTTCAACCCCTGGTTAAAATGAAAAATCTTGCATATACAGGTTATGAGTCACAGATTATGTGACTCACAGGCTATGAGTCACAGTGTGATAATCAATTACCCACTGATTATCACAATTATCATTTTGGTATATTTGCTTCTAATCTTTATTCTGCACATTTTGATGACAATATAAAACAACATAAATAATTCTACATTAAAGTCTTTCTTAGTAACGGTTACAAATACAGAATCAAATTAAAATGGTTATGCAAATACAGAATCAAATGCTAATGGTTATGCACTAACCTACAAAATCATTATTCTATTATAAGACATAAAAGATATTGTGAAACTTTCACTTCAGCAATACTTAACACATAATGAGAAACTTTAACAAGCTTTCTTTATTCTTCATGGATAGTCCTATAACTAAAAGGATTATCTTAAAAGATATAAAACATTACAGAAATATGTATAAAATTAGAGAAGTATACATAACAAGCTGAGTTTGCGGGCCCAGATAGCAGTCAGCAGTGAAGTCTTACATATGAGGCCTGAGGCTTTGATCCCCAACAGTGCCACCTCATCCCACTACCCATCAAAAGTTGGCACTGTTTATTTTTCTATTAGAATTATATGAGGGTACACTTGCATTCCATACACAAAAATATTGAGTAATAATTGAAAAATATAATAGATAAAATTTAGCATTTCACTTTTCTTCGTTTGATTTTTGCTTTTCGGGTCACACCCAGTGATGTGATGCACAGGGGTTACTCCTGACTCTGCCCTCAGGAATTACTCCTAGCGGTGCTGGGGGACCATATGGGATGCTGGGAATCAAACCCAGGTTGGCCACGTGCAAGGCAAATGCCCTACCTGCTGTGCGATCATTCCAGCCCATCTCACTGTTTTTTAATAGAAGAAATTTCTAGGGGCTGGAGCGATGGTACAGCAGGTAGGGAGGGCATTTGCTTTGCATGTGGCTGACCTGGGTTTGATCACCGGCATGCCATATGGTCCCCCAAGCACCACCAGGAGTAATTCCTGAGTGCAGAGCCAAGGAGTAACCCCTGAGCATTGCTAGGTGTGACCCAAAAAGCAAAAGGAAAAAAAGAAATTTCTAACCCCACCTCTGTTGTGTAGCATTCAGAAGCCAGTGTATTAAGACTGAGAGAGGAAAAAAAACCTTCTAAGGGGAAAACCTTAGTAGAACAAATTATCAAAACAAACACAATGTAGTATGATGACCTATATCAACATGAATAACTGACATAAATATCAACATATAGTATCAACATAACTAATCCAGAGTTTTCCTTCACACATTCACAACAATCAATATAAAAAAAGAAAAATTAGCCCATTCACAATTGAAAGAATGATGAATACATAAGATTCAATATTGTTAGAAACTATTTAAGGTCTTGGGAAAATGATTAAGCAAACTGTACAAAATAAGAATAGAAATCTGGAAAAAAATAGAAATCTCTGTCCTTATATGGAAAAAAATCATTATTGAAAACATGCTTATTTTTCTAAAATTTAATTCATTAAATGTTAATGAATCAGAAAATAATCTCCATAAAATTCTGCTAGCTGATTAAACATTACAAGGTACAGCTTGTAAGATGAAATAGGTGTGTGTACATATAAACATTTAGTATATAATAAAAAAGGAGGTTTCAGATCAGAGGCATAGGAAACAATTATGTATTTTGACTTGGGAATATTAATTAAAGCATTTACAAAGAGTAATAAAAATGTGCTGAGACAAGAGACATAGTAAGTAGAGTGGGTAGGACATTTGTCTTGCATTAGGTCAACCCATGCTCACTTCCTTGGCATACCATATGGTCCCCCAAGCTCACCAGGAGTGATTCCTGAGTGCAGAGCCAGGGGCACCCGAGAAACCAAGAAAATTTAAAAGGAGTAGTAATAAATTCGAGTAGGTTTTAATATGTTTGACAGGTAAAATAACATTCTGAGATTTAAAATTAGGTTTATTATGAAATAAATCTGTACCAAGAACTCTTTTTCATTTTGAACAGAAAACATAACTTGAGAATATTAATAACTGCTCTCTGCAATTTCTTTTCTCCCCATTTTGGGTTGCATCTGGCCATGCCTTCAGTAAGTGGGTTCACTCCAAGAAGCATCAGGAAGACCATGTGGTAGCCAAGGATTGAACCCAGGCCTCCAGCACTCAAACCATGTGTTTTGCCTACTGAGCTACCTTCTCAATTCTTTTTTTTCTTTTGCTTTATTTGGGGGTCACACCCAGCAATACACAAGGGTCACTACTGGCTCTGCACTCAGGAATTACCCCTGGGCTCAGGGGGCCCATATGGGATGCTGAGAATGGAACCTGGGTTGGCCGCATGCAAGGCAAACGCCCTACCCGCTGTGCTTTCACTCCAGCCCCAAATTCTTAAGAAAGTAAATTATATTAGCTAATGACTTCCAGAACGTCTTACCACATATCAAACATAATTAATAAAACAAATGCTGAGTTACTGAGTAGGAACAACAGTTTAGCAGAATCTACGGATTAAATAGCTTTAATCTGGAGCACATAAATCTGAGTTCTAACTCAGTGAGGTTTCTCCCTTTTAGGACTGGGATAATTAACTAAGAATTAATAGTGAAAATTAACCAAGGGGATGGATGGATGCAAGACACTGAGCACAAGTATGAAATATTATAAACAACCAAGAGGAATGCTAACTACATCAGAAACTGTTACCTATTAAGTTCAACCATGTAACAGTCATTCAGACGTCTCTGAAAGCAAACAGTGTATAAATTTCTAAATTTATTTACTTGAAAAACCCTTTCCTGCAGATCTCTTATACATTTAACGCTCCTGGACAGATAAATATTACCTGAAACTGACCTGTATGGCAAACAAACTCAATGCAAACACGAGTAAGATTTTATTAGCATAGGGCAGGACGGACAGTACAGTAGTTAAGGTGCTCACCTCACAAAGCACAAGCCTGATTTGAATCACAGCACCACATGTCGTTCCTCAAGCAGTGAGGAGTGATTCCTTAGCAGAGGGCAGAATTCAATCCTGAGCACACCAAGTGTTGCCCAACAACCGAAAAATAAAATAATAATTTAAAAAAAAGTTTACCGTAGAAGAACTGGATTAAGTGTAAAGGAGAAGCAAAGAAGTTCTCATGAAGATGAAATGGCTTGCCATGGAAAGAGCAAATAGAGAGGCTGTGGGAAGAGTTATTACCCTGAGAAAGATTATTGCTAAGGCAGAAATGAAAGGCTAAAGACACAGAGGAACAGAGCAGGAAAGGACTTGTAAGGACTTGTTCAAAAACCCAAAAGAACTTTATGGGTTTTCCCCTTAAAGGAAGTGGTTAGTTCTTGTTATGGTTATCATGATCATCCCTCCAATCCCCAATCCAGAAAATAGCTGTCATGTAAAAATCAATTATGGGGCTGGAGCAATAGCACAGCGGGTAGGGCGTTTGCCTTGCACGCGGCCGACCTGGGTTCAATCCCCGGCATCCCATATGGTCCCCTGAGCATCGCCAGGAGTAATTCCTGAGTGCAAAGCCAGGAATAACCCCCGAGCATTGCTGGGTGTGACCCAAATAGCAAAAAAAAAAATATATATATATATATATATCATTTATGTTAAATGAGTTTACAGAATTAGCACTGTTAGCACTGTCATCCCTACTGTTCATCAATTTGGACAAGCAGGCACCAGTAATGTCTCCATTGTCAGACGTACAAACTAGCCAATATTAAACAAATATTTTGTACTTTGTCATCTAATGTTCTCTCCTAGGGCTCAAAGGACATAAAACTTTCCAAAAGTCACCATAAACTCCTGCTTAACACCTCAGTCTGAATCTAGAGCCTTGTACTAGGAAGAGTTAGTCGGCTACTTCTCCCCACAAGGACTACTGAATTTTGGAGACAACAGAGAATTACAACTACTTTTAAGTAGGACCAAGGGCCACTCCCTATGATACTCACCCCTGACCCATCTTCTCAGTCCAAGTTCATCTTTCTCTCCTCTCTCTCTCTCCCCTCTCCCCCCTCCCCTGCTCTCTCTCCTTCCCCCTCCCTCCCCCATCCCCGCCCCTCTCACTATCCTCCCCGCCATCAGTGTAAAAGTTCTATTTGAAGTTCTATTTGTCTTTATGTATATATACATATATATTATATATATGCGATGCAAATAATTTAATCTAGGGCCTCACCCCATGCAAGGCAAGTGCTCTATCACTGAGCTACCTTCCTGTTCTTTTAAATAAGCCCTGTAGAAAATCATATTGGCAGGATTAAAATCATTTTTCCAATATGACTTTTATCCAGACTAGATAAGAAAGTTCTTATCAAACTACGCATACATTTACTTCTAGGTTTTCATAATCTTTTCATTGGCAGTTTTATTTACAAGTCATACATCTAAAATGGATCAGAAATTCAATATATATATTACATATAATGCCTAATATGTATTAGGCTTTATATCTAGATCAGCCAACTCCAAGTAACTAAAAATAATTAATATCTGCTATCAGTTTTAAGTTTACAAGGGCTGCTATTCTGAACCTCTCTAAAATAGGAAGGAAAGGCAATTCCAAACACAGGTACAGCAGGCAGTACTTAAAATTATTTTCTCCAAAAGAGTACCAGAGAGGTTGCCATTATTTATGAAGAGCAGACATGGAATTTTCTTTAAATGAACTCTAGCATCAAGAATGATTTAATGGCTACCAAATTCAAGAAAATGTAAGGAAGCATTAGCATATTTCAACAGAATGAATATACTTAGTAAAGGAATCTAAGCAAAACTAAGAAGCAAGCAGAGAATTCTAATTGTTAAGAGAACAAATGCCAAGTCTGAGCTTTCTTTTTTTTTTTTTTTCCATTTTGGGTCACACCCAGCAATGCACAGGGGTTACTCCTGGCTCATGCACTCAGGAATTATTCCTGGCAGTGCTTGGGTGACCATATGGGATGCTGGGAATTGAACCTGGGTCGACCGCGTGCAAGCACGCTCTACCCGCTGTGCTATCTCTCCAGCCCTTGAGCTTTCTTTACTATTTAACAGGATCAGTAAAACTACCTTGGCTTCACAAATTAACATATTTATAACACATACATATGAGATATATGCATACTTTTTAATAGACATCTTATTTAGTTACTAAAGTAAAGGCTAATATTTTCTTTATGCTCTTTGGTTTGGAGACAACTTTCCAGATAATGTAATATATAACTATTGAAATATTAAAATTAAACCAAAAACAAAACCAGTTAGAAGTAGTGTCACTGTTATCTAGAAAGATACAATGAAGACAATAATATTCTAGATATTAGAAATACAATTCTACAGAAGTGGATATATATTCAGTCTAGAGGAAACAGGCACGTTTTATGTACTTCATACATGACCTGCTAAGTATCACTACCTCCTAACACTAATTTTATGATCATTAATAATTTCTATTATTACTTAGTTTCTCAAGTAATGTTGATACCAGGAATAGATCAGATCATTCCAGTTTTTTTAGGAAATATTTACATCTTATATTTTAAATAAATTGTCATATTACAAATCTTGATTTTATAAATCAGTTTCTCTAGAATCTGAAACTGAAAAATCAGATCTGAAACTAAGTTAAAGACTAAGTCACAGATAAAATTTGACTTGTTCTAAGAATCACTTTAGGACCAGGAAGAGAGTACAGCAGGTAAGATGCTTAACTTGCATGTGGCTGACCCAGGTTAGATACCAGGCACTGCACTTCTCCCATGAGCCCCATCAGGAGTTATCCCTAAGCACAGAGCCATGAGTAAACTCTGAGCAACACCAGATATAACCCCCAAATAAACAAAAAACACATTAGGAAGCTCTCCTTTGAAACAGAAAAACTATGTATCATTTTAAATTAAGTAATTATGCATATACCTCAATAATGCAACTTCAATAATTTAATTCTAAGGCAGACTGACAAACTTTAGTGAGGAGAAGAGAACAGAGGGGAGGGGTGGAGAGAGGAATTTAGTAGACCTCCATAAATGGCTAGTTTTAAAAATATGACACTGGCTTTTAAATTACTAAGTGTCTTGTTTTCTACAGCCAATGTTTCACAACAGATTTTTTTGCATACTTTATTTTTTATAATTATTTTCTATACTTAAATTAAAGCAGTGTAAGTTTCAAGGGAAAGACGTGGGCGTGGGTCACGACATGAGCATTTGGTGGCAGAGAGGTGTTCCCCTGGCCAGCCAATGGGGAGGGAACAGAGAAACAGGGCTGGGCCAGGCTGGTCGGTAGTCATTTTCTTTCTCTCTCCTCCCCTGCAGAGTCCAATCTCTCCTCTTACAGCACAACCATAGTTGTAGTTTTGGTCGTAGTCCCAGTTATCATAGTTCCATCACGCCAGACTGCTTGTACACCTCAAAGGCCTCTAACCCTCTTACACTATACAGAAACCATGAAGGGTGGGGTACATATAAGTGGGGTTGAACATTGTCATAACAACAAACAGAGGTAAAGCCACTCCTTCAGGGGAAGTTCTAGAGTATTACCTCAAGGACAAAATCTCATCTGAGAATTCAGCAGTCTAGATTACTAGGAGATCCGCTCAAGGGCGGGATTCCACCTAGGGCTTATTGCTTTCTTCTTTCCTTATCTAGTAATCCATTTAAACATAGCATCTTTACTTCTTAAAGTATTTCTAGTCATTTTGTATCACAGTAGAGGTATGTTAAGCTTAAAGGTTGGCTCTTCCTGGGGAAATCTCACTATATATCCCAGACCACAATCCTCAGGCCAGCTTAATCTTTCCTAACCCTAGCAAGGTCCTTATTCAGTTACTTCTTTTTTGGATCATGACAGAGTTTGTTCCATGAGCATGCTCTTAACTTATTATACTTATGGTGCTTAGCTTCGATGCCAGAGTAGCTTACAGCTTGCCCTGGGTCCATCCAGTCCCTTCGTCCAGACTTCTCCAAAATGAGTGCCAGGAACTAAGGGAAACTGAGGCATAAGTAAATATGTATGTTCAGGAGTAAATATTATTTTGGAGTAAATTAACTCCCAGGTTACAAAGCACAGCATGAAATGTCTTTCTGTGTCTCTACAAAAGAGACATTGCTAAACCATACAATACACATGGACTGGAGCTAGAGCACAGTGGGTAGGGCATTTGCCTTGCATGTGGAAGACCCGGGTTCAAAACCTCCATCCTTCTCGGAGAGCCCAGCAAGCTACAAAGAGTATCCTGCCCGCAAGGCAGAGCCTGGCAACTTACCCATGGTGTATTCGATATGCCAAAAACAGTAACAAGTCTCACAATGGAGACATTACTGGTGCCCGCTCGAGCAAATTGATGAACGGGATGACAGTGCTACAGTGGTACAAGTGACATAAAGGAAAGAGAAAATCAATATAGGATTATTAGTGCCTGATGGAACTGGGTGTGCCTCAAGGGCATTGTTGTGGGAGTAACTCAATAAACCTAAGCTCCCTGTGGGAGGAACAAGGACAACCCAATGTTATCCACACAGCAGTATTACACCCAAAGTCTATTACTTAAATGAGTTTTTAATGATGAAATTTTTTGTTTGGGGGCTATACCTGAAAGTACTCAGGGATTACTCCTGGTGGGGTTCAGGGGACCATAAGAATTGGCAGGGATTAAACCCAGGTCAGCCATATGCAAGGCAAGTACCCTACCCACTATACTATCTTCCCAGTCCTAGTGATGAAATTCTTTTATTTTGGTTTGTAATAAAATTGCATTTTTGTGCAAAATTATTTTAATATAGAATAGATCAGTTTTTAGTGAAAAATAATCAGTACTCAAAAGCACTTATGTTCTTTTTCTCTTGATTCAGGATGACACAAATAATCCAACGTATTTTATATATTTTTGTTCATCTATTTTGATCAATTAACCACAATAAGCATTTATTAAATAGTTCACTTCTCAATGGCTAAGAATGCATAGATAAACTGGGGAAAGACTTGCACTACTCTCTTAATTCTAGTTATTCTATTTATTCTGATGTTTATTCAGATTAGGTAATTATTTTCTATCCATTATCTCTATGGGGAAATTTCAGGTCATAGAAACCCCTTTAAGTTATGTAACCAACTGACCCCAGAAATGTTTGACTATTTAAGGAATACTTTCTTAAAACAAAATTGTAGTATATGTATTTGTTTGTCTGTTTTTTTAGGTCACACCCAGCGATGCTCAGGAGTCACTCCTGGCTCATGCACTCAGGAATTACTACTGGAGGTGGTCGGGGGACCATATGGGATGCTGGGAATCGAACCCAGTCGGCTGCATGCAAGGCAAACACCCTACCCGCTGTGTTATCACTCCATCTCCTACTGTATATTTTAAAGCTTCCCGACAGCCCATTCAATTTTTATTGCATTATATCCATTTAAGATGGTGGTGGAGAAAATAAAGGAAATCCTGATTACTTTTAATTAGAATTCAAAGTTTACTGTAGTTCCTTAGAAATTAAGTCACCACTGTAGCACTGTTCATCAATTTGCTCCTTCGGGGACCAGTAACGTCTCCATTATGAGACTTGTTACTGTTTTTGGCATATCGAATATGCCACGGGTAGCCTGCCAGGTCTCTCTCCCCTCCTGAAAATGAACTATGTTAAAGATTTTATAATATTAAACCTGAAATTGGAGACCTGTGAAGGTTTTAAAGAAAGGGAAAGGAGGGCATAATCAAATCTGGGTTTTAGAAACACTCCGGAATTCAAGTGTGTAACAAGATGTGAAAGGCCATTCAGAGAAACCAGCTAAGCTATTTCACCTTAAGATGGTGGGTGTCCCTGAAAGAGAAAGAACTGGATAGAAGAATGATTATAACATACCTGCTGGCCCTTGGTAAGACCTATGTGTCCTAAACTCTGACAAACATGCATTACGCCACTCCAGTAATGTGACTATTGCCATTTTAGAGATGAAGACAATCAAATCCAGAGAACACTTAATCAAGATTTAAGTGGCAAAATCAAGACTTGAAGTAAGGTCTGCCCAATTCCAAAGTTTAAGCATAAAGCTACAGATCTTGATTAAAATCACTGTTATGAACATTAAATTGGTCTGTAAGAATTCTGGTTAGGACAATAGGAGGCGGTTGAAACCATTAACTGAGAGGAACACAAGAGGGGAAGCAGGCTTGTACAGGAAAATCACCTCTAAGCTCAATAGGTTCCTTACACGCACAACCTCAACTCAAAATTCTTACAGTCAGAACTGCTCTACTCCAACAAACAAAGGCAGCATGGCCTTTTCTCCACTATCATTTACCTTTCTGCTATTCTTAATCCCTACGCTTTTAAATTTCATCTTTATTTTCAGTCTGCTCTCTAGTCGCCTGTCCACACACACCTTTACTAATCCCTTGGCTCTTTGACTTTCTGCCATTTATGGAGGCAATTCTATTACCACCTCAAAAATACATACTGTTTTTCCCCTAAACTCCATTGCTTCTCTACTAGTTTGATTTTCCTATTGTCCTTCTTGAAAACCAGTGTCCTTTATCCATGTTCACACTGTACAATCTAAGGTTCAAACTTGATGATGATCTATCACTGTATCACTGTCGACCCGCTGCTCATTGATTGACTCGAGTGGGCACCAGTAATGCCTCTACTTGTCCCTGTCGCATTCAGGGTCAGGGGAATGAGGCCCATTATTGTTACTGATTTTGGCATATTAAATACGACACAGGCAGCTTGCCAGGCTCTGCCGTTCGAGATTCTGCATCGCTCTCTTCTGGGAGCTTTGTTTTATAGTCTCTGGATCTTGATGATGATATATATTTCACTTAAAAGTCCCTAAAAGGCTTCCCATACCTCCCAGGATACAGTTTAAATTCCTTATGGCAATGGAGGACTCTATGGTCCTTGCCAACATAATTATAGCCCATGAACCCTGGTCAGAACATGTGATTAAGAGAAACTACCTGCAATTCTTTGAACACATCATACCCAATTCTGATCTTCGTCACATAAAAAACCTTTATCTCACACGTTGGCTCATTTCTGTTAATCAACCTAAACTATTCTGTATCATTATTTTAAGGAAAGCTTGCTCACAAAACCTCTCATTGGCTTAGTGCATAATTGGGTTCCATGGAAGATGAGTTCCCTTTTATTTAGAGTGTGATACACTACATCAGAATTAATCTGATTTCTAGCCTGCCAACAACCCTGTCCAATACTCTTAAATGCCTTCTTTAGCCCTGTGGTACATACACTAAGTACAGTATGGGCAAACAGGCCCTCACAAGAAGTAATCATAGTTAAAAAGCACCCCGGACAAGCTTCTCTTCCTCTCTTTTTAAACTCTCCCAAGTGCATCTTACACTCATTGAGTCAATATTTTCATGATTTACTCACTCTTTTAAAAGGTCTGATTTACTAAGCATTCCCTAAACTTAAAATGCAGTACACCTGTCCTAAAGATTTTTTTTTTGCAATAGTAAAAATATTCTGTATGAAGACTGTCCAGAGTGAAAATCATTATTCTTGTGTAAATATTAGCACTTGAAATGTGGTTAGTGCAACTTAAGAAATGAATTTTTAACTTGAATTAGTTTTGCCTTAAACAGTAACACATGACAATTAGCTTTCATACTGAATAGCACAGCTCTCAAGTCTTATAAAATGAGTTAAACACAAAATTAAATAGATTTTTCTCAACATTCACTCTCCAACTCATCTTTATAATAACACTTAGAGATTCCTCTTAACTGCTAGTACATACCACCCCTCTCTGACTGCTCTCTTACTTTTCTGGATTCAATTTTCTCCTTTAGGCCCTAAAAGACTGAATGTTACCTTGAGTCTAGTTGTTATTTTCTGTACTCAAAATCAACTATAAGAAAGTTATGGTACTATCATGCTTTTTCCTACAACATGTATAAAACTGGACAGGGTCATGGTAAGTCAGAAGGAGAAAGAAAATACGGGAAGCTCTCTCACAGATAGCATATAGAAAAACAAAGCAAGGGAACAGAAAATGTTCAATAAAAACAGACTGATAAAAGAACTGGCGTTATCAACACGGGGAATGGGAGCTGAAGGAGAAGGTCCATTGAACAGTATGCAGGGCTATTGAGATTTTGATGGAGGTATGGTGTGAAATGGTTCTAAAATGTATGAACATTTACACTCAAAAACTAATGCAATTTCAATAAATTTTTTAAATAAAAATTTTGTGGAAACTAGAGAAAACTCCATTCCCTCTAGACTCATGCACCAAATTCTGTCAATTATTTTCTTAGTCTTTTAAAACACATACTTAACACCCAAATCAGATTATCCATCACTGATATGTGCACTATTATGAGGGCCATAAGATGCCTTATCTATTTCTAATGCCTGCTAGACAATAAGTCACTTTATAAATAAATCTCCTTCATCTAATCCTTCAAAAATGTACACATTTACATAATCTTTCACTTCAGACTGAGTCTGACACTGTCATTCTACAAAGTCTATCAACCTTGCCAACTCCATCTTTTTTTTAATTTCTCTCAAAATCCCTATCCTACCAATCTTTCTTAAATATGTAAAGCTATTTCCTCTTCTTTTCTTTTGCACCTATTTTTTCTGTAACCTATAATGCCTGACTTCCCTTCTCTTTTACTTGTTTGTTTTGGTTCCCTACTGCCCCTGAACCCCCGGTAAAGAATCAGTTAAGACTCCTAGCTTTATGAAGCATTTCACAAACTTCATCCTGGTTTAATTCCAGTAGTACTATCTTTTACCAATTCAATTTACTTTTATCAGCATGGCATTTCTGTGTGCTTTTATTTCAACGACTATTCTGTCCCTTCAACTAGAGCAGAAAATTTGGGGAGAGGGTTTTGTGCCCAGCTCAGATCACACCATACCCAGCTGTGATCAGGGTTTACTCCTGGCTCAGCACTCAGGGATTACTCCTGGAAGGGCTTGGGGGACACTCTGAGGTGCTGGGGATCAAACCCAGTTTGGCCATATGCAAGACAAGCACCCTACCCGCTATACTATCTCTCAGCCCAGTAGGTCTGTGTTTTAACTGCTTCACCCTACAATGATATTTATTTTAATAAAGCCTGCTGTAAAAAATTTAAGTTGGTAGCTTGTGCAGGTGAGCATGAGGATTCCCCAAATATTAGAATGAGTCACAATTACATGGAAGTTTATAACTAATGTGTCGAGCCGGGGAAATACAGAACGGGCATTCGGTGTTACAAGGGTACAGTATGCCCTGTCAGTTCTTGGGTCACAGCTTAAAATAACTACACAGTTTAGGGCCAAAGGAGGCTGGGCCAGCACTGTTAAGCTACCATGGACTGTGTATTCCATAGATGACTATTTTAAGCTACACTTCTAAACAGCAAATAGAGCAATTAGAAAATACCTGTTTTCTACATTCAGGTGTAGGTGAACTAATAAGACATTTTCTGATTCTAACCATGTAAGAACCATCATACATTGCTCTCTCCTGCAACTGAACCTCATTTTCAGTTCTAGAATAATTCAGGTCTAGTAGCATTTTTTTTCTCTTCCAATTAAGATGAGGAGAGTATCAACAAGCACATATTTGTGGAAAGTGTTTTGGTTTTTTGTGTTTTAACTGACTTCCTTAGACACAAATAAATCAGACATATTTGGGGACTGAGACAAGTTTAGAACATAAGCAAAAGTTTTATTCACATATATGATGAATTTGCACTGTGGCTGATATTTTAGAAGCTTATTTCTAGGAAAAAGTCATACTAGGAGATCTGTTTGTACACTTAGTATGAGACTAATCCAAATAATTCAAAGATGTGTGTAGGCAAGAAATGAATTTCCTATAAAATTATAAGCAGGTGCCAGAGAACACAGGGTAACTAAGATGCTTTCCCTAATATGGTAGACACTGGTTTAATTACTGGCACCACTGAGCAATATCTGGGGTTATTATTCTTGAGCACAAAACAAGGAATAAGCCCTGAGCACCAACAGGTATTGAGAATGTGCGCACACGTATACACACACACACACACACACACACACACACACACACACACACACACACACACGTTATTTTATATAAATCATTTCTACATTTCCTCTTATCAACCATTACAAGAACTCTTAAGTATTTCATCATTTTAATTTCTGCACTGCAAAAAAAGACAACAAATATATAACATTTATATTACTATTTTTAAAACTAGTATTTTATTTTACTAGTACCTCACAAAGTAACATCAATTACTTCATGGTCACTTAACCATGCTAATTGGCAAGAGATGAGAAAGGAATGTTTAGAAACTGATGAAGTGTGAGCCTCTAGGTTTGATTCCCAACACCATGGTTCCTCAAGCACCAAGTCAGGAGTAATTTCCCCAGCACGGCCTGGTGTGACCTAAGCCTCTACCCTCTCCAAAGCAAACCATTTCAAAAGGTAAAAATCTTAAGTTTTTGCATGCTTACTACAGCAGAAATAAATATTAGCCCTTGAAATAATTGACAAGTTTTGTCACCAGGTTCGTGGGAAGGGGGCAGAGAAAGAGAAAAAACGAAATAAAACAAAGTTCCTGATTCACAGTAATTGATGTTCCCAAATGAAAGTTTCTTTCATTTTATCTTCATCCGAAAGATGAAAATTTGACACAGTGAATTTTATCATAAAACACTATGTACAACTGAAAATACTTAACAAAGTACTTAAAGGCTACTATGAGCTTTAAAGTGTGTGAAACTAACAAGAAATACACTATTTTTAAAACCTGAAACAAAAAAATAGTAAATTTTGGATACAAAAATATGTGGAATCTATTATTAATAGTTTGAAATAAAATTTAAATAACTACATTAAGTTCTGGATTTGCTAGACACAAAAACTGTAATAATTGGAACAATTACTTAGCAACCAAACCACTGCCGCTTGGGATAAAAGAAAACAAAATTAGCCTTAATACCATATTCCCGTGAGAAAGGGAAGAAGAAAAAAAAAGCCCTTTAAAAAGTCCTTGCTTATAATTTTCTATACAGAAAAAGCATCTGAAACTTGAATGTCTATGTCAAGAAGAAAGACCTGAATTATCCAGATTATGCAGACTTTACCAACAGGTAATGGTATGATTTGGGTTAAACAGGAAATCTGCTTTTGGTCTTAGACCTTTCACTTATAAACAAACAAAACTGATTCAAAAAGAATTTATAAGTGTAGCTTAAAAAGCACAACTTCTGTTAAGTTCCAATGTTTAAAACACATTTACAGATATCATACCCATCTACAAACACAGATATTTACCTACAAAACACATATATCTCAGTATCATTTTTTTTAACCACACCCAGTGATGTTCAGGGCTTACTCCAGGCTCTCCACTCAGGAATCATTTTCTGGTCATGCTCAGAGGACTAAACGGGATACCAGGTATTGAACCCAAGTCAGCTGCAGGCAAGACAAGCACCCCACCTGCTGTGCTCTCTCCAGTCCCCACCTCTGGATCATTTCTGTATCATGTTCAATTTATCTCTTTAAATTCATCATAGTTAACATTATTTTTTTAATTATAAGATTCTTTGCCAGAATAACTTTTTCAAAAATCGGTATCCTAGTGCAGCCAATTAAGCCGACCTCTCTGTCACTGGGGACCTAATGAGCAATGGCTGCATACAGCAAGCAACCTCCTTCATACAGTATGCAGTTTGTGGCTTGTATGAGGCATTCTAAAGGACCTTGGAGACAGTTCTCTGCAGTGGATGTTACCAACAGCTTTTGGGCTATCCCCAATGTCAGGCTCCAAACAAGTATGGCGGTTGAGGCTGTTGGAAAGCCTCAAGACATGGTGGCCAGGGCCCACACTGGCCAAGCCATCATGTCCAGCAGCATCAAACTGCAGAACAAGGAGTACATGACTTGGGCTTTGAGCTGGGCCCAGTTCAAGTTCCCTTGCTACCAAAAGAGCCACATCTCAAAGTGCCACTTCGTGGTGATGTGGACCTTTGGCAAACAGGGAACTTGAATACCACCAAGAAGTGGGGCTTTGCCAAATTTAATGAAGATGAGTTTGAAGACATGGTGGCTGAAAGGGGGCTCATCACATATGGCTATTTAGCTACCACTAAATAATTGGTAGGCACTGCACTCCTGGAGTTTAGTTGTCCCTGAGTCCCTGGTCCTCAACTTAGCTCTCACAACCACATCCCACCATACCACAATAAATCCTGCTTCGTAACAATAATAATAATCAGTAGTTAGCTATCCAAAAATTTATTGACAAGAATATGACAAAAAAAAAAAGTTTGGGTACCATGTGTCCAACTAATAAGGAGAAAACAGCCATTTACAAAGATACAGTTTGTTATTCACAGTTCCCAAGAGGACAGAATGACACAAGGGGCCAGCCACATAGGGAATCACTGGTGGTCAGGAGGAAGAAGGGGGAGGAACTGTTGGCATATGCTTTTACTGTGGGGGAAACAGGTTTAGAATTGGAAAATCTGAATAACTGCAAAAAGCGCTAAAGTTTGAAGGTTGTCGTATTAATTTGGTACCTGGCCTTGGGGTGATTAGGATAGGTGAATAGTAGCCTTAAAAATGAGGTATATGAAATACAGAAATCCAAAACTGTGCAGCTGCTAGTGCGGCCTCCTGACCTCATATCTCTTCATTCTCAGCAATGGAAAACAAATTACCAAATGCTTTCTTTTCAGCAGGTCAACTTTAGGGGGGAGGAACACCAAATCAATGATAGGAATTTTTTGTTGAAATATTGAATGTAATCAAAGTAAAGTGAAAGTAAATTGAAATTTGCCAGTTACACATGCGGGGTGGGGTCTGGGGAAGTGGGGGGAAGAGGGGAGGTATACCGTGATTCTTGGTGGTGGAATATGCGCACTGGTGAAGGGATGGGTGTTTGAGCATTGTATAACTGAGACTTAAACCTGAAACTTTTGTAACTTTCCACAAGGTGATTCAATAAAAAAATAAAATAAAATAAAAATGAGGTATAAAAAGGAAGCCACTGGGTAATGAACTTGGAGATTGGTTGGTCTGTACTTCAAAAACACCCTCAAAGGTAGATTTGGTTACTATCTCCAGGAATGGGACAAAATACTGGAAGGCTCCATCCCTCTTGGATCAGCAAGGTTCTAGGTGTCAAAATATAAAAAACAAACAACCCCCTAGCAAAATACCCCCACAGTTTAACACCCAATTAAACTGAGTGCTAAAGAAGACTGACATGGATTGTTTATTGAGCACTCACTATATACAAGCACTGTAGCATATTAAAAATATCCTGTAGGGGCTATAGAAATAACACAGCAGGCAAGGTGTTTGCCTTGCACGTGGCCAACCCGGGTTTGAATCCAGCATCCCATATGGTCCCCTGAGGACCACCAGGAGTAATTCCTGAGTACATGAGCCAGAAGTAACCCCTGTGCATTGCTGGGTGTGACCAAAAATATCCTGCAGTGCATTAGCTGTAAATGTAAATATAATCATTTAATGAAAACAAGGCTTAAAAATGCTAAACACAAACACTAATTTAAAAGGACAGAGTATGATTAATTTGTAATAATAAAATTTACAATTTAGTGCTCTGACACAAAACATTTTCATATATTATTCCAGTTAAGCCTCAGGGGGGAAATAAAAGCCTGTGTAGCAGAAGAAGCAGTCTATCATCTTTTAAAGTAAGTCTAACTAAAGCTCAATAACTCTAAAGGATATCCCTGTACCCGAGACAGTAACCGGCAGGCCAAGGAACTGAGGCCAGGGCTTGATTCTTGTCCACTGCAGCAACACCACGCTCTCTCCTCCTCCACTTCAGGTTAAACTTCAAGCTATTATTTTGTAAGAAACAAATAGCTATTTCTAACCACTGAGGATTAATTGCTCAATGGCCTTTACTATAAATAAAAGAGATTAGGCTGACTTTTTTTTTTTTTTTATGGGGCAGTTTGGGCCACACCTGACAGTACTCAGAAGACAATGCTGTGTTCGGGATGGAACCTGGACCTGCCATACACAACGCCTGAGCTCAGCCCTTTACAACAGTGTTCTCAATCTTTTGCTGACTTAGGGCCTCCTTTCCAACCTGGTTTTCTTCAGCATTTCCCTGTTCAAATGACTGCCCCAACCTGTCCCATTTCATGCCCCTCACATTTATACAAATTTCACCCAAAGCCCCTTTAAAATATTGAGGGCTGACAAGGAGCCAAGTAGGCCCCAATTGAGAAACTGCTTTATGGTAGCTCTAAATTTAGCGCAACAAATTTTTTACTAGGGGTATTTGTTAATAGTGTTTTTTTCTTCTTTTTAAAAAACTACTTTAGAATAAAGTGCTATATATCACAGATTCTTTCAAAGACTTGATTTTCAAAACCAACTATTTTGTTGCTCAATAATCATAGGTAACTGAATCTGTTCTTAAAAGGTGTTGTGATAAATTTAAGATGGAAAATAAAAAAATCAGGCAAATATGTATTTGGAGCTTTAAAAAAAACCCTGTCTAAAAAATTGATTTATCATAACATACTCAAAAATTGTTTTTCTTCACAGAACTTGTTATATCTAAAACATTTTTAAATAATACTGCAATCCAGTAAGGTATTTCTTGTCAAGGCAGAAACTACAACTCAATATTAACTTCCTTAAGGGACAGTGGGTGGAAGGAAGTAGTTGGGGCCACAACAGCTATGCTCAGGGCTTACTCCTGGCTCTGCACTCAGGGATCACTCCTGATAGGGTTTGGGGTATCATGTGATTAAACCTGAGTCCGCTGAATGTAAGACAAGTGCCTTATATTCTGTACTACCTCTCAGGTCCCCTATTAACTTCATTTTTATCATTACCTAAAACTAAAACAGAGCTGTCACTGCTTTAATAGAAAGTTGAATAGTGAATTGAACAATAAGATTCTAGCATAAATAAAGTCTAAAATTCCAGCAAATGAAGAAATTACTGCTCTTACAAGACTTCCTGAATTACAAAGCATCTGGATATTCTTTTGGCCTTTTATAGTCAATGGTAAAGCATTCTTTCCTTTGCAACTGATAAAATGATCTAACTCGTCTAAATTCCTAGATTTTACACTATTGTTACTGAATAGACTGAAGTTTAAGTCACAAGGTGTTAAAGTAACAAAATTATTAGGTAGGTTGAGATAGTTACTGTTAAGTGGAGATAAAGCAAGCAACAAGGACTATAGTAAAGTTTTTTCTTGAAAGATCAGGAACCAGCTTTAGGAAAGCTTAGGAGGTAATCTTGGGTTCAAGAGTTCTCTGTAAAATTACTGTGGCAGTATTTATTCTGAGGCTTCCTTGTAAAGCTTAGGTCTAAGCAAACCTACTCCCTGACCTAAAGGGCAGCTGGTCTCACAACCTGGTCTCTTCAACATCTACACCCACAGGCAAGGGCATTTGGAAAACTCAGCTGAGATCCCAGATGGCAATCTGAGTGCCCGAGGATTTAAGGTTCTGGCCCACATCTTTGCTATTGCTGAAGGCTGTGCATGTGCTTAGTGACAAGGAAGGCAAAGAACCATTTTCTAAAAATTTCTATACACCTTTAAAAATTCAATCCTAAATAAATGACCTTTTTTAAAGTATAATAGTGCTGGGACCAGAGTGACAGTGCAGCAGGTAGAATGCTTGCCAATCATGTGGCTGACCCAGGTTTGATCCCCAGCGTCCCATACGGTCTTCCAAACCAGCCAAAAGTGATCCCTGAGTGCAGAGCCAGGAGTAAGCCCTCAGCATTGCTGGGTGTGGTAAAAACTGCCTTTTCCCAACCAAAAAAAAAAAAAAGGTACAATCGTCCTAGATTCAATAGCATTAGATTTAGCTTCAATCATTTGCAAAACCAAAATCCAAAGGGTCTGAGTGAGGTACAGGAGGTAAGGCACCAACTGACCCCAGTTGGAAACCCAATCTACATATTTTGGAAATACTAACAGATCTCGGCTGTTTTCACTCGGAGTACCCCAAATGGGGGGCGGGTGAGAGCCCTCCCAGCCCCAAGGGACCCAGTCCCAGCAGCTGATCTCGCCTCCACACTCCAGGCCACTTTTCCAGAGGATTGGGCTGAGCCTCATGCATGAGCGAAGTCCCAGGAATCCAAGTAATGTGGAACTTTGTGATCTTGGACTCTGGCTCAACGGGACCTGGGAGCAGAGATCCTCTGCCTGCTTCCCCCAGACTCTGGAGACCCAGAGATCACACCCTTCAGTCACCTCCTGCCAGCGCCAGATAAGATCCTCATCAGCCACCCTCCAGAACTCACGGCTGCTTCTCCCGGAAAAGCATAAAATGAGGCCCCCATAACCATGCCACCGGACTCTGTGCCAGAGGCTATTTCCACTCGGGGTGCCCCAGAGTGGGGCAGGTGAGAGCCCTCCCTGCCCCAAGGAACCCAGCCCCAGCAGCCGACCTCCACTACCCAACCACCAGGCCACTTTCCACACACTCGGGCTGAGCCTCACACATGAGTGAACATAATCCTGGACCGTGCAGCTGTGCAACACATCATCATAGAGGGAAATACATACATACATACATACATATATATATACACACTTATACATGTATATATATGTGTGTGTGTATATATACGTATACATATATATATGCCTCTCAGAGAGCCCGGCAAGCTATGGAGAGTATTCCATCCGCATGGCAAAGCCTGGCAAGCTCCCCATGGCATATCCGATGTGCCAAAACCAGTAACAATAACAGGTCTCATTCCCCTGGCCCTGAAAGAAGCCTCCAATCATTGGGTAAGACGAGTAAGGAGAGGCTGCTAAAATCTCAGGGTTGGGACAAATGGAGATGTTACTGGCGCCTGCTCGAGTAAATTGATGAATGACGAGATGACAGTGATACAGTGAACATATCTCATTCACCACACCGTTACTTGAAGAATCTGATTTAGGGGCTGGGGAGATTATCTGAAGGAGTGGAATGCCTGCTGGGCACTGCAGGAGCTCCAGGTTCTACCAATGGTACCACATGGTACATAAACAGAGCCAGGAGCAGGCCCTTGAGCTACGTTTTCCCTAAGGTTTACACTTGGCTCACTAAAATAAAAGGTACGTTCAATTTGATTTCCAAACATTTGTGCACAAAGTTACAGAATTTTAACATGTGACAAAAATATCACTAATACGTACAATGGAAAAAACACATATTTCACTGCATAAGAATGAAAGGAAATTTTTTAAAGTTTTATTCTGAATGGCACAGTACTATTTAATGGCAGAGATAACCTGAAACCTAGCACTGAGCTAAAATATGTTAGTTACAAATTACTTATTAAGGGATAGTATGGCTAGCAGGGGGTTTGTGGTGGCCTGTACAGGTTTGATACCTTGCAACAATTATGGTCCCCCAAGCCCTGCCAGAAGTGACACCTGAGCAGAGAGTCAGGTGTAAGCCCCGAGTATGGCAAATTGTGGCCCCCAAGCAAAACAATAACAAAATTACTTATGGAATGGAATATGCTTGCTTTCCAGTTTGTATGTTATACACAGTTACCACTTCCAGTTCAGATAACAGCCAAAGAATCCTTTTCTAAGCATTGAAAGTTCTGAATACTTGAATTTCAATGATCAAGTTTTCTTTGTGACTTGAAGACAGGATTATGAAGAGGTGTGTTCATATTTTTTTTAGAATTTTCCTCAAATGAGTTGCTTATCTTTAATTACAGGGAAGGGTTAGGACAACAAGGTAAGTCCTTGAACAGATACAGAACATAACCTCCTTAAGCTTGTACATGTATGTGACATGCCTAAGAGAGCACACATGCATATACACAGAGACAAAATAAACAGAGAAAATAAACTACACATCATTTAGAGACATAAACTAAATTTATCCCATTTCTCATGAACTATAAATTAACTCTGATGCAGCAATTTCTTGTTTAATTGACATTGGTCTTAACTTTCTTCCACAGATTGTTACTAAAAACGTCTAAAAATTTTTCACTAAAATTGATTTCCTTGGCCCAGATTCATAATAAAACAGCAGGAAGAATTTAGAAGCCGATGTAATCTCCAGTCTTTTCCCAATTATCACTACCGTGTACTAATTCTTTAACATGTGGCAAATTATTTAACATGTCGACAGAAGCACTGCAACTTATATTAGCAAGTCACATTCAAGTGTGAGGTGCCAGTGGTATTGTATCTTTGATTGGGGGGACAAGATGGGGGGGGGGGAACCTTGCAGTGCTCAAAGCTTTCTTCTGACTCTATGCTCAGAGATCATTCCTGGAGAGGTTCAGGGGAAACTAGAATCAAACTCAGGTCAGCTGCATGCAAGGCAAGCACCTTCCCCACTGTAGTGTCTCCCTGGCCCTCTCTACACGTTTTCTTAAACTCATTTCTTAGTGATCTGCATGCGGGAGGCCAGGGCTCAATCCTCAGCCCTGCATGGTCTCCAAGCATCCCCAAGAGAGACCCCTATGCACTGAGTCGAAATAGTACCCAAACACCATGAGGTGTGATTCCAAAACATAAAAAAAAAAAAAAAACCACCTATTTTACAACACAAAATTGGTTTTGTACTATATGTTAACTTACTAAATGAAATGTTCTTACAGATCTATAATCTACTATCAGGGGCCAAAAAAGACAGTACAAGGGTTAAGGCACTTGCCTTGCATGCAGCTGACCCTGATTAGACCCCTGGCACGGCAGACGGTCCTTGGAGTATTGTCAAGAATGATCCATGAACACAGAGTCAAAAGTAAGTCCTTGGTACAGGTGCTCCCAAACCATAATTAAAAAATTAATAATAAAATTTCCAATCAACACATGATACTACAAAATGAAATAAAGTTTTATTCAGTCTCTGTGACCAATAACCCAGAACCCCAAAGACAGACAAAAATCAAAGAACTGAGCTTAACTGAATACCCTAATAGAAATTTTAAGTAGTACTGCTTATCTGTAAAGACAAGTGCTTACTGTTCATTAGACCCTCTTAACTTACCAGGTGCCTAACAAACTGGCTGATTTTTAACAAGTGGCTTAAGACATTAACCTCTGACACCCTTGGTTTCCTGCTTTATGAACTGTGGTTATCTCCATCATCTTTCTTAAAATTAAGGACTGCAAAACTTAAATGAGATGATGTGTATACATTAACATATACATAAGTAAATAAATACATACATGAAGTGGAAACCAGGGAATTGCGGCATAGCTTAGAATGTCTGTCTTGCAAGCTTAAGTTCAAGATTTCCATCCCTCTGGGCCAGAAAGAAAGCGTAATGGTAAAGGGTGAATGCTTTGCATTCACAGGATTCCAGTTCAATCTCCAGGGCCATGACCCCTCTGACCTCCAAGGATAGCCCTGAAGGCCCACAAGCAATGCCAGGTGTGGCCTGAGTGGCCCCTGGCATCACAAGGCCTGAGCAGTGCCTCATCCTTGAGATATAGCACAGAATCGTCAGACTCACTAGACTGAGAAACTCCCCCCTCTCATAAAAGGTTCAGTCCCTGGTGCTTCCGTATGAGCAGAATATGATCCTGATAACTCTATTATCTGAGTTCTTCCTGATGCCATAAATAATTTCTGGCTGCATTAGTCAGGTGTGTGAGCAACACACCCTAAGGTGATTCAACTGCAGAGAATCACAGGAACCCTGGTAAGCAACCAGAAGCTAGTGTGAACACCCAATTAAAGAGTGTGCACCCTGTCAGGCAGGTGTGCAAACCCACAACTAACAAAATGTAACATGCATATTATTATATAGTATTCATAACAAAGTATCACAATATCTCAAACTGATTCATATACAGATATAAATATGATCCTTAAGACTTACAAACCACTTAAAATAACATTATGTCTTTAATATAAAAAATCGTTATATACCAATTAGTACTCCCCATCACATTCTGTAGGTTTTTTTTTTTTTTAAATAAGGGTCACATCCAGCTTAGTTTGGGGCTTGAGACCAATCCCACAATGCTAAGCCTGGAAGTATGGGTTTTACGATTCTGGACTTGAACCTTGAGATGCCAGAATCTCCCACATGCTAGTTATGTGCTCTGCTACTTGAACCACCTCTCCAGCCCCTTTACCTACTCCCTCTTCTCCCTCAACTCCATAGCCAAGTCATCCTCAACAATAAAAGGAAAAAAGACTTTCCACTCTCTCCTCCAACCCCATACCAAGGACAGGTACATAACCACTTACCACAGCACAGATCACGAACCCCTTCCTAGACTGTGCAAAAGCAGCTTCACTTCTGTGAACAAAAAGCTATGGTGTCTTGATCGTTATTTATAGATTTGTACTAAACCCTTTCTGACAGGCCACATTATGAAGCACTCTCATAAGAACTTCAGAGCAAGCAGAAACATCCAATAAACTTTATATATACCTTCAATTTTTCCTCAAAACTCCTCTCACTGTTAAGATTCTCACCTGCAACGATCTACCAATACACATGAAACAATCAGAGTGATTTCTCTTTACTTCATCTTACTCATCACTTTTCATGTTTCTACACTCTGTACTTTTCATGTATTCTTTTCTTGTAATCTATTCCAAGAAATTAGCCATCCCATTCTTAAATTGAACCACAGTTTTCCACTTTTCTCCTTTCCCCAAGTTCAGTATCAGGTTGTTTTCTCCTTTCCCCAAGTTATAATATCAGGATTGTTAGTACTGAGATATTAGTTACTGAGGGAGTACTGAGGTATTGATCAAGGTGGGAAACAGAAAACAAAACAATGTCACAGCCCCTACCAAAAAGACATTTACACTTCAACTGTAACTCTTTAATTGAAGCCTGAATTTTACAATGATTATAGCTCACTCCCTAACTGAATTTTCCAAACTCCATGTAAAATTTCCACAACTCTGAAATGTCGTCCTTCCCAACCATCCTGGAAATTTTTAGTCATCCTTTAAGGCTCAGTCATCATGCTCTCCATAAAAACAATCCCAAAACTCCATCAACAGACCTCGTTTTCCTTTAAGCATCTATGGCACTTCACACATAATCTTTATCAACAAACCAAATGCCACATAATTTGATTATCTACATATACATCATACTCAGTTCAGTCTAAGATGCTACTGATCATAAGAAAGAAACTGGGCTGGAGAGATAATAGAGGGGCAGGCACTTGCCTTGCATGCTGTCCACCAGGTTTGATCTCCAGCACTGCTTATGGTCTCCCAGCCCTGCTAGGAGTGAAACCTTAGCACAAAGTCAGGAGCAAGCCCTGAGCATAGCTAAGGGTGACACAACCACCCCAACTATGGCTCCTCTTTGCCCGAAAGGCACATTTCAATCTCAAAGATATTAAAGTGACCAAGTATTTCTTTAGTTCAATGTCTCCCAGCCAGCACGGAGGTATAGCATTCGCCTTTCAGGCGGCCGACCTGTGTTTGATTCCTCCGCCCCTCTCAGAGAGCCCGGCAAGCTACCGAGACTATCTCGCCCGCAAGGCAGAGCCTGGTAAGCTACCCGTGGCATATTGGATATGCCAAAAATAGTAACAATAAGTCTCACAATGAGAGACATTACTGGTGCCCACTCAACAAATCGAGGAGCAAAGGGATGACAGTGACAGTGACAGAATGTCTCCCAGGACAGATTAACATATTCTGTGAGAGTACAAACATGTCTTGCCCATCTTCAGTTCTCACTACCTATTACTGTGCTTGATAAAGGAGAATAACCAAAACAGGATTTTACTTAACGTCTATTTCTTTCATGTCACCATTCTGTACACTAAAGAGAAGTTCAGCCACCTTTTCTTTGTTTAAACTGCATGACCATCATCATTCTAGATGCCACTGTGAATTCATGACAAAATTAACCCAACACAACATTATTTTAATGGGCTCCTAGTTTCTAACTTTTCCATGCTTTTTTTCCCTCTTTTAAATCTATAGAAGAACACTCACATGTCATATGCACCACATATCTTTCTATTTTATATCTTCCATCCACTAGAATCAAGAGTTTTCAAACTACTATTACTTTGGCAGAATTTCTTCTTCAAATAAACTTGACAGGAAACAACCCAACACACACAACTTCTTGGGCTAAAAAAGGGGTGGCAGACTGTTCACCTAGAATGTCCGTAACTACCCTGTGAGAACCTCTACTGAGCACAAAAACAAGAGCACAGACCTTCCCATGTTAGCTGTCATCTTCTGCCTGAGGGCTTTTCCAATCTTTGGTCCCTGTCACCTCACTCTAAATTCTGCTGCTAGGTTCAAAATATGCTCTTTCGGCACCTCTTTACCCTCAGAGTCTCAAATGCCCACTTTTCCAAACTAGTTGAGGCTTTTCTCAAGTCTACTCTCTACCACAGACAATCTAGTTTATTCCAACCTTCCAATGATCTCACATGTCTCTGAGCATTCAGTTGTCTTCCATACTTAAGCACCCAGTACTTTAGTAAAAGCTCTCACATGCCAATGCAGCTGCCATATAATTATTTCATGTATGCAAGCCTATCTCCCAACATAAGCATCCTTTAAAGACAAGTACTTGTAGAAGCTAACATAGACTAAGTAAACAGCAAATAAACAGCAAAGAAACAATGCTTCTTTTCCACCTGATATATTTCTCCTCATATAATTAACTGCTCTTTACCAAAGCTCTCTGCTTGCGATTGCTTTTATGCAAGTCTCTTATCTACTCTTGATAGCTAATAAGCATATCTAAAACTATTTGTGAAAATGGCAATACTCCCTAAAGCATTATACAGATTCAATGCGATCCCTATAAGTATACCCATGACATTCTTCAAAGAAATGGATCAAGCAATCCTAAAATTCATATGGAATAACAAACGTCCAAGGATAGCTAAAACAATTCTTGGGAAAAAGATGATGGGAGGCATCACCATCCCCAACCTCAAACTTTACTACAAAGCAGTAACAATTAAAACAGCATGGTACTGGAACAAAGGCAGAGCCGTAGACCAATGGAACAGGGTGGAATATCCCTACACACAACCCCAAATGTATGACCATCTAATCTTTGATAAGGGAGCAAGAGATGTGAAGTGGAGCAAGGAAAGCCTCTTTAACAAATGGTGCTGGCACAACTGGACAACCACATGCAAAAAAATGGGTTTAGACCTTGACCTGACACCATGCACAAAAGTCAGATCAAAATGGATTAAAGACCTCAACATCAGACCACAAACCATAAAGTACATTGAAGACAAGGTCGGCGAAACCCTCCACGATATTGAAGATAAAGGTATCTTCAAACGTGACACGGAACTAAGCAATCTAGTAAAAACAGAGATCAACAAATGGGACTACATTAAACTAAAAAGCTTCTGCACCGCAAGAGATACAGTGACCAGAATCCAAAGACTATCCACAGAATGGGAAAGGATATTTACACAATACCCATCAGATAAGGGGTTGATATCAATGGTATATAAAGCACTGGTTGAACTCTACAAGAAGAAAACATCCAACCCCATCAAAAAATGGGGCGAAGAAATGAACAGAAACTTTACCAAGGAAGAAATACGAATGGCCAAAAGGCACATGAAAAAGTGCTCTGCATCACTAATCATCAGAGAGATGCAGATCAAAACAACTTTGAGATACCACCTCACACCACAGAGACTAGCACACATCCAAAAGAACAAAAGCAACCGCTGTTGGAGAGGATGTGGGGAGAAAGGGACCCTTCTTCACTGCTGGTGGGAATGCCGACTGGTTCAGCCCTTCTGGAAAACAATATGGACGACTCTCAAAAAATTAGATATTGAATTCCCATTTGACCCAGCAATACCACTGCTGGGAATATATCCCAGAGAGGCAAAAAAGTACAATCGAAACAACATCTGCACATGTATGTTCATCGCAGCACTGTTTACAATAGCCAGAATCTGGAAAAAACCCGAATGCCCCAGAACGGATGACTGGTTGAGGAAACTTTGGTACATCTATACAATGGAATACTATGCAGCTGTTAGAAAAAAGGAGGTCAAGAATTTTGTAGTCAAGTGGATGGGCATGAAAAGTTTCATGCTGAGTGAAATGAGTCAGAAAGAGAGAGACAGACATAGAAAGATTGCACTCATCCATGGTATATAGAATAACAGAGTGGGAGACTAACACCCAAGAACTGTAGAAATAAGTACCAGGAGGTTGACTCCATGGCTTCGAGGCTGGCCTCACGTTCCGGGGAAAGGTCAACTCAGAGAAGCGATCACCAACTACATTGTAGTTGAAGGCCATGTGGGGGAAGGGAGTTGCGGGCTGAATGAGGGCTAGAGACTGAGCACAGCGGCCACTCAACACCTTTATTGCAAACCACAACAGCTAATTAGAGAGAGAAAACAGAAGGGAATGCCTTGCCACAGTGGCAGGGTGGGGTAGGGGGGAGATGGGATTGGGGAGGGTGGGAGGGACACTGGGTTCACGGGTGGTGGAGAATGGGCACTGGTGAAGGGATGGGTTCCAAACTTTGTATGAGGGAAGTATAAGCACAAAAGTGTATAAATCTGTAACTGTACCCTCACGGTGATTCTCTAATTAAAAATAAATAAATTAAAAAAAAATAATAAAAAAAAATAATAAAACTATTTGTGATAGCTAATAACTATATCTACTCCTTTGGGGGACTAGAGTGATTGTACAGCAGGTAGAATACTTACCTGGTACCTAACCAACCCAGCTTCAATTCCTGGCACCCTGTATGGTCTCCTGAGCCCCACCAGGAGTGATCCAGCAGCACAGAGTCAAGAGTAAGCTCCAAGCACTGCTGGGTTCCACCCCTCCTCAAAAAATAAAACTATTCAATTCCGTTCTAATGGGAGTTGCTATGTAGATTTTATCAAATTACCAAATTGTGTATACAGATTTCTATAACATTTAGTCTTTTCAAACACATTATCTTCTCTTTGCAACTCTATGAGCTAAAGAGGAAGTTATTATTACTCTTGCACAAATGAAAAGAGGAATAAAGTTCCAATTATAACAGTTTCCCAGGTTGAACAGCTAATGGGGAGGAGCATCTGAGCAAAAACATTGCCTTGTAATTCTTCATCCTACTGTGTTATAAATTTTAAACTGTCATCTTTCCTTGTTGCTTCAACATCCCCACAAGCAGGCTGTCAGGCAGCATGCCCAAGAATCAGGTGTAGTAGACTGATAAGGCCCTCCTGCCCCAAGTCTCTTCCCAACTGTGACTTAGTAACATTTAAAGAAACCAATGAAATCCTCCCCCTCCCACCGCCAAATATAGTGTCTTCATTTTCCCCCTCTGCTCCTCAACTACAAGGCAGGGCCAGTTTCCTTGGCAATCCCTCCCACGTGACCCCGGGAGTGGAGAGACTGTGTCTAGGCCTTTCTCCCTTCCCACTCCAAGTCTCTCCTGGGCCTCTTCCGGAAGTCACATCTGGGTGACCATCACCCGTGCCCTAGGAAATCTCAGTAAATGTGTGCAGTAAGAAACCTACCACATGCACCACACCTACGATAAACAGTTCCTACACCTCCTAACTTTACTAAGATACCCAAGGAAAAGAAAGCTTCCATTTATCCGAAATAGCACTTTATTTTATAACACAAAAGGGACCTAGGTATCATTTTCTTAAAAAAAAAAAAATTTACACCAAAAATAAAGGCATACTAAAAGAGGCAAAAGAATAAATCTGAAGCTGTGAGTACTTGCATAAATTTTAGCTCTGTTAGAAGCCTAGATTTTCCAACTGCTCTCCAATTCCACTTAAGAAAAGGAAATTCCATTGTTCATAATAAAGTGATAGCATCAGAAATATAACTAAGATTAGAGAGCTACTGTCATAAAATATCCCAACTAAAAATTAAATGTTGGGCACTAAAGTTATGTTTAAAAGACTGAAGGCAGGCCAGAGAAACAGTACGAAGATTAAGGTGCTTTCCCAGCAAGTGGCTTTCTTTGACTGTGGCCCTGGTTCAAACCCCAGAAGTGCAGATGGTACCGTGAACAATACCAGGCGTGGCCCCCGAGCAGGCCCAGGTGTGGCCTCTCACAAAAATACATATGAAATTTTTCAGAGTCACTAAATAAAAACTCAAGTGAGATAGAAAAACAACACCTAGAATCACAGTCAATAAGTCTTAGAAATAGTAAACTATTACATGTACTGCTTAACACCGCTAGTGTGACTCCAAAACGAGTAAAAATAAAAAATTAAAATTAAAAAATATACAGGACATTGGCACGTAACCATACTGGTTTCTATTCTTCTACGACTTTTGGTCATCAGTCAGCGCCAACAAATGTTAAAATCTTCAAATGTTAGAAGAAACCTCAGGCTCAAGGCCAGTGGTAATTCAATATTGAAAATCATTTACCCTTTAAAAAGGATGTAAGTAGGCATTAGACTCTGAAGTATGGAAAAGAATGCTATCTTAAATTTGTCTTTTTAAAAACCTTGTATCACATGAACAAACATCTCAGATTCAGAAATGACTTTAAAATATGACTCAATCACTTACTGGAGGTAATATTTTGTAAAGTAAAACTTTTGAAACAGAGATAGCTCTAAGAGGTGAGTGAGTACCATGTTTGTGAGAAGTATGGATTCAACTCCCAGTATCACAAGGTCCAATGAGTATCGCTGTGGAAGCAAACCCTGAGCACAAAACTGGGAGTAGCCTGCCAGTACTGCTGGATATGGGCCCAAAAGAAAATAATGAGGAATAAGTAAAACCCATATTTCTAAAGCTATTAGTTAAAAAAAAAAGACATAGTAATAGCAAGTTTATAAGGATACTGTGGATTTAATATAATTACAGAAATACCTAATCTTATAGGTATTTCTGTAATTAAATACCTAATACTAACTCAAGTATTTTCTTCCTCCACTGATATAAATTTAAAAGTATATCTCTCGGGGTCAAAGAGCCAGCTCAAGTGGTACAGCACTTGCATAAGTTGTATGGAGCTCTGAGATCCATGTCAGCACCGGTGGTATAGCCCTGGGTGCATCTGAGTACTGCAGGCACCAAACCATGAGGCTCTGCTGAGGGCGGCCTCTATCTAAGACAATTGGTCCATATCTAAACTCTCATATGTATAGACTCAGGCATCGACAGCATAACATGGAGAAAGGAAACGTTCTTCAACATGTGTTAAAAAAAAAAAAAACAACTGTATAATCACATACGGGAACAGCAAGTAAAAACTGGCAGACCTATCTGGGAGAAGCACTTAAGCTGGACTCGATTGGTTCCTAAACTACAGCCGCTTTGCCCATTCACTACCAAAAGAAAACAAGTATAAGGGCTGGAGCAATAGTGTAGAGGGGAGGGCGCTTGCCTTGTATGCAGCTGACCCGAGTTCAATCCCCAGTACCCCAGATGGTCCCCCGAGCCCCACCAGGAGTGATCCTTTTAGTACAGAGCCAAGAGTAAGCCATGCACACAGCCGGGTGTGGCCCAAAAGCAAAACAAAACAAAACAAAAAGAACATATATCTATAACAGAAAGACAATGGACCAGATGTTAAGATCATAGTACTCACTTTGCAACCAAGTACCAGAAAAGTCATTCAATTTTTTTCAGTGCTTCAGTTTCAGTAAAAAATGAGGGGGAAAAGATACTCAATTATCTTAAAAGTACCTAGTTAACTACAATTTCATTAAGCTTCTATCTACAAAGCTTACTGATATAAGCAACTTGTTGTTTAATAGGTTTCTTTTGCTACCATTTACTCATTCACTAGGTAGTAAAATGACCAGCATTATAAATATTTAATCTTCTCTCTCTCTCTCTCTCTCTCTCTCTCTCTCTCTCTCTCTCTCTCTCTCTCTCTCTCTCTCTCTCTCACACACACACACACACACACAAGCGCGCACGCAGAACAGGTCCCCCCTTTTCCCCCAGAGTTCAGGATTTTAAATTTGTACCAAAGTAGCTGAAGCAAAAAACATAAAACATTCTGCAATCCTTTGCAAGCCCAAACACAAAATATAAAACAACTATATGTAGGAAAATATGGTTTTCTACAGGTTCCCCCTTTTATTGCCAAGTTGTACTATGCCATCCTCAAGTACTGAAAATCTTGGACCCAAATTTCTGTTATCATTTCTAATAGTAAAACCACAAAATTCCTTTTCAATAAGATTTCAGCAATAGTACCAAAGGCTACGATTGATAAGCAATAACTGAGCTATCTTATCAAACTAATTTTTTTTTATTTTGTACATGTCTCCGTGTTATTTCTACAAGATGCACACATAACTCCTTTCCCCTATCTTCCTGATTAAGCTCCCTTTTCTTTTTACTCTTCTAATTGCTTTCATGCCTGCACCAATATTCCTAAGCATTACTTTTTACTAAGTACAGTCCCTGATTTAGGTTTGATAAGCAGATAATCCAAGTTCTGTTTACTCTTTCTCCTCATCCTGCCCTGAAATTTCTCTCAATATATATATATATAATAACAATAATAAATGCTCCCTTAAAAAAATCATTGAGTTTTCATCTATTGTGAAAAATATTTTAAAAATAAGCCACAATACTGTTTTGTCATTATTAAGGAATTGTAAAGGTTACCTAAATGAATAAAAACCAACTTGATAGAGGATGTTGGGAGGACCCATTGGGTTGAAAGACTCGTGCTGAAAGTAGACCACAGAACAAACATGAAAGCCACTCAATACCTCTACTGTAAACTACAACACCCAAAAGGAGAGAGAACAAAAGGGAATGCCCTGCCACAGAGGGGGGGGGGAGATGGGGTGGGGATGGTGGGAGGGATACTGGGAACATTGGTGGAGGAGAATGGGCACTGGTGGAGGAATGGGTAAATGATCACTCTATGACTGAAATGCAAGCACAAAAGTTCGTAAGTTTGTAACTGTACCTCACGGTGATTCACTAATAAAAAAATTTTAAAAAAGGGGCTGGAGCGATAGCACAGCAGGTAGGGCGTTTGCCTTGCACGCGGCCGACCCAGGTTCGATTCCCTGCATCCCATATGGTCCCCTGAGCACCCCCAGGAGTAATTCCTGAGTGCAGAGCCAGGAGTAACCCCTGTGCATCGCCAGGTGTGACCCAAAAACCAAAAAAAAAAAAAAACACAAAACAAAAAAAAACCAACTTGACAGTTCAGAACCCAAATTACTTGTACAGAATGAGTATAATTCTTTATAATGAGTTTCAATCTATCATGATAGTAGAAGGTTTTAGAGAGAAAAAAATCTTCAAAATCAGGAGTATACCTGAAGTACACTTGACTTCTCTGAAAAGAAAACTCAAAAGCCTACGGATAAATACTGGCAGAGACAAGTTATTTCAACATGCCTTCGAGGAAAATACATGTTAAGAGAACATACATAGCAAATAAAAATATTTAAGCGTCAAGTCAGTTTCTATTTTTAGCTTTAGAATAAGTTGTATCAGAAATTGATTCTGGATTAATATAATCGTTAAAATTAAACGTCAATTTTTGTTTTGGTCTCATTTCACCAATAATCCAACAAGTGGCTCTCCCATTTCTAGTACTGGTCCATCCTGGGGATGGGCAAATGAAGGCAAAAGGGAGTCAAGTTCTCTTTTCAAATTTAAATAATCTTTTCTATAAAAAATAGCATAAAGGGCTGGAGAGACAATGCAGTGGGTTGAGCACTTGCCTTACACATGGCCAATTCGGGTTTGACCCAGGTACCACATATGGTCCCCTAAACCCACCAAGAGTGATCCCTGAACTCAGAGCCAGGAATGAGACCTAAGCAAAGCCAGGTTTGGCCCCCAATCAAAAAGAAACAAAAAGAAAACTTTAGGGCTGAAGTGATAATACTAAATAGGACCTTGCACATGGCACCCCATATGGTCCCCCCCACAGTACTGCCAGGAGTGAACCTGGAGTACAGAACCAGAAGCACGAAGCACAGCCAAGTAGGGTCCCAAACAAACAAACAAACAAATATTAGCATAAAAATGTAATTTCTACTAAAACTGAAAAGATTCTTTCAGGGTAAAACATGATTAGTACATGAGGATCCAAGACAAAATGAATTGCTAGCCACTGCTATTAGGCTTTGGAACTAAAGATTCCTACAATTCTAAACTCTAAAGATTTATTAACTCCTGAAGTTCACTTTATGTAGGGGCCTTTAAAAAATGATATTTTAAAAGCTCATTCGTTCTGAGCAAAGTATTTCCCACTTCCCTCAGTTTACACAAAAGATGTTTTACATGAGCAGTAAGATGAGTTGTTACCCTCTGCTTCTAAAGCAAGATGTATTCTTTATCTTTAAAATCAAAACTCAATTCCATTAAGGAAATAACTAAGAAGTATGTAGCAGGTACATGTATCTAGTTTCTACCATTATTCAAATTAAACAAGTGCTAGATGCTCAGCCTGGAACTCAGAATTTAGCACTGAGACCAAAGCACAGAAACATAACTTTTATTAAGGACACTGGTGCCCATTAGGTTGTCATTTATACTTCACAAAAATCAAGTATAAAGCTGTCCAGCTTTAAGAACTAGTTTCAGGCCTGGAGGCCTGGCTTGGTGGTAGAACACATAAGTTGATTTCCAGCAGAAAGGGATATGACTGCCATGAATATATAGAGCAGACTTTTCCCATAAATTAACAGCATCTCTTTGAGGTATGTGGGAAAGGAGCATTTAAAAACGTGGTCTGAGAGATAGTAGAGGGTAGGGCACTTGCCTTGCACACTGACCCAAGTCTGGTCCCAAAGCACCCTATATTCCCCTCCCCAGTGCCCCTGCCTGCCAGATGTAATCCTGGGCACAGAGCCAGGAATAAACCCCGAGCACCACTGGTGTGACACATCCCCAAAGTTCCTGTAATGGGACACAAAGTAAAAATGGATCTTCAAGGGCTCATTAAAAAAAGGGATGTATAGGCACTATTGCTCACTCTACCCCTAGCAGAGACAGTAAAGCATCTTGGTGTCCCACTCTAACATGAAAAACTCAAAGCTAAGAGAAAGTGATAAAAACAGAAGAGCTTCATCAGCGTATTATTAAGACAACGACAAACCATCATGCCTAGAGCCAAACCACTATCCTCTTCCCTCCCTTCTACACCTCAATTGTACATATTTTTGTCCACTATGTCAGGCAGTAGGGCAAAAGTTGCAGGCCAAAATGCACTGCATTGGCTAGAACTCAGTTGCAGCGCAGACATAGAAAGCTTTCCAGTCTTTGTAATGTCTTCTAAAAATTATTAACCACATCTATTAGAACATAAACTTTTTTTTTTTTTTGCTTTTTGGGTCACACCCGGCCATGCACAGGGGTCACTCCTGGCTCTGCACTCAGGAATTATCCATATGGGGTGCTAGGAATCAAACCCGGGTTGGCCGCATGCAAGGCAAACACCCTACCGCTGTGCTATCACTCCAGCCCCTAGAACATAAACTTTTCAACACCAACAAAACTTAAAATGTTTGGTTTTGGGAAAGAGAGAATTAATTATGTAAAGTTCAAATATTTTCATACCTAAATGCCTCCCACCATCACATAAATTCAAAACAGTCCTGGAAATGAAGAACTAAACACACCCAATGGGAATGCAGAGTACAGATGATCAATTTTTTTTTTTCTTTTTGGGTCACACCTGGCGATGCACAGGGGTTACTCCTGGCTTTGCACTCAGGAATTACTCCTGGCAGTGCTCAGGGGACCATATGGGATGCTGGGATTCGAACCCGGGTCGGCCACGTGCAAGGCAAACGCCCTACCCGCTGTGCTATCGCTCCAGCCCCAATGATCAAAACATTTTTGAAATAAAACATAAGCTCTATTTGCCATCAAAATCCTTCTCTGAGGCATATTTGAACTAGTTTGACTCCTGCTGCCATATTTTGCCTTCTGCTTCACTGTTGAAACTTTAGTTCTCAAATTTCAAGGAGATTTAGAATCACCTGGAGAATCTGTTTGAAAGCTAAATTCCTTGACCCGACTCCCCCCAAGATTATAGTTTTAGAAGCTGGATCCTGCATTTATAATAATGCATCATTCAAGTGAACCCAAGTTAAGTGCTCACAAATTCATACTCTTGGTAACATTGGCCTACACTGAAAATGGCCCAGGGGAAAAGCCTCTCAAATTACTGTCAATGTTTAGGAACAAAGCAAACTAAGGACTGTAATCAAGACAAACACTTAAATAATTGTGCTGTAATAGTTTTAGGGCAGAAAGTGTCACACTCAAAATACTTTTGGCTGGATTACTCCAGTGCTGTTAACACAGGAGCCACCAATCACGTGTGGCTATCTTGATTAAAATTCACAGAAATAAATCAAATTAAAAGTTCAGTTCCTCAGTTACTAGATTTTTTTAAGTGTTCAAGATTGCACATAGTTAATGGCTAATATGGTGAACAAAATAGAGAAAAATTTCCATCATCAGAACATTCCACTGGATAGTACTGGTTTAGAGTTAATGGGATATCTACATAAAAAGTATATAATCTCCACTCTTCTGAATCAGAGCGCTCTATCTGGTAATTTGCAATTTTAAATAAGCACAGCTACTTTAAATATTAACTGTAAAACAAATTATTCTTTTGTTGGCATAATTTTCTGAAAGTTGTCCAAGAAAAGTCAAGAGGATATGCTTATGCACTTCAGATTATCAAAATACAAGTATTTAATGGACTTTAAATATTTAAATATTTGAAAGTATCAAAAGCACTAAAACCACAACTAGGTTTTCACCAAATTAGAACCAAAGAAAATGTTTCAATTACTAGAAAACAGAAGGTACTAGATGGGTCCAGAAAGATGAAAATACCTACTATGACTAATTTTCCAAATTCTTCAGAAGGATCTGTTATAAGCACGACAAAAAAACCATTACTTTATAACTAGTTTCAAACTGACCTTGCTGCAACAAACTCAAAATTGGTGAGATCTTCCTAACTTTTAACTTCGTATCACCAAGTTCATAATAAAAACCACTGAGATATGCTTAAACTAACTGTACAAATGATGGACAATTAACTCAAAATTGTGACCAAATCTAGGTTTCAAGAGAATAGACATGAAAGTTCATCTAACAGTTTATAACTTAAAATTTTATCTCTCAGCTGAATCAGTATCTAGCTTTAAACAATCTAGTATAAATGGAACATAAAGCATGGGAAACCAGATGCTAAAGCATGAAATGTAACAAATTTAACAAAAGGTAAGCCTTATTACACAGAATTAACTCTGCACTAATTCAGCTTTAAATCTACTTTTTCTAAAGATAAAAACATTCGATTAGAGCCTGCATAAGAGTTCACCATATTCACTTTAAATAAAGCAATCATGAATCTAGGAATTTTGCTTCACAAGAAAGCAATTTTACATGTAAAAATTAACAAATGTAACACATAAAACCAAGTATTAAAACGTACCCATCTGAACAAGTCACACTGCTCATTAGTTATGGCGGTACATCCCTGGGTGCTTATGAGCACACTGACTTCAGAGGTCTATAGCAAATCGAAGGGTTGGCAAAGAAAAGCGATTAACAAATCATCGTTCAAACTGTAAATATTAGAGGAAAGCTTGTAGTAACTTACCTGCAACACTAGTGATTGTAAGTGGAACTCCTTGCACTTGAACGCCTGCAGCACCCAGGTTGGCAACACTCACTGTCTGAAGGTTAGGCACTGATGCAAGCTGGGCAGTATTCAAAGTTATTGGGGCACCAGCAACAGCCACAGGAGCAATCTGAGCAAGAGTTGTGCCACCACTTGAAGACACTGGGGTGATGGTTAATTGTTGGGATAAACCAGCATTCTGAACTTGCAAATTTGAGAGACTCTGAATATTCTGAACCTGTACAGTTTGCCAACTGATTTGCCCTGAAGGTGTTAAAGTTGGAGCCCTGATAAGCACCTGAGTCGGATTTACTGCTTGAAGTTGAACATTCTGCAACGGCTGCTGCTGGATGGTCTGAATGGTCTGCCCTGACTGGAGTTGGAATGACTGTGGTGGAATAGCCTGAATGATCTGTTGCTGAGGCTGTTGGATCTGGATCTGTTGTAAAATCGGCTGGCCTACAATTTGTACCTGCTGAAGAGAATTTGCTTGATCCTGTGCATTCTGTATTCCATTGGGCTGAAGCTGACTAGAACTCTGGGCTTCTGACTCAGTAGCAGCAGATGTCTGAGAGTCTTCAATAGTGCGTTCAGAACTACTGGCTGATGTGCTTGCATACTGACCCGTATCTGCTGAGCTCACTAACGTGTCACTGCTGGTCAGGGATGTCGAAGCAGTGGTTGTGCAGGTAGTGGAGGAGGAGGGAGATTCCGGCATGGTACTGGCAGAAGCAGTGGTGGTGGTGGGCGTGGAAACTAACTGGCTCCCGTTGGAAGTCCCACCATCAGTAGTAGTAGCAGGCTGGCCAACCTGTCCAGTCCCTCCTCCAGCAGCCACGTTGTTTATCACTGGCAATGCTAAAGTCACTCCTCCAATATTAATCGGTAGGGTTGTTACAACTTGAGCCTGAGTACCAGGTAGGGTCTGTAACTGCAGTGGTATTGAAACCCCAGGTCTAATTTGAACTGGAACTGTCTGATTTGCAAGGTTTTGAGCAAGAATATTCCCAGAAGCTGTCCTGTTAGCAGCTGTGAGTATAGCTTGATTATTACCTGCTGAAATGAGCTGAATTTGACCCTGCAAATCCTGTAGAGATGAACTACTAGTTGGGTTGATTTGAATCTGCTGGCCTTCCACTGTCTGAAGTTGTGGAATCACTTGGTACTGTACACTGCCACCTGGATTTTGGACTTGTATGACTTGAAATTGACCAGGGGCGGAAGAATTACCTGATTTTGTTTTTGTAGGAGATGCACTCCCGTTATTACTGCTGGAAGTACTGGATGAACTAGAAGCTGGTTGAGAAACGTTATTTTCTTTTGAAGCAGGAGTGGAGGCAACAAGTTGCCAAGCGTTTCCAGCAAGTTGGGTTGTCACCAGTTCTAGCTGTTGCGGTTGATTCTGAAGTTGCACCAATCCTTGGCTTGGATCTATAATAATCTGCTGCTGTCCAGTCGCTTGATTTTCACCAGGAGTCCCTATTTTGCTGCAAGTAGCTGCCAGTAAAGCCAGAGGAGAGGGCTGAGAGTCCTACCCAAAATGGGATGGTAAAGGAGAGGGGGGGGGGAAAAAAAGTGGGCGGATTTAGTGGAGGCCGGTAGCTGCAAGGGGGTTATTTATTTGACAGCTATACACTTCAGAATTTAGGAAGTGGCAGAAATAAAGCAATATGAACAAAAACAGCATAGAAATTAGGAAGAGGTTCCTGAAATACCAAGTTTAAAGTAAAAGGAAATTTCTAGCAAACTTTTTCAAGAGTACAATTTTCCTGAACTCAGGATGCCCTTGGGAAAACACACACCGTTTTCTTATCATCTGCGTTTCTGCTGTAATTTTAAATGTTATCCCTCAACACACGTGAAGTCTGTATGAAACAATTTAAGTTCCTCACTCATAAAAAGATGTTCTGAGCTGGAGAAACATTTTTTTTTTTAATTCTGTTCTTCATTTGGGGGCATTTAAAGGACATAACTTCCTGTCTTCCCCTTATGTTTTCGTGGTGTATATCTACATTTCTTGGGGGGTAATATTTGCTTTTACCTGGGAGCCTGAGGTTTTGGGTTTTTTATTGTTATTCTCTGGCTCAGAGGTTTTCCCTCCTTCTGTAGCCATCGCCGCCGCCGCCGCCGCCTCCTCCTCCTCCTCCTTCTTCTGATCTGCAACAAGCCCCCCCCACCACACACACACACACACACACACACACACACACACGCACACGCACACACGCACACGCGACAACAGGTTATTAGGGTTATTATTCGTCTTCCCCCTCGCCTCTCCTCCCCCTCCCCCCGCAACATTAATCTCCATAAACCCGCGATCCACGCACACCGGCAGGGGGTGGGGGGAGAAGGAGGGAAGGGAGGAGGGGGATATCACAAAACGTGGTCTGAAACCCGACCCATCGGCTCCAGAGCAACACCCAGAAGGAGGTCGTTCCCTCAGACATTAAGACAAAACGCAAGCCTCCCTCCCTCCCCGCGATTCCCCTCCCTCCGTCGCCTCCTCCCCTTCCAGCATCTCAGCGGCCCCGGGGGAGGGGGGAAGCACCGCGCCGGGTCTGGGGAGGGAGGGCGGGAAGGAGGCGGTGAAGGAGACCGAGGGGGGTGGAGAATACGTACCGCTCATCCCGCATTAACAGGACAAACCCTCCGACGGAGACACTGGGATAGAGGTGGGTGGGGGTGGGGGCGAGGCGGGAGGAGAGGCCGGTCCCGCCCGCCCGCGGTGGCTCGGAGGAGGCTGTAGCTGGCACAGGCTCTGCCTCTTTTTCCGCGAATGGCCGCCGCTGGGCTGTGGCGTAGCAGCTCCTCTCTCCGCCCGAGCCCGGCTGACTCGCCCTTGATTGACAGCGGCGGCGCGCGGCGCGGGCGGCGGCGCGGGCCGGGGGGCGGGGCCAGGGCGGCGCGAGCCCGGCCGACTCCCCACCCCCCTCGGCCTCTCTCCGCCGGAGCCGCCGACTCTCCACCCCTTCCCCCAGCGGATTGGCCGCCGACCTGCCGGGGGCCGGGGCGTTGGGGCCGCCTCCTCCCCACCCCCTGGCTCGGGGGTTCTTCCTCGGGCCGCTCTCCTCGGCCGCTCGGCTGCTCGGGCGCTGCCGCCGCGGGCGTCCTAGCTGAGGCGCGCTGCCGCTAGGCCCTCCATACAGCCAAACTTGTTGTCTCAGGATATCCCGCCCCCTACTCATTTCCCAGCGCCCTCTCCTCAATTAAAAAAGAAAAAACCTAACACGCGCCAGAAGCCCGCGAGGGGTCATCACGAAAGGAAAGCATGAGGGGGTGGAGGGGAGGGAGAGCGAGCCGCGGGGGCGGAGGGGGCGCGCGGACCGCCGCCGGCCCGCGCGCGGAGCCAACTGCCCGCCGGCCCCGCGTCAGGAGCATGGCTTTCCCGAGGCGCATCCGGACCCGGGCGCCCTTTTTCCCTGGCTCGGCCCCCATTGGCTGAGCGCTCGCGGGGACGCGCGCTGAGTGGTGGGAGCGGCGGGGCGGGGCGCGGCCGCGGAGGCTGTCGGTCCCGGTAGTTCCCGCGGCGCGCGGCCGCCCCTCCCAGGCGCCGCCTTCCCTCCCGCCCCCGACCGCGGCCCGGCCGCCGAGCGGAAAGCTTGCCCGGAGGGGGCGGCGGCGAGGCGTGGCCGGGGCCGAGTGGGAGTTGAACTGCGCGGGGGCCGGGGGAGGGAGCAGGGGTGTTGTTTGCCTGGGCCTATCGGCCGCTCGGGGCTGCCCAGAGCGCCGCTGCCACCGCCTCCTCGGCTCCAAGCCGCTCCCCGCGGGGCGCGCTCACACCCGCTGAGCGCCGCGATTGAGCGGAGGGCGGCGCGGGGAGGCGGGGTCTGCTGGCCTCGGGGTTTGAATGAAGCCGGCTTCGGGGAGCTGCGTCTCCGCGCTTCTCTTCCTTCGCCCGCGTCCCTTCCCTCCAGGCCTGCCTCGCTTTCGAGCGAGGCCTGCTTCCCCACCCGCCGCGGACGAGGCTCTTCCATCTTAGGTGGTGTCTCCCTCCGGCTGCCTGCCGACGCCGAGCCAACGGGCCACCTCTCCGGGCGACGGCGTGTTTTGTCCAGTGGCCCGCGTGGTGGCGGGACTTTTGCACTCCCAGGGGTCTTCCCTAGAGCGGCGGGGAGAAGCCCAGCTTCCACCGGGGTCGGCCCCCCGCTCACCGGTCACCCCATCGAGGCTCAGCTGGAAGCTTCCTGGGCAGGAGAAAATTTCCCTCCGGCTGCACAAAGCAGTTGTTTGGGTCAGATGCTCTGAAGCCTGACCTCTGCGTTAGCCCTGAAGCACTGCCAGTCAGGATGGTGGCAGGGATCGCGCGCCCAATTCAGTGTACCCGAGTGGCAACGAATCACTCGTGTAAAATACTGGCCTTGGGAGACCCGTCCACACCCCGACTCAGCCACCCGACCCCCCTCCTTTTTCTTTTTTCTACCTGTGCTCCACACGCAGCCTCGAGCGTTCTGTCTCCTGCCTGAGGCCTGACAGGTTGCGAGGGTGAGGAGGTCCCAGGTGCTGCACTTGATTGGCATTTCCTTTGCTTGTTAAAGTAATTGCAGCCATGAGCTGATGACAAAGCCTGGCGCGCTGCAAGACAAAGCAATCCGAAAAAGGAATTACATAGTCCTTTGGACCCTTTTTTAACTTGGCTGATGGTCCTTAAATACCCCACTCACCGGTCCTCAAGTATAATATATGAAGCCCCAACGCGCAGCCTGCCTTTACGACGTACTGTTTTCTCAGGCCCCTTTCCCTCCTCACAATTCACTATGATGAAGGAAGGAAGACATCTTGCAGTCTTAGAAATTGGGGCGTTCCTTGTAGTTTTCTTACCTTACAAAACCTGCTGCGAGGGGCAATGTCACTGCCTGGACCACAGATTTTTAAAGGGATGTTTACTTACTATGGAGCTACAAAGTGTCCTAAATACTCTCACCCTATAAAGTGGTTTTCTGGGTATTCATTAAACAGTGTAGTGTAAAGGAGGAAGTAATTTCCCCTCTACTAAGTTCTGTAGTAAAAGAACCCAGAGAAAAACAATTTCGTCTGTATATTTCATGAGTACAGGAAGGTGTCTAGGTAAAAATTAAGAATCCTGAGGTGCTTTAGAATTCAGGCTTAAATATCATCTTAATAGTAAAAGGGAACTTAGGGAGATCATTCCAGAAGCTAGTGGGAGGCCCAGATTTGATCCTTAGCACTGTGTGGTTCCCCTAGCAAGAGCACCATGGAGAGATCCTCCATCCACACTTCCCCCACGCAACCCCTAGAATAGTGAAAAGAGGGGTAAGGAGTTTTCAGAAAGATAAATGGGCCCCGTGGCGAAATAGATAGGAGCCAGTTGTCTGGGTGTGGTATAGACTTTTGCTGTAAGAAAAGTCCCTTTTCACTCCTATGGGTGTGAAACCTATGGGGTTTTCTTTTAAAGAATCTGTCCAGATAAGACAGTTTAGAAAAGGTCTCTTCTGCATTTTCTGAATTTTTTCAAGCACCTACAGGTGAAAATGATATTCCAAAGTGGCCTTTGGAAGTGGCATATTCTGCTATCCCTCATGAATTCGCAGGCTTGCTTTTCATGCTGAACCAAAAGCTTCTGGTCCCTGGATAAGCCATGAGGCCTGGGCCAAGTGGCTGAAATGAATCATTTCCCAGGCACCATCATTTTTGTTACTGTTCCAAAATCACAGTCAGTCTGATACCACCTTCTGAGTTTCAGATAGTACCATCTATACCATGGCCACCTTCATGTTTTTCTTTAAAGCCAATGTTTTATCTTTATTCCTAACAATTGAAGATGTAATTATCACCTTAATAAATGGAAAGTCAGTAGCATTTTCTTTAGAAATTCTGTATCAACATGAATTCAATGAAATCCTTCATCTTGAGCCTGCAAGGATCATCTCTTTCCAGAGGAAGCAATTTTACTGAAAAGGCTCCTTGTATTCATATTGTTCATAGAACAGTGTCTTTTAAACTTTTTCATGATACTTTAAACTTTAAACTTTATCATGATAGGAATAAAATATTATTTTTGTTTGTCTTGGAGCCATATCTGACTATAATAAGGACAAAAAAGGGAACAGGGAGAGTTAGATTAGGAATATGGCCCTAAAGAAAGGGAATTATTGGGAGCTGGATAGATAGTACAGTGGTAGGGCACTTAGTTTACATGCAGCCAACCTGGATTCTACCCCAGGCACCACATAAGTTCCCCAAACTCTGCCAAACGTGATCCCTGAGCACAGAACCAGGAGTCAGCCCTGAACACTGCCAGGTGTGGTCCAAAAAAACAAACATTATTGGTATGGAATGTCATAAGTGTCACTAGGATAGCCTAGCTGGTGCCTGGTAATTCTATGACCTGGGGTAATCTGGAGTGCAAAACACCAGAAGATTATCATCTCATCATCCTCTCTTGCTTTAATTACCTACTTCTTGAAAGTAGTTCTAAAAAAAAAAAAATGCTTATCTACCTCACTCCCCCACTGGTTAACAAGGTGTAAATTGGGAAAGATTTCTGCCCCTCTCTGGAATCTTTTCTCAGGAAATCTCTTCCACAGTCAGGGAGATTCCCTACAATTTCTTTTCCTTTCCCTTCCATTAAAGTCATTATTAGTATGTCCAGGATACCATGCACTGTCCCTATCACAATAAAAGCCTGGAAGTGTAGAATATTACATTAGAAAGTAAATTGCAGATCTGAAGAGCTTAATGGGCTGAAGCATATTCTTTGAATGTGGAGGCCTGGGTTCAATCCCATTACCACATGATCTCCCTGAACGAATGAAAGTGCTAGGCATGGCCTTTGAACACTAAACTGAGAGCAACTAAGAAAAGCCATGGGTGGCTCAACAAGACCTCCCAACACTCACTCCCCCCCCCCCACACACACACACACATACACTACTGCTCTGCACTGTCGCACAGTCATCCCATTGTTCATCAATTTGCTCAAGCGGGCACCAGTAATGCCTCCGTTGTGAGACTTGTTACTGTTTTTGGCATATCGAATACGCCATGGGTAGCTTGCTGGACTCTGCCCTGTGGGCAGGATACTCTCAGTAGCTTGCTGGGCTCTCTAAGAGGGATGGAGGAATCTAACCCGGGTCAGCTGCGTGCAAGGCAAACGCCCTACCTGCTGTGCTATCACTCCAGCCCACACACACAATACACTGTCACTGTCACTGTCATCCTGTTGCTCATCGATTTGCTCGAGCGGGCACCAGTAACATCTCCATTGTGAGACTTGTTAGGTTTTTGGCATATCAAATACGCCATGGGTAGCTTGCCAGGCTCTGCAGTGCGGGTGAGATACTCTTGGTAGTTTGCCAGGCTCTCTGATAGGGGCAGAGGAATCGAATCTGGGTTGGCTGTGTGCAAGGCAAATGCCCTACCGCTGTGCTATCGCTCCAGCCCCACACAAAATGTAAATTTCTTGACAACAACTGCTTTCAGGAAGCAAAAAGTTTTAGAAATATAATTTTAACATAACTGTGACCTGAATATAGAACATTTACATGTAAAAACTCAAAAGGATAACCTTTTAATGGTTATGAACAATGTTTGTAACTAGCACTACCAGATAATGATCAAAGACTGACCACTGCAGTGCAGTATCTTCAGTTCCTTTTTCTTTTCTCATTTTTTGGCCATACCCAGTTCAGTGTTCAGGGCTTGCTCCCATTGGAGCTCAGGGGATTCTGAGATGCCAAACACTGGACACTTGCCTCCAGCATGCAAAGCACAAACGCTGCCTTTTGAGACTTCTCTCAGGCCGTTTCAACCCTTGCATTTCTTTAGCAGGAGCTGATAGCATTGCTAATTATTTCTTAGGCACGCTTAGTTTTTTCATGGATTAACCAAGTACAACCTCAAAAGACTGGAGTTAAAATTTCTGTTTGATCTGTTTCTGAACCATACCAGGAGGTAGGTGCTCAGGGAACCATGCAGATCAAATCTAGATCTCCATCATGCAAAGCCTGTGATCCAACCCTTTGAGCTCTTTCCCTTGTCCCACAATGTGTAAATTCTTTCAGCCAGGCCTAGCTATGGGCATCTCTTGTTTTAACTGGAACAATCAGTTATAAGACCTTTGTGAAATATAGACCTTTCACATGTCTGAATGCAGCAGCTATGTGTACCTGGGTCCAGAACTCAACATGACGATCAACTTGGCACCAGAACTGCACAGGAGGAAGAGAGCGGCGTGGAACACCTTCAAGAGCGTCGAAGAAGTTGTTAAGAGGATGAAGAACCTCCGGCTCCAGGCACATCTTTTCGACTCCACATTTCTTCCTGCACTAACATATGCCTCAGAGACCTAGGCCCTATGAGAACAGGATGAGAACACTATTCTGGTCTCCCAAAGAGGGATTGAAAAAATTATGCTTGGAATATCACATTTCACTCAACTGAGAGGAGGAATCTGGAGTTCTGACCTCTGTCGAGGATCGAGAATCAGGGACACTGTCTTGTTTGTGAAGGCGTCAAAAATCAGATGGGCTGGACATGTAATGCAATTTAGAGACGACCGCTGGACTAGAGCTGTTACCGACTGGATTCCACGGGATGTCAGGAACACCTGGCTGCCCACCTATGAGATGGTCATATTTCTTCATCAAGACCATGAACGAACGGTTTGAGGCTTTTCGTGTTCCTGGAGCGAGCGAGCAAACACCATTGGACTACACTAGCACATGACAGGGATGAATGGAGACGTTACTGGTGCACGCTTGAGCAAACCGATGAGCAACAGGATGACAAGTGATACAGGTGATACAGGAGCCCTTTCACAAAAAGTTAGAGTCCAAGCTAAAAACTCATCCTGCTATCACCAACATTATCCTTTGAGGCAGGCACACAGTCTGGGGACAGCAAAGTTATAAGAAGTATTTTGGGGTATTTTTTCCTTCTGGAGAAGTCTATACCCTCTTTTTAATACTTCTCTCTCTTTATCTCTCTCTCTCTCTCTCACCCCTCACATTTATTTCTTTAAATAAAACTAATAAAACTATTTGGGTCAGAGTGATAGCAGTGTGTATCACATAGCCTTCCATGCAGCTGACTCGGATTCAATCTTGAGCACCCCATATGGCCTACCCTCTCCACCAAACCTGCCAGGAATGATCCCTGAGAACTGACAGTTGGATGTGGATTGAAAAAAACAAACAAACAAATAAATACAACTATTTCACTTCACATAAAAAAAAAAAAACGATTCTGGGACTAGAGAGAGAGTGCAAGAATTAAACTAATTGACTTGTGCTCAGTTTGATTCCCAGCACTACATATGGTTCCTAAGCACCACTAGGAGTAATCTCTGAGCACAGAGCCAGGAGTAAGTCCTGAGTGCATCCAGGTGTGAGCCAACCTCAAACCCCTACCCCAAAATCCAATAAAGGGGGGAAGTAGGTTTTCTTCTAGGTATGGGGAGCTTCAAGTATCATACTAACAAAATGAGGATTTTTGACATTGTGTACAATGCATCCAATAAGATGGTGCACACCAAGGTCCTGTGCTAACTGGCAGTGGGAAGAGTTCACCCTGCACTACCCCTGGGATGCGGGAAAGGATTAGGACAATTTGTTGTGGTGGTTGATTTTGGTTTTGAGGCCACACCAGTGCTGTTCAGGGCTTACTCTGGCTCTGTGCTCAAGAGTTCACTCTTGGCAGTGCTTGAGGGACTGCAGCCTCCAACAAGTTGTACTATTTCTCCATTCACCGAAGAAAAGTTGGAAGAAATAGAACAAAAGAAAAATGATGCTAAAATCAGCATCCTTCTGAAGGAGATGTCCCAGCAGGCCAAACTTCTGGTATGCAGCACTAGCATAACAGAGTCACTGTCACTGACATCCCGCTGATCAATTTGCTCAAGTGGGCAGCAGTAATGTCTTCATTGTGATCCTTGTCGTTACTGTTTTGGGCATATTGAATACACCACGGGTAGCTTGCCACAGGCTCTGCCGGGCTACCTGAGAGGGGCGAGGAATTGAACCCGGATCGGCCACGTGCAAGGCAAATGCCCTACCCACTGTGCTATTGCTCCAGCCCAGCATACTGGAGTAGCATGATTAAACAGACAGCTATATGCCAAAGGACAAGGAACTGAAATTCTTTCTATGGAAAACCAATGCCCATCGAAGCATTGGTTCATTCTCTTCTGGCTCTTGTAATGAAAGCCTTTATTGTTGTGTCCCATGTTAAAAAAAATAAGCGTGTAAAATTTGTGATTTTAACCTAGTTACATTTATTACGCACTCATAACATACAGCAAACCCAAGTTCAATTCCCAGCACCTCAGATGGTTCTCCAAGCACTGCCAGGCATGATTCTTGAGCACACAGTCAGGAATAAGCCCTGAGCTCTGTGGGGTGTGCCCCTTTCCGAATTCAAAATGAAACAAAAATAATAAACTGTTGTCTGTCTATAACTAAAATGTATACATAGTCCTAGATAAATAATTTCAAACCCCTCAGAGTCCCATTCCTTCTCCTTGTGTTGTTACCATCTTATAGGTTTGATTCCAGAATCAAATAAGATTAAATATTCTTTGAATTGGGGATTACTTTATATATATATATATATACATATATATATTTCCCTTCTCAGGTTATTTATTTATTTATAATGAGTCTCTGTGAGGTACAGTTACAGACTTACAAACTTTCATGCTTACATTTTGAGTACCCATCCCTCCACCAGTGCCCATTCACCACTACCAATATTCAATATTCCCAGTATCTTTCCCACCCTCTGCCCCCCCACCCCACCCCCCGAGCCTCTGTGGCAGGTACATTTTCTTTTACTCTCTCTCTCCTTTTGGGTGTTATGGTTTGCAATACAAGTATTAAGTGGCCATCATGTTCAGTCTAGAGTTTAATTTTAGCACACATCTCCCATCCCCACCGGGCCCTCCAAGCATCCTTTACTTGGTGTTCCCTTCTCTGTCTGAACTGCCTTTTCCCCCAGCATGTGAGGCTGGCTTCCAAGCCATGGAGTAATCCTCCTGGTCCTTATCTCTACTATCCTTGGGTGTTAGTCTCCCATTCTGTTACTTTATATTCCACAAATGAGTGCAGTCCCTCTATGTCTGTCCCTCTCTTTCTGACTCATTTCACTTAGTATGATACTCTCCATATTTTTACATATTTTTAATGGTTTTTAAAAAACACACCCAGTGGTGCCCAGGGCTTACTCCTGGCTCAGCACTCAGGAATCACTCCAGGTGGGCCCAATGGACAATATCAAGTGCACAGGGATGGAACCCTGGTCAACCGTGTTTAAGATAAGCACCCCATCTGCTATACTGTATCTCTGACCCCAGTATTCTTAGAACTGTTTATGGCATATGGTAAAATCTCTATGTCTATTATTTTGTCATTTTAATCAATATTACCAAGGCATTCGAGCTCCAGTAAGACAAACACAGACATGTACAAGTAGAAAGCCTCTCTACTAGGTGTATGGAAAAATCCATATACCTCTGCTCTAAATACTAAATTTACCAGTGTTAACTGATTGGTATATCCCTTCTTACTTTTTCTGTGTTTGTTTTCTTTGAAGGGTCATACCTGGTGATGCCCAGGAGCATCTCATCTGTGGGGGGTTATTCCTGGGAGTAGCAAGGGAACTATTTGGTGCTGGGGATCAAACCTGGGTCTTCCACATGCAAAGCATGCACTAGTACTTTGAGCTATCTCTGACTTTTCCTTTATCACTTTTATCTTACTTATACAAATATGTGTACTGTTTGAACATGCATGCAGTTTTCAACTTACATACAGAAATATATGTGCAAACTTTGTTTTACTTTTAATTTTTCATTGGTTTACAATATTACAGAATATCAGGGGTTTCACACCTTTCAATGGATATAATACCCGTACCACAAAGTTCCAGTACCTTCTATCACTAAAATGAACCTTTTTCCCATTCCTCTCACTTTACCACCACTTTATGTGCTTACTATACATCCACTGTCTTTTTTTGGGGGCGTGAGCGGGGGCACACCAGTGATGCTCAGGGTTGACTTCCAGCTCTACACTCAGGGATCACTCATGGCGCGTTTGAGGAACCATATGGGCTGTGGTGAATGGAACCTGGGTGGGCTGTATGCTAGGCAAGCATGTTACCCACTGTACTATCACTCAGCCCCCCCCAACTTTACATCCACTTTACCACCATAATTTTCATCAAATCTAATGACTTTAGTGTTGGGGTTGTTGCCGGGGATTAAACCCGGGCCAGCCACGTGAAAAACTAGCACTCTACCCACTGTACTATAGCTCCAGTCCTGAGTTTGTATATTTAATAGAATTTACTACTTTCTTGTATGAATATATTTTATTGAAGAGTAATAGTCCTATTGGTAGTCAGTCAATTTTTTTATTGCTTTCACTATACCTTAATTAATAACAATAAACTTACTTCTATTTGTATTTACAAGATATTATTTTATATTGGCATTTTTATTTTAGTAGAAAGATTTCCAACAGTAAGACTGCTTTCAGAAAGCATGTGTATATTTAAAATTTTAATATATACCATTAAATTAGTATACAAAAATTATTTTATATATTCACTCACTAAGCACTCATTTCATGAGGGTATAGATTTCCCTAAAATGTTATGAACACTGATCATTCCCAGCTTTGAACCAAAATTGCAAAGCAAATGGGTAGGTGAGGCAGTTCACCTGACTGCTAGGAAGGTTGAACATCTTTGCTTTACTCAAAGGCCATTTGTATTTCCTACCACAGCAAATTGCCTGTTCATAGTCTTATGTCTTACATTATAATTTCTTATTGTCTTGTTTATCTTAAAAGGAGGGCATTTGGGACACACCCAGCAGTGCTCAGGGCTCAGGGCTTCGTTCTTGGCAGTGCTTTGGGGATCATATATGGTATTGGGGATTGAACCCAGGCTTCCTGCTTATGAAGCCTATGCTGCAGACTGTTGATCTACTTCTCCAGCCCCAGGATTATTTGTCTCTTAACAATCTCTATGAGCTGAATGTAAATGATATTAAACCTGTATATCGGGTAGGGCATTTGCCTTGCACAAAGCCGACCCAGGTTCAGTTCTTCTGTCCCTCTTGGAGAGCTGGCAAGCTACCGAGAGCATCCCATAGACATGGCAAAGCCTGGCAAACTACCTGTGGTGTATTCGATATGCCAAAAACAGTAACAACAAGTCTTACAATGAAGATGTTACTGGTGCCCACTTGAGCAAATTGATGAACAACTGGACAACAGTGCTACAGTGCTCAATGCTACAATATATGTTTCCAATTCATTCACTGTATTTTATCATATATTCTATGTAATATACTTTGAATACTATTTCAGAAGCATATAGAAAACTAAAAACATACTTTTTCATAGTTCATGGAAATACATTTATATACCTTGTACATATTTATGTAGAATTATTTTCTCCACTAGAGTGAAGTGGATTATTTCCTTACCACCACTCCACCCACTCCCACCAGCACCCTGCCCCTGCCATATAAACTAAATGCCTAGAGTGCTGTTTGACTCTTGGAGAGTATTCAGTACATACTAAGGGAGTCAATAAATTTTACCAATGTATGCGTGTGTAGCAATACATAAAAGTTACGTTCTCACAGTAATGACTATGAGAATGACTGGAATTATTTCAATCCAAGTTGGAAGATATTTGGAATAGTCTGAATGAAGACACAGTGTGAAATTTACAAGACATTGGGGTGGAAGCTGGACACTTGAGGAAGCATCCTAGATATCAGCAGCAGCTGTTCACCTTAGCAGCTGCACTCACTGACTTTTTATGATGGTTATAGATTCTCTCATGGACGACTCATAAAAATAATAATGAAAAATTATTTTTATTCTATTCTATTCTATTCCCTTATTTATTTTCCTTGATTACATTTTTACTTTCACAAAACCTGAGTTGCATGTGATTAAATACTAAAATAATTATTAAATAGAAAATCAGGTCCAATAAAAGGAAACTATGATACCAGTGGTGTTAACATATATGTAAACAGATATAGGTATAGATATAATCTGAGCTTTAAGATTTACTGAGATTCCTAGCAGTGAGAATAAATCAACATGACTGGTTATATACTTCTCATCTTTAAAAAGGAGAAAAATGTTGGTTTCTCAAAGCAAACAAAATTCACCCTATCTTGAAAAGTAACTTTTCTTTATCTCCCCCGCTTCTTCTTCCTCCTTCTCCTCCTCCTCCTTTCTTTTTTTCTTTTTTATATTCATTGTAGCTTATATACTATTTTCTCATCAATTACATTTTTTAAAAAAAATTCTTTATTAGTGAGGGGCTGGAGCGATAGCACAGTGGGTAGGGCATTTGCCTTGCACACGGCCGACCCGGGTTCTAATCCCAGCATCCCATATGGTCCCCTGAGCACTGCCAGGGGTAATTCCTGAGTGAAGAACCAGGAGTAACCCCTGTGCATCACCGGGTGTGACCCAAAAACCAAAAAAAAAGAAAAATTCTTTATTAGTGAATCACTGTGAAGTACAGTTACAGACTTACAAACTTTTGTGCTTGCCTTTCAGTGATACAATGATCAAGTACCCATCCCTCCACCAGTGCCCATTTTCTACCACCAATGGTCCCAGAATCCCTTTCACCACCCCCACCCCTTCCCCCCCACCCCACCCCACCCTGCCTCTGTGGCAGGGCATTCCCTTTTGCTCTCTCTCCTTTTGGGTGTTGTGGTTTGCAATAGATCCTCCTTCTTTCTTTTCTTTCTTTTAAATTCCTGGCTCTGTGCAACCTAGGACTGTAAATTTGCCCTTTCAGGCAGATAAAATACTTGAAAGAATTCATTATTTATTTTATTAGGTTTACAAATGTGATTAGAAGGTTTACAATGCACTGTAGCACTGTTGTCCCTGTTGTTCATCAGTTTGCTTGAGTGGGCATCAGTAACGTCTCCATTGTGAGACTTGTTGATACTGTTTTTGGCATATCGAATATGCCACGGGTAGCTTGTAAGGCTCTGCCATGCGGGTGGGATACTCTTGGTAGCTTGCCAGGCTCTCCGAGAGGGATGGAGGAATCGAACCTGGATCGACCACATGCAAGGCAAATGCCCTACCCGCTGTGCTATCATTTGCAATGTTTAATAAATTTAAGTTAATTTCATATATGGGATTATTTAGGAAAACTGTATATGTTTATTTTGATATTAATAGAGCATTAAGCAAAGTTCAGGTGAAAAAATTACATTTTTTTTCTTTTTTTTTTTTGCTTTTTGGGTCACACCCGGCAGTGCACAGGGGTCACTCCTGGCTCTGCACTCAGGAATTACCCCTGGCGGTGCTCGGGGAACCATATGGGATGCTGGGAATCAAACCCGGGTTGGCCGTGTGCAAGGCAAATGCCCTACCTGCTGTACTATCACTCCAGCCGCTATATTTTTAAATTTTACATAATACTTCCTGGACTTAAAAGTTGGCCAAGGGCTGGAAAGACAGTACAGTGCCTCAGATATTCAATCCCCAGCACTGCATATAGAGATCCCTAGGCACAGAGCCAGGAGTAAACCCTAAACACAGTCAGGTATGGTCCCCAAACAGATAAATCAAGAAAGCATAAATATTGGCATAAGATTTGAGGTCTGGGGACGTGGCTCAGCAGTAAAGCATTTGCCTTACATATGTGAGGCCCTTTGTTTGATTCCTCACACTGCTTTTAATAAAAGAATCACCCAGTATATATGTTCAGAAGAGAACTCAAAGGGCTAAACACAGGCTTCTCATGCAGAAGGCCTGGGTTTAATTCCAGCACTGCATGATCCACTGAGCACCACCAACCATGACCCCCAAAGACAGAGCCAGGTGTAGCCCCTGAGCATCAGCAAGAGTCGTCCAAAAATCAAAATAAAAGAATACCTGAAAACTGGACTTGACAGGTTAAGAAAAGAAACTGTGATATACTAATAAAGTCAATGTTAGTTTAAAACCCAAGAAACTATAAATTTATTGTTTTACACTATCCCAAAGGCTCACACTGAACCCTTAAGATGACATGAGGGCTGGAGCAATAGCACAACAGGTAGGGCATTTGCCCTGCACAGGGCCAACCCAGGTTCTATTTCCAGCATCCTATATGGTCCCCCGAGCACCACCAAGAGTAAGTCCTGAGCGTGTGAGCCAGGAGTAACCCCTAGGCATCACTGGGTGTGATTCAAAAAACAAAACAAAACAAAACAAACAAAAAAGATAACAACATGAATCATCTCACTATCTGTGATATAAGGATTTCTAACAATGCCCAAGATTTTAATTTTGAGATTTTTGTTTCACCTTTCTTTCTATTGTTAGAGGCAATGATAGACTGAGGCAGCTCTTCTTTATGACAACACCAAATCCTTATTCTAAGCTATTACTCAAGCAGGGCTTGGGGATACAGGCAGCCAGTTCATCTCAGAGAGGATTCAACTTAAAGATATGAGATCAAGAGAAGACAAGGGACAGGAAACCGAGCTTTTGTTTCCTATGGTTCAGGATGGTTTTTGGTTTGTGAAGTCATAATCTTTATAGATGTCCAGATTCTTCGAGGGTTCGGAAAATGCAGGCTTATTAAGAACATCAATAATGGAGCTCGACCCATTTGACCCAGCAATACCACTGCTGGGAATAGATTCCAGAGGAGCAAAAAAGTATAGTCGAAATGACATCTGCACTTATATGTTCGTCACAGCACTGTTTACAATAGCCAGAATCTGGAAAAAACCCAAGTGCCCTAGAACAGATGACTGGTTGAAGAAACTTTGGTACATCTATACAATGGAATACTATGCAGCTGTTAGAAAAAAATGAGGTCATGACGTTTGCATATAAATGGATCAGCATGGAAAGTATCATGCTAAGTGAAATGAGTCAGAAAGAGAGAGACAGACATAGAAAGATTGCACTCATCTGTGGAATATAGAATAATAGACTAGGAGCCTAACACCCAAGAATAGTAGAAACAAGTACTAGGAGGTTGACTCCATGGGTTGGAGGCTGGTCTCTCATTCTGGGCAACTCAGAGAAGGGAACACCAAGTAAAATGTGGTCAGAGGTCATGCGGGGGAAGGGTGACGCGTGCCGAATGTAGACTAGAGACTGAACACAATGGCCACTCAACACCTTTATTGCAAACCACAAGACCTAATCAGAGAGAGAGAACAAAAGGGAATACCCTGCCATAGTGGCAGTGTGGGGTGGGGGGAGATGGGACTGGGGAGGGTGCGAGGGATGCTGGGTTTACTGGTGGATAAATAAATTTAAAATAAAAAAAATAAATTTAAAAAAATAAAAAAATAATGGAGCTCAAGCAGCCTGGCTGCTGCTGCTAGCCATTCCTGAGTGAGTGAGGTCAAGTAAGATTGGCTGCTTTGAACCAACCAAGTGAAGGCTTCATTTTATCTTATTTTTATTTTTATTTTTTTTTGCTTTTTGGGTCACACCAGCGATGCACAGGGGTTACTCCTGGCTCTGCACTCAGGAATAACTCCTGGCGGTGCTCAGGGGACCATATAGGATGCTGGGAATCGAACCTGGGTCGGCCGCATGCAAGGCAAATACCCTGCCCTCTGTGCTATTGCTCCAGCCCCAAGGCTTCATTCTTAAACTCACAGGTGGATTACCTAACTATAAGTTTCCTCATCTATATGGTAAATCTTCATAATAATTTATACGGAAGAGGTTATTAGGAAGATTACATGAGGTAATCTCCATGGTAGACAGTTTATAATTTATTTGGATTCCTTTTATTTTCTGGTTCACAGTATTTTTTTTGTTATATTGTACAAAAATTAAGTCTTCATTTTGTTAGTCTTATATTCTAAAATATAGCAATCTAAATGAGAGAAAGGTGCTTTTCCCTGAGCAGGCCACTCCTGGGATTATACGAGGTGGCCTTTTTAGGGACTCAGTATCCACTGCAAATTTTTTTAAGTGATTTTTTTTTCTCTTTGGGTCACACCCAGCGATGCTCAGGGGTTACTCCTGGCTCTGAACTCAGGAATTTCTCCTGGTGGTGCTGGGGAGACCATATGGCTTGCCGGGGATCAAACCGAGGTCTGCCACATGCAAGGCAAATGCCCTACCCGCTGTACTATCGCTCCAATCCCTTAAGTGATTGTCTATAAAACTTACTGAAAGCAACTTGACAAAAAGTTAAGTAGGGGTGGGAAGTGTCCACTTTTCTCCAAATAAATCTGAACTCTGAAATCTACTGATTTCTATTCCTTTTAGGAATAGAAAGTTTTTAACTGGATTTAGGAATTTGCCTGACAAAAAAGAAAAAGTGCGGGCTGAGCAATAGCACAGCGGATAAGGCATTTGTCTTGCACACAGCCGACCCCGGGTTCGATTCCTAGCATCCCATGTGGTCCCCCGAGCACCACCAGGAGTGATTCCTGAGTGCAAGAGCCAGGAGTAACCCCTGTGCATTGCTGGGTGTGACACACAAAACAAAGTGCAAGAGAAATTGTACTATCAGCTATCCTTCGACTATCTGAGGCACTACCATTGGCTCTCTGAGGTGATAAGGAAGAAAGTAGGGGAAGGACAGGGATCCAGGAGAGGCGGAACAGCAAGCCTGACACTTGCACAGAACAGCCTCTTGGCTTTACTCCCAAACTCATCACCTGGGTGTTATGCACTCACTCTTGGTGGATTCATGGGTACTGGGACACCACCCCTACAGCACCAGAAAAGAGGCTGCGTTTCTGGGCTGGAGACATAATCCAGCAGGTAAAGTGCTTATCTTGCACACAGCTCTTCATGGGTTTGATTCCTGGCCTGACCTATGCCACCCCCACACCCCACTCGCACACTGCCACCCAGCTTCTCAGCATGACCAGCAGTGTTGCATAACATTAGTTTGTCCTTGCTCCTCCTGCAGGGAGCTTAGATTTATTGAGTTACTCTCACCACAGTGCTCTCTAGACATACCTAATCTATTTATTGCTTTTCCTTTATGTCCTTTGCATGCATAATTTAGCAATGTCTTTTTTGTATAAGCACAGGGAGACAGTTGATGCTATGCTTTTGTAAGATGGGAGTTAATTGATTCCAAATATTATTTATTCCTGGGAATCCATCATAATTACTTGACTTAAGCTTTAGTTGCCCTTGCTTTCTAACACCCCCAAAAGACGGGTCCTGATGAGGAATTGGATGGACCCAAGACAAGGCATTGAAAAGGGATATGCCAAGGACCATAAGAAGTATAATATATTAAGACCACGGTCATGGAACAAACTCTGTCATGATCCAAAAAGTAAGCAACTGAATAAGCAGCTGGATGCTGCTGGGGTTAGGAAAGACTAACCTAGCCCGGGGCTGGAGCAATAGCACAAGTGGTAGGGCGTTTGCCTTGCACGCGGCCTACCCGGGTTCGATTCCCAGCATCCCATATGGTTCCCTGAGCCCTGCTAGGAGTTATTTCTGAGTGCAGAGCCAGGAGTTAACCCCTATGCATTGCCTGGATGTGACCCAAAAAGCAAAAACAAAAAAGAAAAAAAACAAACAAACAAACAAAAAGGATTACTAGCTAAAGAAAGGAGAAAGCAATAATGCCCTTAGATGAAATCCTGCCCTTGAGCAGGTCACCTAGTAATCTAGATTGCTGAATCCCTAGATGAGATTTTGTCCCTGAGTTAATATCCTAAAAGAATTTCCCCCGAAGCTTTACATGTGTTTGTTGTTATGATAATGTTCAACCCCATCTCTGTGTACCTCCACCCTTCACAATTTCTATGTAACTACAAGAGATGTAATGAATGAAATAAGGGGCCACAAATTACCAACCAGCCTGTGGCCTCATTCCTTTGTTCCCTCGCTCTTTCATTCACCCATCACCATTGACCAGCCTGGGGAGGCGGTTCTCAGCCACCGAATGCACCCACACTTTGGACTCACACTGGAGTGACCCCTGAGTCACGTGTAAGCCATGAGCACCACCCCAAACAAACAAGAGCAGGAAGGAAAACAGTGAGTTTCCAGACAGGACAGAAGAAAGTTACAAAAAATATAAATAAGGCAACGGAATTGAGATTTCCTTTAGAAAAGACTGAGGGCCTCTGAGAGGTAGCTCCAAGGGCTGAGCATGGAGGAGGTCCGGGATCCCTAAGCACTGCTGGGAGTGATGTCTGAGAACAGAGCTGAGTGTTGTCCCCAAGTATTGCTGGGCGTGGCCCCTGAACCAGACCAATCAAACAGAATATCAATAGCAATTGTGACAGCACCCCTCCACCCCAATGATAATCATTCTCTTCAATGAGCTCTTCCTACAGCCTTGTTTTCCAAATCTCCTACCTAAGTGGCTTGAGCAAATCCAGATGGAGAGAGTGCTCTCTGCCCAGGCTCTGGACATGGCTGTATTGAATGAGGGCGTGGTGTCCTCCTCACAGCAAATGTGTGCAATGTGCCAGAAGCCTTCTTGCAAAGTCTTGCCAAATCCTTGTCCTTCTCCAGCTCCTGATATATCTGTGATGGAAGCAACATCACCAGACGACAAGTAGGAAATATCTTTGAGGGCTGTGATGTCTGCAGTAGGAAACAAAATTAGGCTACAACAAATTGGGCAAACTGCAGGGAGTCAAATATTCTGCAATGATAAATGCAAAGTCTTCAACATAAATTAAGTATAGCCATAAGGTTTTCTTGTTCTCGTCAAGCAAGACCCATTCAGATTTGGGTGGAGGTTAGCTTGGGGGCCACATCTACCTAGTTGTGCTGGTGTTGAAGGAGGGGTTTTCCTGTGGTGCAATGAAAGAGCTGGAGTCAGCTTCAAGGCAAGTACCTTAACCCCTATACTATTTCTTCAGTCCCAAATCCAAGTGCTTTCATTGAGGGGAAGAAGGGAGGTGCTCAGGACGTCCAGAACCCTGTGGGTGATTCTCAACCAACTAGGCTGGTGGTTCCATGCAAAGGCCGGGGCATAAGATGCTGCTCTGGCACTGTGGTGCTGGGGATACCCAGGTCACACTGGCATTGCTGTGGGTCAATGCCTTTTTCTCCGCTCCTTTTTTTGGGGGTTTAGGGGGCACAGATGGTTGTGCTTAGGAATCCTGGCTCTGCATTCAGGGATCAGAAGGGATCACAAGTGTTCTGTGCTCAGGGGACCATATGTGGTGCAGGGGTTGAGCCCAGGTCAGTCAGAGCAAGGCAGGCAGGCACCTTACTGCTCTATCTCTGCTCCTGCCCACCCCTTTAAGTGCTTTTTAAGGAGATAACAGGATCAGAGATTTGACTCAAACTGCCTTGCATATGAAACCCAGGGTTCACTTTATGGCATTGCAGAACTTCCCCAAACACTGTTGGGAGTGTCCTTTATACCACCCCACCCCCAACACACACACACACACACACACACACACACACACACACACGCACACGCACACGCATGCACGCACGCACACACTAGAAGGGAATTTGATCAGGGTGGTGAGAAGTGAGGAATAACTGTAAATACAAAGGTTGACCTGCGAAAGGAAATCATAACAGCCTTCGAAATAGGTTCAGACCCAGTAGCTAGAGAATTATGTTTCATTTGGTTTCTAAGGGCTGAACCAAGATCAGCAGTAGTTGTGGTCAGGTGGTAGGATCTGGCATGGTATATAAAGAACTTCCAAAGAGCCAGAACAATATGAAATGAAATGAACTCCCCATAGAGTGAAGAGCTCCTCTTCTTTAAAATTTTTGTTTGTTTGGTTTTGGGCCATACCTAGTGATGTACAGGGGTTACTCCTGGCTCTGCACTAGGGAATTATTCCTGGTGGTGCTCAGGAGACCATATGGGATGCTGGGGATGAAACCAGGGTTGACAACATGCAAGGTAAATGCCTTACGCACTGTGCTATCTCTCCAGTCTCTGAAGTGCTCCTCTTAACCAGAGATGTTCAAGACTGATTAACTACTAGTTATTAAGGATATTCTATAAGAGAATTTATATACCTGAGAGCAACTGAAGCAGATGTGGTGCAGCCCAAAGTTTTGAAAATTGCAGGGCCATTTTTAAGAAAAAATAATGTGAAATGAGGAATAAAAATATTCCCCTTAGGCTCTCCTCAACCAACCTTAGCTTGTGAGCAGATGGGAAAATCACTCACAGAACTGATTTGCCAAAGAGACACACCTTTGCGTTCCTTGTCCCCACATCAATCTGTCTGTTGGTGGGTTGAATCCTGTCACTCCGTTCCGAAGAAGTAGGTTGGCCTCATTCAACCGTGCACAGTCAGGCTACGTGCTGCCTTTCCTAACCATCATCGTCAGATGACAGGTTCTATAGCTTATTACAGAAAAGAGGAAGAAGAAGAGGAAACCTATTAAACCTGTATTACATCCAAATCTCTAACCCAGCAAAAAGAATCCTTCCATCTGTCCTAGCGCATAGTCTCCCAGAGAAACATCACAGAGAAAGGTCATCCAGTGTCAAAGGACATGACTTTTCAGGTGTGGTTTCCGCATGTTTTAGTAGTCAAGTATTTAGCACTCACTACACTACATACAGGCACTTTCTCACTTGAACTCATTTAATGTCCCAATAATCCTACAAAGCACATAATCCAATTCTTCCTATTTTACAGATGTAGAGCCAGAGGCACTCAGAGGCTAAGTAATTTGCAAGGTTACTCAGGAAATAAGTGGTTACGCAGGAATTTAAATCCAGGTGACTCACAAACACCAAGAGCTTCCCACCCTGCTCCTCACATATTTCCCAGCAAGGAAGGGTGTCGGACTTGGGTGTCCCTAGTACTACAGCCAGTTACCATCCTAATCGCATTACCGTTCTCGACAGAGTTCCTTTGTCACAGCACAGCAACAAGTTTTAAAGAGCTAAAATGCAGATGACTTTGGTGAATGTGGTTGTTGTTACTGACCAACTGGATTTAAAAATTAGAAAAGGAAGCATATCATGGGCTCAGAAAGATTTCTCACAGCATTAGTAGTTTTAAAAAAAAGAAAAAAAGGAAATCCACAAACAATAATCAGGATAATCCAATCAAACTGAGACAAAGAATCCCTGTTCCTGTGGTAGATTTTCTAAGGGTGAGATTTTCCAAACAGATGCAATTAAATTTGTACCCTGCTCTCAGCAACAGCTCCTTGCTTTGGGTAAAGCAAGCATGCTGTTTGTGAAGTGCTTTCCACAGATATATACTCCTTGATCTTCATAGCACCCCAAAGAGGTTCAGTGTCTTGCTTAAAATAACACACTAAGTAAGCAGAGTTAGACTTCAGTGGGGTTCCCTGAAACAGAGACCAGAGATTTTTGGTTTCACTGCTTGCTCTATTTCTCAGAGATAAAACTAGGATAAAAAAAAGTATGACAACCTCATACTTTTTTTTTCTGGGAATTTCTAGTCAACAGAAATATGATCAAGGGAGTATTCTGGACTATATCCTGTGCTGAATGCTCAACTAAGATGGTCAAAGGGTATAATTCTTCAAGATCCCCACAACCAACCATGAAAAGTATAATTCTTCGTTTGTAGATGGAGAAAGTAAGGTCTGGACAAGTGAAATACCTTGCTCAGATTCAATTTTCTAGCAAATGGCAGAGCTTAGATTTGAACCAGAACATCTAAAACTAGAAGCGCTTTTCTTATCCTCTGATTTCTTCTGCCTCTGCTGAAAAAAAGATTAAGAGGAGGGGCTGGAGTGATAGCACAGCGTGTAGGGCATTTGCCTTGCACGTAGCCGACCCAGGTTCGAGTCCCAGCATCCCATATGGTCCCCTGAGCACCACCAGGAGTGATTCCTGAGTGCAGAGCCAGGAGTAACCCCTGTGCACACACCAGAGTGGGTGTGACCCCAAAAGCAAATAATAATAATAATAATAAATTTAAGAGGAGGCTACTATTGGAAAGGGAATCAAGCAGTATAGGTCTCTAGTAACATCTGTGAGTGTAAAAGGGAGGATACAAAGGACACACATGCTAGGGCAATAATTCAAAGAACTGAAGTACATACTCGACATGTTGAAGCCCTAGATTTGATCACATGGTTCCTCAAGTACCACTGAGCATCACTCTAAACATGGGAGTAATCCCCAGCACTGACGTAGATGTAATCCCCCTACCCCCCAAAAGGAGAGTATACCACATATTTATGGCTTACAAAAAAAGGTTACAGTTCTTCTCATGTTATACAGTTATTTGAAAATAAACAGATTTATCAGATATCAGAATGGAACATTGATGATCATTGAATGAAAGCATATCAATGTATATTACCTAACTCCTTTTCTATGAAAGCGTCTATGCCAGTAGATATGGGGACCCAAGGTACACAAAGCCTACCTATATCTTCAAGAAGATTATGGGGAAGTTAGAAAAATATCAAGGCAACATCTTAAAATGGCTAAAAGGCAAGAAAGAAAGAAAGCGTTGGCAAGGATATAGATATATAGGTATCTAATATGCTGCTGGTGGCAATTTACATTGGGGAAACATATTAGTAAACAATGTGGTAGTTCTTGGACTGGAGCAATAGCACAGTGGGTAGGGCATTTGCCTTGCGTGCGGCTGACCCGGATTCGATTCCTCTGTCCCTCTTGGAGAGCCTGGCAAGCTACCAAGAGTATCCCATCCGCACGACAGAGCCTGACAAGCTACCTGTGGTGCATTCAATATGCCAAAAACAGTAACAACAAGTCTCACAATGCAGACATTACTGGTGCCTGCACAAACAAATAGATGAACAACGGGATGACAGTGCTACAGTGCTACAGTGGTAGTTCTTCAATGAACTATTATAGCCATATTACCTTAACTATAAAGAAAAAAAAAGAACAAAAGACAAAAGAAAAGGAAGGGAGGAAGGGAGGAAGAAAGGAAGGAAGGGAGGAAAGAAGGGAGGGAGGGAAGAAGGAAGGGAGGAAGAGAGGGAGGGAGGGAGGAAAAGAGGGAGGGAGGGAGGGAGGGAAGAAGGGAGGGAGGGAGGAAGGAAGGAAGGAAGGAAGGAAGGAAGGAAGGAAGGAAGGAAGGAAGGAAGGAAGGAAGGAAGGAAGGAAGGAAGGAAGGAAGGAGAGAGGAAGGAAATAAGGAAGGAGGGAGGAAGGAAAGAAGGAAGGGTGGACAGACTCAGATCGCTTTTGTCCAGAGTCTGGAGGGAGGAGAGTGAACCAGATGAGGACTCTCACAAAGGGTCTGAAGATTGCACCTATAATCACCTTATGTCTTTCAGGGGTTCTTCCTCTCTTTGATTCCTCTTTATGGTTTCTTCTCTTTCACCTTTTTTCTTCCATGTGCAGCCTTCAAATGTCTGTATCCTATGAGCCAAGAAGATAGAAGAATGGTTAGGGCACTCGCCTAGCACACCCTAACCTAGGTTTGATCCCCAACACCACATGGTTCCCCGAGATGCTGGGTTGTGGCTCTGGAGTCCCCAGCAGCACAGAGGCCCTGCAGCACCTCATCTTCTGGCCCTAGTGGAGCTGTATCTTTGGGTGTATCTTGGGTGCTAAGGAGTTTATGAACCACTGGCCTTTCTCTAGACTAACTTAGACTTTTGCAGGGATTCACAAGAGGACAACAGCAGTCATCTTAATCTTTTTTGTCATTTGTTTTGTTTTGGGGCCACACCTGGCGGTGCTCAAGGGTTACTCTGGCTCTGCACTCAGGAATCTTGCCAGGGTTTGGGCACCTTATGGTATGCTGGGGTCAAACCCAGGACAGCTGAGTGCATGGAAAGTACCCTACCCACTCTACTATCACTCGGGCATTCAATAACAATCATCTTTAATAGATCCTGAAACTTTCTCTCTCCTATTAAGTGAGAGGTTGCTTTATTTCATCTCTTGATGGTGCTGGTGTTTTGGTTATGTTGGTGGTGCTGGGGTTTATTGGCCAAACCTGATGTTATTTATGATCTAGTCCTGGTTTTGTGATCTGGGGCTACTTCTGGCAGTGCTGGGGGCTCCGAAAGGCACCGGGGATCAAACCTAGGCTTACTGCTTATAGAGAATGCTTGCTGATGGTCTTTAAAGTGGTTCTCAGCATCACCCAGAAGGTTTCATCAGAATTGGTCAGAGTGTTTGTTAAAGTACATGCTAGAGGCACTGAGAGATTGCTCCTCTGTAGGTCAAATACTTGCCTTGCAAGTACAAGGCTGAGTCTCATCCCTGGAGGAACCTTGCACGTGGCAAGCCCAATCCCGGCAGCTAAGCTATCAAATCTTCTGCACTGCTACATGCAATTTTGGCACCAACTCTGCCAGGTGTGTGAGAGCACTACAACTGAAACTTCAAACTCTGGTGAGTATCACAATTAGAAAGATGTGTGAGCACCAAGACCAGGAGTGAGACTGCCCCATCTTCTACTGCAAGCACCACAATTAAACATGTGTGTATGAGCTCTAGTCATGGTGAACACATCATCAGGGAGAAGGGAAGGGGAAGAAAACATGAGCCAGACTCTGGCCTGCCACTAAATTTCATAATTATTGTCATTTGATTTGATTTTTTCTTCTAGCAACCTTCCTCCCTCCCTCTCTTCCTCCCTCCCTCTCTTCCTCCCTCCCTCCCTCCCTCCCTCCCTTCCTCCCTCCCTCCCTCCCTCCCTTCCTTCCTCCCTTCCTTCTTTCCTTCCTTCCTTCCTTCCTTCCTTCCTTCCTTCCTTCCTTCCTTCCTTCCTTCCTTCCTTCCTTCCTCTTTCTCTCTCTTCCTTCCTTTCTTTCTCTCTTTCCTTCTCTTCCTTCCTTTCTTTCGCTCACTTTCTCTTTCTTTCTTTCTTTCTTTCTTTCTTTCTTTCTTTCTTTCTTTCTTTCTTTCTTTCTTTCTTTCTTTCTTTCTTTCTTTCCTTCCTTCCTTCCTTCCTTCCTTCCTTCCTTCCTTCCTTCCTTCCTTCTTTCTTTCTTTCTTTCTTTCTTTCTTTCTTTCTTTCTTTCTTTCTTTCTTTCTTTCTTTCTTTCTTTCTTATTGAATTATGGTGATATATAGAGTTACAAAGCTGATTATGATTGGGTTTCAGTGTTCCAATACCCATCCCTCCACTGGTATGTTTCCCACTACCAATCACGAATGTCCCCAGTTTTCCTCCTGCCACCATCCCCTCAGCCTGTATGTTTCTATGGCAGGTACTGCTCTCTCTCTTTCTCTCTCTCTCTCTCTCTCTCTCTCTCTCTCTCTCTCTCTCTCTTTCCCTCCCTCTCTTGCACCCCTCCTTGGGGCATTGTAGTTTGCAGTACAGGTACTAAGAGGCTATCATGTTTGTTCCTTTACCTGTTTTCAGCATGCAGTTGCTGAAAACTATATTTGTCATGGTGGTCCCTTCTCTACCCCAACTGCTTTCTCCCTCAGCTCCTAGCAACATTTCTTACTAGCAAGTTTCACACAATCTGTGTGACTGAGATGCAGGCAATTTTCTCTAGTCGTGCTCTGGAGTGGGAGTACAACCAATTCCAAGCAAAAACTACTGGGTTAAGTTTCCTCTTTAACATTGTTAGGTGGGTAGATAGTCAACGGTGTGGGGGAGGTCATGACAGTATAACAAAAGATAGGGAGATGCAAAGTAAGGCAACACATTTCCTTCGTGCTTGACTCAAAAGTCCAGCAGAACCACACCAAGGCCAAATTTACAATGAGAAGAAAATTCTATTCAATTTTATGTTCTCCTAAAGTTTTCTCCCTTTGGGGCCAGAGAGATAGTACAGCAGGCAGAGACTTGCCTTGCATATGGTCAGCCTGGATTAATCCCTGGCATCACATATGATCCCTGAACACCACCAGAAGTAATTCCTGAGTACATAGTCAAAAGTAACCCCTCAGCATCACCAGTGGTGGCCCCCAAACAACAACAAAACATTTCCCTTGATAATAATTTGTTTCTAGGAGAACAAACACAGGTCAGTTCTGTGACCATGGAGCAAACTCTAGTCCATTGTATGATCACTGTACTACTTTACTATCTCAAAATCAAGCCCACTATTGCCTTGACAGTTTTATCATCACCATGGTAACTACATGTTGCCATGGAAGTTGTCAAAGATGCTCAGGGTCTTAGAATCCAAGGTATCTCCACTCATTCAGGGAGGAGAGTGGGAGGGAATGGGAAAGGTGGAAAGTCTGAAACCATAAAAAGAGGTGGAACAGAGACAGAGGTGGTGTTCCCCGTTGGACACTCCCATTGCCTGCTTGTGGGAGTTTCATTTCTACTTTTTCTTTTCCTTAAATAAACACTTCACCCCCAGCCTCTGCTTCTTTTAATTTTTGAAATAAATGCTTGCTTTGAATGCTTTGTATGGTCCACGAAATCCTTCTTGGAGTGCATTAAGAATCAGGGGCCGGGGCTGGAGAGATAGCACAGCGGGTAGGGCATTTGCCTTGCACGCGGCTGACCCGGGTTCAAATCCCAGCATCCCATATGGTCCCCTGAGCACGGCCAGGGGTAATTCCTGAGTGCAGAGCCAGGAGTAACCCCTGTGCATTGCCAGGTGTGACCCAAAAAGAAAAATAAATAAATAAATAAATAAATAAATAAAGAGACAACATTTATCTAAAAAAAAAAAAATCAGGGGCCAAGGGACTGTGTGTGCCTACACCTGGCCCCTCAGGCTGTGACAATATAGACTCAAAATGTAGAAACCTGTAACTCTGCATCCACTGTAAATCGTGATGTCTGCCATATAACAAGGGTGATATCACATACAAAGAGAGAGTCAAAAGCAGAGAACTTGATGATATTGTTCAAGTCTGGATCCAGTTATGCCTGACAGAAATATACTTATTAGCTCAAATAAGTTGAATTCCAAACTTTCCACTGCATGTGAGCTTGTCTGAGTTTTTGTTATCACAACACAACAGTCCTGACTACATGTGTCCTGAAAATGACTTCGAAACAATTCTGGGCTTCTCCTCTACTCTCAGTAGTAGGCTTCAGTCACAAAATACTGACTCTTGATCATGTTTGTTTGAGCAAGTCTCCAATTCTCCAGCCACTAGCTGGGTGTCCTAGCTCAAATCTGATCCTAACTGGAGTTACCAGGAAAACCCACAGGCTAAGGCTCAGTCCCACAAGTATTACCACTTCAGAACCAAACACAAGTCCAGATTGCCCTACACCTGGGCATCTGACCCTTGACTGACAATAAGCTGGAGTTTTCCATAACTCCTCCTCAGGTTCAGTTATATATTAAAGCAATTTACAGAACTCAGTGAAACACTTTACTTACTATTGACTATTTATCACAAGGGATATTTCAAAGGATGAAACTGTCCCAGAGAGATGAGGAGCTGAGTTCAATATTAGAATGCCACAAAAATGGGACTGGAGAGACAGAAGAGTAGGTAAGGCTTTTTGCCTTACATGCAGCCAATGCAGGTTCAATCCCTGGCATCCCATATGGTTTCTGAGCCTGCCAGGAGTGACCCCTGAGCACAGAGCTAGGAGTAAGCTCTGAACACTATTGGGTGTGGCCCCAAAATCAAAATAATCAAATGAATAAACAATGCACTCCCCCCAAAAAAGACAACAAAAAAATCTATGTGTTTAGGGATGGGGGATGGTCAAGAAAGTCCCCCTTATCATTCACTAGCATAAGATCACCGAAACCTCAATCAGAAATCTTTATTTGGGGCCAGAGCAATAGTACAGCAGGTAGGGCACTTGCCTTGCACACAACTGACCTGGGTTTGATCCCTGACACTCCACATAGTCCCCCTGAGCCCTGGCAGGAGTGATCCCCGAGCACAGAGCCTGGAGAAAGCCCTGTGCACTGCCAGATGTGTCTCAATAATAATCGATTTGCTGGAGCGGGCACCAGTAACATCTCCATCAGGAGACTTGTCACTGTTTTTGGTATATTGAATATGCCATGGATAGCTTGCCAGGCTCTGCTGTGAAGATGAGATACTCTCAGTAGCTTGCTGGACTCTCTGAGAGGGGCGGAGGTCAATAATAATAATAATAATAATAATAATAGTAAATCTTTGTTTGCAATCACAATGAAAGTGCACCCCCAGGGGACCAACTCCTGAGTGAATCTATTGATCATCCTGGTGCCCCCCAGCCTGTGACCCACCCTTCCCTGTTTTCTTTCCTTATAAAAATCCATTTTGTGACCATGCAGACAGGAATGGTGACTCTGTGGACAGGTGTCTGCCATTTTCCAACATGCTGGCATGATGCCAAGAAAACACTTTCTCTTTACCTGTCAACATATCTCTGATTTGATTGGCCTTTGAGCCACTATAGAACTGAACTTTCAAGGCCATACTACAAGCATCATTATGGAAGAGAAGCATAGGGCAAAGGGTGAGGCAAATTAACTACCAATTTCTTGACTTGTTCAAACTTTGGTTGGGCTCCTCTGAATCCTCTTTCCAATAAGGCCCATTCATAGATGTACTTGCTTGTTGAATCCAGTTTTAGCAATAATCCTTCTAAGTCAATTTAGCAAGAATTTCCCCCTCCCTTTTTTTGAGGCACATACGTAAATTTTTAATTACTGTATTTTTTATGTTAACATTTTATCCATTTTTCTCCTACCAACTAAATAATCCCAATTCTAAATGAAACCTTCATGAGCTTCTAGCTTTTTATAGCAAATCACCATGAATTACAACACTACAAAGTTATTCATGGTTAAGTTTTAAGCTTATGATATTCCAGCATAAATTCCTTCACCACTGTCTACTTCCCTCCACAAATGTCCCCAGTTCCCTGCCTCGTCCCCCCTCGTAGCCTGCCTTGATGACAGATACTACACACCCATCATTGTTTTTGTGTTCTCTCCCCTGACCTATCCTTCATCCCTACTGTAGTGGCAAGTTTCCCACTGAAGACCAGCTCTCACATTCTTTGTATTGTTTGGGTGCATTTATTGTTCCCCTACTATGTTTCTTTATATTCCATATATGAGAGAGATAATTCTATGTCTGTACCTCTCTCTCTGACTAGCTTCACTCAGCATGATAGTCCCAGACACATCCACAGAACAACAAATTGTTTGACTTTATCTTTTTCTTATGACTGAGTAGTATTCCATTGTGTACAGATAGCTTCTTTATCTGGTCATCTGTTCTTGAATACTTGGGTTGTTTCCAGCTTTTCACTATTGCAAATAGCGCTGCAGTGAATATAGAAGTGCAAAGGTCTTTTCTGCATTGTGTTTTTGTCCTCTTGGGGTACATCCCAAGAAGTGGAATTGCTGAGACATGTTATCAGTTTTTTTTTTATTAAGGAATGTCTATATTGTTTTCTCAAAAGGCTGGACCAATTGACATTACCACCAGTAGAGAATGAAGCTCTCTTATCCGCCCACATCCATGCCAACACTGGTTGCTGTTGCTCTTTTTTGGGAGGGAGGGGCACACCTGTGCTGTTTAGGGGTTATTTCTACTTCTGCTCTCAGGAATCACTTCTGGTGGTGCTTGGGGATCAAACCCTGATTAACTGACTCCATGCAAGACAAGTATCTTACTACCTGTTCTATTCCTCTGGCCCCTGGCTTGCTCTTTTTGACGTGTTCCAGTTTCTGTGGTGTGAGGTGATTTGCATTTCCCTGACAATTAGGATGGAGAGCACTTTTTATGTGTTTTTTGTCCATTTGTATTTCTTATTTGAAAAAGTTTTTGTTCATCTCTTCTCAGCATTTTTTGATAGAGTTGGATTTTTTTTTCTTATAAAGTTCTATCAGTGCTTTATATATCTTGGATATTAACCCTTTATTTGATGAATTAGAGGTTAGATAATTTCTCCCAGACCATAGTATGTCTTTGTATTTTGGTTATTGTATTGTTTTCTTTGAGAAATGTCTTAATATAGTTCCATTTACTTATCTTTGCTTCTATGAGCAATTCTTTTTTTTTTATGAAAAGATAGATAATTTTATTCATAGTGAGATTACACAAATTTAAAGCATATTTTTGAGTCCTTCGGATTGATACCTTGCATAGGAAAACAAAAAATGCTTACATTCCATTCAATTTTGTAAGACAACATTTTGACAAGAGTTCTGTTGCCAAGATGGTAGAAAAATGGAGTTATTTTGGTTATGGGTTTGTTTTCTATTTTTGTTCTGCTTTGTTTTTTGCATAAAATATTCTGGCATCACATTCTCCAGTATCCACTTTCTCCACCATTGTCCCAGTGGCTCCCCTATTCTTTTCCTGCCTCCACCATTCCACTTCAAGTAAGCTTCCTACTGAAGACCAGTTTTCAGTTTCTGTTGCCTTTGGGTATTTACTATTTTGCTATTGTATGTTTTTATAATCTACATATGAGAGAGACCGTTCCGTTTCTGTCACTCTCCTTCTATCATCACTAAACATTATATTCTCCAGATTCATCCACATAGCAGCAAATCACATGATTGTCCTTTCTTCTAGCTGAGTAATATTCTATTGTGTATATGTACCATAGGTTGTTATTTTTTTTTTAATTTTATTTATTTTTATTTAGAGAATCACCATGAGGGTACAGTTACAGATTTATACACTTTTGTGCTTATACTTCCCTCATACAAAGTTCGGGAACCCATCCCTTCACCAGTGCCCATTCTCCACCACCCGTAAACCCAGCATCCCTCCCACCCTCCCCAATCCCATCTCCCCCCCACCCCACCCTGCCACTGTGGCAAGGCATTCCCTTCTGTTCTCTCTCTCTAATTAGCTGTTGTGGTTTGCAATAAAGGTGTTCAGTGGCCGCTGTGCTCAGTCTCTAGCCCTCATTCAGCCCGCAACTCCCTTCCCCCACATGGCCTTCGACTACAATGTAGTTAGTGATCGCTTCTCTGAGTTGACCTTTCCCCGGAACGTGAGGCCAGCCTCGAAGCCATGGAGTCAACCTCCTGGTACTTATTTCTACAGTTCTTGGGTGATAGTCTCCCACTCTGTTATTCTATATACCATAGATGAGTGCAATCTTTCTATGTCTGTCTCTCTCTTTCTGACTCATTTCACTCAGCATGAAACTTTTCATGCCCATCCACTTAACTACAAAATTCTTGACCTCCTTTTTTCTAACAGCTGCATAGTATTCCATTGTATAGATGTACCAAAGTTTCCTCAACCAGTCATCCGTTCTGGGGCATTCGGGTTTTTTCCAGATTCTGGCTATTGTAAACAGTGCTGCGATGAACATACATGTGCAGATGTTGTTTCGATTGTACTTTTTTGCCTCTCTGGGATATATTCCCAGCAGTGGTATTGCTGGGTCAAATGGGAATTCAATATCTAATTTTTTGAGAATCGTCCAAATTGTTTTCCAGAAGGGCTGAACCAGTCGGCATTCCTACCAGCAGTGAAGAAGGGTCCCTTTCTCCCCACATCCTCTCCAACAGCGGTTGCTTTTGTTCTTTTGGATGTGTGCTAGTCTCTGTGGTGTGAGGTGGTATCTCATGGTTGTTTTGATCTGCATCTCTCTGATGATTAGTGATGCAGAGCACTTTTTATCTGACCAAATATTCACCTGCTCCCCATCCCAACCCCAACCCTGCCTCACATGAGGAGATAGCAAATTAGCCTGTCTTGCCTTAAGGAGTATCTTATTTGGCTTGTTCATCCAGAATACCCCAGACTTTATAATTTTTTTAGTAATTTTTCATCCAACAATGTCCCTTTCCCCAGCTTGCTCCTTGGCTATAAAAAAAAAAAAATCCTTTTTTTTTCCTGATCTTTTTTGAAGAGTCCAGTTCTATATTAAATTGTTCTTACCCATTTCAATAGTTATCTGAATAAAATCTCTCTTTACTAATCAACATCTGACAAACTCTGTTTTCTTTGCAAGACAGAGTTTCTTAGTCTCTCCAGTTGTGCTACTTTTCCAGCACCTCCATTTTTTTCAGTTTTATGCTTACTTTTTATTCAATATATATATATTAATTTTACTGAATGACCATGAGATAGTTACAAGATTTCATGTTTGGGTTACAAGCTCATAATGATCAAACACCCATCCCTCCACTAGTGCACATTCCCCACTACCACTATCCCCGGTATACCCCCCTTTCTCACTCTCCCCCTGTCTCCATGGCAGACAAGATTCCTCATACTCTCTCTCTCTACTTTTGGGCATTATGGCTTGCAACACAGACACTGAGAGATCATCATGTTTGGTCCATTATCTTTCGGCGTGCATCTCCCATCCTGACTGATTCCTCCAAGCCATCATTTGCTTAGTGATCCCTTCTCTATTCCATCTGCCTTCTCCCCTCCGCTCATGAAGCAGGCTTCCAGCTATGGGGCAGTCCTCCTGGCCCTTATATCTATCTATCTTTGGGTGTCAGCCTCATGTAATGTTATTCTATACTCCACAAATGAATGCAGTCCTATATCTGTCCCTCTCTTTCTGACTCATTTCACTTAGCATGATACTTTCCATGTCTATCTATTTATAAGTAAATTTCCTGACTTCATCTCTTCTAACAGCTGCACAGTATTCCACTGTGTAGATGTACCAAAGTTTCTTTAACCAGTCATCTGTTCTAGGGCACTTGGGTTGTTTCCAGATTTTGGCTATTGTGAACAATGCTGCAATGAACATATAGGTACAGATATCATTTCTACTGTGTTTTTTTGCATCCTTGGGATATATTCCCAGAAGCGGTATTGCGGGGTCATATGGAAGCTCAATTTCTAGTTTTTGAAGGACTGTCCATATTGTTTTCCAGAAAGGCTGGACCATTCGGCATTTTCACCAACAGTGAAAGAGCATCCATTTTTCCCCACATCCATGCCAGCACTGGTTGCTTTTGATGATATCTCATTGTTGTTTTGATTTGCATCTCCCTGATGACTAGCTCTGTGTAGCATTTTTTCATGTGCCTTTTGGCCACTTATATTTCTTTTTTGAGGAAACTTCTGTTCATTTCTTCTCCCTATTTTTTTATGGTGTTGGAGATTTTTTTCTTGTACAATTGTACTAGTGTCTTGAATATCGTGGATATTAATCCCTTATCAGATGGGTATTGGGTAAATATTCTTTCCCATTCTGTTGTCTCTTTCTTTATTTTGGTCACTGTTTATTTTGAAGTGCAGAAGCTTCTTAGTTTGATGTAGTCCTATTTATTTATGTTTGCTTCCACTTGCATGGTCAGTCCAGCACCTCCATTTGTTCCATAGGCCCTGAGTTCCCTGCATCCTGATCTTTAACATTTTTTATGGAGGTTTCATCATAAAGATGTGGTCCTGGTTACTAGCAATTCCCAGGCTGAAGAGGTTAGAGGGAGGCTGAAAGTAGCAACCCTCTAATCACCTGGCAATTGTCTTTCATCCTCAGAGGGGTTTCCAAAATTCACTTGATTAGCATAAACTGCAGATTGGCAGGGGCTTGTTAGAATAACAAAAGAAACTTTAACCTTTACTGTTCTGGAGCTTCTTCAAGAACTGGATCCAGGTGAGGATGAATGACAAAATACTGTACCAAGGGATATTCCTGTTGCTTTAGAAACTTATGGAATCCCAAGTGTTTTTAGCAGCTCTGACCAGGACAGAGGGTCATAGGCCAAACAAGTGACAATGTTCCAAATCCCAACTAAAGATACCTTTCAATTAAAAAGGTTAGTTAGCCGGAACAATAGTATAGCAGGTCAGCTTGATGGGGGTTTGATTCCTGGCACCCCTTATGGTCCTCTGAGACTGCCATGAGAGATTCCTGAGTGTAAAAACCAGGAGAGACCCCTCATCACTGCCGCGTGTGGCCCCCAAACCAACCCTCCACCCCTCCAAAAAAAGTTAGGGCCTGAGAGGTAGCAGAGGGGTTTAGGCTCTTGCTTTGTGTGTGTGTGTGTGTGTGCGTGTGTGTATGTGTGTGTGTGTGTGTGTGTGTGTGTGTATGTGTGTGTGTTACTGACCAAGGCTCGAACTCCAAGCGCTACCAGGAATGGCCCTTGAGCACAGAGCCAGGTCTAACCGCTGGACACCACAAGGTATGGCCCAAAACAACAATTTTTTTCTTAATTTTTAATTTTAATTTTTAAATTTTTTTAAATGAATCACCATGAGGTAGTTACAGACTTATAAACCTTCGTGCTTACGTTTCAGTCATACAATGACCCAGTACCCATCTCTCCACCAGTGCCCATTCTTCACCACCAAGATTCCAGTATCCCTCCCACCACCCTCACCTCATTCCCCACCCCCACCCGCCTCTGTAGCAGGCCAAAACAACAGATTAAAACCAGGCAACACCTTCAGATTTGGATGTTAAGAAGGGGGTAAAATGTTTTCCTTATCTTATCCTCCCTGCCAAACCTACCGGAAATCTTTAGTTTGTCTCTATTTCAGGGCCACACTCTGTCATGCTCTGGGATGACTCCTGGCTCTGCACTCAGGAATCACTTCTGACAGGCATGGGGCACCATGTGTTATGCCAATCACAGAGGTGATTGAATAAATGTATTCTAATCTTGATTTAAAAGGTACCCACCCACTTTGGGTAATTTAGATAAAACTTGGCTTACTGGCTGTAGGTAAGCAGCGTAGTCTTTGGCACTCAATGTTGAACATTCTGTCACTAGTCTGACCAGGATATTGGAAGCCAGAGCTTTACCCTGAGGAACCTCAACTCCAAGTGCAGAATTAATTGCTTTTTCCCAACCTGTCAATTGGCTACAGTGCCAAGAGTGGACATCTAAACTGGTTCTAAGTATTCACTTTTAGTTCTATGAACACGGTCATTTGGAGAGAACGAGAATTTTTTAACAGCACTTAATTCTCGTTCCATCATGGGAATAATACCCTATCCAAAGAATACTCATCTAAACCAGAATACTCTACAAAAGAGGAACAATAGGTATTGGAACAAGGTTTTCAAAAGGAAATTGATAGCTAAAGGGTTACATGAAGCTTGCAACATGGGAAGAGATTGCTTTAATAACACTAGTGAAAGCCATCTTTCATGGGAAGGAACTCAGAACTGTGCTTTCTGTGCCATTAATGGGCCTAGTGGAAATCCTGGGCCTCCTTTCCTGACATTTGTTCAGTATCAAAGAACTTACCAAGGGGAGGATTGGCAGCAAATGATCAAATGCTCATATTTAAGGTATAAAGATCTATTCGGGCTGGAGTGATGGCACAGAGGTAGGGCGTTTGCCTTGCACTTGGCTGACCCAGGTTTGATTCCTCCACCTCTCTCGAAGAGCCCGGCAAGCTACCGAGAGTATCCTGCCCCCATGGAGGAGCCAGGCAAGCTACCTATGATGTATTTGATATGCCAAAAACAGTAACAACAAGTCTCACAATGGAGACATTACTGGTGCCCACTCAAGCAAATCGATGAACAACGGGATGACAGTGATGACAGTGATATAGTGATCCTCCCTACCAAACCTACCAGAAATCTTTAGTTTGTCTTTGTTTCAGAGCTACACTCTGTCATGCTCTGGGATGACTCCTGGCTCTACACTCAGGAATCACTTCTGACAAGCTTGGGGCACCATGTGTTATGCCAAGGATCAAACCTCATTCTGCCATGTACAAAATAAAAGTCTTAATCACTGTACTATCCTCCTGGCTCCCATCAGAGCTCTTTGGAGATAAATCTTACCTTAAACGCAACACGGCGTCCAGCAGTCCGCACCCTGCCTTTCTAAACACAGCCGTCTCTGTGCCTTTCCCATACAAGCTGCTACTTGTGACCAAGCAGGGAAGATGGCTTTCTAGGTCATGGACCTACTGTCTCTCCACCTGATGGCTACTTGCTTACTGCAACTCTTTACCTATTATCTGGTCTCTCAACTGATTGGTCTCATCAGGTGGTGGTGGAATGGGACTTTCAGAATTATGATATCCTGGCACTTGCTGTGTCTACCCAATAGTTCTCATTGTTTAAAAACAAAAATAACCATCCCTTTGATTCTTCCCCCATTAAGCTTCTGCTATTTAGTCCTCATGATCTAAGTATACAGAGTAGTATGCTTCATAAACTGGACTGGTGTCACTCATCAGTGACATAGTCTATTTAGCAGCTGGAGGATGACTAATGAAGCCAATTAGAAAACAAATGTAACGTAAGAAATAAAATGCACCAGGAAAATTCAGACATAAAATTGGCATTATAAAAGATTGATGGACCAAGAACCATCCCACCTACCAAAAAAAAAAAATGCTCTGCAAGGAATTTGTACAGAATAAAAGGATTTTTTTTTTCAGTCAGAAAGAGGTAGAGACATTGGTTACTAGCCAAGGAAAGAAAAAGATTTTTTTTTTCCAGGTAAAATTATCTTCCCTTAGGGGTAGGCAAGGGAGTCTTACTAAGCAGACTGCCTCACTAGTTGGACCAAAAAAAAAAAACCAAAAAAACACTATCTCAAATGTTCCCCCCCCCACACAAGTTAAATTAAATTAAAAAAATCTACCTTTGGGTGAGATTGAAACTGCAATTTGCTTAGTGACTAAGTATGGGTGGGGTCAGAACAAAGAACTCTATTTGGACCTGTTCCTTTTTTGTTCACTTGTTTGGGTGCTGATTTCTGATTGGTAATGAGGGGGCAATTGTTCCTGCGACCAAAAAGTGCCAGAGATCGAACCCTGGACTCCAGTTTGCAAAACACATGCTCCAGTCCATTAAGCTACATTATAAGCTCTCTTCTCCCCACCCCTGATCTTTTCCTCCCACCCTCCCTCCCTATTTTCCTTCCATTCTTTCATTTGATTTTTGGACCAAACCTACCAGTGCTCAGGGGTCACTCCTGGTGGTACTTGGAGATCATAGCTTGTCAGGAGCTGCCGTGCGGACGAGATAGTATATATAATATAATTAATATATAAAATATATTTTTAAAATATATGAATATATATAAAATCACTGTCACTGTCACTGTCATCCCGTTGCTCATCGATTTGCTCGAGCAGGAACCAGTAATGTCTCCATTGTGAGACTTGTTGTTACTGTTTTTGGCATATCGAATATGCCACAGGTAGCTTGCCAGGCTCTGCCATGCGGGCGAGATACTCTTGGTAGCTTGCCAGGCTCTCTGAGAGGAACGGAGGAATTGAACCCGTGTTGGCCGCGTGCAATGCGAACGCCCACCCACTGCGCTATTGCTCCAGCCCATATATAAAATATATATGTATAATACAAAATATATGATTTTGGTTCAGCTTTGGGACAGGGATTGGAGGAACCTATAGTTGCGATCATTTAAATTTCTATTTAATAAATAAACTGCTAAATTGGCACACTTTAATTTAATTCACTTCTAATCATCAGAGCCATCACCTAGACTGAGTGTTTTCATTTGTTTTCTTTCAGGTTGATGATTTGCTTAATTCAACAAAACTTATCCGAACTCGTTTGTATATGTTTGCCTACAAGTGGGTAAGTTAAAGGTCAAAGGAAGCAATCCACTATCTCCTGGGTACAATAAAACCATAAAATCATTAGGATGAGTAAAGTGGTCGAATGCATTAACAACTAAGGTGGCCAAAAAAGAATTTGATGCAGGGAAGCCTAATCAATAAACTATTATTTAAATTCAGTGCTGAACTTCACTCACTATTATTTAATTCAGTGTTAAATTTGACTCTGTACTTTGGAGGCATGCATGAAAAATAAAATATGGTATGTCAAGAAACCTGTGTATCAAGAGATTAAACTTTGCCCTGCCTTGTACTGTGAAAGGCACATATCTACATACTTATCTAAATATTCACCGGCATAATAAAGCATTGATCTGTTTTTTAAGAGGGATAGATAATGATTTCATCTCCATAAAGTTTTATTCCCACTTATGAATATGTGAATCCATGTTAACTCATGGATCTATGAAATTTCTATAGGGAACTAGAGTTACGGACAGATTACTGACAAACTGCATTGTACAAGCAAAAACCTTAGAAAATCTGGGGTATTAGTTTTATTTTTTTGTTTCTATATCCCCCCAATAATTTTATAAAACTGTATACCCCTCACATTTTTTTAAATATCTAAAATTTTCCAAGAGAAAAAAATTTAAAGTAGAAAGAGTGTAATTTTTAGAGTATTTTATGGCACCTTAAAAAAGAAACTTCTGCAGTACATATATATAAGAAGTCCAGGTCATAAAATACCACATAGATTTGTTACCATAATTATTCATTTAAATAATGAATAATGGTTTGAAACCATCATTATTCATTTAAAATAAATGAATATTTTCTTCAATATTCATAAGGAAACCTGATTTCTTACTCTCTTTGAATGCAGAGCTCTATTCTACTTATTATATGTTGTCTTTGGGGATAAATTATAAAGGTAACTATTATCTTGAATATTTACACCAATCCAACTGTGTACATTTCTGGAAATTATTTTAATTATAATTGGCCAATTTTCCTGACACCAAGGTATAGGGCTTGAGGTTGAATGTTGGTATAGCTATAGGCAGTTAAGTAGGGAGACCATGATGATGTCCTTAAAACAAACAAACAAACAAACAAAAAACTTGGTAGAATTTGGTTAGCCCTGAAGTCTCCCAAAGGCATGAAGACCACATTCCTTTGAAACATCAGTCCTGGAGAGGAGAAACTGAGGTACCACCCAGATTCAGAAATCCAAGTCTTCACTCAGAGAAGAGTGGATCCCTTAGAAAAAGAAGCTACAGAAGAATTTTTGAGATTATGAAGGGATCATCAGCAATGCAAGGTTCTCTTGTGACAATGCCTAGATTAACTTGTGTTCTCTCTTGAACATGTATTTCTTTCCTTCTCTCTTCCCTTACCCATCTTTTCCTAAGTTTCATTCAATGAAAACTTCTTTGTATCACTATTTTGCCTCTTCCTGAAATATTTTTCTGTAAGGGAAAGGCTATGGACCCAGAACGCCTCTGTCAAGATTAGGACCAACTTTCCTTTTTCTGCAAAGGGAAATTCCTCGTTCCAACCTAAGTCCGTGGCTTCCTGAGGAATTGGGTGGCAGGAACACCTCCTTTGCTGTGCAGAAGAAGTGGATTCCAGGCATAGCTTGACAATGCATCCTGGGGCTGGCAGGACAGGAATACATGTGCAGTGTAGATACTGGTAACTGACTTTACCACTGGCAACACTTTATTTCTCTTTTTCTTTTTAGGTGTTTGTCTCATACCTGGCTATGCTCAGGGCTTAGTCCTGGCTCTGTGCTCAGGGATCACTCCTGGTGGGTCTGAGGGCACCCTATGTAGGGCTGGGAATCAAAACAGGGTCCATCCCACAGCCTCTGTCCCTAGTTTTCTGAAAGACCAGAGCACGGAAAACTGAACAGAGAAGAGTACCCACCATCAGACCATTCACTGTAGCATTGTCATCCCATTGCTCATCAATTTGCTCGAGTGGGCACCAGTAATGTCCCATTGTGATACTTGTTACTGTTTTTGGCATATCGAATTTCCCATGGGTAGCTTGCCAGGCTCTGGCATCTGGGTGAGATACTCTCGATAGCTTACCAGGCTCTTCGAGAGGGGCGGAGGAATTTAACCCAGGTTGGCTGCATGCAAGGCAAACGCCCTACCTGCTGTGTTATCGCTCCACCCATAGGACCATTATATAACAGAAAAGAATGTTTTTAAGACATGTTTATAAATAGGGGTGACACCTATTTTTAAATAGGGGTGAGAGCTTGTTCTTTAGTGATGCATAGGTCCTTGGATCTTGGTAGCCCACCAGAACCAAAGTTCGCAGTGCTCAGGGCTCTATGTGGCCAAGACTGTCATGCCGAGACTCAACTCAGGGTGTTATACTTGCTAGACCTGTGCTCTTCCACTTGAGTTATTTTCCCATCAGCAAATAGGCTTTGCTCGGATTGAATCCACTGTACCTTTAGCTTTATCCTTGATTGTTTCACATTTAGTTATAAAATTTACATTTTATATATAAATAAATAGAGTCGTCTTACTCTTACATACTTTCCCACATGTTTGAATTAGTATGACTGTGTGGTTTCTCTTTAACACAGAGTTGAGCTGTATGCCAGGACTTAATCTCATTCCTTATCCAGGAATGCCATAGTGCCAAAATCATTTGAAGATTAGTTCTAGTATCAAGAATCAAAAAATTCTCTTTTCATTGTTATACTCAATTAGCTTGATTTCTCAAAAGAAAATTTCTCCTTGCATTTTACTTTCCTGGTTTATTTGATATTATGCTAATTAACCAGTCAATTACATTTTACTTTCACGCATTGTTTTTGTTTTTTTTTCTCCTTCCTTCTTTTTTTGTTTCTAATACCTCTTTGCATTGTCCATTCTATTTAATCTGTTCCTTTGGGGAGGTTCCTCCAAGTAGAGCTCAAGAGGAGCCTGGAGGTGAATCGGAAGTACCAAGGCCAGCTGAGTGATGCTTATGGAGCTTCTAGGACCACATTGGGTAGTTCTGGGAGGTGGGCCATGTAGTGCCAGGCTTTGGATGCAGGTTCAGGCACATACAGGAACCTATCTCTCCAAGCCCTAAAATTCTTCATCATATTTCCTTAATCTTCTGATTTTTCTTCTGTTTGAAATTTTGTGATGGTGAATATAGGCACATGTCGTTTTTTCCTTTCCTGTAATTAGCAGTTGGGTTCCTTAAGTCTGTCTGAAGATCCCATACCCTTAGCTTTAAAGCCTTTTCCTCTGTTATTACTTTGATCTCTTCCTCCTCTGAACATCCTTTGAGATCCCATTCTGAGTATCCTATAAGCTGAACATTCTTCCTCCTTAGATGATTTATGTCTCGTCTTCCCTTCTTTTCTTCTTCCATCAATATTCTCTGAATGATTTCTCTCTCATATGCTTTTAGAAAGATTTTAAAAATCATTAATTTTTTTTTTTGGTTTTGGGTCACACATGGCAATGTTCAGGGCCTACTACCAGCTCTGTGCTCCGGGGTTGCTCCTGACAGTGATCAGGGACCACGCAGAAATTAAGATTCTTAAAATCACAGAAATGGATTTTACTGGAAATGTTTATGTCATTTTTCATTTCTTCTCAAAGGTGATACTTTGATCTGCATTCTGATATTTGGACAAATGTCCCATTTGTTCATATAGGATGTCCCTCCTGGTTGCATGTTTATTTCTGGGTGCTTTTTCAATACTTACCTCATCACACACTCTCCAGGTCATATCATGTTCACAAAGAAATCATCGATAAAATAATACCCACCCCCAATCTCTTATTCATCATCATGGCAAGCTAAAGAGTCTTTGGATAATTTGGCTTTGTAAGGAGCAATCAACAATCATCTTTCACTGAGAAGGTGCTGCAGGTTACAAACTATGGTTATAGAGCTAGCGCAACAGGCTGGAACACATGCTTTGCATACAGGAACTCTGGGTTCAGTACTCTGCAAATGGTCCTTCAAGCACTGAGCCAAGAGTAGTCCCTGAGCACCAGCAGGTGTGGGCGCTTCTCGCTCCAACCATTTCAAACATTTTTACAAACCACAGTGGGAAAAGATGGAACTGTAAGCCTTTTCCTGGCTGAAAGAAAGCTTATGCATATTACACTAAGGCGAGAATAAATGTATAATTTGTTCTTCAGGCTTGCTTTCTTTGTTTCATGAGAAATCTTACATAACTGCCTTAAACATTTCTTTTAAAGAAATAGAGAATCTATCAGTGGCCCCAAACTCCCCTCAGACCCCAGATGGGTTAGAAAAGCTGTAATTGGTTGTCATCTCTGCAATCCATTTCAGAAAAAAGAGAGGCAGGCCGCTAAATTGGGGTTGGCTGAGGGAAGAACATTCAATTTGAGACCATTAAAAGACACAAACTTCTTTCTCCATAGGCTCCTGTGAATGCTATTGCCAGAAACATGAGCAGCATAAATGAAAGGATCATCCAGCAGACAACTCAGAAACAAGGATTGAGGGGCAAACACTAGTAACAAAAAATTATTTTGAGTAGAAAACGGAAACTTGGTGGGCTTTTTATTTGTTGTTTTGTTGTTGTCGTTCTTTCATGTTTTGGGGTCACACAAGGCTGTCTCAGAGCTTCTAGCTCTGCATTCAGGGATCACTCCTGACAGGGGCTGGGGACCATATGTGGCGCTGGAGATTGAAACCCGGCAGGCCACATGCAAGGCAAGTACCTTACCTGAACTCCTATTTCTCTGGCTTCAAACTTTGAACAACCTCTCTTGCTAAGTCTACCTCTTAAAATTCTGAACCTTTCACCTGTGGTGTGGATTCACTGGCTCTGTAAAAGAGAAGAATGTTCGGGTTAATCTTGAATCAAGAGTTTGCCTAAGGGCCAGAGAGATAATACAGTGTTACCCACTGTATTATTTGCCTTGCATGCGGCTGACCTGGGTTTGATCCCTGGCACCATCTATTGTCTGCTGAGCATCTTCAGGACTGATTTCTGAGCACAAAACCAGGAATTAGCCCTGACTGCTACTGTGTATGGTTCCCCAAACAAAGACAAACAAACAAGAGTTGTAAGTAGAACCCCAAGCCTTCTAATGATAAAAAAGAAAGATATTGCCAAGATACATCTCCTTCACATATGTACCAGACACCTGCCAAAAATAGACTCAGATTCCACAGAGATGTGAAGCAAAATATCTCCCACGTGCAAGCTGATACACTTCAGTAATTCTATACCATTTTCTTACCGTGTGATTCTGCTTGGCAGATATCTGTGCCTTGTGAGTTAAATATTATGAATATTGTGCCTGGCCACTTCACCAAAATGACAATGCTCTTTAAAATTGTATCCTTTTTATGTGGGGAAACATTCACTTGTGTCACTGGGTAGATTTTGCTCTGTTTTATTGCTAAGTAAAATGTACATTGTACATTTTTGTGGCTGGTTTTCCTACTCCTTGAGCAGTCTGGAACCTGTGCCTGTTGTGTTGTGATGTCTCGATAGTTTTAAGAGACATATTCTATAAGTCTTACACTGGGAAATACTCATTTTTGCTTATTTTGTATAAACTATATCGGTTTACTTGAGGGAAACTATTTGTATGAAAACAAAAATTATGTGGAGTATTTCATATTATTTGATTTGCTTCATTAAGAGGGTGGATAAAAATGGGGGTCAGAGAGGCAGTACATTTGCCTTGCTTGTGGCTGACCTGGCAATATATAAGTTCCCTTGAATACTGCCAGTAGTGATTCATGAGCACAGAGCCAGGAGTAAGCCCTGAGCACTGTTGGTGTGTTCATAACACCCCCACCCCCAAAATAAACCTCCCATAAACAAACAAACAAATAAAAGAAGTATAGTACGATGAGATATGCAGACGAACATAATGGCATTTTCTGTCTGTACTTTCCTTTTAAGTTACTTTTATAACACTACCCCACTCTGTATTTCTTTTTTCCTTGCCCAGAGTCACATTTAGGTTTCACTGGAAGACTAGGTATTTCTCTTTATTAAACAATTTTGTTTCGTGGGGTTTGCTGTTTCCTTTTTTTTTTCTTTTTGGGTCACACCCGGCAATGCTCAGGGGTTACTCGTGGCTCTGTGCTCAGGAATTACTCCTGGCAGTGCTCACTGGACCCTATGGGATGCTGGGAATTGAACCTGGATCGGTCGCCTGCAAGGCAAACTCCCTACCCACTATGCTATTGCTTCACCCTGCTGTCTCTTTTTAATCTTTTCTCCAAATCAACTTTGACTCAAATGATTTCATTCTATGAAATAATGGTTCAAAGTAACACCTCATCTAATTTGATATAGGTGTTACTTAATAATTCTCTAGGTAAATGTCATGTGCAGTGACTTTATTTGCTTCACATTTACTATTTTTTTTTAAGTTTCTTTTTCCTCTTTTACTTAGCCTGTTTTAAGATCAGTAGGATACTTTTAATATTTGGGATGTTGGGGTTGGGCTACAGGGTGGTGCTCAAGGGTGATTTCCTGTCTCCATGGTAAAGAGCAACCACTGGCAGTGCTCGGGGAATCATAAGTTGTTTCAGGTTTTGAGCCAGTGTCAGCTGCATGCAAGGTAAGTGTCTTAACCCCTGTAATATCTCTCTGGCTCCACGCAACTCTGGTGGGAGGTTGTACTGCACAAAATGAAGTTTATAAAATTTAGTATATTTATAAATTATAAAATACTTCTTATATTGCATCTTTTTCTCACAATTAGCTGATTTTTGGATGTTTAAGTTATCTTTTAATATTTTACCTTCAGGTTATACCACATATATTCATTAATAACTATCTTTACCTAATATTTTACTGCTTTATGTGTGGTATAAATAAAAGGTTTGCAACAATAAGTTTCTGTTTCTCCCTCCCATCTTTTATATTGCAGTAGGCATTTGGATTTCACATATACTATAAATTCCAAATATATTCCTGCTATTATTTTTCCTTTACAATGAATTATCATGAATCATGTCACAAATCACGAAATCCCGTTGATCGTCGATTTCTCGAGCGGGCTCAGTAACCTCTCCATTCTTCCTATCCTTGAGATTTTAGAAGTCTCTCTCCACTCAGCCTTCCCAACGTGCCACCTTGGAGGCTTTTTCAGGATCAGGGGAATGACATCCAGCTTGTTATTGCCTTTAGCATATGAATACACCATGGGAAGCTTGAGAGGCTGTCCCATGTGGGCAGGAAACTCAGTAGCTTGCCAGTTTCTCCCAGAGAGAGAAGTAGGTTATAAGATACCTTTTGGGAGCTTGCTTTTGAGTCTCTGAATGTTGGCCGTTGATGGGATTACACACACCTGGGCTCCTCTGCCGGTACCTTCATGCCTGAGGCCTGTCCGAACATGTGGAGAGGGGCCTCCAGCATGGCTGTGGCTAGGTTCCGGTGGTCTTCGGCTGCCGGGAGCTCTGCTCAGGGTGGAGAGGGAAGCTGGAGCCCATCCCCTCTGAGGGGCCCCAGGGAAGACAGCCACGTGTGCGGGCAAGAGACTCTCTGAATTATGAAACATATAATGTTAACAAACATAATATAAACAAACAATGAATTATGAAAAATATAATTTTTATGCCTATCCTCATTTTTCAATGAGTTTGGTCACTGTGTGGATATGGTCTATCGTGCTGAATTCTCTTCGGAACCCGGCTTGCTCGCATGGTTGTCCTTCATCTAGTGTTCTGCCTATTCTATTCAGGATGACACGAGTGAACAACTTGTAGATGACAGACAACAGGCAGATTGGGCAATAGTTGCCGATGTCATGGATGTCTCCCTTCTTGTACAACAGAATGGTCCTACTGGTTTTCCACTGGGACGGAACCTTGCATTCAGACAGGTAGCGTGTGAAGAGTCGGGCCAGTGTATTGATGAGTACTGGCGGCAGATTCTTCAGTTGTTTGGGTCTGACCTTGTCCGGACCAGGTGCTGTTCGCATCTTTACCAGCGAAATGGCGTGTCGGATTTCAGAAGGGAGAATGTTGGGAACGACATATCCATCCTGCAGAATTTGGTATGTGGGCAGGTGGACATGGCTGTCAAAGAGATCTGAGTAGAAGTCGTGAATAATTTTCTCCATTGCCTTTCTGGAGGATGTGATAGATCCATCGGGACATCAGAGGGCAGTCATCTTGGTCTTGTAGTTGGCAAAAGACAGGCGAGTGTTGCGAATACTTTTCCCGGCTTCTGCTGCACTGGCCAACACTGCTGCTCTTCTCTCTTTGAGGTCTTCCTTTATCGCATCTCTGCACAGCTTTGTGAGCTCGGACTTTAGCTTGTGGTTGCCTGAGGCTCTCGCCGAACCACGTTGACGAATGAGCTCGAGAGTTTCCGAAGACAGGCATTTCTTTGTGGCTTTCTCACTCGAGGAATTCTTTGCGTGGAGGGGCTGAACCAGTCTATTGTATTCCTCGTTGATGTTGTCAAGGACGGCATCTTCCCATGTTGCTGCAATAGTGCCAAAGAGTTCCCAGTTGGTGGTTATTCTGGAAGTTGTCTTCTTAGACTTAAATTTTGCAGACTTTTCTCCCTGTTCTGTGAAGTAGAATTTCGCAAGAAGAAGACGGTGGTCTGATCCAGTTTGGAATTTTGGGACAACGACATTGGTCCGGCAAAACCTTTGATAGAATATGATGTGGTCAATTTCATTATGGAACTGTCCACCGGGAGACTCCCATGTCCAGCATTTAGTTTCGGCCTTCTGGAACTGTGAGTTACCATGGATGGTCTTGGTCGACACGATGAATTCTGATAGTCTCTCACCCTAATTGTTCCATTTTAGGCCATGTGTGCTAATGTGGAGTTCTTTGGGCGACCTTCTCGGACCTATCTTGGCATTAAAATCACCAACAATGATCTTGTTCCGGGTTCCGAAGAGGATTCAGCACGATAGACCATATCCACACAGTGACCAAACTCATTGAAGTTTCTCAAGAGTTCAAGATGCCGCTCTGTCTAACGTTCATAGACTTAAAGAAGGCCTTCGATTCTGTTGAGACTAAGGTGGTCATTGAAGCCCTGGTCAAAGAGGGCATTCAAACTCAGTATATCAAAATCCTCCGCGAGCTGTATTGTGGATTCACCACCAGGATCTCACTATTCTACAAGGAAGTGATCATTGATGTAAAGAGAGGGGTGCGGCAAGGTGATACCATTTCACCGAAACTCTTCAGTGCCGCCCTTGAGAACATCATGGGACGACTGCAATGGGAAGGAATGGAAGTGAAGATAGACGGTCGGCAATTACACCACCTCCGCTTCGCTGATGGCATCGTTCTCATAACGCCAAACATTAGCCAAGCGGCACAAATGCTGGCTGACTTCGACCTCGAGTGTGGAAAGGTTGGATTGCAGCTGAATCTCAACAAGATGATGTTCATGAAAAATGAACTTCCCTGAAGCTCTATTTGCTCTCAATGGAATGAACATATCCGAATGCAGCAGCTACATGTACCTGGGTCGAGAAATCAACATGGGGAATAACTTGGTGCCAGAACTGTGCAGGAGTAAGACAGCAGCATGGAATGCATTCAAGAGCGTCGAAGAGGTGATTAAGAGAACATAGAACCTCTGACTCTGGGTACATCTTTTCGACTCCACCGTTCTTCCTGCACTAACATATGCCTCAGAGACCTGGGCCCTACGCAAGCAGGATGAGAATGCTATTAGGGCATCCCAAAGAGGAATCGAAAGAGCTATGCTGGGAATATCATGTCTCACTCAAGTGAGAGAAGGAATCCGGAGTTCTGACCTCCATCGACGGTCAAAAATCAGGGATGCTGTCTCGTTTGCCAAGGCATCAAAAATCAGATGGGCCGGTCATGTAATGCGATTCAGAGACGACCGTTGGACTAGAGCTGTTACAGACTGGATTCCACGGGACGTTGGAAGACCTCTGGCCGCCCTCCAACTAGATGGTCAGATTTCTTCGTCAAATTTCTGAATAAACGATTTGAGGCTCTTTCTGTTCCTGGAGCGAGCAGGTATCATTGGGCTACACTAGCTCGCGACAGGGACAAATGGAGATGTTACTGGTGCCCTCTTGAGCAAATCGAAGATCAACGGGACTACAAGTGATACAAGTGATCCTCATTTTAATTGTTTCAGGAATCTTAATATTTCTTTAGTAGGGCCATGCTTCTGTTTGCTTTTATATTATTTCTGTAAGAAGCACTTCCTTAAATATCTCCTATACAGCAGGTATGCTGGTAATTAATGCTCTAAAATTATTTAAGATACATTCTTGAAAGATATGTATATATATTTATTTCTGGGTATGAAAACTAGGTCAATACTTTTTTCTTTCAGTACTTTAAAGATGTCATTCCACTGTCCTTTGACTTGCATAGAAGTCAAAGACAATGAGACTGTCTGTTATAATTCTTTTTTTCTCCACCATTTTAATTGAAGTACCAGATTTCCAACACTATTACCCATGGTTTGCATGCATACATCACTCCAATAGCACCCTCATCACAGAGAGTCTGCTTTCCTCCACCAGTATCCCAAGGACCACCCTCCCGAACCCACAATGTAAGCGCAGTTGTACAGACAAAATCTTCACTTAGTTCCTATCTTTTTCCTTTTCTTTGTGTTATGGACTAAGTGCTTGTAGCAAACTCTCAGTGGGATGTCTTAGAGGCAGGGACTTTAGGAGGTAATTAAGCCCAAATATAAAGTCCCTACAAAATAAATCAGTGTATTTTAAAATTCTTAAAATATAATACATTTTAATATCTAGCCTTTAAAGCATTAATTGGAGGGAAAATGGCCCACAAATTTAATAGTTGGTGTCCATATTTGCAAGTAAATTTTATTTAAGTGAAAGGCTTATGTGATAACCAAATTAAAATTATATTAAAAAAATAGAACTGTCAGTATTTGGATCTACAGATTTTTAGGAAAATTTATGGTAAAATAGCTAAGTTCAGAAAAAATATTATTGCCTTAAGTTTACAATTATGGGGTACTGATGTTCCTAATATTTGTGATTAAACTACTATGCTAATGATGCTTAAATAGTCACTTATAAAAGAACAAATATCTTTGTATTCCACCAATAGATATTGTTTCCAACAATATTTAATTTTCAAGGTGCTCTGAGATTTGATGTTGGGGTTATTCACAAAATTCACCTTTTCTTTATACCTTTAAATGAGAGTATACCTGAATCAACAGGCCAAATAAAGCAAATAATTAGAAAAATAAATAAATGCTCTTATTTAGAAGTGACATAAGAGTTTGTTCTCACTCTCTGCTCTCTGCCACATGAGAAAACAAGAAGACAACAGTCATCTGTGAATTTGGAAGTGAGATCTCACCAGACAACAATTTGTGTCTGATACATTAAGAAATAAATGTTGTTCAAGGAGCCAGAGACATAGCACAAGGGTAAAGCCACTTCTCTTGCATCTGTCTGATCCTGGCTCAAACCCCCAGCACTATATATGGTCTCCCAGGGTCATATCTGCTCACAGAATCAAGAAGAGACCCTGTGTGTGTGCCAAAAGCTGAAATGGAATAAAATTGTTGTGTAAGCAGTCTAAGTATTTATTCATAGTGGCCCTGACTGAACTAAGATAATCTGTGATTTACTTCTTTTACTATGGCTGCCTTCAAACTTTCCTGTTTATTTGTGGCTTTCAGATGCCTTAGTATAATGCTGCTAAGTGTGTTTTTATTATTATTATTATTATTTACTGTTGTTATTGATCTGGCTTGGGGTTTTCTGATCTCTTTAGCCTATGGCTTTGTTTCAGAGGAGAAATTCTTTTTCTTAATTTGATTTTTGGGTCGGGGGCTGGATCATTAGCGCAGTGGGTAGGGTGGTCGCCTTGTACTCGGTCGACCTGGGTTCGATTTCTCCGCCCCTCTCAGAGAGCCCGGCAAGCTACCGAGAGTATCTCCCTCTCATGGCAGAGCCTGGCAAGCTATCCATGGTGTATTGGATATGCCCAAAACAGTAACAACAAGTCTCCCAATGGAGACGTTACTGGTGCCTGCTTGAGCAAATTGATGAGCAACAGGATGACAGAGATGATGATGATTTTTGGGTCACATTCAACTCCTGGCATTGCTTGGGGGACCCAGATGTGGTGCTGGGGATTGAACCTGGGCTGACTGCATACAAGGCAAGTGCCCTATCTGCTGCACTACCTCACTTTTAAAAAAAATTTATTGAATTATTGTGAGATAGTTACAAGCTTTCATCTTTGGGTTACAATCATACAATGATTAAATACACATCCCTCTACCAGTGCACATTTCCCACCAACAATATCCCTAGTATATCCCCCCCCTTTTCCACCTTCCCCCTGCCTCCATGGCAGACAATATTCCCCATACTCTCTTTCTCTACTTTTGGGCATTATGGCTTGCAGCATATACATCATGTTTGATCAATTATCTACTTTCAGCACACATCTCCCATCCCGACTGATTCCTCTAGCCATCATTTTCTTAGTGATCCCTTCTCTATTCCATTTGCCTTCTTCCCTCTGCTCATGAAGCAGGCTTCCAGCTATGGGGCAATCCTCCTGGTCCTTGTATCTACTGTCCTTGGGTGTCAGCCTCATGTGATGGTATTCTATACTCCACAAATGAGTGCAGTCCTTCTATGTCTGTCCCTCTCTTTCTGACTCATTTCACTTAGCATGATACTCTCCATGTCTATCCATTTATAGCAAATTTCATGACTTCATCTCTCCTAACAGCTGCATAGTATTCCATTGCGTAGATGTACCAAAGCTTCTTTAACCAGTCATCTGTTCTAGGGCACCTGGTTTGTTTCCAGATTTTGGCTATTGTGAACAGTGCTGCAATGAACATATAGGTACAGATGCCATTTCTACTGTGTTTTTTTGTATCCTTGGTATATATTCACAGAAGTGGTATTGCGGGGTCATATGGAAGCTCAATTTCTAGTTTTTGAAGGACTATCCATATTGTTTTCCAGAAAGGCTGGACCATTCGGCATTCCCACCAACAGTGAAAGAGCATCCCCATTTCCCCACATTCATGTCAGCACTGGTTAACTACTGCTGGCTCTGTACTCAGGAATTACTTCTGGTGATGCTCGGGGGACCATATGGGATGCCAGGGATCGAATCTAGGTTGGCTATGTGCGAGACAAATGTCCTCCCCACTGTATTACTGCTCTGCCCCCAAAATTATATTTTTTTTAAACAGAAAAGAATTCACTAATTTAGCCAATATTCTTTTTTATTAAGTAGAAGAAATAAAGGTTTCATTTTACAATAAATTTTAAAATTCTGTAAATTCGGCCCACATCCAAAAGAACAAAAGCAACTGGTGTTTGTGTGGATGTGGGGAAAAAGGGACTCTCCTTCACTGCTGGTGGGAATGCCGACTGATTCAGCCCTTTTGGAAAACATTATGGACACTTCTCAAAAAATTAGAAATTGAGCTCCCATTTGAAGCAATACCACTTCTGGGAATATACCTCAGAGAGGCAAAAAAAGTATAGTAGAAATGACATAAGCACTTGTATGTTCATTGTTGCACTATTTACACTAGCCAAAATCTGGAATAAAACAGAGTGCCCAAGAACGATGACTGATTAAAGAATCTCTGATACATCTACACAATGGAATACTATGTAGTTGTTAGGGAAGATGAAGTCATGAAATTTGCATATAAGTGGTTCAACATGGAAAGTATCATGTTAAGTGAAATGAGTCAGAAAGAGAGGGACATAGAAAGATCGCACTCATCTGTGGAATATAAAGTAGCAGAATGGGAGACTAACACCCTAGAATAGTAGAGATAAGGACCAGGAGGTTTGCCCTACGCTTGAAAGCCGGCCTCACATGCTGGCGGAAATGTCAGCTCAGACAGAGAAGGGAACAGCAAGTAAAGAATGCTGGGAGGACCGCTTGGGTTGGGAGTTGCCAAAAATAGGCTGTAGACAGAACAGGATGGCCACTCAATACCTCTATTGCAAACAATAATACCCCAAAGGAGAGGGAGAACAAAAGGGAATGCCCTGTCACAAAGGTGGGGTGAGGAGGGGTAGGGGTAGGGGCAGTGGGGCAGGGGATGCTGAGATCATTGGTGGTGGAGAATGGGCACTGGTGGAGGGAGGATAACTGATCACTGTATGACTGAAATGCAAACATGAACATTTGTAAGTATGTAACAGTACCTCACAGTGATTCATTAATAAAAATATTTTAAAAAATAAAATTTTGTAAATTTATTTTTAATACAGTTTTGAAAAAAATGAATACCTACTAATTATAGCAATATTTTAGATTTTCATAGAAGAATATGAATACTTAATACTTTTAAAACCAATTTCACTTTCCAATATCATAATATGGTTAATTATATTGTAGCATTTATATTTACACTAGTAGAATATTTCAAATAAATATCTAAAGTTATATATTAATAGTGATCACCAATATGTTATGAGAGAAATGTTATTTCAGAAACCATTAAAATGATAAGAACTTCCTTTTCAGTAATAATCTTATTCACAACAATCTTTCCCTGCCACTTCTTATTTTTTGCAATGTATTTATTTTTTATTGCCATTTAGGTACTTTCTATATAGATCCTTATCTGAAATAAATTCCTAATCATGAATGAAATCAATGAATGTCCTTTAATATTTTTATGTACTTTCTGAATTCCATTTTATTTGATATTTGTTCTGTGATATATACTATTCTATCAAAAGAAGATTCTATGATTAAATACTTTTGAACACTTTGGAATTAAATAGTTTTATAATACATGACTCAGAATCTTTAGTATGATAATAGGCATTATAAATATCATAAACCATAATTTTCAGTTTCCAACCAACCAACATTTATTAATTTTTAGAACTTTTATTTTAGGCTGGTTTGTAATACTGTTAAGGATAGGGCTACTGATGAATGTATTACACAAATCATTCATATAGCCTCCTTCAGATTGTCCACTTGCCTCCATCATTGTCCCAGTGACCCCCTTCATCCCCGATCTCTGGTAAAATTTCTACTCAAAAACAGTTCTCAGTTTCTGATGTCATTGGGCATTTATTATCTCCCTTCTATGTTTAGATCCAACATATGAGAAAGATAATTTTGTGTTTGTCCACCTCCTTTTGACTAATTTCACTCGGCATAATACTCTCCATAATCTACTCACAAAGCAGCAAACTTCTTGATTTCTTCTTTTCTTAAGTCAAACAGTTTTTCATTGTATATATGTACCATAGGCTTTTCTTTTTCATTCTTTCTCTCTCTCTTTTTTTAGCTGGTGGTGCTCAGGGCTTACTCCTCGTTCTCATTCCTGGCAGGGCTTGGGGGAACATATAGTGCTGAGAATCAAGCCCAGGTCAGTTGTGTGCAAGGCAAGCACTCTATCTGTTGTACTACCTCATGGGCCCAACCACAGTTCCTTTATCTTGTCATCTGTTCTTGTACACTTGGGTTGTTTCCAGATTTTGGATACTGTGAAGAGTGTGGAACTGAACGTCAAAGCACAAATGTTTGTTTCTGAATAGATTTTACGTTTTGGTTCTTGGAGTAGATGCCAAGAAGTGCAATTGCTGGGTCATACGGGAGCGTGATTCTTAGTTTTTTGAGAAATGGGCATAATGTCTTCCAAAAAATCTAGACCAGTTGGCATTCCCACCAGCAGTGAATGAGGGTCTTTCCCTGCCCCACATTCACATACAACGTGGTTTATTTCTGTTCTTTGTAAATGTCTCACTGGTGTGAGGTGAAGTCGCATTGCTTTGATTTGCATTTAAATGATGATAAATAATGTAAAACATTTTTCATGGACCTTTTTGGCCATCTGCACATCTTCTTTGAGGAAGTTTCTGTTCATCTCCCCCCCCCCCATGTTTTGATGGGGTTGGCTATTTTCTGCTTTTTAAATTCTAACAGTGCTTCATATACAATATACCTTAGGCAGTAAGTTTTTCTCAGATGAGTGAATGGTGGGAAAATACCCTCTTCCTGGTCTCTGATGTGTCTTTTTATTTTAGTCCTCATTTCTCTTGCAGTGCAGAAGGTTTGTAGTTTGTTGTAGCCCCATTTGTTCAGCTTTGCTTCTGTTTTCTTGGCCAATGACACTGAATCATTGAAGATATCTCTAAATTCAAAGTCATGGAGTGTTCTACTTATACTGTCCTCAGTATAATTTATGGGTTCAGGTCTGATATCAAGGTTTTTAATTCAATTTTATTTAAAGTTTGTGCACAGTAATACAAAAGAGACTGCATTCAAATTTTTGCATGTACCCCACCAGTCATCCTAACACCATTTGTTGAGGAGGCTTTCCTTGGTCCGTTTTATACTTTTTGTTCCTTTATTGAAGATTAACTGTCCTTATGAGGATCTGAGTCTGGACTCTCAATTTTATTGATCTGGGAGCATGTCCTTATTCCAGAACCACACTGTTTTGGTTATTATCATTTTACAGCACAATTTGAACTTGCGAAAATAGAAGCCCCTCCATCTTCTTTTATCCTAGAATGCTTTGGCTATTCAGTAGATTTCCAATATTTATTTAACTAGCAAACACTTACAGAAAAAAAAATCAGTGGATACCCACTATACGCCAAACTTTGTACTAGATCCTGGAGTGTCTTGTGTATAAAATACACATGAATGGTTCTTGCTTTCATGGAGCAAACATATATCTTAAAATTAATTTGATATCTTCTGCGAGCTGAAAGTAGACTATAGACCGAACATGATGGCCACTCAATACCTCTATTGAAAACTACAACACCCAAAAGGAGAGAGAACAAAGAGGAATGCCCTGCCACAGTGGCAGGGTGGGGTGGTGGGAGATGGGGTGGGGGTGGTGAGAGGGATACTGGGATCATTGGTGGAGGTAAATGGGCACTGGTGGAGGGATGGGTAAACGATCACTATATGAGTAAAATGAAAACTCAAATGAAAAAAAGTTCATTAAGTTTGTAACTGTGCATCATAGTGATTCTCTAATAAAAATTTTAAAAAATTAATTTGATATCTTTAATGATATGCTCAAGGCCATGCTCAAGGCCACTCTCCACACACTTGTACGAGCCTCAAGCATGAATACCGGCAGAGGAACCCAGGCATATGGGACCCGGGGCTGAGATCTCCAAGCCTGCTCAGATTGGACATGGGCCTTTTCCAGCAAGACCCCCCATTTTCCAGTAGCTTGGCAGCCACACCCACAAACTTCCCCCAGCGCTGTGTAATCCCACCAACGGTCAACATCCAGAGACTATAAGACCAAGCTCCTGACATATAATAGCCTTGTTCTCCCTCTTGGAGAACCTGACAAGCTACCAAGAGTTTATTGCCTTCATAGGAGAGCCTTGCAAGCTTCCCATGTGTATTCATATCTCAAAACACAGTAAAAGATATATGCATACCTCTCGGAGAGCCCGGCAAGCTACCGAAAGTATCCCACCCGCACGGCAGAGCCTGGCAAGATACCATGGCATATTCAATATGCCAAAAACAGTAACAATAGGTCTCATTCCTCTGACTCTGAAAGAGCCTCCAATCGTTGAGAAAGATGAATAAGGAGAGGCTGCTAAAATCTCAGGGCTGAGTGTAATAGAAACGTTACTGGTGCCTGCTTGAATAAATCGACGAACAACGGGATGACAGTGATACAGTGATACAGTGATCTTTAAGGATAGCCAGGGAATCAGGGAATCCTTGTTATGTAAACTAAAATAAATAATTTTAACATATACTCAAACCATATTAAAACTTGGGGCTAGAGTGATAATATAATGGGTTTAGCATTTGCCTTGTACCCACCGGGTTATGATTCCTGGCATCCCATATAGTCCCCTGAGCACCTCCAGGATTAATTCTTTTCTTTCTTTTTGGGTCACACCAGGCAATGCACAGGGGTTTTTCCTGGTTCTGCACTCAGGAATTACTCCTGGTGGTGCTCAGGGGACCATTTGGGATCCTGGGAATCGAACCTGGATCGGCCGCGTACAAGGCAAACGCCCTACCCGCTGTCTATCGCTCCAGTCCCTCCAGGATTGATTCTTGAGTGCAGAGCCAGGAGTAACCCCTGAACATTGCCAGTTATGACCCAAAAAGAAAAAACAAATTAAAACTTAAATTAATATGAAAACAGTTAATTACAAAATTAGTACCAAGAGGTTATTCTTATAGCACATAAAGAATTAATTTGAATTTGCAAGACGAATATGTTGTACTAACTTAAAGAATCAATATGTAAACTGATAAACCAGCAAAGATGAAAACAATAGGCAAATATAAAAAACTATTGTTCTTAGTAATGAAAGCAACATTTTATCACTCACATCTATGAAATATGAATTGACCATATGAAAGAACATCTCAACAAAACAAATAAGCATAATCCTGACATAGTTGTTACTAAACAAGTATTTGGGAAACATAAAGACAAAGCCAGCTAATAGCCAAAGCTACATCTATATTACTGCTGTAAAATTTTTTCTAAGAAAATAATTAAATGGAATAAGAAAACCATGCTAATAATCAAAAACATATTCAGTTATTTTATTTATAGAATTAAAATGTGGAAACAACCTCAATTATCATAACAATGGTAAATTAAAAATATTGTTATGCTAATTTGATGAATGATTATAATTTCTATTAGGCATCCAACTTAGACAGCTTAGACTTTCTTAAAATCATGATAAAAATGAGGATAATTAGGTGCGCTGCTGAAAGTCCTACATTAAGAATAATACTAATGCTTACATGGAGAATACTGTTAATGGATGATTAATTTGAGTGGGGTAAGGCTGACCTGGGTTGGTGACCCGATGAACCGACTGCCTCTAAAATATGACCTAGGCTGAACCTGTGTTTTGAGGCCAGGCCCATTCAATGCTTGGGGCCTACTCTCGGCAGTGCTTGGGAGATCATGGAGTGCCATGACCCGAACCTGGGGCAAAGCCTGGATTCCAGCACTCGGAGTCATCTCCGGGGCAGACCTAACTTTAAATTTGACTAACATGGAAATAATACATTCCATGCTGGAACAGATGTCTAAAGCAATACATAAGCATTTTGTATATGCCCACATAGTCTATACGTAACCTACCATACTGTTATTAGAATCACTATAAAATAGTAATCAAGGAGAGAAATGATGAGTAACATAAAAAAAAAAAAAGGTGTCCTGGGGCCAGGGATGTGGCTAGGTGGTGGAACACTTGCCTTGCATGTGTGAGGTTGTGGATTCATGACACCCAGCTAGGAGGAACTCATAAGTACTATTGGGTTTGGCCCCCAAACTGGAAAAATAGGGCAGCTATAACCAGGCAGGCATAAAATATAATTAGCACTAGTTGAAGACAATTAGCAGCTACCTAAATGGATAATAAAGAGTTGAACAATTTGCATAAAGATGGAATTTGAAATTTATCTGAGAAATATGTTTGAATGGTATAAAACTACATGGTAGCTAAGAGCAGGATTTTGAGTTCCCCTGTTGCTGTGACAAGCAGCTCTAGGTTGGGAAAAGGGAAACATACATCTGAATTTTCTGTTAGCCCCTATCTTCAAACCAATTATACATGTTTTTCTCTAGAAACTTGGCGTCATGGAGATAGTAGAAATAGAGAAAATAAAATAAAGCTATTGGAAAAATTAATACTCTAGTGGTCAGTTTATGTACTGGGAATATATTTTACATCAGAATAATTAACGTTTCTTATATGCAATTCTAAAATGTCCTAAAGATGACACATTAGAGAATGTCTGACATGTACGGGATCTAATTATTGCCTTGTACTTTTAATTAGTAATGCCTGATGGGTACATGTGACTTAAATTTGACATGAGTTAGTGAATATAATTGATCTAGCTTATAAACAATTTCAAAAGCTTGCTAAAATTGTAAATATAATTTGCTTTATTTTTAAAAGCTGTTTAATAACTTATAAAGATTATTTTAGTTCATAAAATATTCAGCCCATTATATAATTGAGAAAATAATATTAAGTAGTTGTATATATACATATATAAGTTAAAGTGTTTAAAGAAATTTATTGAAATTTCTCCTTTGATGTTGATTTTCTACTAGAAAATCACCAGACAAATGAATATTATTAGTAACAATTATAAAAGAGTAATAAAAAGTGATTGTGTTTAATTTTAATGAATTTAATTTTATTTAATTCATGAATACACTAGCAAGAATTATCAGTTGAATCTAGAGGTTTAAAAAAATTCAGTCTTTTAATTAAGTACAGTTACAAATTGAATATTTAGACAGCTCTAAGTGGTTCATTTTGCATATAAAAGCCATCCTTTGGACACTAAAATACTCACTGACATGCTAAGCCCAATGATAATTGTCAATTGAACATGACAACATGACGAATTTTTAAGTCACTCTGGCAAACCCATTCCATTATAATATTTGCATTTAAATGGTGCATTTACATTTGAATTTTCTTGCATTTAAAATAAATAAGTATTAAATTTAAAATGATAATGTTTATTATAAAAATTTTGTAAGAGAAAGAAAAGCTTATGCAACAAGTAAACATTATTGGTAATCTGCCAAAAGAAGATCACCACTAATATTTTGGCTTATTAGTACTGTCTTTTCACATATTTCGAGCCTTAAATAAAGTAAATTAGTAACCTACTATACATAGTTTTATAATATCTATTGCTTTAAAATTAAAAAAAAATTTTTTTGGCTTTTGGGCCATACCCAGCTATGCTCAGGGCTTACTCCTGGCTTTGCGCTCAGGGATCACTACTGGTGGGGATCAGGGCACACCCACCTAAAACAAAACAGAGGGGCTCACCCCACTTTGTGCTGTCATGGAACAGGTTGACTGTGTTCAAGACAATTGCCTTAACTACTATCCTATCTGGCCCCAAAATTAAAAGTTATTTATATATTTATTTATTAAGTGGGGCTGGAGCGATAGCACAGCAGGTAGGGCGTTTGCCTTGCATCTGGCTGACCCGGGTTCGATTCCTCCATCCCTCTCAGAGAGCCCGGCAAGCTACTGAGAGTATCCCTCCCTCACGGCAGAGCCTGGCAAGCTACCCATGGCGTATTCAATATGTCAAAAACAGTAACAAGTCTCATAATGGAGACATTACTGGGGCCTGCTGGAGCAAATCGATGACCAATGGGATGACAGTGAGACAGTGCAGTGCTGTATTGTGTGTGTGGGGGGAGTGGGTTTTTTGGGGGGTGGGTGTTGAGCAACCCATGGGACGACAGTGCTACAATGCTATTTTTTTATTGAATCGCTGAGAGATACAGTTACAAAGCTGTTCATAGTCAGGTTTCAGTTATACAATATCCAAAAATCCATCCCCCTACCACTGCACATTTCAACCACCAACGTCCACAGTTTCTAAAATGGAAAGTTTTACTATGATAGTACGCACAGATTTTATACATCAAGGTGAGTGTGCCGAGAGACTTGGTGATGTTTGCTGCCAAGCAAGAGAGGAATCCTGGAATTTGTTGTTAGAAGGGAGGGTCAGCTCTGATATCAGAACTGACCAGCAGGAAGAGAGTTTTTCTACCTCTTTGGCTCACACCTGTGGGCTGGAGATGGCAGTAGCTACTTCATCCTCTTGTGGCTGGGATAATAAAGGCTCCGTATCTGAACTACACAGGCAGCACTTGCTCTTCAAGAGTAGTAGATATTTTTGTGTTTAAGAATCCTGGAGATTGGTTTCGATGTGTCTTTGGCTAAATTGGTGATCTGAATTTAGGGTCTGTCAGAGACACAGAAGGTGTCTTCGTTTGTATCTTGGAGCTGCTTGGTGTGACAGCGATCAGACTTGAGGGTACCCTATAATAGTGTCCCAAGAAGTACAGGTCATTCATGGTCAGAAACACAAAATCAACTCCTAGGTAAAAGTTAAAATGCTTCAACAGGGGAGGATCACTGAGTCGTATATTAAAATATTTGTTCCTGGGCCCGGAGTGTCACTCAGTGTTAGAGCTTGTGCTTTGCATGTGTGGAAACCTGGGCATGGCAAAATAAAGAAGAAAACAGAGAAAGCGTTTGTTCTCAATGCTTTTATGCAGAGTCAGAGACAAATAATTTAAAAGGACAGGTACTTTGGTAAAGCTCAGCAAGCATTTGGAGTCCTGGAGAGTAACAGTTACGGAAGGCAAACATCAACAGACGGGCCCTCAATTTTTAGTGGCTAAAGCAGAGGCTGTGCTTGCCGGACTCCAGTTCGTGCTGCTCGTGAAATGATGCCAAGCTGCAGAATGACAAGTTTGTTTATAGAAAGAAATTATTGATACAGTCCTAGCAATAGTGCATGTCCTGCTGTGGTTGGAATCAAGTCTTTCCAGGAACATCTCTTTTTGGAAGAAAAGCATTTCACTCCTTGTACAGGATAGTCTGTCTTTATAAAAGAAAGTGAGCCTCAGAAAAATGCCTCTTTGAAAGGATCAGAAGTCACCTTATTCTCCACACAATGCATTCTGATTTCCAACAATTTTCAACCACCACCTTTGTTCACAAACTCTGCTGCATTTGTCCAGGGGCTGCACACTTTGCCAAACTTCTCTGACAAGTGTTCTGCTCTTACTTATCATTGTACTGATACCCAGTGTCAGAACATTGTGAATTGTGCTGGAAAAACTATGTAATTACATGGGCTTTCTCTGTTCAATGTTACCTCACCTATTTCATCAGCTCACCTCTAAGGGGGGGGGAGGAAACCCAAGATATAAGACATCAGTGGGAAATTGGCACCATGGATATTGGAGGACCAATGACACTATATTAAACTTCAAAATGAAAGAAGGATACTGATGGTAAAATTCACTTGCTTCCACTTCCAAAGGTCAACAGGTAACATCCCAGAAACTGGAGTCATTTCTCAAGAGATCTGTAAATACTTCAGGTGCTTAGAAATGAATGTGGTAACCTAATCATTTTGGTGACTATAAATTTGCTCTCTGTCTTCCTCTTTATATCTGAGAATCTGCACAATGTGTAGGCAACAATAGTTTTACAGCTCAACATCGAGGATCAAAGTATTACCTTTGCATTTTTATCTTATAAAGGACTTTCAAGCAATTTTTTCCAATATGCAGGATAAAAGAGTTTAAAGAAAATATGGTTTATCAACCTATGTTTGATGTGAAATGGCATTTAACCTTACAAGGTGCAATATGTTATATTCAATCTGTTTTCTGATAGCAAGTGTTGATGAAAAAAAAGTGGTTAAAAATTTTTAACCATTAGGGGCTGGAGTGATAGTGCAGTGGATAGGGCATTTGCCTTGCATGCAGCTGACCAGGGTTTGATTCCAGTATGGTCCTCCGAGTACCACCAGGGGTAATTCCTACATGCATGAGACGAGAGTAATCCCTGTGCATCATCGGGCGTGACCCAAAACGAAAAAAAATTTAACCATTAGTAAAAATTTACACCTAGTTGAGAATATTAATGACATCATTAAGGTTCAGATGTCTACACTTTTGAAACATCAATTCAATGTTTTTTTCTCTACATTGATATTCAAATATTTTATTTTGTTTTGGGGTGATATCCAGCAGTGCTTGGCGGTTACTCCTGGCTCTGTTCTGAGGGGTTTCTCCTGCCAGTGCTCAGGGGACCACATGGCAGAAGGATTCAACCTAGGCTTCCTGTATCCAAAGCATGTTCTCCAGCTCTTAGAACTTTTCTCCACTTCTTGGCAAAGATTGTTTATAGAATATAGGAGAACACTAAAAATACCAAAAGTTATTGAAGTGTATATGTTACATGATTTTGGAGTCTTGAAAGCAGAGAATAAGGGGCTTTACAATGGTCGAAAGCAGTTCTCAAAGATTCTTCGAGCTACCACCATTGTTTCTCTTCCATATGCAGCCTTAAGTGGGCTCAAAATAGCTTGCTATTCATGTGACCCAGAGAGCCCTGCAAAATCATGCAAACCAAGTGTTTAAAGCTACATATTCACTTTAACAACACTCATGAAATTGCCCAGGCCAGGCAGCACAGGCAGATCTGAGGAACCACCGTCAGTATCTGAGGGAAGTTACTCTCCAGAAGCAACGCGAGCCACTCAATCTTGGCCAGGAGAGAGCTAGATGTTTCCAGGCCGCACTGTGGACCTGGGCACAGGGTCAGTGGCCCAGAAAGAGGCTAAGTGGCTCCTGAATATATGTCAAATGCTGAACTGAAGGGCCTAGATATAGATCCTCCAGTCATGGAGCCTGTCCAGGAAACAAAGGCCCCAAGAATTTAACAGGCCTGGTGCTCAGATTAAGCCCTGGTGAAATCCCCTGCCTCATGCAGATAGATGCATCTTGCTGAAAAGGAGCAGGTGGTTTGTGAAGATAAAATTGCACAGAAGTAAAGGGGGTCCTAGAAGAAACTGAAGAAGCAAAAACAATGGCCTAGAATAAATGAGGCACAAACTAAATAGAATAATGACAATAAATTTAAAATCACTGCATAATTAGTAATATAATGAAAATAATAGTATTTCCCCTCTTTTTAAAAGGTGGGGGCTCCAAAGTGGGTGCCAGAGGTTCTTCCTGCCTATTCTCAAACAGGATAGTGGTTCAGTGTGAGGGCCTGAGGCTGCGGTTCTGGGGATCACACGGGCAGTGCTGGGGCTCTAAGGCTGCATCTGGTGGTTCTTGGGGAACCAGGTGATGGTGGAGATCCAGCTGGCACAAGTGAGTGCATGCCTTCATCCCTGCGCTCTCTCTCAGGCCCGAGAGGATTTCCCTTTAGGTAAATTTATCTTTGAAGTCAAGAGCTCTGTTTTCTCTCTGAGCAGTAAAATAACTGAGTAAAAATAATTTCCACTTCTTTTTAAAACACTTTTAATTGAATCGCCATGAGATACAGTTACAAAGCTTTCATTATTGAGTTTCAGTCATACAATGATCAAGCACCCATCCCCCTACCAGTGTGCATTTTCCGCCACCAATGTTCCCAATATCCCTCTCACCATCCCCACCCCATCCTGCCCCCTGCCTCTGTGGCAGGAACCTTCCTTTTTACTCTCTCTGGTTCTTACTCTCTTCCTTCTTACTCTAACTGGTTGTTACTTTTGGGCATCATGGTTTTCAATACAGATACTGAGAGTCCATCATGTTTGGTCCTTAGTCCACTCTCAGCACACATCACCCATCCCGAGTGATCCCTTCAACCATCATTGATTTAGGCTGTCCTTTCTCCATCCCTCCTGAGCACAGGAGGCGGTCTTCCAAACCGTGGAGTGGTCCTCCTGGCTCTTGTCACTACTGTCCTTAGGTGTCAGTCTCATATTATGCTCTTTTGTATTCCACTAATGAGTGCAGTCATTCTATGTCTGTCCTCTTTCTGACTCATTTCACTTAGCATGATATTCTCCATGTCCATACACATATAAGCATAATTTCTAATTTTAAAAGTAAAAGTAATTTCTATATCATCAACAGCTAAGATCCAGAGACTATAAAACAAAGCTCCTGGAAGAGAGCAATGCAGAATCTCGTACGGCAGTGGCTGGCAAGCTACATGTGGCATATTCGATATGCCAAAAACAGTAACAATAATGGGTCTCATTCCTCTGACCCTGGCCGAGACAGGGGTGAATGGAGACATTACTGGCACCCGCTCGAGCACATTGATGAACAATGGTAAGACAGTGATACAGTGATATTATTCGATATAGAAAATCAAAATTATTTGTTATGATTGCAGTAACATAGTTTACAAAAAGGTTAATGTTTATGCTTTCGGTGTACAGTTATTGCCCCACCACAAAGTGCAAAACACCACTGTCCCTAGGGTTCCTCTCATAAGTCCCCTTCCTCCTCTACTCCTTGCGTGGTAATTAACCTTGTTCTGTTTTCAGAGTCAGCTTTGTTTTTCCACACGCCACTCATTCCCTTGCTTTCTCTATGCCACACTGTGAGTGAGATCATTCAGCATTTCTCCTTTCCCCTCTGATTTATTTCACTTAACATGACATCATCTAAGTTCCATCCAAGTTGGAGGAAAGGGCAGGATTTCATCTTTCCTCATGCCAAGTAGTACTCCAGAGTGTGTACATACCGCAATTTCTCTATCTACTCATATGTTGGGCGTGTGGTCATTTCCACATCTTGGCTGTCGTAAACAGTGTTGTAAGGAACATGTGTGTGTGAATCTATATGCTCCTGTGTTCTTGGAATAGATGGAAAGAAGTGGAACTGCTAGGCTGTATGGTGATAACATGTCAGATTTTTTGGTAAGTCTCCCCTCTGTTTCCTGTGGAAGCCACACCAGATACTACTCTTACCAACTGTGACTGAGGGTTCCTGCTTCACCACCTCCTTGCTAGGACTGACTGTTTCTGACCTTTTGATTTAGGCCATTCTCACTGGTTGAAGGTGTGGTTTCATCACTTTGGTTTACATTTCTCTGATGATGAATACATTTTCATATGCATGTTGGTCATATACCTATATATTTTCTCTAAAGAAGTATCTATTTATTTCTTCTCTCCATTTTTTGCTGGAGTTTGTTTTTTGTTGTTGTTGCTGTTAAATTTTGTGAGTGCTTTATAAATCTTGGTTATTAGCCCTTAGTCAGATATGAGGTGTGGATATATTTTCTCCTACTCATTAGGGTGTCTTTCTTTCCCAGTGCAAAAACTTTTTTGTTTGATATTTTCCCATTTGTTTATTATTGCTTTTTTCCTTTTATGTCTTGCCTTTTGGGGGAAAGGAAATTTAGGTCACAGTTGGCAACCAGCAGTGCTCAGTAATCTCCTGGTAGGATTACTCCTGGTGGGGTTCAGGGGCCCATACGAAGTGCCAGAAATCAAACCTCAGTGAGCTGCATCAAAGACAAGAGTCTTAGAGACTGTACTATTTCTCTGACCTTGCTTCAGTTTTCTTTATCAAAAACCAAAAGGTGTTACATCATTGAGGATACCTCTGAAGATATCATGAGAATTCTGCTTTTGTTTCTTTCATGTATTTTATGGATTCTGGTTTATATTGAGTTTTTTTTTTTTAAATTGAATCACCATGTGGAAAGTTACAAAGCTTTCAGGCTCAAGTCTCAGTTATACAATGCTCAAACACCCATCCCTTCACCAGTGCACATATTCCATCACCAGGAACCCCAGTATACCTCTCCCCGCACCCTGCCCCCAACCCCCGCCTCTTTAGCTGATAAATTTCACTTTACTTTTCTCTTTACTTTGATTACATTCAATATTTCAACAAAAAACTCATTATTATTGTTTGGAGTTTCCCCCCCCAAAAAAATCAGACCTATTGAAAGGAAGCATTTGATAATTTGTTTTCCATTGCTGACAATGAAGAGATATGAGGTTTTGGATTTTTGTATTTTAGTAACTAAGCCCAGGGAAATTTCTGCCAGAAATTGCATCACTGAAAGCTCGTACCTCCCTTTTGTGGTCATCATAAGATGGTGGCCTGGGCTCAGTTCCCAGTCTAGAGACATTTCTGCAAGAAGCTTCTGGTGCCCAAAGTACTTTAGCTGGCCTCTGGGGCCATGGTCGTGCAGCAGTGGAGAGGCCGTACACGTGTGGCCACCAGGATTACATCTCGGCAGAGGGCTATATTGAGGTTTTTAATCCACTTCAAACTAACTTTTATGTATTATTTAGCCACCCATACATCTGAGATCTTATTTCTGGGTTTTAAATTCTATTCTAAGTGGCCTAAGAGTCATTTTATTTTCATACCACACTTTCAATTACTACACTTTACAGTATAGTTTATTTTTAATTCTTATTTTTTAGTTTTTGGGCCACACTCGGTTATACTCAGGGTTTACTTCTGGATATGTGCTCAGTGGTCATTCAGGGTGGGCTTGGGGGACCATATAGGGTGCTTGGAATTAAATCTATGACAGCCATGTGCAAGACAAGTACTAACTCTCTGTACTATCTCTCTGGCTCTTATGGTATAAAGTCAATAATGCAGTGCCTTTCATTGTTTTTCTCAAAATTGCTTTGACTATTTAGGTGTATTATGGTTTCATACAAATTTTAGTAGTATTTGTTCTATGTTATTGAAGAATGCCAGGGGAATTTTGACAAGGATTGCTTTGAGTAGGATAGTCATTTTAACATTCTTACAATCTATGAATGTGGAAAATTTTCCTTTTCCTATGTCTTCTAATTCTCTTAATAGTGACTTATGATTTTTGATGTTTAAGACGTTTACCTCCTTTGTTAAATTGATTCCTATGTACTTAATATTTTTGCAAAAATCATTTAAGATAAAAAATTTTTATTTTTACTCTTGTGGCTCTGTCAATGACAGAGTGATTACCTTGGCTAGTTCTCAGATCAACAGAATTACACATCCATTATCTTATCCATTCCAGATTTTTTTCATCACCCCAACATAAACTCTTTGGCAGTATTCTTTAAGCACTGCCATTCTCCCTTCTCTCAGTCCCTGTAGTATACAATAACTACTATATCTACTATAGAAGATAGTAATGACTATACTACTGTCCATCTCTAAATCTATTTATTCTTGAGACCTCATATAAGTGGAATCATGAAATATGTTTTGTGTCTGCTTTATTTTACTGGCTTAATGCTTTCCAGTTTCACCCATGTTGCAGCAGTTACTAAAATCTAGGCAGATGTATTCACTTACCTGTTGTTGATGGCTGATTTCATGAAGGCAGAATTGAGCAGTGGTGACAGAGACTGTTATATCTGTGAGGCATAAAATATTTGAGAAAAGTGTTTAAGGAATCATTTAAGAAAACTTCTAATCTCCTGGTTTAGGTTAAAGAACCTCAAACAACTTCTTGGTTTATTCTTTTTTAAGCTCCTTTATATTGATATAATCTGTGACAACTTTGCCTAGTTTCAACCTGATAAACAGGATTAATGAGCTATTTATCACATTATCATAATTAATAAATAGTCTCAAATGTCAAGCTTTAAAATTTTTCCTCAGGCATGGTTACTGTGAAATGCTCATTTCTACATCTTACTGACACAAATTTAACATAATAAGAGTTGGATAATTAGTAGATCTCAATGCAAAAAGTTCTAAAGTATGATGGACAATTGCAGGTTTTTTTTTATTTTATTCTTTTATTGAATCACCATGTGGAAAGTTACAAAGCATTCAGGTTTAAGTCTCAGTTATACAATGCTCAAACACCCATCCCTTCACCACTGCACATATTCCACCACCAAGAATCATGGTATACCTCCCCCCTTCCCCACCTCCCCATCCCCCTACCACGCATGTGTAACTGCGAAATTTCACTTTACTTTCACTTTACTTTGATTACATTCAATATTTCAACAAAAAATTCACTATTATTTATTTGGAGTTTCTCCCCCCTAAAGTCGACCAATTGCAGATTTTAAAATATCAAGTCTCTTTCTTTTTTCCCCTCTTTAAAAATTTTAGATTACAATTTAGGTAACATGGTGATAATAGAGTAAAAATTTATGGTATTGGATTTTCACACCTTCAACTGTAAATTTGTATGAAAGTTCACAATACTTTCATACAAATAATCTGCAATGCAATGACATGTAACATGAAATGATAAAAAGCAAGTGATTTAGTCTGAAAATCTTAAAAGTCATCTACATGAACAACAGGATGGAATTCATTATTTTATTGTATTATACAAAAACATGTTTCGGGTACTAAATTATATGTTGACAAGTGAAAACTAAAGTGAAGACAGACCTGAGAATACCTTTTCCCTATTCTGAAGGAAACCAGGAAGGAAATGTATACTGTAGCTAAAAATACAGACAGTAGATTGTGCTATTTCCCAGATCTGGTTCCATGGTCAGAGCTTGGTAACAGAATATAGTACACTTGGGCAACTTTTCATGTGAGACAGTGTTCAGCTTTATCACTGATGACCACGAATGAAAATATCTTTGGAGATATTTTGCAGAAACCACTAAGGTCATAATAACAAAATAGTAATATTGAACATTTATTTGACACTAACTTTGATTTCAAGGACTTCACATAGGTGAACTCATTTGACTCAGGTAAATCTATGCAATAGATACAATAATTAGTGTCCCAGTTTCATACCTAAAGAAGGCATTTGAAGTATATGAAAAATGTTATATTGTTAATGTTTGGTTAAAACATCAGCAAATATAAGGTTCATTCTTCTTCATCTTGTCCATGGAGCTGTGTTATTTCTGCTGGAAAGATAGTATGCAGGGCGCAGGTACTTGGGCTTAAAATCTGACTCTGCATTTATCAGCTGTGTGACCTCAAGAAAGATATTTAACCTCGATGTGCTGCAGTTTCCTGTCTATTAACACATTCTAATAGTACTTTCATCACCCAAAATTTAAATGATTCATTGTGTGTAAAGAACAGCACCTCACCCAGAGGAGGTATTGTACATGCTAGATTTATTTCCTCCCTTCTCTGCTTTCTACAATAATTATGCTCTGTTTCCAGATTTCAGCTTTGGTATTTGTCCTCTAGAAACATTCTTTAATGAAAAACCCATCCCATCCCACTCCCATCACACACACACACATTTATGTTAGATGTTTCTTCTTTCTATTTACTTTGTGAGTTTATTGCTTTTACTACACTTAACAGATTGCTGCCTCTCTGTAATATTTTTGTATCTTCATTCTCGGACCATACTAGATGTTCAATTATCATTAGATACATAACAACTTTTGTGTGGTTGGTTTTTAAGCCACATCTGGTGGTACTCAGGGGACTATATCTGGTTCTATGCTCAAAGGTACTCCAGGCAGTGGTCCGGGAATTATACAGTACCAGGGTCTGAACTTGATCTGCTTCTTGTAAAGTATGTACTCATCCCACTGAGCTTTTTTTCTCTCTCTGACCCCAAAAGTTACTATTTGGATGTGAAGAGGGCTTGGGATCACTCCTGGCTTTGTTCAGGGCTTACTTCTGGCTCTGTACTCAAGGGGTCAATTCTGCAGGTACTCAGGGGACTATATGAGGTACTGGGATCAAATTGGGTCACAGGACAAGTGCCCTACATGCTATGCAATCTCTCTAGTCTCAAAAGTAACTGTTTTTAATTCAAGTTTCAGTAATAACAAGTCTCACAATGGAGACGTTACTGATGCTTGCTCGAGCAAATCAATGAACAATGGGATGGGACGACAGTTTGTTTAGGCTATTATAATAAATTACTAATGAGTAGTGTGGCAGGCTAACAAAAACAACAGAAATTAATTCCTCACTGTTCTGGAGCTAGCAATCTGAGAGTGCCAAAATGATCTAGTGAGTCTCTCTTCTGAATCAAAGTTGGATCCCATCCTCATAAAGAGGAATGTGCAAGGGAGCACTGCAAGATCTCTAATACAGTAGGCTCTATCCCATTCATAGCATTTCATCTTCCCAGCCCAGAAACCACCCCAAAGCTCTCACCTGCTAATACATTCTCATTGGGCAAAAGGATTTCAACAAGTGAATTCAGGGTGGGGCCACACATATTCATACCAAAGCAATTACATAAAACACATTTTTTTTTTTTGCTTTGGGGCCATACCCAGCAGTGCTCAGGCCTCACACTCAGGCTTCTTGCATACAAAACATGCACTACAGCTTGTAGAGCTATCTCTCAGGCCAAGCTGACAAAGGATAAATGCCATTTCTCCTCATACAAAATTTTATTTTTACTTAAAAAGTGCCTATCATAGGGGCTGGTGAGATAGTAGTGTGGGTAAGACACTTGCCTCGTACAAGAAGGAACCAGGTTCTATCTCTGGCACCATCATACATGATCCCATAAGCACCATCAGGAGTGGTCCTGAGCAAAAAGCCTGGGGAAAATCCTGAACACAGCCAGATGTAATTCAAAAATAAACAAAAGGGGCTGGAGCGATAGCACAGTGGGTAGGGCATTTGCCTTGCACGAGGCCGACCCGGGTTCGATTCCCAGCATCCCATATGGCCCCCTGAGCACAGCCAGGAGTAATTTCTGAGCGCATGAGCCAGGAGTAACCTCTGTGCATCGCCAGGTGTGACCCAAAAAGCAAAAGCAAAAAAAAACCACCAAAAATAAACAAAAATGATGGTATATGAAGAAAGGCTTTGAGAGTTTGTGGAATCTCTTTATCTTCAAATTATCAAAATTTTGTGGGCCAGAGAGAAAGTACGAGGGTAAAGTGTTTGCCTATCCCATGGCCAATCATGGTCCAGTTCCCGTCACCAGAATATTGTCCCTGAGCATCACCAGGATTGGTCCCTAAGTACAGAGCCAGGAATAAGCCCTGAGCACTTCCGGGTATAGTAAACAAACAAAAAAAGATCAAAAGTACAGTTCATATCTACCTGCAGAGCAAATGAAATTAAAGAACAGTCTTGTTATCTCTATTGCTTATCATGCTCAGTATTGCTTGGGGCATAAGTTTATAGATGAAGTTACCAACTCAAAGGAGTCCTCCATCTTCCTGGGATGTAAAAACAAGGTTACCCTGGAGTATAAAATAACATCACATGAAGCTGACACCCAACAACAGTAGATACAAGGGCCAGCCTGCTTCATGAGCGGAGGAGTGAAGGCAGATGGAATAGAGAAGGGATCACTAAGAAAATGATGGCTGGAGGAACCAGTTGGGATGGGAGATACATGCCTAAAGTAGATAATGGACCAAAGATGATGACCTCTCAGTGTCTGTGTTGCAAGCCATAATGCCCAAAAGTAGAGAGAAAGTATGGGGAATATTGTCTGCCATAGAGGTAGGGGGAGGGTGAGAAAGGGGGGGTATAACCCGGGATATTGGTGGTGGGGAATGTGTACTATTGGAGGGATGAGTATTTGATCATTGTGAGATTGCAACCCAAACATGAAGGCTTGTAACTATCTCATGGTGATTCAATAAAAAAAAAAGTTACTCATAAAAATAGTTATATTGCGCAAACATAAAGTAAATATTTTATGATATGTGGAGTGGACAGTTTTTATATGAAGTAAGAAAAGAAGGGACAAGGGAGGAGGAGGGAATAGCCAGACTATTTTGATGCTTAGTCTTTGGCTCCTTATTGGAAAAAAACAATTTTCTTACGACCATTGGAAGAGGATTTCTGTGCTGACAAGGACACAGGGTGCTGGGATAGGCTGGATCAGACTCAACCCTACAAATTCTTCTAGCAAAGGAGATGAACAACACCAAAACCTATAGATAAATTTAAAAAGAGAATGAGAGAAAAAGTGCTTTTTTTCACTGGGCTGCTTGGAACTTCTATATGCTGATACTCATACATCAAAGGACATTCTTTCCAAATTATATGTTTCTATAAGGGAGCTTCTGCCCACCAGAGGGAAGAACAATGGGATAGTTTGCCGGCAAACTGAAAGAGAAAGGCAAGACAGTAGAGGAAGGTCACCACGATACTGCTGAAGATCAGGGTTCTAGAAAGCAATGTGATTTTTGAAAGGGTTAAAAGAGGCAGGATGTGGTTTTACAAAAAAATGTATTCATATGTTAGCAAAGGTCAAACCAGCTAGAAAAAGCTCATGATCTAGAAAAAGTGATTAATTTATGTTTGTGAAGAAAACTATTTTGGCTTGAACGATAGAATAGATACAGAGTCCCAAAGAGAAATTTCCAAGGATATTTAAGTTTAGGTATGGCAGAGTCACCTGTGGACAAGAGGAAGAGAAACAGGAGCACAGTGTAACCAGTGAGAGGTAGGTAATGGTAACCAGTGAGAAGCAGGAAAATGAGCCGAGACTCAGCCTTTGTAAGCTGAGAACATAGAGTAGAGGTCCCATAGAGAAACACTAATACAGAGGAACTAGGGGCAGCCTGAAAAGAAGTTTTTATTCCCACCATACAACACTTGAAAGACTTCTCACTGGGGATATCTCCCTTTCTGTTAGTTTAGTTTAGTTTGTCTTTAAATCACTGATATGGTCTTCTTGGTGTCCATAGCTGGGTGGTAGTTAAATTCTGACACTTCAGAAACTGGAGACCAGTCTAGAAATTTTCTAATATACCATCTAGAGCTGGGTAATATTAGCTAAGATACTCTCTAAATCATTTTGCTGATGTGGTGAGTCAGAATTACTATAATCCAATGGAGAGAACAAAATTACTAGCCATGGTGCTCTGGTGCTCTCTCTCGCTCTCTCTCTCTCTCTCTCTCTCTCTATATATATATATATATATATATATATACATATATATATGTACATATATATGTGTGTGTGTGTGTTAACACTGAGAAACAATTTGAAATGTTGAAGTGAGCACAGAAATATAGTAATGATTATTATTAGTTGGTGGAGATTTGGGATAATTTATACAACGTGTCTAGAGTAATGGCTACTGGAACATACTGCTCAGAAAGCACTGATGTTTTTACAATTCTCTGAAGACAACAAAACTCATTGTTATCTTGTCATTTGAAAGAATTATACTCTTTTCACCTAGGAATCATGGGGGGTGAGGGAGAAAAATCTGTCGTTTTCATATTATTTTTTCATTAAGTATAAAGTAATATTTCCAATACATTTACTATGAGTGTATTTTATTATATTCATGAATGGATTTTTCTTTTTACTTTCTAGAGAGTACTAAAGAAGACTTGATTTTTAAAAAACGTTTATTTTGGATTATTTCTATTGGGCAGTTAGAAGCAAATTTTATTCTTTCTATCTAACACAGAATAATAGCCAAAATTGTTCCACTAAGAATTATTTTAAATATCCTTTAGATTCACCTTGAATATAGATTAAAGTTTAAAGGTAGTGACAAAAAGTATCCAAAAATGACAAAATTTTTTTGCTACTTCATGCAAAGGGACCTAAAAAATATCAACCATCTAAAAAATTTTACCAATCCAATTTACCTATCAAAGCAGCACATGTCCAATGCTTCCATTTCATTGTGTCCTTTAGTTGATCAAGTTTTTCACATTTAACAGTGATTTGTGGCTGAATGTAATGATTTTATGAATTTCCTCTTGGCATCTAGAGGAGAATTGCCATTTTATACGGGTCATATTTCCCTGGCCTCTTCTTCAGTGATTGAATGAAGGTTAGTGTTTGAGGGGGGAGTTGTTATTTTGAGTGTGTCATGCAGATTGCAATAATTCACTTGTGAAGTGTTTAAAGAAGGAGGCTGATAAATCACAGAAGTCTCCCTTTTCCCCCCAGGGATTAGCTCTGAAACCCATGAAGGAGCAAGAGGAGATTACTTTCAGCTATCTCTTGGAATTATGTGGCATCAAAAAGTGTTGCCCCAGAGGGAGGAAAACAAACAGAGCTCAACCTCTTTTGTGGGAAAAAGAGCCGACCCAGGAGCAGTCTATCTCACTAAGAATACACCTTGATTTACAACCGCATATCCATACATATATTTGATTTTACAGCACACAGACCCAGTTGGCTGACATTGAAGGAGTCTTTCTAAGAGTTAATTTACTGTACCTCGCAGGCCCCAATAACTTCACTTTGCTTCCAGCACTGCTACAGAAGTGCACAAAATGGATCTGACACCAACTAACCCAGATATTTTAGTCTTCTGCAAATAGCTGCTGAAGCGTTTCCATGTCAAGGCTGAACCTCCCAGAATGGTGGTTAATGACTCTTTGCTCTAACTAGACGTGGCCATGGGTTATTGCTGCTCTGAGAGCAGGACGGAAACCATAATTCATCTGATATGGCTGTTCCTTCTTCTGCTTTTGCTTTTTCTTCATCATCATCTTCTTCTGCCACTCCTTTTTTTTTTTTATTTTTGGTTGCTGCAATGTGCAATGCAGGTTAACATCAACAAACAGGAAATCAAGTGTTAAAGCCTGAGTGACCTGAGACCCAGTCCTTCCCCTGCCGTGTATATCTCCTGCACCATTAAACACAGAGCATGGCAAGCTCTAAAACTTAGCATCAGGTGAAAGATTTTTTTAAATTAAATTTTATGTCCTTTTCAATTGTACAATATTATTGTTTTGTACTTACAGAGTTGTTGCATGGTGCTTACCACCAGAGTGCCAAGGACCCCTTCACCTCTATCTCAATGTCTTCTTTCTTGCCCGTAGACACCCAGATCACAATGGTATTGATCAAGCCTCAGGGTTGTTTCCTTTGGGGACTGTCTAATCCTTTGTTTGATTTCTTTATACTTCATCTATGAGCAAGAACAACTGATGTTTGTCATTTTATTCCTGACTCACTTAGCATGACATCTTCAGTCCCATCCAAACTGCAACAAACTACAGGACTTTGTCTTTTCTCATAGCTGAGTAGTACCCCACTCTGTATCTATACCACTGATTCTTTTCTTTTAATTTTTAAAAAATTTTTAATTAGTGAATCACCGTGAGGGTAGTTACAGATTTATACATTTTTGTGCTCATGTTTCCCCCATACAAAGTTCGAGAACCCATCCCTTCACCAGTGCCCATTCTCCACCACCAGTAAACCCAGCATCCCTCCCACCCACCCCAGTCCCGTCTCCCCCCACCCAAAACTGCCACTATGGCAGGGTATTCCCTTTCGTTCTCTCTCTCTAATTAGTATACCACTGTTTCTTTATCCAGTCATCTCTTGTTGGCACCAGAGTTGTTTCCAGGTCTTGGCTATTATAAATAATACTGTGATGAACAGAGGTGTACATATGTTTTTGGGGGATTGAGATTTGGAGGTTCTTGGGGTAAATGCCCAGGAGCGGAACTGCAGGGTCAAATGAAATCTCTCTTTTTAAGAGACCATGTTCTCTTGGTAAGAGAACATTTTCCAGACAGGCTGGAACCAAACAATAGTCCCACCAGCGTAAGGTAATGAGTCATTTTTGCATCCTCACCATCACTTTCTGTTTCTTACCCTTTTGATAGTTAGATCATTCTCACAAGTGTTAGACAGCACCTCATTGTCCTTGATTTACATTTACCTGATAACAAATGCTGTTTTCATGAACATTGTTTACATATTCCTGTTGACCATCTTTGAAAATCTGCCTTTTCAATTCTCTTCCCCATTTTTTGATGAAGTGATTATTTTGTTGTTGTTTAGCTTGGAAAGAGTTTTATAAATCTTGAATATCTGTCTCTTGTCTGATGTGTGATGGGCAAATATTTTCTCCCCATCAGTGGAGTATCTATTTTAGGCCTCATTTCTTTTTTAAGTGTAGAAGCTTTTTTTATTTTCATGTAGACTTATTTGTTTAGTTCTGCTTTTTTTTTTTTTTTGCCAAGGGTTGTGTGTATCCTTGAAGACTCCATTGAGGTCAAGTCCTATTTGTTTTCCGATTTTTCATTTTTGTTTTAGAGTCACATCTGATAGTGCTCAAAGGAAATTGTGGCTCTGAGCTCAAAAATGACTTCTGTGGGGGAAAGTCATCCTAGATAGAGAAGGGAACACCAAGTAAAATGTGATTGAAAATCCCGCGTGGGAAGGGAGATGAGTGCTGAAAGTAGACTAGAGACTGAACATGATGGCCACTCAATACCCCTACTGCAAACCACAAACACCCAAAGGGAGAGAGAGAGACCAAACTGGAATGCCCTGCTACAGAGGTGGGGTGGGGTGGAGGGGATGGGATGAGATTGGGGGGTGGGAGGGATACTGGGTTCATTGGTGGTGGAGAATGGACACTGGTGAAGGGATGGGCTCTTGAACATTGCATGAGGGAAAAACAAGCATGAAAATGTGTGAATCTGTAACTGTACCCTCACTGTGACTTACTAATTAAATAAATAAATAAATAAAAGAACATTATAGGATACTATTAAATGGTTGGAATCATTCGTAAATTATTACCTGCCTTTGTAGTGGGATCTGTTGGCAAAAAATCATGTCTAATATAAAATATCTCTTCCTATGAACGTTTTTATTTAAATTTTTCACCACATGTTGTATTTTAAATTTATTATTATTGCATATGTGACTCCTTTAATGTAAAAACATTGCATTTCATGGTATCAGTGAAAAAAAAGAGGGAAAAAAAAAAAGACAGAGATTGAAAAAAAATGACCTCTGATGGTGCTCAGGGGACCTTTGTGGTTCTGGGGATTTGAATCAGTTGCTGCTGCCATAGTTGAAAAACTGCTTAGATTGTAGAAGTGGAAGACAAAATATTTAAAGAATTATGTTCTAAAGATGAATTTAGGGAGAATGGATTATACATTTCCATCTTGTGCTAAATTCACTTAAAGGAAGGTAATTATGTTTTACTGCTTTTCTTTACCAGTGTAATGTTCTTTCTTTAAACTTTGTACATCAGAATTGTGATTATATCACTAATAAATAGCAACTCATATTTATCCTCCATACTTTTCATTCATAGAGTCTTACTAAGCTTTCATTTTCTCTGTACTCCCCCCACCTCTCTTACTCTTCAAAAAAAATCAGTGATCCTCAAGTGTCATGAGTTGAGTATCTTACTAATCTTTAATTTCCTATATTACTTCCGGACATTCAAAAAGTCTATAAAATTAAATTTCAAGTTATTTAGACACAAAATTACCTGTAGCGTCCCTATGTCAGTGCTAAAGGTCACTGTTCTTTATTTGACCCTAAAGAATTACACTGCTGTCAAGTCATTTGGGACAGTGGTAACACTCAGGAGACCAGCTCCACCTTTTTAAAAAAATTTTTATTAGAGAATCACCATTGGGTACAGTTACAGACTTACAAACTTTCGTGCTTGCATTTCAGTCATACAATGATCGAGTATCCATCCCTTCAACAGTGCCCATTCTACACCACCAATTATCCCAGTATCCCTCCCACCACCCCCACCTCATCTTTTCCCCCTTCCTTCCCCCGTGGTAGGGCATTTTCTTTTGCTCTCTCTCTCCTTTGTGGTGTTGTGGTTCGCAATAGCGGTATTGAGTGGCTATCCTGTTCAGTCTATAGTCTACTTTTGTCACGCATCTCCCATCCCAAGCAGGTCCTCCAAACAACCTATACTTGGTGTTCCCTTCTCTATCTGAGCTGCCTTTTCCCCCAGTATGTGAGGTTGGCTTCCAAGCTGTGGAGCAAACCTCCTGGTCCTTATCTCTACTATTCTAGGGTGTTAGTCTCCCATTCTGTTACTTTATATTCCACATATGAGTGCAATCTTTCTATATCGGTCCCTCTCTTTCTGATTCATTTCACTTAACATGATATTTTCCATGTTGATCCACTTATATGCAAATTTCATGACTTCATCTTTTGTAATAACTGCATAGTATTCCATTGTATAGATGTACCAAAGTTTCTTTAATCAGTCATCTGTTCTTGGGCACTCGGTTTTTTCCCCCCAGATTCTGGCTTTTATAAACAGTGCAGCAATGAACATACAAGTGCAAATGTCATTTCTACTATACTTTTTTGCATCTCCAGGATATATTCCCAGAAGTGGTATTGCTGGGTCAAATGGTAGCTCAACTTCTAATTTTTTGAGAAATGTCCATACTGTTTTCCAAAAGGGCTGAACCAGTTGGCATTCCCACCAGCAGTGAGGGAGAGTCCCTTTCTCCCCACATCGTGCCAGCACTGGCTGCTTTTGTTCTTTTGGATGTGGGTCAGTCTCTGTGGTGGGAATGATATCTCACTGTTGTTTTGATCTGCATCTCCCTGATGATTAGTGATGAAGAGTGTTTTTTCATATACCTCTTGGCCATTCAGATATCTTCTTTGAAAAAGTTTCTGTACAAGAACTGACGCTTCTTACCCAGCCACCTGCCCTCCCATGGGAAGAATGGAGAGGCTCTTCTCATCTCCACATGGAGAAGTGCTTTTTCCACACAGAGTGGTTGTTTACATTAAGAGTTCTCCTCTGTTGAAGTGAAAATCATCTGCCACACAGGTAGGGTGGGGGTAGGAGGGGGTACACTGGGGTTCTTGGTGGTGGAACATGTGCACTGGTGAAAGAATGGGTGTTTGATCATTGTATGACTGAGACTTAATCCTGAAAGCTCTGTAACTATTCTCACGGTGGTCCAATAAAAAAAAAAAAGAGTTCTCCTCTTTTGGCTTGGATTTTAGGAGATGATGTGTCTGGCAGCTACTAAAGAATAGGATATTCAGACTTTTTTACACCCCCTCCCCCTGCCCTCTAGTATCAGAAAGATAGAAAAACTAAAAACTACACTTCCCACATCCCCCTGCAACAAGGTTTCTGCAGGTGACCCAAGTTTTGCTGAGCAGAAACTAGACAGAGTAAGAGAGCAACACAAACAGGCAGTCACATGGGAAATCTGATGTTGAGACAAGCAGGATGGCAGAGGGCTTGGTTTTTCTGAGACAACTACTTGTGCAGAGTCTTAAGTTAAGTTCCCAGACTCGTAGGGACTAACCATGTCCCATGACTCATAGAGACTAATTTTGTAAGACCAGTCTCATTGACTAGTTGATATGTCTTACGGCTGTGTCCAAACTTATTTTTCTTTTTATAATTTTTTTCCTTACTGTGTAACTCCTATAATAAATATTTTCAACTGACAGTAGCCAAAATAAATCCTGTTTTTTTGTATCTCTGTGTTCTGAATGAACTCTAGGCTAGCCACAAACTCTAGCACAAACTCTAGTTGATCACAGAGTTGTTCCATGGCTTCAGATGGGCCCAGCAAACCACAGTTGTCTAGGACTCAAGTGTTGGCAGGCCATAGTACTTCCAGCGAAACCTTCCTTACTGCTTCTTAGCTTTGAGTGGTTGCTGGCATTACTGGATCTTCCTTGGATTGCAGCTGCATCATTTCCATCTCTACCTCCTTGTCACCTGGTCTTCTTCCATCCCATGTCTACTCTGTGTCTGCATCTGACTTTCCCATTCCTTTATTCTATAAGGTTATAATTATTGAATTTGTGGACCTTTCTTAATCTAGTATGACCCTCCCACGATTATACCTGCAGAGAATCTATTCCCAAATAGGGTCATGTTCTGAAGTAATAGGTGGACATAAGTTTGGGGGAAACACAGTTCAATTCTGTACAGTTACGTAGTACAAAATACAGGTCTCTAGAATACCCCTTTATCAGTGAATATAGGTGTGTTAAACGTTATAATAAACATGTTTAGTATAACTTAAAAAATCATTAATTTGGGGCTGGAGCAATAGCACAGCAGGTAGGGCATTTGCCTTGCATGCGGCTGACCCGAGTTTGATTCCCAGCGTCCCATATGGTCCCCTGAGCACTGCCAGGAGTAATTCCTGAGTGTATGAGCCAGGAGTAACCCCTGTGCAATGCTGGGTGTGACCCAAAAAGAAAAAATCATTAATTGGACATGCTGTAGAAAAGGTAAAGAAAGCAATAGTGAAGGTCTAGAGTGATGTGCATTCCACATCCCTGTGTGCCTCGGTGCTAGGCACCAACCAGTAAGTTATTAAACTGCCTTTCTCTGGGATCACATAAATACAACTTTCTTACTGAGTTACTAAAAAAATTAAGACTGTAGGGAGTGGTGATCTGTTTATTGCATTCACAATTTAACAGGGAAATTAGATATGAACCACTAAATACGAAAAGGAGGCTCGCAATGTATGCATTGATAGCCCATGCAGGGAAGAGGTTTCTGGGTGCTGTGAGAAAGTTGTACCTAATTTTAACCTTAAGAAGTCTGCCATGTGTCTGTTCAGACTGGTTCCTGGACAATCCCATGGGCTCCTTTGACATTAGAATCTATATGAATGCTGACCCTCGTTCTTTTGAGGAGCACAGTCTGCAACCCTGCTTATGGATGGATAGAAATTAGATCAAGAAAAATTTCAAACACTGTGGTCAGTGGGATGGGGTGGGATGGGGTGGGGTGGAGATAACTTTGAAAAGAAGATTAACATTGAGAGTAGAGGGAATAGCATAGCCTAAGGCTGATGTGGGAAGAAGCTTTGCCCACTTAGATACCTGACGTGGGGGGAAATTATTTAAAACCTTGAAACCTCAACTATTTTATTGTTTTGTTTTTGTTCATTTTTTGCTTTTTGGGTCATACCTGATGATGCACAGGGGTCACTCCTGGCTCTGCATTCAGGAATTACCCATGACGGTGCTCAGGGGACCATATGGAATGCTGGAAATCGAACCCGGGTCGGCCGCGTGCAAGGCAAACGCCCTATCCACTGTGCTATCACTCCAGCCCCTCAACTATTTTATTGGTCAAACCAAGGAGACAGATATTCACTGGCGGAGTTATTATGAGGCATCAGGACTCTGCAGGGAAACAGTGCTTTGCAGCAAGCAGCGTGAGTCTTTTTGCTTCCTTTTCTGCCCTAGAAGCAAGGTGAACTTGGGGTCACCATCAGAGCCGTTAATAAATATCAGTTAATTCACACCTCTACCACTAGCTCTTGAGGTTCCAGGATTACCAGCAGTTGCTAAATAAGGCTTGCTTTCCAGGCAGCTTCAGTGAGAAAGGAGGGCTGAACGAAATGAACAGGTTACACTGGTTTGAGATTACCAAAAAGAGAACTGAAAGTATGACAGCTCCCCAGCACGATCCACACCCTCTCACCCACAGTCCTCTGAACTCATTTCCTGCCCATCGAAAACTGATCATGCAGGAAGCAGGTTATACTGTTCTTTTCCAATACTTTAATTTTCTTTTATTAGAGTCAATGTATATAATATGAACCATTTTATTTTGTTCTGTTTGGGGGACCATACCCAAGAGTGCTCAGGGCTCTGTTCTCAGGGATCACCTCTGATGGAACTTGGGAGACCATATGTAATGGCAGAAATTGAACCTAGATTGGCAGCATGCAAGGCAAGAACTCTACCCACTGGACTCTTTTTCTGGCCCCTAGTGTGAATGAACCACTTCAAGTGTACAATCCCAGTACTAGAAAGAGTTTTAACTAGTCTCTGCAACCATAACCTCTATGTCTTTCTGGTATGTTTTCATCATTCCAGAAAGAAATGCTGAACCCCTCAAACAGTAACTCCACCCTCTTTCCCCTCCCCTCAGTCCTTGACAATCTCTTATTTTACTTTCTATATGTCTGAATTTTATGTTGTTACGGTTACTGTTACTGATTTAGAGACAACCACTGGACTAGAGCTGTTACCAACAGGATTCCACGGGACGTCAAAAGACTGCGTGATGGTCAGACTTCTTCGTCAAAACCCTGAACAAATGGTTTGAGGCTCTTTGTGTTCCTGGAACGAACAGATTGAGCTACACTAGCATGCAGCAGAGATGAATGGAGACATCACTGGCACCTGCTCGAGCAAATCGAAGATCGATGGGAAGACATGGGATACAAGTGATGTGTGAATTTGGTCATTCTAAGTACCTCATATAAATGAAATCATACAATATATGTTTTCTGGTGACTGGATTACTTTATTTTTATAATATTTTCAAACTTGATCCATGTAGTTTTGTGAATAAGAATTTTCTTTTCATGACTAACTAGTAGTTCATTTCACATGCATACCAGTCATTGTGTTTACCCCACTCTCATCTGCATGATTACCCTGCTTTAATACCACTGCTTGCCTATGCAAATGCCTCCAAATATTCTTTTTTAAAAAACAATATCCTGATCTGTAAATATGATAAAACAGCACTTCTGATACTATATTTTGTTATATAAAGACATATACCTGGATTAGGTAGAAGAGGTTCAATGCTCAACGAATGCTTAAAAGCACTGAATTTCCTCTGGCTGGTAGTTGAAAAGAAGAAAGAAAGATGAGACAAAAGGGAGATTCCATGCACTCTCACTGCTTGCAGATGCAGGGCCATGTGAAAAGGAATGAAGTGGCCTTAAGGTGCTAGAAGGGATAAGAGAGAATCTAGATGCCAGAAAGCAAAGAAACTGAGTCCTCTGTTATGTAGCTAAAAGCAACTAAGTTATGTCAACATGAACAGACTTGGAAATGTTTTTGTTCTTAGACCTATTTCCGAGTTCCCAAACTGACTGATGGCCTAATTTTGGATGTGTGAGATCCTGAACAGAGATTCCTCCCATGCCACTCTGGACTTCTGATATGAAGTTGGGAGCTAAGGAATGGGTGTTGGGTTAAGTTGCTAAATTTGTAATTCCTTAATTAGCAATAGAAAATATGCATAGTAGGCTCTCTACTTTTTTCATGATTAACCCTAGTGTTTTGCTCAATGCCTGGAACTAATGAGCTCTACAGTAACTACTGACCAAACAATTGACAGTAAACAATCATTAAAGGAAGGAAAAATTGAAAGAAAAAAAAGAAAAAGAGAGAAAAATAAAGAGAAAAAGGGGCAAAGAATAGAGAAGAGCTTTTAAAATAGGTGTTTACAGGAAAGTTCATGATAGAAAGTGTTCAAAAAAATAGATGCATTATTCTTTAGCTTCTTTCAGAAGTTAAGGCTTCTCAATGCTCTTTTCCATCTTTATGATGTGTTTTTATTTAATTTGTGTAAATTAGGCAATTATTCAATATAATGATAGCATGTTTTGTAATTTGAAAAAACAGAAACATGATTTAATTTTGATTAAGAACAGTTAAGATTTAAGAATCAAACTTCAGGGCTGGAGCAATAGCACAGCAGACAGGGCGTTTGCCTTGCATGCGGTCAACCCGGGTTCGATTCCCAGCATTCCATATAGTTTCCTGAGCGCCGCCAGGAGTAATTCCTGAGTGTATGAGCCAGGAGTAACCCCTGTGCATCACCAGGTGTGACCCAAAAAGCAAAAAAAAAAAAAAAAGAATTGAACTTTGATTTTCCGATCTCTTATTCACCTAGATAGTAAAGACCTCCTTGCAATAAAAAGTCCCTGAGGATAAGTCAAGGGAAATAGGGCATTAATGTGTAAGAAACTTGAAAGAATTTAGAAGAAATAGTTGTAATTTTTTTGTAAAACTATATGCCTTATTCTTCTTCAAGAAGCAAAGAATGAATTGATTCTGTGCAAGACAACAGATTCAAATTTTGAATACTGTAAGAGATGTACAAGCTTCTCATAGCTAAAATGTTACCTTTATTGCTTCTAATATAAATAACAGTATAATTTTCTTGACAGAAGATCTCCCACACTCACATATTAGGCTTTAATATCACAATTAGAAGTTTGTTTCTTTAGATTAAACATTTGGTGTTAGTTTGCTGTATGAAATGCAACTCTCTCCCTCCCCCCTCCTCCCTCCCCCTCCCTCCCTCCCTCACCCTCCCTCCCTCCCTCCCTCCCTCCCTCCCTCCCTCCCTCCCTCCCTCCCTCCCTCCTTCCTTCCTTCCTTCCTTCCTTCCTTCCTTCCTTCCTTCCTTCCTTCCTTCCTTCCTTCCTTCCTTCCTTCCTTCCTTCCTTCCTTCCTTCCTTCCTCCCTCCTTCCCTTCTTCCCTCCTTCTTTCATAGCTTGGGAGAAAAATCTATAAAATCAACTCTGCAAAGGCACGCAGCATGCCTTCTCATTCTGGGGGAATCCTGCATATTCACCCGAGATGTGTGCTTTCAGCCATCTCTCTCCTCTTCCTCATAATACCTCAGTAAAACTGTTTTCCTTCACTATTTATTTCCTGTCAGAGCTCAGAGCTTACTCCTGGCTATGCTCTCAGGGATCACTCCTGGTGTGATTCAGGGACATTTTGGGGCACCACGGATAGAGCCTAGGTCAGTTGCATACAAGACAAGTGCCCTGCTTCCTGTAGTATCACTCTAGCATGGCAAGGCGATGGATCTGGAAAGTCAAGGTAAGATTTAGGACCGACTTTTCCTTTCCTGCCAGGAGCAATTCTTCACTGAGCCTGGGTTCCATGGCTCCCTGAGAAATCTGGTGGAAGGGATCATTTTTCACACTAGGCAAATCAAATCAAAATGACAATCATACCCAAAGCAACAAGCAGTTCAATGCAGTTCCTAAAAAATAAATGCCTATGGAAGGGGTCTTCCCTTGCACACTGCAAACATAGATTCTATTCCTGGCATCCCACACCTATCTTGGAGGACCACCGGAACTGATTCCTGAGTGCGAGTCTGTAGTAACCCTTGAGCATTACTGGGAATGGCCCACAACCAAAAATTAAAATGTTGCTGATATTTGTTTGGAGTATTGGACCCCCCCCCCCAAAGAGTCAAAAAAATCCTGGAAAAAAAAAGATGGGAAGCTTTTCTTTTCCTAATTTTAAATTATACTATAAAGACATGGTAATCAAAACAGTGTAGCACTGGAATGAGGACAGACTCTCAGAACAATGGAATAGACTGTAGGGCCCAGAGTCAGACCTGCAGGTCATTTAGTCTTTTACTCTTTGACAAAGAAGCTAGAACCATGAAGAGGAAAATAGAAAGCATCTTCAGCAAATGGTTCTGGGAAAACTTGTTAGTCACATGCAAAAATATAAACACGTATTTTTTCCCTCACATCATGAACAAAGATCAATTCAGAGTAGATTAAAGACCTGGATATCAGACTTGAATCCATTAAGTATGTTGAGAACATCACAGATAGAACCATTCATGACATTGAACCCAGCAGCATCTTCAGTGATTCAATGCCATTGGCAAAGCAAACAGAAGCAAAATTAAACAAATAGTCTACATCAAACTAAGAAGCTTCTGCACTTTAAAAGAAACAATAACCAGATCTCCCACATACTGGAAGAGAATATTTACCCAATCCCTCATCTGACAAAGGCTTAATATCTAAAATGAGTCGAGCACTTGAAAATAAGAAAAAAAAACAAAAAACAAAACAAAAAGACCCAAACAGACAAACCCATCAGAAAATGAGCTGATTAACAGAAACTTTCTCCCGAAAGATATCCATATGGTCAATAAGTACATGAAGAAATGCTCTCCATCACTTCTTCTTTTTTTCTTCTTGGATCACACTCGGAGATGCACAGGGGTTACTCCTGGCTCATGCACTCAGGAATTACTCCTGGCATTGCTCAGGGGACCATATGAGATGCTGGGAATCGAACCCAGGTTGGCCATGTGCAAGGCAAATGCCCTACCCGATGTGCTATTGCTACAGCCCCTCTCCATCACTTCTTATCATGGAAACACAAATCAAAACAATGAGATTATCACCCCACACCTTTATGAAACTGGCACACATCACAAAGAATGGAAACAACCAGTGTTGGCAGGGATGTAGGGAAAAGAGAGGCTTATTTATTATTGGTGAGAATGTCGACAGGTTCAATCTTTTGGGGAACAATCTGGGCACTTCTCAAAAATCCTAAGATTTTTGCTTCCATATAACCCAGCAATTCTGCTTCTGGGTATCTACACAAACAGCCCCAAATTTCTAATTAGAAAAGACTTTTTGTGTTTCTATGGTCATTGCAGCAATACTCACAATAACCAAAATTTGGAAATAATCCAAGTGTCCAAGAACTCATAACTGGATAAAGAAACTATGGTACATATATACAATGGATTGCACTAGGCTATACGAAAAGATGAAATCATTTCATTTGCTTCTGTCTGTTTGAAACTCAAGGGAATCATGCTGGGTGAAGTCAGCCAGGAGGAGAAAGATATAGAATAATCTCTGTCATATGTGGACTGTAAAGAAGCATAGTAGGGGAATAACAAAGAGCAAGAAGCAACAGAATCTAAGAACTGGACTACAAAACTGAGCTTACCATGGCAGAAGTATGTGAAGGGATGGGGAGTGGGTGGGAGAGTGAGGTGTTGAGGGGGATGTTGAGATGGAGTAGGAGAGTGATAGGGGGACCATAATACAGTCATGGAGGGAGACACACATGTGGTGAGGTATGATGTTGGAATGCTTTTTTTTTTAAATAAAATCTTATCATAAGCAGAATCTCTTGCCCCCATGCCTGGCTGTCTTCACCAGGACCCCTTGGAGGGGGGGGTTGAGTTTCCCTCCCTGCTCCGAGCAGAGCTCAGGCAGCCAAAGACCTCCGGAACCCAGCCACAGCCATGCTCAAGGCTCCTCTCCACACGTTCAGACGAGCCTCATGCATGAAGAAACCGGCAGAGGAACCCAGGTGTGCGGGACCCGGGGCTGAGATCTTCAAGTTTGCTCAGATTGGAACTGGGCTTCCTCCACCCAGACCACCCATTTTCCAGTAGCTTGGCGGCCACACCCATAAACTGCCCCCAACGCTGTGTAACCCTATCAATGGCCAAGATCCAGAGACTATAAAACAAAGCTCCTGGAAGCACTAGACCTCTTAGAGCCTGGTTCTCCCTCCCAGAGAACCTGGCAAGGTACCGAGAGCATCCTGCCTGCACGGCAGAGCCTGGCAAGCTCTTCATGGTGTATTTATTAGATATGCCAAATACAGTAACAATGATGGGTCTCATTCCCCTTACCCTGAAATAGCCTCCAATGAGGCACCTCTGGGAAGAATGAGTAAAGAGAGGCTGTTAAAATCTCAGGGCTAGGACAAATGGAGACGTTACTGATACCTGCTTGAGCAAATTGATGATCAACAGGATGACAGTGACAGTGATACAGTGATCATAAACAGTATTGTAAAATTGTAAATCATGGTGACTAAATTTTCCTTAAAAATTAAATTAAAAAAAATTAAACAACTTTATTTCCTTATCAATGACTTTAGGTCATGGTGGGGAGATAGCTCAAGCAGTAGAACACAAGCCCAGCACGTACAAGGCTCTGAGTTAGATCTTCTGGCATTGTATGGTGCCCTGAGAAAGGCTGGGTTTAGGCCCGGAGGCCCTGGAGCTCACTGGGTCTCAACATCTGAGCTCTGCTAAGAGGACACCTTTGTCAGGACCCTGAACATTTTCTACTATTATTTTTAATGAACCTAACAACCTGTACATTAGGTGCAGGAGAGATAATATAGGGCATAGAGTGCTAGTTTTGCATGTGGCTGAATAGGTTTTGTCCCCAACACCCAAGATGGTTCCCCAAGTCTTCCAACAAGTGATTCCCTGAGCACAAAGTAAGGAATAACCCTTAAGCACAGCTTGGAAAGCAAAAAACCCAGAAAATTATTTTCCACACACACCCCTGCCCCTGCTTTATTGAGATACAGTCAGCAAGATCTCTATCTATCTATCTATCTATCTATCTATCTATCTATCTATCTATCTATCTATCTATCTATCTATCTTAAACAACAGAATGACAATCTCATGAAGCTGAAGACAGACAGAAATAAGTGCAGTCAAGTAACTGAAGAGATGTGAAGGGCACACACTTGGGAGCCGGGGAAGGGGCTCCGTGTCAAGTCTTAACACAAATCCCACCTCTCTGCCCAATTCTCTTCATCTGTATCTCAAATCTGTTTCCCCCCCATGTTGTCTTTATTCCCTAGAAGTTTATTATTATTCTTTTTTACCTTTGGTAAATTAGATGGTATTCTACGCTGCTCCAGAGTATATTTTTCTGTATAACCCATGATCCCAGAGCAAATGGATGCAGCACAAGTCCTGGGAATAACCCAGCTCAGCCAGGGGCCAGCAACTCTTCCGGCCCCAGTGGGGAGGCTGGTTCCTGTCTCCACAGGAGAAGGAGAGGTTCTCTTATGGGAAGGAGGGGAAGGCAATTTTTATGCAGGCGAATCAGAGGGTTTTGGGAAACAGAATTTCTGAGGTTTGATAGGATTAACACTTTATTTCTGTACTGTGGAGGGCACAGATTCTAGCTGACACTAATGTGATCTGCTTTGAACACTTTTACTGCATAGGAGGAAGGGCAGAAAGGAAGGAAAAAATGGAAAGCTGAAATTTTGTAATTTCTTCTAAAATTATACTGGGGCTGGAGAAGATAGTAGTACAGTGGATAGGGCACTTGTCTTGCACACAGACAACCTAGGTTTGATCCCTAGCATTCCATATGGCCCCTGAGCGTGGCCAAGAGTAACCTCTGAGCATCGCTGGGTGTGACCCGCAAAACCAAAAAAAGAACAAGAAAAATATGATTATAATGGCCAAATCATTGCCCTTTGAATTATAAGGAAATATATATTTTTAATGAAACAGGAGATTCAACTTCCAATTTAACTGTTGCACCCTCAGATATTTGTTTTTTAGAAAAGTCACCAATTTGATTTAAAAAAATTAAGTGCTAGGTCTGGAGAGACAGTACAGGGGTAAGGCACTTGCCTTGCACACAGCCAACCCCAGTTTGGTCTGGACACTGCATATGGTCTCTTGAGCACTACCAAGAGTGCCTCGTGAGCATAGAACAGAAGCCCTGAGCCCAGAACAGAAGCCCTGAGCACTGCAGGGTGTGGCTCATACCTCTAAAAAAGGAGGGGGGGATTAAACACTGCATTAAGAATTTCAAAAACAAAATGAGAGTTCTAGACATGGGTTTGACACTACAGCTCTCTCAGAGATTTTTGTTGAATTATCTTTTTGAATAAAAAAATTCAAGTGATTATTTATTTACAAGGCCAATGAAGATCAAAGGCTTTTAGATAAATAAGACTGCAGGATAATATTTCTAACACAGAAGAAAAACTGTTTTCCCACAGTGAAAACACAGCAGGGCCCTCCTGCCATTTCTTTCGTTGTACTTAAAAAAAAAAAAAGAAGAAGGCCAGTTGCCCTAAAATGAACTCTAAATGGTTTTAAAATGTTTACTCCCTTGTACTTCAAGTTGTATTGACAAAAAGCACTGGTCTCTCAATTTAAAATATTTGGCTCTTAAGAAAGGGGTTAAGCTCCCTTATGTTGCAAAAATAGTACGAATTTTCCATCTAACTTTCACCTCTAATGAGAATGTCTCCCGTAACCAGGGTATTGCAAATAATATTTAAAAAATTAACACCAGGATACTACTACCAAGTAAACCAGAGACTTATTTGGGATTCCCCCAGTTTTTCCTTCATGCCCATTTCTCTTCCCTGGTCTAGTCAAGGATTCAACATCATGCTTTATTATCATGTCTCGCTGGTGTCCTTCAGTCTGTGATGCTTCTCAATTTCCCCTGGCCTTTTGTGATTTAGCAGTGTTTGAAGAGTATCAACTAGTGATTTGGGGTTTATTGGCTGTTTGCAGAAGGTTAGACTGAGGCTATACAGTTTGCAAAAGACTATAGCACAAAGTTTCCCTTCTTTAGCGCACTGTATCAGGGGCACACACATCACTTCTGGGCTAAGTTACCCTTAATTTGTTGATTAAGGTGTATCTGCTGACCTTCTTCACTATAAAGTCACTATCATTTATTATTAATAAATATCTTGGGGACCATATTTTCAGGCTATACAGGTATATCCTGAGGACCCCCCAATTTTGCTCACTAATTTTGGCATGCATTGGAAACTTTTAAATATAATTCTTACAGAATATCAATTGAAAGATGCAGTTGCTGTTTTAATTTAGATATTTAATTATCTAGTTGTATTGGCATGAACTTAGAAGCATTTGTAAGGGTTATAGCACAACTTTCACATGCTTTTATTACACAAACACATCCAGCATTGCCCATTAGATATTCTTTCAGTCTGTCCTCTTCCATTCTTGTGATCCAGACAGAGTAAAGGAAAGTTAAGAGAGCATGTGTTTTGAGCATATGATAGGCACTCAGCATGAGCTTTGCATAAAATCTCCAACAGCCCTTTTTAGTTAATGCCAGCATCCAATCTACATGATCAAAGATCTAAAACTCAGGTTTTGGTCAAGGTCACAAAGCAAATTTGGGGTACAAATGAAATTTACATCTGGGTTTGTCTAATTCAGAACCTTTTGGATATGTCTTGCTGGCTTGTTTGACAATTTAGTTCTTGCTTCTGGGCAATGTTTCAGTAGCTGAATGCTTCTGATATGAACTCTTTCTGCATCAGTTTCCTCGGTTCTGGATTCCTAATCGATCTGACTCTGAACTTAAAGTACTAAGTTCCAGAAACTGAAGTCTTTCCAGCGCATATGAGTGAGGGCTTAACGAAAATCTTTGTTCAGTTAGATCACTATACCAGCATCTGTAAAAACAGGGCCTATAAAGGACTTTTAATACAGCATATCTGGTGACAGTGTGGGGAAAGACTCCCAAGAAATGCTCAGGGAAACCTGGGCATCATTTGTCATCACTCATTGTGATATTAGGCCAAGTGGGTCAGAAAGTTCAAAGCTTAGGTCCAGAGGGGCCACACCAGTTGTGTTGGGGTTGGGGGGAATATCAGATGGTGCTGTGGCTTAACTCACAGCAGCATGTGCCATTACTACTCTGAACAGTCTCCCTAGCCCCTTTCTTTCATTTCTTCCTATGGACACTGGGCGACCCTCCACTGTGGGAGCAGTAGGAACCAGTCTTGGTGATCCTTAGGCAACTGGGGCTAGTGGTTCAGGGCTAGGGCCTGTGGGTGTACTGCTGCGTGGACAACAGCAGAGTTGGGGATGGCCAGTGAGGCTGCAGGTGGTGTGAGGAGTCAAAACTGGGTTCCTGGCCCCACTTCTTTGAAACAGAAATAGTTGTGGTTGTGATTCATCGGCGATCAAAGGGACCTTTGCAACCATTGGGTGAAAATTGATTTCTTGGTTATCTTGAACCTTCCTACCTCATCTAATCTGGGAGGAATAGTTGGACCAGATATACCACAAAGACAGAAAACCAGGGAGGTCCAGAGAGGAGGAAGGAAAAGAGGGAAGAATTTTTCTATTCAGTTTCACACTTGAAGAGTTCATTAGGTTGTAGGTTGTTAGAAACTTGGCTCTCCTCTTCATATACTCCCTTCAATGGAATATTTGTAGAATGCTAATCAGAGAACAGAATGCTAATGCTAATCAGAGAACAGAAACCAGTTTTAACAATCACTTCTATTCTATTTCAAGTATTTGGAGACTGGGAGATGTCTGTTTCTAGACACAGGAAAATAGATAACACAGTCAAGGGGAAAAGCTTGCAGTTACCCCCAATTGTCCCACAGGTCTAGAGGACTGTGGGCTTAGCTGGTAGCTGAGAGTTTGTTGCTCCACTGGCAAAACTAAGGACGGGACGTCACTGGTTGAGCTCCCAGCTACCTCAGAAGCTACAGAGACAGGGGCTTCACATAGAAACTCTGTCACCTACATCATAAAAGTGCGTGGCCATATCTCTCTACTCCTTTTGCACAAGAGGAAGTGAGTTTGGAGTGGTTTCTGGGCTACGGTCACAGAGTTAAGGTGCTATGAGAGGCAGGTCCTTTCTGGAAGAGGCTGTGGGTTTTAACCTGGCAGGGGCTTGACCCTGGCACCCGTGGGAAGAGGGCCAGACAGTGTTCTGAGGTCAGGAGAGTCTCTTCAGTTTGGACTGAGCTGAGGCTTAGTCTTCCAGCCTTTAAAGAAAGTGACAAAGGAAGGACACTTTAGCAGGGCGGATAAAAACAAGGGCTCCTAAGCAAGCCCCCAGCTGGGTCTGAGATAAAAATGACAGTGAGCTCTGCCTATGGACAAGATATCTGGCCTCCTTAGAAGGTCACAGTTTTAGCTGTCAAATCAGAGTAATATCCTAGCTTTCCCATAGGGTTTTGTAAAAATGGAGATAATTAGTTGAGAAAATTAATTGAGATAATATGTGTAAAAATATAAGAATGTCCTATAAGAGTGCACATTTCAGATTTAATGCAATTGGCAAATCATCTCCCTGGGCTCTGGAACTACAGCTGCCTGGCTACTATATGAGCACTTTTAATCCACGGGGGGATATATTGAAGCATTCAACCCTGTTGAACTTTATTACATGTACAATTTAATGCACAAATGTATCATTTATCACATGATAATAGCACTACATAGAAAAACAAGGAGAAAAAGCAAATTTATGAAGAGCCCAGGCCTGAGTATTAAAATATGGGCCCTAATATAAAGACAGCCCGTTCCTATTTCCCCACGCCAGACTGTCATTCAGGAGTGGCCCGGGGGCCTGATAATAAGTGCTGGGATATGAGGCTGTTTAAATCCTCTTTGCCTTGTGTCAGGAATGATGGAGGAAATGTGTCTGGACTGACCCTTCACGAAGGGAAGTCAGTGCCCCTGGAGGGAGTTGGAAAATAGACCCATGGAAGTGAGATGAAGATTGATAAGTCCATCAGGGTTAAGGACATTTTAAAGCAGCAGATGTTGATGGGAATAAAACTATTCTGTAAATCATGGTACAAAAGTCTCCTGTCAATATCTATTAGGCTCTTGACAACTGCCTGAGTAGAATTGATATTTTATTGTACATAAACTGCTTAATAAAGTTTATTTTAATGGTGACATTTGAAAAGTTATTTCTAGTACCCCCAGGCAGCTGGAAAGGAGAGTTTTCTTTTGTACAGCTAAATCACAATAATTGGGTTTAAACTGAATGGAAATGCACTGATGATCAATTAAGCCATGGAACTGTTAAAAAAAATGTGGCACTTGGCTATTTGTTTCCGAGCTTTTTCTTCCTTCCTGAAACTCCACATTTACTTCCATCCAATCTAGTGATTAGAGAAAGAAAGTTCTGGTGAGCGATGAAAATGCTACACAAACAAGAGCTTGGGAGCAAAAAGTGTCCAGTGCCAAGTAATGATGCTCCGTTCATTTCCATGTATTTTTCTGCAAGTGCACATAGTAATTTTCATTATGGGCTTTTACTAGAAATAAATAGGGGCCCACATTTAGGGAAAAGCCATTGCTGATTTCCGCTTCCCAGGAACCCCAATTGGCTGCATCTTTAAATATGTGACTTCTACTTTCTGTTGATACAGTTGGAGCCAGAAAGCTACCAAGTAATTAGTTTAGATTTTGTCTATGGAGCACCAACATAAGCAATTGGAAAGTGAAAAATTCAGCCAAATAAATGGGCTTTGTGTGTGGAGGTTCCTATGCGACTTTAAATAACCAGTTAGCCCCTGTTTTCTTCAGTAAAAGGAACATGCATGGAAACTAATTGGCTCTTGTAACACCGTGTGGACCACATTGCCCATAATTGGCCCTGGAGAGTTAAGGATGTTGGAGTGTTTCTTTGTGATAGAATGGGAAAGAGAAGAAGGGAGAAGATTCTGAGAAACAAGGGAAAGGATTAGCAGGTGTATTTGGGGGAAAAAAGAGCAGAATGAGGATACAAAGGGGACAGGCAGAACACTGAAACTCTGCCATGTGGTAGCAGTGCCAGCCTCACTTCTTTACCTTTTTGTCTCCTGTCCTTATTGCACCAATTCCATAGCGCTGTTTTTCAAGCTCCTGTATGTCAAGGCTCCCAGGGGTCATGGTTAAATTGATTGCTGGACACACCTCCTGAGCTTCTGACTATTTGGGGCTGAGAATCAGGCTGAGGATTTTATTACTTGAATAGATTTCCAAGTGGTGCTGGCACTGCACTTCTCTGGGTTACATTTTGACATTCCTTCCCCCGCCACGAAAACATTTTTAAAGATCATTTTGTTATTTTGCAGAGCTGAACCGGCTAGTGCTCAGAGGTATCCTTCCAGCTCAGTGCTCAGGGGACCATCTGGTGCTGGAAATTGAACTCAACTCTCTCCACTCCTTCCTGCAACGCAAAACACGGGCACTAGTGTAGGGATGTTTTAGAGAGGAAGCTGTGAATGAGTGGCTTAGTGACTTGTCCAAGGCTGCACACGAGCTGAGAAGTGAATGGAGGTCAGAATGAAACTCCATCCCTGATTTCATGCTGCTGCCCCAGATACAAAGGTTGACAGCTGATAACCCAAATCAATGCATGTTTTAAAATCTTTTATTACTTTAGCCTTTTATAGCAAAAACAATCCCAACATTGTTCCTGATAACATTATCACCTTCATCTTGTCAGAGTTCTCATTCTCATTCTCGACTCCTCCATCAGACCTTTTTTTTTTTTAACTTACCTAATTAATTACTACAGTGTCAGGAACTGAACCCACTAAGACATGTGCTCTTCTGCTGAGTCATTTCCCCAGACCCCCTTCTAGATGCTTAAGTGTTAATAATTCCCAGTGATCTTCTCATAGTCTCTCAATATTTTCTAGGGTATTTGAACAGATTTTGTTCAAATTTTGGTATTTGAACAGATGTGATTTTTCTGTATTAGATGAGCCCATCTCTATTGGAGCTCTACTGGTGGTGCCTATTGCCTCATCGAGTGCTGGGATTAATGAAACTGAAGAATAAAAAATAATGAAATCCTTGGGGACCTGGAGACAGCTTGGTGGTAGAGCATCTGCTCTGCGAGGCTGAGGTGACAAGTGATCCCAGTAGCACAGCACAGTGCTCGCCTGCTGGCAATCACCAAAGTGTTGCCCTCAGTCATTGGAATAACTAAAGGAAACAAAAGAGGGTCAGGTGGGGGGAGACTCAGTAAATAGTAACTAACACTTTTTTTTTAAGTAGCAAAAAAAAAAAAGGTCATCAGATCCACCCCCTTCTTCCCCTTTGGTTACTTGCCTCCTCAAATTCATTCTTTTTTGATGAAGTCATGAAATTTGCTTATAAATGGATAAACATGGAGAGTATCATGCTAAGTGAAATGAGTCAGAAAGAGAGGGAACAGACATAGAAGGACTGCACTCTGTGGAATGTAGGGTAGCATGACAAGAGGCTGACACCCAAGGATGGTAGATACAAGGGCCAGGGGGATTGCCCCATAGCTGGAAGATGCTTCATGAGTGGAGAAGCGAAGGCAGATGGAACAGAGAAGGGATCAATAAGAAAAGGATGGCTGGAGGAACCAGTTGGGATGGGAGATGCATGCCAAAAGTAGATAATGGACCAAACATGATGACCTCTTAGTGTCTGTGTTGCAAGCTATAATGCCCAAAAATAGAGAGAGAGTATGGGGAATATTGTCTGCCATGGAGGCAGGGAGAGGGTGGGAAAGGGGGAGTATACCGGGGATATTGGTGGTGGGGAATGTGTGCTGGTGGAGGCATGGGTGTTTGATCATTGTGAGATTGTAACCCAAACATGAAAGCTTGTAACTATCTCATGGTGACTCAATAAAATTAAAAATTTTTTTAAAAATTCATTCCCTTTTTTGACGGGAATGAGTGAAGGTGTAGGGGGTTTATATCCGGTAGTGCTCAGGGCTTACTCCTGGCTCTGCAAGGTAAGTGCCTTGTCTGCTATGCTATCTCTCTAGCTTCCTCAAATCCATTCTTGTAAAATTTCAAAAGCCATGGTTAATGTGTAAAACTGGGGGAAAAGCAGGGACTCTGAAAACTTGCATGATAGGCAGTGCTGACTGTTGCTTGTTAGGTACTTGTTAGGTGAAGAGGGTGTACTTGTCAGATGGGAGGGAGGCAGGAAGTGAGAGTAGGGAGTTGAAATGACTCTGAGGTGTAGCCAGGATTTGTGGACATCTCCTGACGGGATTGCTGAGTCACCTGTAGAGATGCTCCAGCCTGCACTGCAGCAAGCCCCTCTAGGAGTGAGTGCCAGGAAGACAGAGGGGGTAGAGCAGTGACCCAGACCCTTTGGCATCCACCAACCACAGCCCTAAGAAGAAGCCTCTCTGGATGGCTTCCCTGCTGGGTGGCAGAAATGGTACTTCGTACTGATAAATGGACCACGTGCCAGAGGCCTCCCAATGCCCACAGAGACCGCACAGCCATACTCACTTGGCCCCTCATCACTGTTCTACCACTTGGCAAGAAACTTCTCCCAGTGGCCTATGCCACTTTGAAATCATGGTGTAGCGAGTATGGTCTGGGGCACCCTGTGTGTGAATGCCGCCTGTCAGTAAAGTTATTACCATGGGCTCACTAAGTGGAGGATCTGCCTTTAATGTTGAAGCTCAAAATAAGAAAGGGCTCTGTTTCGCTGAAACATGGACCAAAATGCAACCCATCGTAAACAAGTCAGAAATGCCAGGGCTGGCTTGGCAAAGTAGAGGAATGGATTCGAAGGTTTAGGGAAACTGGACTGCTAGGTAGGTCTTGTGATATAATATCTGTTCCCTGGCCTTGAAAAATCTTCGTTTGCCTTTCACCCCTCAGAAATAAATTTATGAGCACACCTCCAGAATCCTTGAGAGCTTTGTGATCACTCTTCTCTGGAGATCAGACAGTCTTCAACCTGTGGTGGGACTCAACTGCAAGGGGAGGACAATTATAATAATGGACAGAAGACTAATCTGGCTCTTAAAAACTACATAGGATTGGCTGCAGATACCCACTTCCTAGAAGTATCTCACTGATTGGGAAGTCCCAGGCCAGTGAGATAAATTCTTTGTTGACATATTCAAGGAGTTAAGTTTTAGGTCAAGTGAATAAAAGTCTAACCTAAATCATAGAGGCATGATCCCTCAAACAATGTCCAAACATGAGCCAGTTAATAGAACCAGAACCTTTAGGAGGAAAGGGTCTGGCTATCTTGAGGAAGAATCTTGATAAACTGCCCACTGTTTATTCTGTTAATCCTTTTTGTGGCCCTTTACTGGAATAAACACATTGGTGAAGAAGTTAATCAGACCTTTTGGGGATTGCTGGGTCAAGTCTGAAACAATTCTAGTCATCCCCAAAGGTCACTGTGGTCTATACAACAGAGGTAGAGCTTGGTGGCGTGTGCATTTGAGATTGCGGAGTTCAGCTCAGTCTATCTCACATGGGACCTTGAACACATCCTATGGTTTCCTCCCAAGATCAGAAATGCGTAATTGGAATAGAAATGATGAGATTCTACTCAGAAACTGGTAGAATCTCCTTAGTGGGTCACTGACCTAGGAAAATAGTCAACCAAGTTGCCAGAGGTTTGCAGTGTTAGTACCACCATCAAAGAGTTGAATGATGAAGTGATTCACACCACATCCCCACTCAACTCCCCCACTGGGCCTGTGCATAAGACAGATGGGTCTTGAGGAATGTGGGTGTGATGCTCAGAAACATTACCAGCTGGTAACTCTAATTGCAGCTGTTACACCCAAGGTGGTTTCATAGCTTGAGCTAATTAATGCATCCCATGGTGCCCTGTATGCAGCTATTGATATGGCAAATCCTTTAAAAAGAAACTCCATACCTGTAAATATAGGGTGTCAGAAGTTTTCTTTCAGCAGGCAAGGCTGGCAATACACCTGTGCTGTCCTACCTGTGCTGGTATATTCATTCTCAGGCTGTAGTTTATTGAAACCTGGATTGCCTTGTCTTCCATGAGCTTTCTCTGGAGCAGCATGTTTCTCAATCGGATGTTTTCCTCTTGCCCACTTACTGAATGACCTGTAAAGCTGTTCACTTTGAGTGGGGTCCAAACAAAAGCAAACCCTGCAATAAGCCCAGGGTGTTGTGCAGGCTGTCACTGGTCACTGGGGCCATATAACATGGCAGATGCAAAGGTGCTTGAAGAAGCAGGTAGGATTCATGCTTTGAGTTCCACAGGCTTCTACCACTGAACCACAGCACAGTCTCCCAGGATTCTAGCACCAAGCCCTGCCATCCTCCTCAGGTAATGTCTTTGAGAAAGAGTTAATGGCTACTACAAAGTCTTAGTAGAAATGAATATTTTTAGGGGCCAGAGAGATATTACAGCAAATAGGGCATTTGCTGCACACAGCTGATTCGAGTTCCATCCTTGGGCCACAGAGATAGTACAGCAAATAAAGCATTTGCTACACACAGCTGATTCGAGTTCCATCCCTGGCATACCATATGGTTCTTCATGCACCCCCTAACCCCTGCTAGAAATGAAACCTGAGCACAGAGCCAGGGGTAAGCCCCGAGCACCACTGAGTATGGCCACAAAACAAAACAAAACAAAAAAACAATGCTTCACCCTGGACCACCAAATTACCATGCAACCTGAACTGCCTGTTGTGAACTGGGGGTCATCTGACTGAGAAAAGCATACCATCTGGGCTCTACAGAACCCATCGTCATCCCATCGTCAAATGAAATTGGTGGGTATGGGATTGGGCCCAAGTAAGTCTTGAAGGCACAAGGAAATTCCGTGAAAAGTGCCCCGCACCTGCTACCCTGCACTCTCTCTCCCAGCCTGGACTCATGGGGTCTGGCCTGTGATGAGCTGCCAGAGGAAGTGAAAAGCTCCATCCGTGTTTGTAGACAGCCCAGAGGAAGTGACAACACTGGAAAGTGAACTAATAGCCCTTTTTGAGTTATCCCTGAGTAACAAAGGTAAACGGAAATCCTCCTTGTAGACAGAACTTCAAGCAAAGCATCTGGTTATTCTCTTTATTTGGGAAAAAGGAGTATCAGGAGAGTGATTATATACTAATTCAGGGCTTGCGGCCAGTGCTTTCAATGGTAGCAGAGGATTTGGAAGGAATATGATAAAAAATTGGTGACAGGAAAATTGGGGGCCTTGGCGGGGGAGGGGGTGTCTGTGGATAGACCTCTAGGTCTTACAAAACACATAAGGATATTTTGTGCTTCATGATAATGCCACCGAAATGTGACCTCAGTGGAGGGGGATTTTCATCATCAATGGAAAAGTGAACAGTGTCCATGGTGGCAGACGTAAAGCTATGGATAAACTCAGCATTATCTGGCTGACATTCAAATCACTAAGGACAATCTGGCAACAGTTGGTCAGCAGAGAGAGCAGCGCCAAGCTCCCGATTCAGTATGGCCCTATTCCCTGGTGGGACCGGCCAGCTACCTGGTGACATGTTGATTACGTTGGACCACCTCCAGCCCCAGAGGGGAGCTGTTTTGTCTGTACTGGATAAACACTCTGGATGCGGATGGACTCTCCCTCCTCAAATCCAGTCTCATTTTCTTTTAGTATAAAAATGTGCTTAGCATTTTTTATTTTTTAATGGAGTTCTTGTAATTGTTTCTGAATTTGTTTTTCTGGCAACATATTTTCACTGTGAAAAGAAATTTCTTTTTTTTTCTGGATATGGATTGGATTTATTTTCAGTATTTTCTTTCAGCAGCTCAAATATGTCCTTTTAATGCCTTCTGACTGTCATGGTGTCCAATGATGCGTGAGCTCTTGATCTGTCATTCTTTCCTGATGAAATAAATTGTTTTACTTTGACTGCCCTCAAAATTTTATTTTACTTTTGGGTTTTACAATTTTCGCTGCCATGTTGTTAGGGATGATTCTATTCTGTGTTTCTTATGTTTGGCTGAATTTCTTTAATAAGTTAGTCTATTTTAAAATAATCAAATTTAAAAAAAGTTCAATCATCACTTCTTCAAATATGTTTCTCCTTTTCTATGGGATTCCATTTACTCAAATATTGCTACCCTAAGATTTTTTAAATGATGTTTTGCTTTTTGGGTCACACCCAGTGATGCTCAGTGGTTACTCTTGGCAGTGCTCGGGGTAACCATGTGAAATTCTAAGAATTGAACCTGGGTACAAGGCAAATGCCCTCCCCGCTACGCAATTGCTCCAGCTTAGCTATTCTAAGAAAGTTTTAATCTCTTCCTTTCTCACCTTTATATTTGATGCTTTTTAAAAATTAATTTCGATAGATCCTTCTGTTAATGTATTCTTAATATTTTTTACCATGGTTGGTGGAATATGTGCACTGTTGAAGGGATGGGTGTTCGAGCATTGTATAACTGAGACTTAAACCTGAAAGCTTTGTAACTTTCCACATGGTGATTCAATAAAAGAATAAATTAAAAAAATATATTTTTTCCCTTTTGGCGCCGCTGCCGATCGAGCATGATAGAAGAGCCCAAAAGAGCGCCCTTGGACTCCAAGCATCCCGCTGAACTAATTGCAGCATGGGAACGGAGACCCTACGCCGGGCTGTGACAGTGGAAGCCGGGCACTTCCCAATTTTTTTAACCTCTCTCTCTCAACCCCTTCCTCCTGAGCACAGCACAGGTTCCGGGGCTTTCTGAGCGCAAAATGGAGACGCCGAGCCAGCTCTCTCTAGGTTTCTCCATCTTATGAGCACCATAAAAGGGTAAAAGTTTGTAGTGATGTTATTTCTGGCTGTACTTTCCCTGGACTTTATACAGAAACCCAAAACCGCGCGGCCGCTGTTGCGGCCGCGCAACCTAATGTCATCTAAGCATCAGCAATATGTAATGGTTCCTTTTTAACGGGTCGGACTTTGGGGGGGAGATCCTAACAAGAATAGTAAGTCTTTCGCTGAAATATTGAAGGCAATCAAAGTGGTAGCCATCTCTCTAGACTGAACTAAGACATATCCCCATGCCGGCTGAGAAGAAATATCCTTCTTTCTCGGGAAGAAACGCGGTGCGGCATTAACCATAGTAGGATGTCCATTAAGCAAACACAGACCTGGTGGCGTGGGAATAGGATATAAGGGGAAAAATTATGTACATGGAACAGCGGGACGCTGGTGGAATCTCGAGCCAGAGCCAATACCAGCGCACTACTTTTGGTTCCAGAAACTGCTTGCAGACATTCTACTAGACTATCAACTAAGCCAGAGCCCCACGCCGGCTGATGACGGGAAATAACCATCTTTTTTAGTTTTTTTCCCTTTGTCAGGCAGCGTGGCAATTACTAAACAGGCGTGAACTCGGTGGCGCGGGGCAAGGGGGGAAAAAGAAAAGTTATGTAACAAACAGCGGGACTTAATATCTCTACATTCTCAGCAATGGAGAACTATCAAATGCTTCCTTGGCAATAGGACTGTCTTTTTCTTTTTGGGGGGAAACCCCAGCAACAATAGTGAGTTATGTGTTGAAACATGGAATGTAATCAAGATAAAGTGTAAACGAAGTGAAACTTATCACTTACAAGGGCGGGGACTGGGGGGTGGGAGGGGGCGGTAGGTATACTGGGGTGGTTGGTGATGGAATATGGGCACTGGTGAAGGGAAGGGTGTTTGAGTATTGTATAACTGACATAATCCTGAGAACTATGTAACCCTCCACATGGTGATTCAATAAAACTTAAAAAAATATATATATATATATTTTTACCATGGAGATGTTACTGGTGCCCACTCGAGCATATTTGATGAAAAATGGGACGACAGTACAACAGTGCTTGTTATTTTTAATTAATTTGGGTGGACACACGCAGAAGTGCTCAGAGGCTACTCCTACTCAGTGCTCAGAGTTCACTTCCAAGGGTGCATGGGGACCATGCATTGTTGGAGACTGAGTCCAGGCCTTCTGTGTGCGAAGCATCCAGCTCAGCCTGTGGTGCTATCTCTCTGACCCTACTTTTTTATTTTTAATCTACTATTAATATGAGGATATTTTTTCATTTGTTTTAATTTTGAACTTTAGACTATCAGCTTTCTATTGATATTTCTTATTTATTTATTTATTTATTATTGAATCACCATGTGGAAAGTTACAAAGCTTTCAGACTCAAGTCTCAGTTACACAATGCTCAAACACCCATCCCTTCACCAGTGCACATTTTCCACCACTAAGAACCACAGTAAACCTCCCCCCTTCCCCCCACCCCTCTAGCCCCCCACCCTGCCTGTGTATCTGATAAATTTCACTTTACTTTCTCTCTACTTTGATTACATTCAATATTTTAACAAAAAACTCACTATTATTGTTTGGAGTTTCCCCCACAAAGTCAGACCTGCTAGAAAGGAAGCATTTGATAATTTGTTTTCCATTGCTGAGAATGAAGAGATATGAGGTCATGTGGCTACAATAGCAGCCACGAGGTTTTGGATTTCTGTATTTTAGTATTATAGTAACTGAGTCCAGAGAAATTTCTGCCAGAAGTTTCATCATTGCTAGCTCATACCTCTCTGCTACATTATATTCCACATATGAGTGCAATCTTTCTATGTCTGTCTCTTTCTTTCTGACTCATTTCACTCAACTTGTTGATCCACTTATATGCAAATTCCATGACTTCATGCTTTCTAACAGCTGCATAGCATTCCATTGTGTAGATGTACCAAAGTTTCTTTAACCAGTCGTCTGTTTTTGGGCACTCCGTTTTTTTTCAGATTGTGGCTATTGTAAACAGTGCTGCAATGAACATAGAAATGCAAATGTCATTTCTACTATACCTTTTTGCCTCTCTGTTGATATTTCTGTTTATTTATTGATCTTATATTTTTCTTTGAACATATCTTACTTTAATTCTTTAAATAAATGTCTATGCATACATAGCACAGAAGTCTTAAACTGCTAAACCCAACCTCTGGGTCCCCTCAAAATCATTTTGCATGACAGATTTTTCTTTTATTTTATTCCCTGTAAAATGGCCAGCTTTTCTTCCTCCCTCTCTCCCTCCTTCCTCTCTCCCTTCCTTCCTCCCTCCCTCCCTCCCTTCCTTCCTTCCTTCCTTCCTTCCTTCCTTCCTTCCTTCCTTCCTTCCTTCCTTCCTCTTCCTTCCTTCCTTCCTTCCTTCCTTCCTTCCTTCCTTCCTTCCTCTTTCTTTCTTTCTTTCTTTCTTTCTTTCTTTCTTTCTTTCTTTCTTTCTTTCTTTCTTTCTTTCTTTCTTTCTTTCTTTCTTTCTTTCTTTCTTTCTTTCTTTCTCCCTTCCTCCTTTTCTCCCTCCCTTCCTCCCTCCCTCCTTTCCTCCCTCATTCCCTCCCTCCCTCCTCCCTCTTTCGCTTCCTCCCTCCCTCCCACCCTCCCTCCCTCCCTTCTTCCTTCTCTCCTTCCTTCCTTCCTTCCTTCCTTCCTTCCTTCCTTCCTTCCTTCCTTCCTTCCTTCCTTCCTTCCTTCCTTCCTTCCTCCCTCCCTTCCCCCTTTCTTCCCTCCTTTTCTTTCTTTCTTTCTTTCTTTCTTTCTTTCTTTCTTTCTTTCTTTCTTTCTTTCTTTCTTTCTTTCTTTCTTTCTTTCTTTCTTTCTTTCTTTCTTTCTTTCTTTCTTTCTTTCTTTCTTTCTTCCTTTCTTTCTTTCTTCCTCCCTTCCTC